>NC_088844.1:3709893-4309893 GCF_904066995.2 Poecilia reticulata | reverse complement strand
CATACGCTTTGCTCAGCAGGTGGAAGTTTTCTATGGCAGCTGGAGTCGCAGTCGGAAGTCCCGAGTCGCAAACATTCAGCTGAGGCGGAAGTTGAACGAGTTCTGTAGCCGAAACACAAGCCTGCTGTTGTATATGCTGACCCACGAGCCTCAAACAGTAAGGAAATATTCACTGTTAGTGAAGCCACCTGCAGACTGCAGACACACACATGCAAGGACACACGCATACACAAACAGATGGACACGAGAACCTATTGAAAATAACACACACACAAATTAAAGATCAATGTAAACACAATGGAAGAAAGTTGGAGTGAGCAAAGTAAGAGTCTGTGGGCTGACAACTTAGCAAAATATCTTCTCATCCTCAAGGTGAGGTGATCAATGACCTCACTGTTTGGTATTAAACTTAGGTGGAGGCAAATGCAATGTAGTGTAGTAGACATCTAGGTTTGTATGTGTGTGTCGGAGCAGCAACACAGATTAGCCCTGCAGGTAAATGTTCCCCTGGGTGCCATGTACAGAGGCTGCAGTCCTCAAAGCAGCTGTTCACAGTTCAATCTTGTCTTTTACCTTAAATGTTTGACCCAAATCAGACAGTTTAAACTGTAATTATCCCTGTTAGAAAGGTACAATTCAAATATTGTTATTTTGAAGGTTCTGGTGTTGTGAAAGATATCCTACCTTCTTCCAGTACCACAGAAAGCATTTTCATCCGTTGTCAGAGAGCATAACTACCCTGACGTTCTGCATCATGGAGGCCATTGAGAATCTTTAAAAAGATGATGGAAGGCAATGTTAAATATGTTATCTGATCTACAAAACATATATCTTTGCAAGACTTTCCATTAGTACCAATTCATCAAAAGCATTTTGAGCATATTTGAAAGAACGGCTCCTCAAATCTGGAGTTTGTGGGAGGGTTTTTATTCCTCCCACAAACCATTTAAAACCCCATTACTCTAAGTGAATAATTTACTTTTTCTCTTTCAGCCCAGACAATTATTTAAAATTGATAACAGTCAAACTTAGCAGAAATGAGCTGTAAACCATCGTACACCAATATGACCACATCATAATGTTGAAAAAATTAACTCAGTTTAACATGCTTTACATTCTCACACCTCAAAAACTATATACTGTATTTTCCGCACTATAAGGCGCACAAGAATAGACGCTACAGTTTGGGTCGCCACCCGTCCCGTATTGAACCGATACGGGATGTGATTTGTTCCGTACTCTACAAATGTGGATGTGTAATAATAAAGAAGTGGTCCTCCAGTACTTTATATAGTAGCTGCCCCAGTCATTGTTTCACTCACGGTGTTGGTGTTGCGATATTGTGCCCAACTGCTTTCTGGGTAATACAGACCAACCGACACGCTGCCGCCACAGTCTCTGTCTCTCACCCCCCGGCTTTAAATGTATAGGGGCTGGTCCCTTGGTAACCTTAGTCGAAGCAACCGGATTAATATCTAAAGCAGGGGTCCCCAAACTTTTTCTCTGCTGGGGGCCGGAGTCAGTTTGTAACAGAAAAAGTGTGACAATTGTAGGAGAGCCTAAATGTAAAAAATTATTGTTTTCCAGAAAGCACAATCAAATAACCCTCTCTGGGTTCTTCACAGAAAAAAAGTCAGGAAAGATCATAGTCCGTATTTTCCGAACTATGATCCGCACAAGACTATAAACCACAACCCCAAAGTAAAAAAAAAAACCCAGTAAACATACACATATAAGCCTCAGATATCTCTTCCGCTCCAGGTTTTCCACAGCGATGCAGCAGCAGCAGAGGGGCGGAGACCCAAAATCTGAGTCATAACTGATCAATTGAATATCACATTTATTACGTTGAAAAAGAAAAGTTGCCAAGTTTAGATTTAACTGAACTGATTACGGTAGTTTCTGAACAATAGGTGTAACAGTAAAAGTGCTGATCCTTCGTGTTGCTACTAGCATGTGCTAAATGAAAATGGGCGCTTTCTTCTTCTTCTTCTTTAGATTTCAACAGCAGCTTGCATCCATTATTGTTGCACTACTGCCATCTACTGGATCCTAATATCTATACCTCAAATTCTCATAATGATTCCAGTATTATTTAAAAAAAAAAAATCTTTTCCCCCTCAATGCTATTTAACTGATCAACATTCTCAAATTTCAATTCCCTATTAAAACCTAATTCCGTTTTAATGGGAGCTTTCTTCTTTGATTTCCAATTTTGACTTCCAATGATTCACTTCCTGCTAAAGAGCCCCCTGGTGGTTGAAGAAAAATCCACATATAAACGGCAAATACGGTATATGAAAAAAAATCTGAATGCTCTCTGGTATTGTTCAGGGGGCCGGACCAAATGTGGAGGCGGGCCGGATCCGGCCTGCGGGCCGTAGTTTGGGGACCACTGATCTAAAGCCACTTTGTTGACATAAAGAATGTCAACAAAACAGTCCAACTCGGGTCGGCGAGGAGAGCCTTCTGCGACTGGGCCGGGGCGTGGCCGGACGATGGTCACCTTTCTCCGTTCGCCCACAGCCTGTTGGTGGAGAACGTGGTGCTGAATGACCTGCAGACGACCTGATTATCAGGTCGTAGGTAGATAGGTCAGTCAAACTTTATTAACAAACCAGCGTTCTGACAACTATCCCAGCATGCACCGCGCGCTTCTTCTTCTACGGGCGAAAATGAAGTCGGCGGCTGCTTACTGTAGTTGCTAGACCTGTTGTGGCTCAATATTGGTCCATATATAAGGCTCACCGGGTTATAAGGCGCACTGTCGGCTTTTGAGGAAATTGAAGGTTTTTAGGTGCCTTATAGTGCGGAAAATACGGTAACTATATCCAAAGTTTAAAGTAAATGAAAAAGTACCACCTCTCTATTCGGACTGTTTTCTGGAGTTAAGAAGTTTTTACTCTGCTAAATGCAGAGGAGGACTACCTGGGTTTGTAACAAAAAAAGGGGGTCGTTCAGTGGACATGTGCCTACTTTCCATCATTTTGACTGAACTATGATCCCCCTGAAACTAAGATCCTCTGATTCAGTGTAACTGAATCTAGCAGGGAAATTACTGACAGGCTCTGAGTTTTAAAACTAAGCCTGCATGATCTCGGACCTAACTCCCTGGTTTTTCTCCAAAGTAAAAATATTTAATTTCTTCCATGTTTCATGTTTCGTCATTTTCCATGTTTCTTTCTTTCACTGTTTTCCAATCTGTTCCCCTTCGATTTCTCTCTAAACGCAGCAGAGAAACACTAACACATTCCCACTGACAGCTGAGGTCGATACATAACTTTAACCTCTTGTTCTTTGAAGTTCATCTGAAACAAAAGTACAAACACACACGTCTAAAAGTCTTGTTTCCTTATGTTTTGGTTGTGTGTGCCGAGGCAGCCTGAGTGATTATGCAGGGATTATGGACGGGGCTTCTTAGGGCAGCCGTGTTTGTTTTAACTTGAGCCTGAAGGCTACGAGGGGCTTGAGGGGGATAACAAGAGAAGGGTACATGTTTCACTTTATCCATTTAACCTACATCTTTTACTTCCTCTTTTTGTCATGTTTTACCATTTTGCCACTCGCTACTTTCCAGATATTGTACTTTTGTTCAATCTTCTTGTCCCAAACCATCTGTGTGCCCTGTTGCATTCACTTAATAGATGCCTGCAGTGACCAATCAGTGGCCTGGGATTTTCTCACAGTCTGCAGTAATTGAATTTAGGCTGTTGGCACGGTAACTGAGCTGGGAAAGTCGAGAGAGCTGAAACCGTATGAAGGGGACCGAAGGTGGCAGATGGTTAGAGTTTGATTTCAAGACAAAGAAACAAAGAAAAATATAAAAGCCACAGATATTAACCCAGACGTTTGAGAGACGCATCGATCCATTTGTTAAAACTGTTTGTTTCTTCTCTTTGTTCAATGCAATGCCTTTTTTTTCTCCCTACGCTGAAAACAGAAGAGTTTGTCCAAACTCAAGCTAGGATTGAGGGATGGATATAAAGCGTGCTTACTAGACAGTGCAAATCAGAGTGACAGAGGATTATTGAGGCAGAGGGGCAAAGAGGGGCAGTTAAATGGAGAGATCTTGAGATGGAAGGATGCACAGAGGGAACAGAGAGCAGCCTTGTGCATGAGCTGGCAGTAAGGAGCAGAGCTGCATAGCAATCACTTGTTTGCTAAGCTTTAATCAGCCAGACAACACTAAACATTAGCTCACCTCCCACACTATAGACTCATTTAATCAAGGTGCTAACTTGTTACATTAGACTCTTATGAATAAATACAAGATGTCTGCAGAAATAAAAGGGACAGCAGCTTCCGACGGACTCAACAAGACGGACGAGAGAAACGACTTTTGAACTTGTAAACTAAAACTCACCTCGTTTGAAAATGAATGAGGTACAACATGAACAAGACAGGAAATTTGTTTGTGAGGGTTAGAGACAGAAAAGAGGGACAGCAACAGCAAAGAGTAAAAACAATTCAATTAGTGTGACAAATGTTCTGATAATCAACAATCCAGTGGTTTCCAAAATTATTCAGGAAAATAGGGTAAAAATGATATAAACCCTGATTGAGAATAGCTTTTGATTGAGAATTGCCTTTCTATGCAATTACGCTCGATTCTCATCTCCCTTCACTGCTTCGTCTCAGATTTCTACCGCTGAGTTCAATTCCTCCAGTAATATTTCAACTGGGCCAATCAGCAAACAGGTGGAGTCATGAACAATGGCGTCAATTTTCTGGACTGTTATAGAATTTTTGTCTGTCGTTCTTAACAATGTCAGCGGAGGAAGTGAACGAAGTCATTCAGTCCATGTTGGCCACACCTCCAAATATTGCGCAATTAAAGTTAGCACAAGAGGAATGTTTAAGATATTTTATTGCTGTCAAATATGTTGTTTGGATCGACACGGATGGTTGCCTACATCCTACGCAAATTTCGGCGTATTACATACATTACGTCCAAGTGTTAAGTAAATGGGTAAAATCAGAACCAATCGTTAAAAACTTCCAGAGAGTGCAGGAAGCAATCGCTTTTCAGTAACTGGGGCTTCTAACTCTGTACAAAGCAAAGCGCGGCTGGTTCCTACTAGTCTAGACTGAGTCTGTAATTGCTCTCTATCACAAAAGTGACGCATACCCCAACAACGTGACAGAACTTGATGTTTCACAAAATACATTTTTTCTCATGTTTTCACTTTTTGTCAACATACTGACATATATGGACATTTAGGACACTGTCAGCAGTAAGTAAAAATAGTTTAAAAAAAATAAAATTATTAAATGATCATTTCAATACGATAATCTAAACATTCATAATCCCAGCTACAGGTCCACCAGAAAACCCTTTCAGCCATTAAAGCTTTAATAGCAGCATTCAGACACTATGTTTAAGTCTCTGTGTGAGTGAGTGGGTGACTGAGGCAGCGATACTGAAAAGGACTTTGAAACCTCAAAGACAACAAAAGAAATATATAATTGGTCTGCTGTAAACAAAAAAACTCACAGTGACAGTGAATCTGACAAACTCCTAGAAAAAACAACTTGAAGGAAAAATTCACAAAATAATGAGCATCTAAAAATTAGAGAATTCATCCTTCGTGTTTAATGAGGCAGTATGTGTTTGCCTACTGTCATAACTTGTTCTAACTAAACTTCTTAAAGACAAAAAATTAGTCTTACTGGATTTCAAGTCAACATCAACTTTCTGCTCTGCAGAGGGTTGGGCTCTGCACAAGTAAAGCCAAAGTTCAATTTTATCATGCATTTAAAACAAAAGTTGACCAAAATGTTGCACACATAACGCATCAGAAGTGTACGCAAAAAAAATTAATGAATAAAACCTAGAGTCATTAAGTGATGGATTTATCAAAAATCAAATCTTTTTCAGATCAGTGAATGCACCATCCCAGGCTTTATCAGACTACACTTTAAATAATCTTCAGTTTATGAAAAGACTCAAAGTTTACTGTTTGAGCATCAATGAGATGCCACAGAGGCACAGTGAGAAGCTACTTAAAAGAAAACTACATTTTTCATGTCCAGACTTGTCTTTGGTGAATTCCATCTGTGAGAGTGAGATTTTCAACAGATAACAGGAAGGCCACAAAGAGTATAGTAACATTTCTGTTTCAACTATTTGACCTGTCACAATGTCATAGTGGGACAAAGATAAGGTAAGGACTTGTATTTTCTGATAGAGGGATCGACGGCATATTTTGGTGGCACCCCTGTCGTCCCCCCTCTGATACTGGCAATACAGGCAGTATTGCCAGTATCATCTTTGGCAATACTGCCTGTATTGCCAGTATCATCTTAACATCCTTAAGATGTTAAGGAAATGTCTGTTAGTATTGTAACAGTATATCTATTACAGTGACAGAGGTAATGCCTTGTGATGTTTGCTTTTCTGTGTGACTAGAACTGCTTAACTTCTGCTCTTCACCAGATAAGTGGGAGTCACCTGAACACAGCAGAATAACGCTTCTCATCAGCTACGTGTAAAGCAAAGTGCTTGTTTCATGTAGCAGGACAACTCTGTAATTTTCTATAAACCGCAAAGAGAACACGCTATGAGCTGAATTGTTTACCATAACATGTCAACACAGGCAGGAAACAAGCTAACGTTAGCCTGTCTGTTAGCTTCCAAGTAAACAGCACAGGTAGAAATGCTTATGTGACCAGCAGGTGGAGATCTTTTTAAAAATGACAAGATGCACCCGAACACAGATTTATCAGTGCGCAATATTTTATTAAAACAATTCTTTAAAACATTTCTCTTTAAAAACGAGGCTTCAGGCCCACTGCTCGGTCCCTGGAACAAAAGGAAAAAGGACAGACAAGATCAATTATTCCAAACATGCAAAAGAAATTAGTAAAACAAAAAGAACCATGCAATGAAAAAGAAATTAATAAGTCAAACAAACAAAAAAACGAACAAATTAGTAACTTCAATCACAAAACAAAACTAAAAGAAAACAATGGAACAAATTGTTGTCATCTGCTTCCAAATGCTCTTCTATGGGGCCAGAGGAGTAACGCCCCGCCCACACAGCCGGCCCAACCAGCAGCAGGTTTAGTTGAGAGCGTCCAAAACAACGGCAAGACAGCAGAGCGTCCAAAGCGCTGCAGCTCCAAACACAATCTGGTGCCTGAAACAGAAAACCCATTAACGGTGGATCCAGATAAAATAAATCAAAAGCTAAATAGCAGGTAGCTTACCCAGGGGTGGAAACACAGCCCAACCCGGGAGGAAGCGGGTCAGCAGGTGAGGACCAGACAGAAGCCGCACGCCACAGCAACCCTCAACTGCAGCCGGCAACGCCATCAGAGCAACACTGCAGAAACGCACGACAGGTGTAGCACCCAAAAACCAACCATGACCTCAGCCACGGATAGCAAAACTGCCACTTACGATCTCAGACGAGTCGACCAAACCCACAAGCCGACATGTAGCCGCCGACCGTAGCAACAGTGGGAGAAACAAAGACACACGCACCCTGCAGCGGCCCGCCCACCAATCAACGGTGCCGGGTGCACAGAGTGGGGGAGGGTGGAACACCATCCCACCACACTTACCAAAGGTTTTTTTGTAGAGTAAAACAGTTCTTTAAACGAAAGGGTAAGGCTACACATGTTTTAGTTGAAATGTCCAGGTTTGTGGAAGTTAGTTTTTTTTTTCTTTTTAGAGATTCTTTTGCACTAGTTGCTTCTATTCAACAGGAAATTGACAGGAAATGGAGTAGAGAGAGAGGGGAGGAAGACATGTAACAAATGACTCGAAACCGGGAATCGAACCCAGGATAATCGCGTTAAGGACCATAGCCTCTGCACATGGGTCTCTACCAACATTTGTTGAAGCAGATTTGCAGTCTCCAGAAATTACAGGGGGACAAAATGTTGACTCGCCTAGCAAATAAAAAAAACGAAAAAAAAGCCTCCTTATTCGTAAGTTGATTACTTAGTTAAATAATCGACTTACGAATAAGTAAGTCAATTACTCACAAAAACTATGTATAATTTAAGTTGAAATCTGAATAGTTTTGTTTCTTAAACAGTGTAACCTTCATGTGAAGCACATTACTATTTTATTACAAAAATAACTGAATGGTTCTGGTCTTTGTCAATACAACTAGGGCTGTATAATTTTATTGATTCTATGAATCAATAAAATGTATCAATATTTTTTTTCTCAGAAAGTATAGATTTTTTATCTGTGAGTATCGATACATTAAATCCTTTTCCAATCCGTCGTGTTCCAAGTGTCACTCTGCTGTTTTAGGGCTGGGTGATATGGTCAAAATGTAAATGTCAATATTTTTCTTATTAATCTCCATACTGGATATATTTTTGTGTAAAATGTAATGCAAACATAAATGTAGACAAGCTCAATCTATGACCCTGTCAACTATTCTCAGCTGACCACTATCTATGTAATTTGCATATTGAGTCTACAGAGGCTGACAGTCTCCCCACTCAGCTCCCAGATCACTGTTGAAATTTTGAGGGTACTTGCTGCACTTTATTTACTTTACCAAGGCTTGGAAGCTACAGTTTGCATGGTTCAATTAAAGGAAACTAATTTTGTTACCGCATCTTTGATTAATTTTGTTCAGGTGCAGACTCTAAGTCTCTGTCCAATCAGAGCCAGTTATTGTGTAGTTGGTACTTTTAATCGGTTTTCAGTTCAATTAATTCAATCCAAGTCACAAAATGTCACCAAAGTCACTCTGTCCCTCTAAAATCTGTCAGAAAATCTAAGAAACGTATCAAACTGTATTGTTTGGTGAATATCGTGATATATATCATATCGTGAGCAGAATACCATGTATCGTATTGTCTCATGTAGTGTATTGCTATAGTCCTAAATACAACTGTGCAGTTTTACAGAGACATCTTATTTTTAAATGCTTTTTTGAAAGAGAATGTATTTTGACACAGCTCAGGCATGGATGGATAATTTCACAGAAACTTGCTTTGAAAAATCCAAAATATATTAAAAAAACTGCGTGCCTGTTGTTCTGTTCTGTTTTTTTTTTAATGGTTATATATGTAGTCCATGGTTTTAGCTGTTTACACGTATTGTATATGTATTTATTGTTTGGGCAGCTGCTACTATATAGTACACATAGTTTAGTCTTAATTTACTGTATCATACTTTTTGAGGTCAAACCTTTGAGTAGCTTAGGTAGCCTGGTTATTGCCTTCCTATGCAATTCTGCTAGATTCTCATTGATTGATTGCTTTTGATTGATTGATTGCTATTGACTTTCTGCACAGCTTTGGGATTGTAGTTGTAGCTGGTCAATAGCAACGGAAGAAGTGAGCAAAGGCATTCAGTCCGTATTGACTACGTTTCCAAATGTTGAGCAATTAACATCGGAACAAGAGGAATGTTTAAGACGTTTTATTCCTGTGGTCTTGCTGTGCAGCGCACACAAATTCAGGTAAACTTCATCAAGCTGACGCATCGCGTACGTTACAAACGTTAACGACTGGGTAAAATTAGGTCAAAAAGTTTAAAATGTAAACTTAGTCCACACCTCCAGCAAGCAACTGTTTCTAAATAGTCGATGTGTTCTCTGTGAGAAGTGAAGTGCTGGTTTTTACCTAACAAGCAAGCAATTTTAGACATAAAGTGCCATTAATTTAATTTTTAAACAGAAATCTGCTCATTGTTCTGACTTTAAATTGAAAGAATATTTAAAGCACAAAGTTTGACAACTTGGAATACACATAAAAACCGATTCTTATGTTACAAATGCTAACATATTAAATTCTAAATTAAGTTGGTAAAAGCAGTTGAAAAGGGTTAAAATGCTCTTTTTTCAATGAAAATTGCATTCTAACAAGATGAGCAGTGTTAGTTATCAGATGTGTCATTTGTCATAATGTTATGACAAAGTGATGAATGTTGATGTTTAACACACATCCAAGTGTTTTAAAGTACAAACTTACGAGTTGTGCTTGATGGCTAATTAAAACACATAGAATGACACGGTGTGAAAGAAGACCCGGTTACAACGTAAAGCTCAAGTCTGAGAGGCAGGCGGAGTGTTCAGAAATGAATCAGGCGAAGGTAACACATCACAGAAATTGGTTTTGCAACACCATAAAACATTGCTTAAACCATCTGATAATATATTGACTTCTAGATTTTTGCAGATTAGCAGCATTTCTCTTTTTTAATTTACCTTTTTTTCCTTTGTCATCCTTTTTCTTTCTACCTCTAACCAACACCAATCGTTAACTACATCAGTTCTTTGTAATCACAAAATATTGTCTTGTTGCCGTTGCTTCACACCACTGTTAAGGAATTGGTTGGAGGCCTTTTTAACCCTTGTGTGTGCGAGGACTGAGGCAAACATAGAGGACTATGGAAAATGATACAAGTTTACGTGTGTGGGGTCAGTTGGACCCCATTTCGACATACAAGGGTTAAAAGGATTCCTAAGCAAGACAATATATTTAAATACATTGTTCTCTGAGAAGATGTGCTTGAGAAATGAATTTCTGGAGTCTGTCAACAAGGGAATCAAAATGCTTTGTTATTTCATAGTCATGCAAGCCGTTTAGATTTTTTTTTTCCGTATTTTTGCTCTTTGACAAGTGTGGCCATACTTGGAGAGCATTCGATAGCATATTAGCATGTTTTTCAAGTAGAAATCAGCAGGTATTCAGAAACAAAGTAGATATAAATGTTTCTCCAACGATATAAATCATGACTGACGTCTTCCGATTCTTGTTAGAGCGCTTGTTCCTGCCTGTACTTTTCATTGACGTCAACAGAAAGCAGGTTGAATGGATGATGAACACATGAGGGACACATTTCTTATGGTTTGCGAAATAGTTATTCGCAGGGAGAAAAGCTGAGGAATTTAACGTTCTTATCCTTGATGGAAAAAAGCAATAAGCTGAATCTGAATTAACTTGATTCCATAATACACCAGAACAGCCAAAAAAAAAGAAAAACAGAGAGAAAAAGAGTTGAGCACCGAGAAAGACAGGTCTGATCTGGATGTAATTTTGTAGACATGCAAACCATTAAATAGTTCCAGTTAAAGTCAGACATCATTCGTACCTCTGGCAGATTTAAAGCATTTCTGATTTTACCAACATGTTTCTGGTGACTGGAAGTAATAATAATATTAGTGTTCTGGTCTGGAATGACCCAGCTAGAGTCCTGACCTCAACGAGCTCAACAATCATAAATTGTTCAAGCACCCATGGAAACGTCACAAAGCCTTTAAGGAGGGTTTCATTGCTGTTATACCAACAAAGACTTTTCATTTAATATTATTAATTTTTGACTTGGGGTAGGATGTGTTAATTACAATTAATTAATTCTAAAGATTTAGATGTGCTTAAAATGTTAAGGCAATTAATTGTATAATTAGAGAGCATCACTCTACTTTGCTCAATAAACAAACAAAAGTTGGTGTCATGCACACTTCCAGCTCTATTCCTAAATCAGTCCTCTACAGCCTGATGTGCAAAATAAATGGTTTTCAATCAAAACAGGATACATAAAAAAACTTTATTTTTATTTTTAATAGCTTAGACATAAAATGGGTGTCTATAAAAAAGTTATGGCTGACCTAAAAAGGCTGCTGCAACAGTCTGGGGAAACAAAAGGAAAATAGATCATATCACAGCTGCCGTAAAGTCACTATACTGAAAATTTAAGATGCTTTCACACCAGCTCTGTTCGATCTGCTTGAATTAAAACTTCAGTTCGCCTGTCTAGAAAGTCCAGTGTCTTTGGGGAATTGAGAATGCTTTGTTGAACTCTGATGAGTATCAAGAAAAGTGAACTCTGGTCCACATACAAACCTAGGTCTCGGTTCAGTTGAAGTGAACTCTGGTTTGAGTGCAGTGTGAAAGCCAAGCGGACCAGAGACCTCTCCAAAAGCAGGAAAACAACTAGTGTAGGGAATCCTGGGTAAGTACAATCAAAACTAATGTGACAGTGTAGTGATAGGAGGTGAAATGGCTTGAGGTCTTTCAACAAAGACAAAGAGAAATCCTACATGTGCTAAAATCTGACGCCACTCCATTGTTGTTTACTGATCAGGCTTTTTCCTGCCGATTCCGATCACCCATGAGGGCTGATCACGGCCGATCACCGATACCGATCACATAATTATTGTTTTTTTAATCATAAGCACTACCAGTTACATTATGTGGAAAAAGGAACAAAGAATTCACCTTAATTTAGACAAAAACTTGTTTTTAATAACTTTTTCTAAGAAAAAAACTAAACAAAATAGGCATTGTGCAAATTGTACTACTATCGGTAATACTATCTTTAACAGACTGATAACATATGGAGGCTCTGAAGAGGCTAAATAATGTAAAACGTCAAAATAAAACCTCAACATTTCCAACAACTTCAAGTATAAAACTTAACATTCAAAGGCAAATACAGGATCCATTACAATAAACAATCCTGAGTTACTGAATGAAAACTTCCTGTTAGCATGGCGGCTAACTGATTACTGCTAGTTCTGAGTGGCTGTTTCTGACTGAGCAGAGTAATTATGCAGAGCAGGGAGGAGATCGATTATTTTTTAGAGATTATCTGTCTCATGTTAGGACAGCGAAAGTTTAAATACGCATGTAAAATGTATTTTTTTTAGGTTAGATGCTGCAGCTTTAAACAGAGGTTCGGTGTGAGAGTCACTACCAGGTGGAGCAGAAGCGGCGCTCCGTCTGTCTGTAGCTTCATGGTGCAACGGCACCACAGGTGAGGAGGGGAACATGTTTTTGAAAGGGTTTGGTTTGTTTGACAGTGCAGTGCGAAAGTGAACCGCACCAGCTAAAAATGCAACTTTGGTGCCCAATCGAACTGAGTCTACCAGACTATCAGGTGTGAAACTTCCTTAGAAATGTTGTGTACGGAAAACTCTTGGGTCTAAATATGTTTGGTTGCTGTAGATCAGTGGTGTCCAAAATTGGTCCTGGAGGCCCGGCATCCTACATGTTTTAGTTCTCTCCCTGGTTTAGCTCATCTGCATCAAATGATGGTTCATTAGAGGCCTAAGAAGAACATTGACTTGCTGAGGAGGTTGTTACTACCCCCAGGGAGAGAACTAAAACATGGCAGGATGCCGGGCCTCCAGGACCCACTTTGGGCACCACTGCTGTAGATGAACCATGTATCCCTCTCAGCTTATCACTAATCTGTTCACTCAGTGTTACCAGAACAAGAACTGAACTAAGGCAGTCAGCTCTAATGTCTACACTCCTCAGCTCTGGAACAAATTCCCTGAAAACCTAAGATGTGCAAAACCTATTGGGTCCTTCAAACTGCATCACTTCTTCATGTGATGCTCAGAAGGACGTCTTGTTTTGATGTAATGCTGTGAACTTTCCAGTAAACTCTGTGTATAAATAGCCTTAAAAAAACACACCAGCCTTTTCTTACACTGGTTTCTGTTTGTTGACTGGAGGATTTCAGATGTTGCCACTTGCTCCAACATTTCTGGAACCTTCTCTCAGACTGCAGTGGTACATTACTAAATAATACTCCATGTATTAAAAAAAATACATTTCAGGCACTGTGCGCCCCAGCCACACCAATTCATGCTATTATTGAGTGAGCAGATTTACTCCTGCATTTCGCTGATACCATCTAACATTTGGGTATAAGTGCGACTCAGTGTTTATGAATACCACCGTTACAAATAGCCTGCAGACAAACAGTTTAGTGTTCTCTCTTCAGGAAAGAATATTCTTCCTCTTTCATTAATAAATAACGAGGTGGCAGAATGAAACTTTACAGAAAATGCCAACTCTGTCACACAAACCCCCCACGCCTTGCTTTTGTCATGTCGGGTGTAATTCGATTAACCCACATGCAAGAACACAGACAGGAGAACGAGAAAAGGTTTAACAGGTTTATTATGAGCTGGAGGGAAACTGGTTTGAGCAGCGGACAGCAGCACCAACAGCACACTAAGAAAAAAAACAGGGGAGATGATGAGTTTGAGGTTGTGGGAAATTAGCGTTATAAACAGAGAGGAAAGGAGGAACTTATGGGTGTAGTAGTATGTGTGACACCTTTGGAGGGAGTCAGAGGTTCTGGGTTTCCTTTTCTTTGGTTCGTTTGCCAGGAAACATTGAATCCTTGACGGAAGCAAGGAGCACCAGCTTGATTTGTGCTGGTGTGGCGGAACAGACAGATCGGCCAGGGCTTGGAGAGCGACTGAGCGGACAGTTTGCCAATTTGAGTGAGGTTTGAAGAAGGGTGAACTGTAAAGGTTGCAGTGAGGACTTGGGCATCTGGCGGGTAACTTCCGCCAGCGTCACGAGGGGCGAACGGGGAGCGGGTGTCCAGATCCGGATGCTCGGGTAAGTCCTAAAAGAACACAGATCAGAGAGTCAGATTACACGGAGATCAAGGCTAGGGAGACACAGCAATCAACGAGAGGCCAAGAGAGTACCATCACTAGTCAACAATCTGGCGTCGAAGTGTTGGCAAACCGCTGCTCGAAAGCCGCAGGTAAGGACGTAATTGCCAACCGGTGTGTAGATGATGTCACAGGTCCGTCCCCCGTGCAGCCGTCTCCAGAACTCCATCTAGAGGAGAAAAACCAACACCAACCTCCACCCAGAACCTAACAGCTTTGAGCCTTCAGACAATCAGTTTGAGGGTGTTGAAAAGGTGTGTTTGGGTTTGCAGCAGGGGTGTAGAATTTTGTTTATGTTCAGATTATAGATTCTTTCTATACACACAGCAAAACTAATGATGATGCAATCAATGTTCCTCTGGCTTGTACACTAATACGCACCAGAGCAATGATTTTGGGGCTTAACTATAATTACTTAAGGCAAATTAAAGCTCTCTTTAGCTGTAGAGACGTTCCAGTAATATGTTACCTTTTTGATCATTCCTAGACGTTCTTTTAAATGATAAATGTTCCTGTATTTTTTAAGCTTAAACTTGAAGCTGTGTTTAGTTCTGTGATGGCACACAGGCTCTTTTTTTAAAGCTTGAGTTAACATGTGAAAGGCTCTACATTTTTCCTCTGTGGGTTTCATGTTACTTGGTAATGTGTGAAAACCACTTCTGTTTTCTTTAGGCATAGCCCCCCGCTGAGCTCAGGCCAAACAGGACACACACACACACACACACACACACACACACACACACACACACACACACACACACACACACACACACACACACACACACACACACACTATCAGATACTGATGTTATTCCTGAATCTCCTCTCAACAGCATCCCCCTCTTCCTCAATCTCCTGTGATTAGCTTATCCCTCATTGATGACAGGAAAGAGCATGGCTGCATGCGCAGCCGGAGACTGATAAAGACAAATAATGAGTAAACACAAACCAGAGTCACTTTACCTTTCAACCTCCATCGGAGCACAAACCTTTCTGTAGCCTTCTTTTGAAGACCTTGGAAAAACTGTTCACGTTCCTGGATCTTTTTGTAACATTACAATCACATATGGTGGGATTTTACTAGATAGTTCAGCCAATAGTTTAGGAGAGAAAGGGTTAGACACTGAAAGACAGGGCCATGGGTATCATCTACTGAAGGAGAACGTTAAGTTACTGCCAGCAGTACGTTAGCCAATAACTGAGAAAGGTACATAGCTAAACAGAATGCTAGCCCAGATTAGCTTCGATGAAGAGGAAGGGCAAAGGAAACGTAAAGCTAAAAGCAGAAATAACAGTAAATACTGTAAAATTGGAGAGTAGTAAGAGAATATAGCAGAATGAGTGAAGGTGATCAATATGATCTCCAGCAGCCATAGAAACATGACAACAAAGATAGCTCAATGTAACCGAAGCCACTTCAACTATACGCTTCATCAAAAAGTAGACAAGAAAAAATATCTGCCTCATGTTCTACTTTTAGGATGTTTTCATACCAGATAGTCCGGTAGATTTGGTTTGGTCTTTTCAAACACCCAAGTGAGTCTAGTACTAGCGGAAGAAATGGCTTATGGTCTTTTTCCAAAGACAAAAGAGAAATCCCCAAACCACAAAACTCTCATGTCACTCCACCTTGTGTTACATTCAGTGTCTTCTTCAGAGGCTTTTGTGTCAGTTCCTTATGTTCTTCTTGGTGCAGCGCCACCACAAGCGAGGGGGGTAACACATTTTTCAGAAGTTGCGAATCATTATTGACAAGGACAGTGTGAAAGCGAACTTCATCTGCTGAAAATGTTAACAAGTGTTTCACTTTTGGTCCCCAATTGAACAAAGTCTACCAGACTGTCAGGCATGAAAACAGCCTCAGACAGAAGCCATAAAGCTTATACTAGCTTTAGCTCTGGTAGCATGAAATGATTAGCCAGTCATGATATCCTTGCAATCATTAACACTTGCAGAAAGCTCTGAAGCAGATGCTAATGTTAGCATTTGTAGTTGCAATGGTTAGTCAGAATATTATATTCCTACAGTCATTTATATCTTGTCTGCCTCTTTGTTAGCAATTATTTGTTTTAAAATTATACAAGCCATTTACATAACAGAATTCATTCAACTAGCATGAGAAACATGCTAGTTGAATGAACTGGCATGACAGGATTTATTTGCCAACTCTGTCAACACAAGATGGCTTAAAGCCCTCATCATATCTGGTGTTCATATTAATAGCTTACACTTCACAAACAAAAGGCACAAACGGACTTCATTTTGATGGAGAAATATCAAGGCGTCCTCTCATCTCTTCGTCAGCAGTGCCCTTGTGGCAAACTCGACATAAACATTAAAGTATCTCTGGACTCAATCTTGTGGTTTGTTTGTTCTCTCAGTAGGGAATTACTGTCCTACCAAGAGGGAATTCTGGATGGGATGCCAAAGAATTTTTAATGAAGTGATGACTCAAATGGATGCTGTGAGGTTCACATGTAGAGCAAACACCAGCGACAGTTTACACAGAGCACACGCATTTAAAAAAGATACAAAACACAGGAAATCATTTGGGATAAAAAAAAGACTAGAAATTAAGGTTTGTTCTTTCTTTGTTTAAAAAAAAGTCATGAAATTAAGAATGCAGAATACATAAGGAGACGTTTCATAAATGTACAATAAAAAAAAATCTTTTTGTGTTATTTATACGTCCCACCTATTTTACATCAACATTCACCTAATAACGGCTTGGCCGTTTTTCAGCAGTTCTAGCCAGTGTCATTTCCTGTTTTAAAAGTAGCAGTCTATCACTTAAGACCTTCAAATTTCCCTCTCGCTATCCTTTCCTCTCATCTCCTAGAGGAAATCCTCAACATTACAGGGCCTAGGGTTAGGGTTAGATGCTTTCATTCTTTCCATGCTAAATGCATGCCACAGCTGCTTTCAACTAACTGTAGAGCAACCTTTTCTCAAAAAGAGAAATCTTGATCAGAATATGGAACTATAGCTTCATAAATAAAATGCTAGCCTTGTAAAAAACAGTCTCTTGCTCTATGCTTCACTTTGTCCAATTCGTTTTTGCTCTCGGCTATTGAGAAACGATTGCTCCCTGGAGGTTTGGACTCTGTTGAGGTTTTAATTTTTACCCAATTGCTAACATTTGCCTGTGATATAGGTAATGTGCCAGATCCAGTGGCGCAAAAAGTGGGTATGCAGCGCATGCAACGCATAGGGGCGCAGCACCAGTCTCGAGGTGAGGGGGTGGGGTGTAGAGCAAGTGTATGTTTTCACCCTGACGTACCTTCCTTGGGGGGGAGCGCCGATTTATGTTTTCGCATCCAAATGAATAATATGTAGTTGCGACCCTGGCAAGATCAATGCTATGAAGGTTACCGGAAACGACCTGCGTTGTAGACAACCATCCTTCACTGGAGACTTCCGGTCATATTGCAGTGCTGAACGGATGTGCGGTGGAGTCCTCTCCAATTTCCTTCTAAAAAACTAAATTAACAACCTGTACTAACTTGCTTCGCGTTTCTTCAGTCAACTGTACTAGTTATCGCTGCCCAGATGGCACCAAAGAATGCAAAACTAACCTCCAAAAAGACTTTAATAACATCCACGTTGAACCCAGTGCAATAGTCCAGGAGTAGCAGGTTAGCTAGCGCTAGCATTGCCTACAGCGACGGGGCAGCTTCTCCTCCAGTTTTCGGTGGTGCTTCGGATATGCCTCCCGTTAACAACAAATCCACAGACACAGATGGTGATGGTCTGGCAGCCAAGGTAGCAGGTAGCACTAACAACGTCATGGTAGCTATTAAATCAATGAAAGATGACTTTGTGAAGAGATTTGATAGCCTGCTAACTGCTATCCAGGGGATGCAATCGGATATAAGCATTGTTACCGCGTGTGTTACACAAGCTGAGAATAGAATTAGCGCTAACTAGGATTCTGTTGTTTCCTTGCAAACCGATAACACTGCTTTGAAAACTGCTATTGAGGTTCTGCAACTAAAGATAGACAACCTGGAGAATCGTAGTCGCAGCTCCAACATACGCCTTATCGGTTTCCCTGAGGGGACTGAAGGTTCTGACGTGCGCATTTTTGGAGAAATGGCTGCCTGAAGTGCTTGGTGCAGAAAAGTTCCTGGTCCCGCTGATCATAGAGATCACACAGTCGGGTGGGTTGATGCTACGGGGACACGGTCCAGAGCGGTGGTCATGAAGCTGCTGAACTACGCTGACAAAGTCTGGATCTTGAAGGCTGGGTTGGGTGGGCGTACTTCGTTTGGGAATTTACGCTCTATTGTTCAATTGTTGTTTGTTGTGTTTATACTTGTCTTTATTTGTCACGTTTTCCCTTTGCAGCTCACTCTTAAATGCACATAACGTAACTGAAATAATTTTTTCTTTTTTTTGATGGCCACTGACCTTCAGTTCACCTCTTGGAATGTAAGAAGTCTGAATAAACTTGTCAAACTGAGACAGGTGATGAAAAGGATTCAACAATTAAAAGCTAAGATAATTTTCCTCCAGGAATCTCATTTAACCCTTGATGAAGTCAGTAGAGTGAGGAGAAGATGGCATGGTCGGATTTTTTCTACTTCCTTTAGCTCACACTCGAGGGGCATAATTACACTAATCCACAGCTTGGTGCCATTCCAGCTCATCAATGTAACTGAGGATCGATATGCCAGATATCTAATCGTACAATGTGTGATTCTGTCTGTGAAACTAAATTTGGTTAATGTTTATGGGGAAAATAACGATAACCCTGCTTTTTTTTAGACACCTGTTTCTATCTGTAGCATCGCTTGGAGATGATTTTAACTGTACACTCTTACCAACGTTAGATCTACAGGTAAAGACATCTTTCATGTTCAAACAAGGAAAGAATTACTTAACTTTATGAAAGATCTCAATTTGGTTGACATTTGGAGAAATATGCATCTTAATCAGTCTTCTTTCTCATGTTATTCTAGTACTTGCCAAACATTTTCAAGAATTGATTACTATTTAGTCTCAGCTGACCTAGTCCCACACATTACTAATAGTTGGAATGACAGTATATTAATATCTTATCATGCTCCGGTGTGTTAAGAAAATAAAATCATTAACTTCTGGCTCGTTATATTCTCTTGTCTCCCGGATTCAATGATTCCATGCGTGGAAACAAAAGCCACACAGAGATGACAGCGTCACAATAATCAGCATTTATTCAAGACAGATGCAGACTATCACCAGAAAAACATATCACACAACATCAGAAACCTCAGAGCACAAACAACACATGAATTTACCTGAGAGAGACAAAGACAAAAGATGGAAACAACAAACAAAAAGCAAAGACGTCCTTGGAGAAATTGCAAAGAGAAAAATCTAATTTGTTACTCTGTGTGGAAAGTTTTATCTTCTTGTATTTAATTTATTCAAATAAGGCGTATATTTGCTCATCCAACCAGGACCTGTCTCTGACCCTTTTTAAAGTTAAAGAGTTAAAGAAACTCCCTGCAATTTGTTCACAAGATCAAACACCAGTTATCACCATTGTCTAAATAAGGTGGAAGCAGACTCTCCTGATCTCCTGCTGCTTCATGGCTTTCACAGATCATTGTGAAAAGCTGGAACGTCCTACTGATTGCTACCGAGGGCCGATCAAAGATCTTGGTAAACAATCTGCTTTAACTACAGGTAAAATAAAGGTCAATAGGCCAGAATAAGTTAGAAATTTTAAAACAATAATTAGGCTATTTCAATCAAAACATGTTAAGTTTTAAAACTAGCTTATTTTAAATTTATTTTTCTTAACAGGTGTCATTCTACCTTAAGGTTTCTAATCTTTCTTTTTCATCAAAGTGGTGTCTACAATCAATTTGGCTTAGGGACCCAGATTTTATACAATTTATTGGAACAAAAATAGATATGTATTTTGAATTGAACACTCACCAAACCTCATCAACTGTTAGATGGGAAGCCTTAAAGGCATTTTTAAGAGGCCAAATGATCAGCTTCACCAGCTTCAAGCATAAAATTAATAAGAATTGAAACAACTTGAAAAATCTATTCAAAACATAGAAACACAACTATTTCATAATCCTTCAACCCAACTAAACACAGAACTTCTTAGGTTGAGGTAAATACAACATGCTATCTACAAATAAAGCAATTAAAAATTTAATGAGACTGAAACAATTGTATTTTGAACAAGGTGAAAAGGCCAGCAAGCTGTTGGCGTAGCATATCAAACGGGAACAAACAGATAAAGCAATAAACTCAATTCAAACAGCTGTAGGGGTGTTTACATCTGGCTCAAAAGAGATTAACAACACATTTTCAAATTTTTACCACAAATTGTATAGCTCAGACCAGTGTTGTGGTACTCGAAGTCGGTCTTGGTCTCGAGACCATTTTTTTGATGGTCTCGGTCTACTCGACCGCATTTGGTCTCGGTCTTGTCTCGGTCTCAGGCGCTGAGGACTCTGCATTTTATTTCAAGACCGGTCGAGACCGCAACTGTGAAAATATCACTAAACGTACAGCATACTGTCCAGTTTATTTGTTAGCATCTTTGTTTTCAGTGGATGCAAAATGCACCGATTAAAATCCAAGCAATTACGTGTTTCTGTTACTCCCACCTCCCCACCCCCACCTTTTCCTCTCAGCGGCAGAAGATGTCTGTCTAACCGTCAGTAATATAATAGCGCTGCATAAATCATAAGAAATCCGATGACCACAGCTAACTCAGCAGCGCTTCGCTTTCACAGATGGTGGGGACTACGTCCAACTTTTTTCGTCACTTAGAAAAGTAGCTCAAAGAAAAGTAAGCACCGTTGACATGATGTTAGCCAAGCTAGCTGTATTGAGACAGATACTGTAAGCATTTGTGATGAAAAAAAGTCTCTCACTGCCTGAATTATTGTGCGGAGGTGTTGACTGACTTGTTTCATATATGAGACAACGCTGTGTCCAAAACTCTGCAATGTAATGATGCGACATTCAGGAGCAGTACGATTCTTCTGCAGCAATCATCTCCCTACTCCTGAAGCCAGGTAAACCTGCAACTCAATGTGGCTAATATAGGCCCATTTATCTTATTAATAATGATGTTAAAATTTTGTGTAAAGTGTTAGCTAGGAAGTTGGAGCCACTTTTACCCATGATGGTCCACCCTGATCAAAATGGTTTTGTACAAGGAAGACAGGGTTTTCACAACATTAGAAGGGTGTTTAATGTAATTTTTGAGAAATCTGAGGTTCCAGACAATGCTATCCTGTCACTGGACGCAGAGAAGGCCTTTGACAGGATATAATGGCAATATATGTTTGCTGTTATGGAACGCTTTGGTATAGGAGGGAAATTTCTTGGCTGGGTTAAGCTAATTTACTCAAACCCACAAGCTGAAATCTTAACCAATGGTCTAACTTCATCTCCCTTTAAACTGAAACGTGGGACAAGGCAGGGTTGCCCCCTTTCTCCTCTGTTGTTCACACTGGCCATCGAGCCTTTAGCCATGGCAATTCGCAAACACGATAATATAACCAGTATAAGAATAGGGAGCTTGGAACATCGTATAGCCCTGTATGCAGATGACATAATCCTGTTCTGCTCTAAGTTGGGGAACACCATGCCCACAATAACTGATTTAATTAAGTCTTTTGGAGTTTTTTTCAGGATATAAGGTAAATAATGCTAAATCTGAAATAATGTACTTATCAGAAAAAGAATGTCTCAATCCTCCAGTTTCAACTCCATATCAAAAGCATCAAAACAAGGATTTACCTATCTAGGTGTTAAAGTCACCCCTGCAATAAACAATATTATTCCAACTAATTACAACCCCCTTACAGAATCAGTTATGCAATTAATAGAAAGATGGTCCAAACAACCCATTTCCTTAATGGGTTGCGTCAATATTATAAACATGACAATATTGCCAGAAAATGTATAC
This sequence comes from Poecilia reticulata, assembly GCF_904066995.2. Classification (NCBI taxonomy): domain Eukaryota; kingdom Metazoa; phylum Chordata; class Actinopteri; order Cyprinodontiformes; family Poeciliidae; genus Poecilia; species Poecilia reticulata. The sequence goes on along the minus strand of NC_088844.1, from coordinate 4,287,567 downwards.
GTTTTCCAATCAGTTCCACTTTCCCCACCCCCCTCCTACTTTAAGGAGATAAATAAAACTTTTTCCAACTTCATTTGGAACAGTAAGTGTCCTATATTGAGACTGACTCTCTTATATCTGCCTTATGACAGAGTAGGTTTACAATTGCCAAATCTATTGTGGTATTTCTGGGCAGCCCAGATCAGGGCAGCTATGTTTTATTTTATTTCCAGAGATCCCCCAGCATGGGGTACAATGGAGTCCCAGCTAATCTCTATTCCTATAAACTTATACTTGTATTCATGAGACAGGAAAAAGCTTATTAAACAAACAAAAAACCCTTTTCTGAAAAATACAATGCTTATTTGGCAAAAAGCACTTGATTATTTGGGTGAAAAGCAACAACTATCCCAGTTCTCACCCATTTTTGGAAACAGGGACTTTGGTCCAGGTAGAGCAGACCCAGGATTTAGACTGTGGTCTGCTAAGGGGATAGCTAAGATATCTGATGTTTTTACAGGGAGGGTATTTATGTCATTAAAAACAAATATGACATTCCTACAAAACATTTCTATAAATATCTTCAAGTTTGGAGTTTCATTTTATCCAAGCAACAAAATAATCTTGGTCTACCCTCTTTGTCTTCACTAGAAGACATTACTGTAAGTTTATTTATTCTACTTATTTATTTTATTCCTTGTTTATTGACAAATGTAAAGAATCTTTAGCCAACATTTTAAAAACATGGGAAACAGATTTGGGAGAAAACATGTCGAGTGAGGAGTGGTCAGAAACCTGCGCTTCGATTCATACACAATCTGCCAACACAAATTACAAATTACTGCAATACAAATGGCTGAGTAGGCAACACATCACTCCAGTTAAATTGCATCACTTTAACCCTAATATTCCTGACACTTGCATTAAATTTACTTCCCAAAAAGGTTCTTTATTTCATTGTATGTGGGCGTGTCCTAGTGTTGGCATTTTGGAAAGATGTATTGATTGTGATTAGTCAGATGATTAGTAAAAAGGTTCCTTTAAATCCTAAAATGTGCATCTTGAATATTTATACTGAGGACTTTGTTATCCCAAACAACTTGAGATTCTTACTTAATGTCTCCTTTTTGGAAGCTAAACGCTGCATTGCAACCTCATGAAGAAGGAAACATTATGTGGAATTTCACAATGGACACAAATGACGTTTTACTTTGCACTTGAGAAAATCAGCCATTTTACTAAGAACAAACTTGATACATTTGGGGAAATCTGGTCTGTCTTTTATACTTGGCTGTGCCAAAATGATATCAAACTCAATGGGTGGAAAAAGTATTTGTTATAAGGTCATATGGTGAGTCAAACTGGTGTTTATGCTGGTTGGCCTATTGAGGGTCTGCTGCAAACGTATTTTATTAATTTTTTATTCATTACCCTCCCCTGTGTGTATGTCCTTTTGGTTTTTGTCTTGTTCTCTTGTTAAAATCAATAAATATATGTTTTAAAAAAACCCATCTTTCACTGCAAAGAGAGAAGTGCCGAGTCGAATGAGGAAAACAATATATTTGCACATTTAAGCTATTTGAGGGCAGTTATGGTCTTTACACCCCATGATCACCGGGGTTCACTGAGCATAGGTTGTATAAAAAGACATCATTTTGTTCCACTCTCACCATAAATCCATCCGACTGAACTCATGCTTTTAGCTATTTTAGGATGAACAAGAGTATTTGTTAAATCAGAGAACAATGAAAGATATTTTCTAATACTTTCTTCAAATAAGGAAGTATGGTGCACCTGTGGATGCATTCTAAGGCAACACTGTTGTACCCAGTCAATTGCTAAATAGTTGCATTTCCACTGGCCATCTAAGGGTGCAGTTTACATTTGGATTTAAAAGTTTTTGATAAAAAGTTTTGGTGCTAGGATGAGATGGGTTTTTTTATTGTATCAAAATTAATTTATTTTGCAAAACACTTTTTTTGCATCACACAAGTCACATGATCAACAGCCAGACGTTACTAGTGGCAGAAACCATGAAGGTCAAAAATGTTTTTTAATGCGTTATTGCATGAACAAACTTATTCATGTGTTATTTGAATTGTGTTTGTTATTTAATGGAAACACTGCAATTGCCAATTTTTTGTTTGTTTGATTTTGACATTAGCGGGATATTAACAAAGTTTTGCACACATTTGTAATGGAAATGCAGTTGGTGTCGGAGGAGTTCCTGGAATTTCAAGAAAAATGGGCAAAAAATCCTGGAGGGATTTTGTGTTAGAAAGTAGACAGTTGATAAAACTTTTCTATCAACTGTCTACTAAAAACACTTGTCTACCAGATCCAAAAATGCTGGTAGTATAACTAAAGTTGGTGTGAATTGATCAACTTAGACTTTGAAGGCAGATTCGCTCATATACTCAGCTTTAAAGACAAAAGCCTGCTGCTCGCTCTTCTCTTAAGGCACCTCTCGATGGGCGCCACCTGACCGTCACTTCAGATGACGAGAGTGAGAATGCAAATTAGATGAAAGGGTTTGTTGACTTCAGCCTCAATTCATTTTTGAAGGTGAGTAATTCCAACTCTAGCTCATTTCATCAAGAGTTCTGGAAAGTCAATGAGATCTCTCATGGATTAACATTTATTTTCAGGTGATAAGTAATTTATGATGAATTAGCTTTTAATAACGGGGTTCTGAGCATGTGCATAATGTTTCAGCCCACCTCAGCAAAGCTGCGCTTTTGAGTGACAATTAGCAACAACAAGTTGGCAATTTGTCATGTTTGTCACACAATAGCATAAAACAACCACCCACTGTGGAAATTGCTGAGTTATGAAGCTGCCATGTTGATTCTCTTAAGGACTCACACTTTTTCTGTCCTTTGACACTAACAGTGGCACAAATGAGCACATAAATAAAGACGGCACCGGTTGGACGGGCCTGTCACCGGCCACTGGTCAGATGACAGGTTGATGAAAAACCATTAGAGTTTTCCTCTGAGTGTAAGGCCGGAACCTCGAGACAGAAAACACAGATGTGGGAGAAAATCTGGCATTTTTAAACATTTAAAGAAATCTTTTTCATGTCAGTATTCTCTGTAGATTGCTTTAACAAAAAGTGGAATAGCATTTAGCTGCTTTCATTGATAGATGTTAGGCCAACTACAGAATGACTGACGTAAAAAATTTTTTAAAAATGTTTTATTTATTTATTTATTCAAAATTATGAAGTCTTTTGCAGGGTTTCATACCTGCTTTAACAGCTGATTAACATAATTTTCTAACATCTTCTCATAGTCTTACATAATGAGTTGATGTTTTATGTTGTAATATCTGCCTCTTTTAAATCTCAGAGATTTAAAATGTAAAAAGAATGTAAAGGGTTTCATACAGTTTTTTTAGTAAATATTGGGCATTTCAATTGAAGTGGGATTTGACCATTTTATGACTATTTACCATCATTTCATGTATTAAAAAATGGAGATATGAACTGGTGTTGAGGTGAATTGAGGTTTAAAATGTTATTTATATTTCTTAACTATTTGAAAATGAATTCTTTATGTATCCAACATCTGAAGATATTAGGTGCATTTCCAATAACCATAAAATTGTGCAAACTGAAATTTCAAAGATAAATTTGTTTAATGGAAACATGCCGATCTTAAAAAAAAAACATGTTTGCTAAGATGTATTTAGCAACACTACAATGGAAACATGTGTTGCACATCACGAATCACCTGATCAACACCTGAATGTTACCACTGGAGAAAACGACGCCGACGCCTGATCCCTGACAGACGATGAGCTCTAGAGCCATGGCTGAATTATGAGCATATGTAATGTAACCGTTTACATCTGTCACTGCCAATCCCTCTTAATGACTTCTCAAGTGACCAGTCAGTTCTTATTTAATGGAAATGTCATCAATTCTAAATTGTATTTCTTCAACATGAGTAGAAAAATTAGCACACATTTATAATGGAAACACAGGTAGAAGTCTCTTTCTGGGTTAATGTTACATTTTTATTCATGAAAATATTTTTTATTCTTTGACCCACAAACTGGCTTTTAGAAATGTAAATGTTTTCCTACTGGTCAGCTATAATATCTCACACACAGTTAGATTAATCTCTAAGATTTAGCTAACAAAGGAACCTTGTAGCCTGTACTCATCGTCCTGTCTCTCTGCAGACACCAGCTGGAAAATGACAACCAACTGAGAATTTATTCACTGCTTGGCCTCAATGAGAATCTTAGCATTTGACTTCCTTATAGTGAAAAAGTTGTTGTTTGTGGGAAGGAATGTCTGACTGTAAATTCAAGGAGGACAGTATAAACAGTTTAGCTTCACTCAGTCGCCTCTTTCATTGTTTTCCTCCAGTGAGAAACTTTAGCCAGTGTTTGGCTTTGTGCCTTTTCCCCAATCTCTGCCTCTCTTTCTCAGCCTCTCTCTATCCAAGCAGTTAGTAGCCCTTGACTCTGACTGTCTCTTTATATGTTTGGCCAGATCACTATCTTTATCTGTCAAGTGATGGATGGCTGGGGGTGAGGGCCGCTGACTTGTGCTGGATGGAAAACAACTGGCTTTTCTCCATCTCTCTCTCAAACACACACACCCCCTCGCACACACTGGGTGATTGGCCCTGGGAGGTAGTGTGAGTGTTTGTAGACAGGCTGGTTATCTGAATGACTGGCAGCTGGCATCCAGCTGCTGGAGATAAAAACCAGGCGTGGAGTGAGACAGGCGGACGCATGCAGACTCTCAATCGGAATAACCAGTGTGACATCCTTGTATGCAAATTCTTTAAGATGTTCTGCTTTTGCACCAGATTTTTAGAATCGTTTTTTTTTGTCAACCAACTGGGTTTGATTCTGATTATAAATAGAGTAGAAATTTGTGTTTCCCTTCATTTTTGGTAGGAGATTGCATCGGAGCTAAAACCTCACGCATTTGGTTTACTTTCCAATCAGCCATATTTAGGTTCTTATAATTAATTTAAATGTTGACTGTCTCAGTGGGGTAATGCATAACGGTGTTTTCACAGCTGATAGTCCAGTAGAATCGGTTCAGTTTGGACCAAAATTGCAGCACTGGTTCCACTTTAGCTGCTGTGGTTCTTTCATGCTGCTCTGCGTCAAACCAAACAAATATATGACATAGTTATTTTATTGTGCTATAAATGGCTCTATGTGTTAGGAATGTACGTAATACCGCCCCTTTCATTAGGCCCATATTTTGTTTTTTAAACATCAGATGTAACAATGTAATTTTATCATTTTATTTTCATTTGTTGGGAGTGGAAAATGCATCGTATTACTAACAGAAAGGCGTCCAGACGTCCATCTGTGTGGAATTGGTTTAGAAAATCTGTTTCACTTGTGAATAATGTTCCTAAAATAAACAGAATTTTCAATGCTGTTCTAATTTCTTGAATGGATCTGTAATCATTAAGATACTTCTTTTATAAAAGGTTTTTAGAAGGAGAGACATATTGAACTAGTTCCGTAAGTATTTCTGCTGTATTTGTTATATATATATATATAAAATTAATCCTAAAACTCAGAAAGTGACTGTAATATCTGCTGACCACACATCTGACCGGTGTGTACACTGTGAAGATCACAGCTCAAAACTGCAATCAGGTTATACTGTAGACTCCACCAGCCTCTGCTCTATATGCACTGCCATCATTACACTTATTATATAAGCAGGTGTTAGCATGCTGAGGATGACGCTCACACACACACGCCGAAACACACAGACATACCATTTGAAATGAATTCAGCCTGACTTGCCTCTTCTGCTAACACATCCCGGCTTTAAGCTGATTGAATCAACGGCAGGATTCTGATCAGCAACGCTTTAAATTCCTCTCACACCAAAACCCCGTCATGCTTTTCCTCCACAGACGACTTGAAAATTCATTTTGTGAGTGATGAGTTCTGCACAAAGTTCACACACACAATTCTGTATACCAATATTTGTATTCGTATTGGCTTCAGATAACCAATACTGTCCTCTACACAGGTACATGAAAAATTCTTCATTATCCCAAACAAAGTCAAAGCAACATGTAAGAGTGGCTCGGGTTCATAAAGTCTGTCTTTAAATCATAATATACATACAAAATGAGTTTTAAAGTTCAGCATAACACATAGATCTAAGAGTTTCCTGCAGCAGGAGTTTCTACGCCGCTCTGCTCTGGAACCAACTCCCTGAAAACCTGAACTGGAAACCGAGAACATTATTTTCCTGATCAGTCTCACTAATAACCCGTTTGCTTTGTCACTGATGAGTGTTTGAGACGAGACTGAGGATTCAATTTGCATTTTAACTTCTTTTATTATTATTATTGTTATTATTATTATTATTATTATTATTATTATTATTATTATTATTATTATTCAAAGCTATTCAAAGCCTGAAGTTTTTTGTTAACATGTTTTTTTACGTGCAGCACTCTGAATTGTCTTGTGTGTGAATGGCGCCGTATAAATAAAGTTGCCTTGGTTTCGCTTCGGCACTGGATGCTTTTCTTTTACATGTTGCACGAAAATCTATTCTGAGTGAATTCTAATGCACCGCTATTGTGTAAGGCTTAATGATTTTTTTGTTGTTGTTTGTTTTCTTTTAAGTGCGAGCCAATCACAAGTCTGTCATGTGAATATAAACAAATCCGCTAAGAAGCAGAAAGCTAGTGTGCGAGGCTGAGAGGTTCCGGCTAGAAATAGTCAGCCTCACCTCGACACATGGCTCTGGTTCTGGAACCATTCTGTATGAGTGGACCATGTTCCGTACCTCCATTGCCGAGGCGGCTTATCGGAGCTGCGGCCGCAAGGTTGTTGGTGCCTGCGGCGGCGGCAACCCTCGAACCCGTTGGTGAACACCTTCGGTGAGGGATGCTGTCAAGCTGAAGAAGGAGTCCTATCGGGCCTTTTTGGCCTGTGGGACTCCAGACGCAGCTGATGGGTACCGGCGGGCGAAACGGCATGTGGCTCGGGTTGTCGCTGAGGCAAAAACTCGGGCGTGGGAGGAGTTTGGAGAGGCCATGGAGAAAGACTTCCGTACGGCTTCGAGGCGATTCTGGTCCACCATCCGGCGTCTCAGGAGGGGGAAGCAGTGCAGCACCAACACTGTTTATAGTGGGGATGGTGTGCTGCTGACCTCGACTCGGGACGTTGTGGGCCGGTGGGCAGAATACTTCGAAGACCTCCTCAATCCCACCAACATGCCTTCTGTTGAGGAAGCTGAGCCTGGAGACTCTGGGTTGGGCTCTCCAATCTCTGGGGACGAGGTCACCGAGGTGGTCAAAAAGCTCCTCGGTGGCAGGGCCCCGGGGGTGGATGAGATCTGCCTGGAGTTCCTTAAGGCTCTGGATGTTATGGAGCTTTAGCAGAAGTTCAGGCTGGAAGACTCCACCCCCTTCGTTCGCCCATCGACGTCATGCTCATCTCCGACCTCAGCGCTGGACCTCACCTGCCGCGTTCAATCAGCAATCAGGCTCTGCATAAAAGGATCCACACCCAAGCCGTCAGCTGCTTCCCAGCTGCGTTCAACCCACCACCTCCCCTTCTCCACCCACATCCTTCGGCTCTAGGATGGCACCCTTTCCTGACCACCACCACCAGTGTCGGGCCCCGGGGGAGAGCATCCCTAATCAGTTCATCGAGTTCACATCAAATCTCAGCTCAAATTAGCTGCCGGGGTCCAAGCGCCAAAGAACTCTTATTCATTCCTGTCATTAAATATTTTAATTGTTTCCCTTTGTCCGTCTGAGTCTCTCCAGATTGAAGTAGAGTTGTATTGGCTCACGCAACTCTGCAATATTGCATGGACATCGGGGGCAGTTCCCCTGGATTGGCAGACTGGGGTGGTGGTCCCCCTGTTCAAAAAAGGGGGACCGGAGGGTGTGCTCCAATTACAGGGGGATCACACTTTTAAGCTTCCCTGGTAAGGTCTATTCAGGGGTCCTGGAGAGGAGGGGCCATCGGATAGTCGAACCTCGGATTCAGGAAGAGCAGTGTGGTTTTCGTCCTGGTCGTGGAACACTGGACCAGCTCTACACCCTCAGCAGGGTCCTGGAGATCGACAGGCGGATTGGGGCAGCGTCTGCCGTGAAGCGGGCGTTGTACCGGTCCGTCATGGTGAAGAGAGAGCTGAGCCAAAAAAGCTGCTGCCCCCGCGACCCGACCCCGGATAAGCAACAGAAAATGGATGGACGGATGGATATAAAATCGCATTTAATGAACATGCTGCCTCTAGTGGTAGTGAGAGTGACTGCAATTGTCCGTTTTTTAAAATGGGTATTTTCCTTTCTTAGGCTTGAATAATTTCACTGATTGGCTAACTCCTTTTAGCACAACTTGAACACAATAATAGTCTTTTCCAGTGTCTCATCAGATTGTTTTTGAAGCAAAAATTAACCCCCAGTGAGAAAAGAGACGCAGCTTTGTCGTCCATCGCTGCTTTTTGCAGACCTTGCTCTCATACATTAGATTTACCTTCACACCAGAAATGTGTGGACACAAAAGTTCCTGCCGGAACAAAATGTAAAAAAAAAAAAAAAAAGTGACATAATTGTAAAAAAATTTTGAACATGTTAAAATCTTTGTTAATAATTTAATCAAAATTGACACTTTAAAGTCCTGGCCCTCCTTATGAACAAAAATGTAAGAGCCTGATTTTATGTGGATCTTTATATTGAATTTAAATGTATGCAGGTATCACCAACTATGTGAAGGTCAATACATTTTTTTATTTGTGGAATAAAGTGAGCAGAGACATGAAAAGGGTTGAAAGTTATTACAGTATCATGTAAAATAAGATTTACATCATGTAATTTTATTCCTTCATCAAAATCATACCTGGACTGTTGCCTTCATTCTTTTCAACCATTCATCTGTGCAGAACCCCTGGGTGGACCAGCACCACATCCTTGGAGTTGCAGTTTTCCAGCTTCCGGCTCATCCCTGTGACTCCCCGACTCAGCTCCTTCAGACTAGCCAGCAGCAATTAGCAAACACCTGTTGGACATCTGCTGAGCTACTTCTCAGTGAAGCTCTGGTAAAAACGTTGTTAAAGGTTAATAGAGGAGCCATGTTGTGATGACTCCCTAAAGGCGGAGTTTCAGAAATAGCGGGAGTTTCTTAAAGAGACAGAAGCCCAACTTCAGCCAATTAAATTACAAAGTCAATTTTTTAAAGTCATGTTTGATATATACAGGATTTTTTATAACAACTGGTAACATAGTTGATTATGCTATAAAATGGCACTGTGTGGCTGGAAAACACATAATACTACCCCTTTAAAGTCCTTCGTCCTCCACACACATACTTTGCTTAGCTACTTAACTGGCACACTTCGTCCTGCACAATCTGCAATATGAATGCGATTCCCAGGGGCAACGGTGCTGCCAACCAAAATTACCTACATATTGCTGACCACATTTTTGCTCTATTACAGTATTATAGGCTCAACATGAAACTAAAGTTGTTGGAGATGAATTTTACTGCCGGGACTTTAGCATCCTACTATGTTTCAGAGGGGATTTTAAAGCAAGGAGAATTTGGGTTTTATTCGGCTTCAACTCTGGCTTTACACACGCTTAACTGGGAGATGGAGAGGAGGGGTGGATTGTTGGGTCGGGGAATGGGAGGATGAGGAGGAGTTTGAGGAGCGGAGGTTTGAAAATGTCAAGTCTAGAGAGATTAACAAGCTAGCGAAGGAGGACTGAGTTTGGTTTGAGTCTGCCTCCTCCACTTCACCATTCTGTCTCTTATGGCACACACACATGTACCCCTCTTTTACACACACTTATAATCATTCACCCTTTTTGTTTTGCAGACACTCCCTCTCATGCTGCTGCAACTTGCAGCCAACATTTAAATGCCGCTGCATTATGGGGATTTGGTGAATGAGCAAAGAAGACGAAGCAGAAGAAGAGAAAAACTAGAGTTAGGGGGTTAGTGGTGGAAACGGAGAAGTTGACACTCATTGTTATGCATGAAAAGTTTGGCAGGCTGAGGAGACGAGAATGTGGAGAGAACAGAGAGCAGCGTAGAGGAGGACAGCAATAGCGGTGTTCTTTAATGCTGTCAGTTCAGGAAGAGTTAACACTTTCACATACACACCTTATTTCTTCATCACCAAAACGCTCTGATAAAAGAGACAACGTGAGCCTTACGAACCGAGAGGGAAACAGTCAACATGGAGGTTTAAGCAGGTGAGAACTGACTGTTTGGTAGAAACTGATCAGAAACCACAGCGTCTGTGTCTGGTGGCCAAAAAGCTCAATTCTGATCTCATCAAATCAAAGACCTTTCTTCTTCTTGACCACAGACTCTCCCGCATGTCTTTTGGCTAACTCTTGTGTTGCCTTGATATTTACACACGGGTCACATTCATTCCATTTCTGGATGATGATTTAATTGAAGTCCACAGGATGTTCAGGGCCTTGGAGAGATTTTTGCCTCCATGCCTCGACTGATGCATTCCAATAACTTTTTCTTTGATTTTCTTGTAAAGTTCTTTAGTTTTCCAGACTCAGGTCTCTTCAATCACTTCAGACTCAACTCCTTTCCACTCATCGTGAAATTGTTAGCTCCAATTGGCTGGATCTCTGTTGAGTTAGGTCAGATACTTTAAAGGTGGTAAATATTTATTAAATCATCTTCTTATTTTATATATTTAATTTAGATGTTATTTTTAAAGAAATGTCTTTTTAGTTTTGACGGTGAAGAGTGATTTTGCTCCAAAAAAGCCTAATTTTGTTGATTATAACTGATTTGCAAGCAAAATAAGTGCATATGCACTAATCTGATGTTAATATCTGTATCGGTCCAGATATTGAAAGAAATTCTAGGTCGGGTATCGTTGACATTGTGCCCAATCCATAAAGGCAGAAATATCTAATCCAGGGGTGCCCAAACTTTTTGAGACCAGGATCTACTTTTTCTCTCACCAGCCGCCTGAGATCTACCTCATGACACAAAGACATAAAAATAGCAAATTAAACTCTATTGACTTATTTTATATGCGAATATACATCAGTTATAGCAGAAATAATAAAGTGACAGAAAACCTAACGCAGTTTCTTCCTGACACTGGGAGCAGCTTACTGGTTACTGGTTACTGGTTACTGGTCTCTGGTTACTGGTTTCTGGTCTCTGGTTACTGGTTTCTGGTCTCTGGTTACTGGTCTCTGGTTACTGGTTTCTGGTCTCTGGTTACTGGTCTCTGGTTACTGGTTTCTGGTCTCTGGTTACTGGTTTCTGGTCTCTGGTTACTGGTTTCTGGTCTCTGGTTACTGGTCTCTGGTTACTGGTTTCTGGTTACTGGTTTCTGGTCTCTGATTTCTGGTCTCTGGTCTCTGATTTCTGGTCTCTGGTCTCTGGTTACTGGTCTCTGGTTACTGGTTTCTGGTCTCTGATTTCTGGTCTCTGGTTACTGGTCTCTGGTTACTGGTTTCTGGTCTCTGGTTACTGGTTTCTGGTCTCTGGTTACTGGTTTCTGGTCTCTGGTTACTGGTTTCTGGTCTCTGGTTACTGGTCTCTGGTTACTGGTTTCTGGTCTCTGGTTACTGGTTTCTGGTCTCTGGTTACTGGTTTCTGGTCTCTGGTTACTGGTCTCTGGTTACTGGTTTCTGGTTACTGGTTTCTGGTCTCTGGTTTCTGGTCTCTGGTCTCTGATTTCTGGTCTCTGGTCTCTGGTTACTGGTCTCTGGTTACTGGTTTCTGGTCTCTGATTTCTGGTCTCTGGTCTCTGGTTTCTGGTTACTGGTTTCTGGTTTCTGGTCTCTGGTTTCTGGTCTCTGGTTACTGGTTTCTGGTCTCTGGTTTCTGGTCTCTGGTTACTGGTTTCTGGTCTCTGGTTACTGGTTTCTGGTCTCTGGTTACTGGTCTCTGGTTACTGGTTTCTGGTCTCTGGTTACTGGTCTCTGGTTACTGGTTTCTGGTCTCTGGTTACTGGTTTCTGGTCTCTGGTTTCTGGTCTCTGGTTACTGGTCTCTGGTTACTGGTTTCTGGTTACTGGTTTCTGGTCTCTGGTTTCTGGTCTCTGGTCTCTGGTTTCTGGTCTCTGGTCTCTGGTTACTGGTCTCTGGTTACTGGTTTCTGGTCTCTGATTTCTGGTCTCTGGTCTCTGGTTTCTGGTTTCTGGTTTCTGGTTTCTGGTCTCTGGTTTCTGGTCTCTGGTTACTGGTTTCTGGTCTCTGATTTCTGGTCTCTGGTCTCTGGTTTCTGGTCTCTGGTTACTGGTTTCTGGTCTCTGGTTACTGGTCTCTGGTTACTGGTTTCTGGTCTCTGGTTACTGGTCTCTGGTTACTGGTTTCTGGTCTCTGGTTTCTGGTCTCTGGTTTCTGGTCTCTGGTTACTGGTTTCTGGTTTCTGGTTACTGGTTTCTGGTCTCTGGTTACTGGTTTCTCAGTCAGAAGCTGGTTGTAAACCTGATGCCAGCAGGTGTCAGTCAGTCATGGTGGATCTGAAATTAGATTTTTCTCAATATGAGAAACTACAGACCGACAGGAGGAACCAAAGAGCCCAGTAAAGGTGAAGGCAAATCTTCTGAAGTCGGGATATAATTAATTTAATTTCACATAATTATCGCGGTAGAATTTGTTAAAACTTAATGAAATATATGTGTCCTATATTTGATGTTGTGACGTATGCTCACAAAGAACCAGGTAATTAGTCAAAAAACGTTTCTGAACGTTTATTGAACGTTCAGAAACTACAGCAGGTTTAATGAGCCACAGCAAAAAAACAATCCGAAAAGACGATCAACTCTAAACCACTACTCTCTCTCTCTCTCTCTCTCTCTCTCTCTATGTGGTTTAAGCACACCCGTTGCCGTGGCAACCGCCTGCGCCCCTCAAGCCGAGCAAAGATTATATTAAAAACATTCAGTCCTTTACATATCAGGTTTCCAGGCTTGATGTTTATTTCTTATTATTAATAAGCCTCATGAACACAGCGGTGGTTGAGCAGCTGATTTAAACTCCTGCTCTGCTGTCAGTCGGTCTTTGAGTCGCTTTTTTTATTGTTAATGGAACCGAAACGCACTGAATTGCGCAACAACTTGTTGAAACAATAATTACTGAGATTATTAATTTTAACACGTTTCGTTGACTTTTTATAATTATTCTTTTCCAATGAAGCTACAAACGTTCAGGATCTTAGTGAATATTTTTGATAAGCCTGTCAGAGGAGGAAGTGCTGACTCAGCGTCCTGGTGGCGATCAGTTTGTCACCTGCAGAGATCGGCGTAGTGGACACCCCTGATCTAATACATTTTTAAATCAGTACGTGTATGTCTATTATTTTAAGAAAAGAAACGTTTTAAGTCGATTCAACGCGTTTTTCTGTATTGGATCGTTATCGATACTAAACCTCAGATATTGATATCAGAAGTGAAAAAAGTTGTTCATCCATAATAATAAGAGTAAAACAGATCACTATCTTTACAATATTTTTTATCAGCACTAACTGTTGCATAACTGTTGCATAACGTAGGATGCAAAATCCTATTCTAATCTTATTGTGTGTTATTTTCAACAAATTCTTCCTTGTATCTCTTGCAGCCTAAACTTTTGCTCGTGAAGACAGCAGCCACCAAGATAAAGATAAAACATAAGGCATTTGTCTAATTTTATCTTCAAAATGAAAGCGCTTGCTGTGATAAATGATACAAGTAGAGAAGCCTGTGCAGGTTGTTCTGACAGATCTGGTTAACATCTGTTTTTGTACAGTTTGTACTTATTTTGTGTCATAAATAAATGATGGATTCATCTGCAGCTCCATAGTCACAGGGAGAGGAAACCGATGGATGTGGAAAATGCAAACTGCATTTCAAACATGAAAAGTAAAACACGCTGCAGCAAATCTAGTGTATTTTATTAATTTTTGACATTGTGTACTTATGCAGTGGCGTTGTGCTGGTTTGTACAGAGCTGGCAGTGCTGTTCAAACAAGGCTCCAGGTTTAAGAAACATTTCTCATCTCTTTCTCACGACTTCATTCTTCAAATATTGAGTTGAATTTAGCTTTTTTTTTTAAGTTGAAAACATTTTCTTCTCAGAATAAAGTTGGAACCTTTGAAGCTCGTCTACCAGTGATCCTGAACAGCTACTTTGAAGGAAGCAGAAGCCAAAAATGAAGTCAGGAGAGGATTCTGCATTAGCAGAGTGTTGGACTTCAGGACGGAGGACAACGTCGTCAGTCAAGGTGTGCTGGACGTTTACAAGCAACACAAATATGGAACAAACCTCCAGCAAACTGCAAAACAACTGAAACACTGAGTTCCTTTAAATCAAAGCTAAAAACCCACAATCACTCAAAGACGTGTATTTGGGCTGTAGTACATAGACTTAATTATATGAATCTCAATTATTTTGGTTTAGTGATGACAACTTACTTTTTTGAGCCAAAAAAAAAACATTTTAAAAATGATACTTTATTATTTACATCTTTATTTGAAGTAAACTAAATCAGTGGTCCCCAACCCCCGGTCCGTGGACCAATTGTTACCGGGCCGCGCAAGAAATAATTAAATATTTCCGTTTTATGTATTATTTGAGTCTGGAGGATCTTTTATTTTGAAAATCTTTTAACCGGATTCTCTCGGTTACTTGCGCGCCAACACTGAGGCCACAAGCAGCAAAATGAGTAAGAAACAGATCAGATGTCTTTGGAAAGTTTCTTTGCAAAGGGGAAAAGGCCCAGAGAAGAGACAGGAGAATGGATTTATCCCGGACCGGTAGGTGAGTCCCACATTACAAGCCGCTCTGCGTAACATGCGGCGACCGGCTGCTAATGAGGCAATGAAGCTTCAAGCTGCTTCACCACGTAGAGACCAAGCAGGCTGTGGATATAAGCAACACTTCAGGTGTTATTGTCTCCCATCACTCCCAGATGAAACCGTCTCGTTGCAGAGAAACAAGCTCAGGGCTCCGTTAGTCAGTATTGTGTGTTAAAATTTTCACGAAAGTAAAATGTTCGTTTTTGTGGCACATCTGTATCTTATTTTGAAGGGATATATAAACGTTACCATAGTGACCAGAGTCAGAGCGTTTGGGCAGTGGTCAAGAGGAGAGGAGTAGAGCTTGTGAGTCTTAAGTCTGGTTTAGACGGCAAGATTTAAGAATGTCGGCTGATTCTCCAAACCTCTGTGACCACAGAGCTGATAAAAGTCCAACAGGTTCGATCGGTTCGTGTGTCCAAGGCAGGAGCAACACGAACCGATTCCAGTCACGAACATCCGGATTCCAGAAGAAAATCCACAAAACTCCCAACATAGCAAACGGGAATTTAGAATAACCAAACACGGATGACGATGTAGAAACAACAGTGATAGTTTGTGGAGTCATTTAAGAGATAAAAGACGTAACAAAAAGAAAAGGCAGTGGATAAAAGACGACGGGAGCAGCAGCTCTATTTGCTGCACTATGATTTGGAGGTGAATGTTTTTTCATAGTTAACATTTTTAACTGAATAAACATAAACATATATAATAATGACCTTTACATATAGTAATAAACATTTCCACATCTCCGATATCCACCAGACTCTCAGTTGCTCGATATGTCAGCTGTTTGGATTCCCCTCTGTTCTGACGTCACCTTTCTGATTGGCTTCCTGTCACATTCAGCAGGTTGGATTCTCGTTCCCAGTCAGGAAAACCCCACAGGCTGCGATAAAAGGGCCAAGACAACCAAATTGGGTATATTCAGGATTTAACGGGAACACCAACATGCAGAAGCATCATCTGACGGTTCGCCCCCCTCCACGGGCCGCAGCAAAATGTCCAAATCTTGACCGGTCCGCGGTAATAAAAAGGTAAAACTTAAATTTTCAAGTTAAACCAACTTAATGAATTAAGCTTCTTTAATTAATAAATGAAGTTGGAAAAACTTAATTGAACCACTTATTACCAATTGAAACAATTCAATTAAGTTGGCGCCACCATTTTCTTTTATTCAGTGTCTCAGAAATTTGCTTTTGAATCATAGTAAATGAAACACTGACACATCATCAATGTTTGGTGTGTAGTGGGAATTTTGATGAAATGTGATGTTTATTACTGGTTTTCTCAAATTGGTGACTTTATGTTGATTTTATTTGTTTTTATGATGTAAAAATAACTGCATTATTGCTGAAATATGTTATGTGTTTTAAAAATAAACCTGACTGACTGATCGATCAATCGATTGATTAGCACACTGCTTGGGTTTTTGACAATTTTGAATTTGGTGTTCCAAATAGAAAGGTCAAAGTTAGGAACCTTTATGTAAATACCAGTAATTTTTCTTAGAAAATAAGGTGTCTGAATGCACAATTTACCTAACGGACAACCAGAAATAATATTTAGAGAGACTTGGCTGCATTTTACTTTTTTAGGGAAAAATAAATCAATTGCATGATTTTAGCCTCTGCTGCCTTACTAACTAAATTAAAAGTATCACACACACATTTTCTCTTCATTGCTTTCATAGTGTTACTTCTTTTCATTTACTGCAGGATGTAACAATTTCTGACCTGAAACACATATATTGTGCAGAAAAACAAGGTTTTTCAGATGAATGGGAGGATCTTACCCAGCTGAGGAGCTACAGAGGCCATGTGAGCTCGTTACTAAATTTCTGAGCAGCTTTGAAGCAGAAACATGAGGCAGACAATAAGCTCAACACATGCTGCTTCACACGGCCCTCATAACCAGGACGATTGGTTAATAATTCATGCTACAACAACTGTATCAAAGAGGGGCGCACCACTCTCACTGAGCATGTGGCTCAGAGAATGATTGTGTGTGTTGGAGTCAAATACAAACTTCCTATATTTTTTGCCTGTTTTTAAAGCAGGTAAGGAAGGTCTATTTCTATTTTTTCTCATTTTTTTCTGTTACAAAATCAGATTCTCATATATGTCAGTGTAAGCAGGGATTTTCCCACTTTCTCTTTCCACTTAGTTATCAGTATTTATGTCTCCACATCCTGCTGAAGACAGTTTTCTCTCCACTGTTGTCCAGTACTTGTTCAGGGTGAGTCTCATCAAGTGAAAATCAGGTGCTATTTTCTTTAGGTAGACATATTTACTCTAATTAAACTATTTATGATTGTAGCTGAATCTGGGCCTGACTGTGTTAAAGTGGCAGTATTATGTAAAATTGAACTTTTTTTAAGCTTTACATTATGTTATAATGTTATTCCACCACTGTAAAAAAATGTTTGTAAAACTTTAGTTTGATCATCTAAAGCAGGGGTCCCCAAACTACGGCCCGCGGGCCGGATCCGGCCCGCCCCCACATTTGGTCTGGCCCCCTGAACAATACCAGAGAGCGTTAAGATTTTTTTCTTCATATATTGTATTTTCCGGTTTATATGTGGATTTTTCTTCAACCACCAGGGGGCTCTTTAGCAGGAAGTGTGTCCTGTAAACTGTGGGTGTTTTGTTTTGCATGGCATTGCTGCCATCTGTTGGACATTTGGGGAACTGCTCGACTTTTATGTTACTTAATCAGTACGGTTGTTTGCTAGCACTAGAGCAGATGAACACGTGTCTGTTATGAACGCCGCATTCCAGGTCGAGTTCTTCGAAGCAATGCCTGTAAGTAGCAGCTTATACTTCAAAACAAGCCTTTATGTTAACATATGATAAAAGAAGTAACTTGTTTATTGAATTAGTTTTGGAAATACCTGCGGGCGATTTGATTATGTGCTACGTCATTGCTAACCAGCAGGCTGCTAAGATTTCTCAGGTCGCTACGTAGCATTGCAGCTCATAGCATTCAGAGGTAGCTGCTGTATCAGTTGTACTTATAATGTATGTAACTGAATGTAAAACACTTCTGTAAGCTGCTCTGAGCTCATCCTGAGTTGTTTGTGTTTTGACAGTTTCACTCCATTCTACATGGAAATAAAGGAAGAACTAATTAATCCTGACTGTGTGAAAGGAGTTTGGCTGATGGTTAGTTTTGGTACAAGACACCATAGTGAGACCATTACAAAGTGAATCATTGAAAATAAAAGAAAGTGCCCATTAAAATGGAATTAGGTTTTAATATGTTAAATATGAGAATGTTGTTGATCAGTTAAATAGCATTGAAGGGAAATGCTATTTAACAGTTTTTTAAATAATACTGGGATCATTATGAGAATTTGAGGTATAGATATTAGGATCCAGTAGATGGCAGTAGTGCAACAATAATGGATGCAAGCTGCTGTTGAAATCTAAAGAAGAAGAAGAAGAAGGCGCCCATTTTCATTTAGCACATGCTAGTAGCAACACGAAGGATCAGCACTTTTACTGTTACACCTATTGTTCAGAAACTACCGTAATCAGTTCAGTTAAATCTAAACTTGGCAACTTTTCTTTTTCAATGTAATAAATGTGATATTCAATTGACCTGTTATGACTCAGATTTTGGGTCTCCGCCCCTCTGCTGCTGCTGCATCGCTGTGGAAAACCTGGAGCGGAAGAGATATCTGAGGCTTATATATGTATGTTTACTGGTTAAAAAAAAAAAAAAAACTTTGGGGTTGTGGCTTATAGTCCGGTTCGGCTCATAGTTGGGAAAATACGGACTATGATCCTTCCTGGATTTTTTTCTGTGAAGAACCCAGAGAGGGTTATTTGATTGTGCTTTCTGGAAAACAATATACATTTTACATTTAGGCTCTCCTACAATCGTCACACTTATTCTGTTACAAACTGACTCCGGCCCCCAGCAGAGAAGGGAAAAGTTATGTGGCCCTCACAGGAAAAAGTTTGGGGACCCCTGATCTAAAGGAAGTCATCATTTTCCTTGCCCTCTGTGGAACCTTATTAAGATTTTTGCCATCTAACCAGTGACCTTGTTGGGAGCAGAGGTCATTATTGGAGACTAATGTCCGGTCCTGATGAGGTGCAGAGTCATCTCTGGGGTCCTGATTATGGTTAAGGGTTTAGGTAGTAGAATAAGATGAACATCTGGGTAAGAATTCATACTATAGTTCAATTGTCTGTGTTTTAATGGGAGCAGCGGTAGGAATGCCAGGGTGTGTGTGTGTGTGTGTGTGTGTGTGTGTTTACTGGTGGTTCAGCATTCTCTTTTTACTTGCACCTGTGTTAATCTGGCTTTTACTCGATCTCTGTCAAATATGCACAAACAAATATACTTTCTTGCCCCATATATGGGCAATTATAGGTTTGCCTATAGAGACTATGATACATCATAAAACTACTAACTTTCTAAAAATTCAGCCAGCCATCAACCCATCCATTTGCAGCTCTCATTCCAATCTTTATTCTTTTTTTTTACCCTCAGTAATCAGGTGTTTGTATTCGGTCCCATGTTCCAGTTTCTAAAAAGCTCAGATTGAAAGAAGGGCATCTGAACAGCAATTTTTGTGTCTCGCCACATATTCTCAAATGTATTTATGTCTGGACTTTTGCCTGGACCATTAAAACACATTAATGTGCTGTGATCAAAACTCTTCTTTTTTCACCAATGGCTTTTATGGTGGTTGGTGAACCTCAAACCTGTTCTCAAGTCTTTTCCTTTTTCTTCAGTTCAGTTTTTCTTCCTGGATTCCAGTGTTTACCTCTGACCCTCCTGCTGTTCACTGTGACCAGGGTTCCTGTCCCTACTAAAGAAGAGCATCCACACAGCATGACAATTCTTAATTATCCAAACATTTAAGGTGTGTGTGATGTGACGTATAAGTTTTATCCCAACAGACAATGTTTAGCATGTTGGCTAAAACATTCAAAGTTGGTATAATGTGACCAGAACGTTTCCCACCACACGTCTTCCCCACCCCATGCACCACTTTTAGAACTTTACGCGACCTTCTCTTAAGAATTTCAATTTTCTTTCCACTCTTTCCACTGATAACTCCTTCAGTTATCATGTGCCTGTTAGCTGCATCTGTGAGTCATGCTATGCTCGCTCAGTCTGGCTGTTTAGGCTTGAAGTTGCCCGTTAATCTTTAGGTGATGGATTCATTGGTGCAATGAGAGATAAAAATTCGGGAAATTATACGACTGGTTATGCTGACTTTATCTTGAGGATATTAGACTAAAAGAGGAAAATGCTTGTCCTCCCACTATGAAAATGTGTGACTGTAATGTTTGTTGGTTGATCTAATTTGCCCTTGTAGGTCAGAGTGTGTGCTTGAATGGTTGTTTCTTTCTGTTGCCTGTTCCCCCATTGACCAATAGAGATTGGCACCAGCCCCTCCACTACCCATCAAGGACAAACGGGTATAGACGATTGATAGCTTGATCTGGCAGGTAATTTCAACCTTAAGGAGACACGGTGTCCCGTACCGACTGTCATCACTTCTCAGCAGGTCAAATGCCAACTGGTTGTAAAGGAAAGAACCATATGATCTTTATTCCTTTAGGTTAATTTTACACAACGGTGACGTGACTGCTGCATGTCTGCATTCACACCAGAGACCCTTCTGTAGAGCTTCTGACTCCTCAGATCTATGGGGAAAAATACAGCTGCTTAAGAGTTTATGGACAGTACAAAAACAGCAAAGATGTAAAATAAACTGATATATGGATATTATTGAAATCTTGATTTTTGTTTCATTGGTGTAGAAAGACTACGCTGTAGGAAAGTCAGCCTTTCATCTTTGCAGCCATGGATTTTATGGACATGTTGAAAGATTCCGCTGCATAAGTGAAGTGGCTGACCCACGATGGATGCAGCGGTGACTCAAATTACTTTGTTTTATTTGGCTATCAATTATCTAACTAGTTGAGGGGCAGTCACAAAGCGCTGACATTTCATCCGGTCAGTTGGTCCTTGTATTATTATTCTGAATCTGCTTTAGATTTAGTCCGTTTTTAATCAACTATTCTCCTAAAAAACTGTCGAGGCCAACTGATTCGAAGCTAGCATGTAGAGCATTTTCTGGCTCCAGTCCTTGGCTGCCTCTTTGTCACCTTCTTTAATCAAGGTTTGAACGATGCTGCTGATTAAACTTCACATTACTGCTGTTTTAAACTCCCCATTCCATCCAAGTGATGTTTCAGATCCACAGAATCGGCTGCTAGTGTGTGATCACTGGCAGAATTATTAGTTTTCTGTTCCTCTGCTACACTTGCAGGTTTATTATATTCTGTGTTACAATGTCATTTCTATGGAAAGACAATGAAGGTGGTTGATGAAGGTGGATCACATTTAACAGTAACCTGACCCTGATCAACTCTGATGACCAGCAAACCATCTTCACTCTTTTCTTCTTTGTCACCCCGATAAGACAGCAGATGATTGCCTCTGCATTGTATCTATTTTAACATTCGTACCCAAAAGGCAAACAGGATTTCCAAACATTTTGCAGTTCAAATTTTAGCACTTAAAAATTTCGCACAAAACATGTACTATCTGGGTTTTTTATCATATGGATGTTTCACATATTACAAAACAATTCTTTCTGATTTAGCAAGAGCTATATCACTGTTTTAGATGTTAAGTCAGATCATGTGGACAATAATTACCATTTTATTTTGTTTCTAAAAAACTTAGGTTACAGTAATTTAAACAAATGATATAAAACTGATTTTTTTTGTTTTTTTACTTAGATTGTATTTATCTTCTTTTCAAATATTTTTAGTCATCTTTCAGACAATAGAAGAAGAAAAAATAATTCTAGATGTAAACATTTTGTCACATTCCTAAAATAATGGGCCTACGTCAGGTTTAGATAATAATAATTATTATTATTATTATGGGTGATGATTTGTCAATATGAAATAAGTTTTTTCTTTTCATTCTCTAACCCTAACCCTATATGAATAAAGCGAAGCTCGGTCCTCCTCCAGGCTCCAGGACTGAGTCAGAACTAGGCTGAAGGACGACAGAGAGCAGAGCATTATTTATTGGCTCATGGAGAGCTGAGAGCTGGTGGCTCCACATTCATGTAGAAAAAACTGGAATCTGGATTCCACCAAAATCCAACAGGAAGCTTTTTTCTATACTTGTTCTCTTGTGCTCAGTCAGTTCTGAGGAGAGCTGTGTTAAGTGTAAGGCAAAGTGACTTATTTAAGTGGGACTTGGAAATTAGCAAGCAGCACAAAAGTCTCTTAAACTATACATGACGAAAGATGTTCCTGAGATTTAACATGGTTATTGTTAAAAAACATCAGAAGAGGAATAATTAAAAACCTTTTGACTCGTTTTATTTTCTCTTCTGCCCGGATTCATTGAAGTCGTCGTTGTATCAGCTGAACCATAAAGACGAGACGTTTCTTCAAGTCCAAAACATAACATAGACAAACTAATGAAACTGACAGAACTCAATACAATCACAAACCCGCGATATTTATCTCACCCGACAGACATCCACACAGCACGACGGAACATTACGAGGAAGCATTTCACCGCAACGCTTCCCCGGAGATTGCGTCACAAGGACATCCTCGGACCGATCTGAAGCTAAATTCCGGGTTGGATACTTTTATAGGGAGGGCGTGTTTCCCTTCTACGCTGTATTCAAATTAGGGGAGTGTCCTTAGCGAGTTTCTTTTTAAATCTAGTTGACTATGTTCCAGTAAAAAACCTGTTTTCTAAGATCAAAGAAGTGTTAATTCAAATTGAATGGAGACAAATGTTTTTTATGACCCTGTCCCAAAAGGAAGCTCTACCCTGTTTCACAGGACCGGATTGTTTTACACCAGCTGTTAAATCTTATCAAAATGGTCAAAAGGTGAAACAGACACACAGAGAAACTAGCTGTGTTCTAAATTATAGAGAACTACAAGCTAAGTTATTTTAATTCAACTGAGTGTATAATGTTTCAATAGAACTATCCTAGATAAAAGATTACACTAATTTAACCATGGATATAATTTGAAGTGAATTTCCTTATTTGAAACATCATTAATTTTACAACTAGCTTATTTTAAATTTATTTTCTTAACATTATCCATCTCATTAAATGAATCATGATGCCTTGAATTGGAAAGTAAATGCAAATCCTTCACTTTGTGGCCTGACAATGGTTAGCTGATCACTATTTTTAGGATTTGTCATGAATCAATTTTTTTTCTCCTACCTGGCATCACAATGAATCATCAGAACCATCAGAATATATGAATATAAAATCACTAAAGTCCTTATTAGTGTGAGAGACTAATAACTCTCACTCTACACACACTCAAACTGTTCTTAGGCGGCTAAAATTTCCTGTGGGTTGCAATAGGCTTGGTATGACTTGATTTAGTGAATGTTTCCAGGTGAAAAAAAGTATACTTTAGTATACTTCAAACATACTTAAATTTGTGAAAGTACACTTTAAGTATACTAAATATTAATTTTACTACCTATAAGTATATCTGAAGTATACTAAAACTACATTTGTACCAATTTCGAAATTAAACACACTTAAACATAATTGTACCAAAATACACTTTTAATATATTAAATAAAAGTATACTTTAAGTGAACAAAATATGAATGAATATGTATGAATTTTTAAGTGCCTTAATAATCTTTTACTATTTATTAAAATTGCATACAATAAAAAAATGATAATCATGATGTAATTTTTAAGAAAGTATAAAATCAATTTTCAGATGTGTGATGTAAAAACCTTATCAGCGGCATTAGCTCCAGTTCATACTCCAGACCAGATGGTGGCGGTATTGCACACTTTCATTTATTTAAAAAAAGCCACAAAGAGAAGAAAAAACTTGAAGCAGGGAAGATAACAGACGCTGTTCAAATTCGCCATTTTTACTCGCTTAATATTGCCTTAAAAGTAGAGAGGGCCTTGACAATAGTCACTAATTTTGGTCAATTCAAGCTGGTGACGTCCTAGTCCAAGTTAGACGACAACACAACGGGACAACAACCGATGGAAATGAAATGTGTGTCACAAAAGGAGCCCGGAGGGACGAAGGCTGCTAAGTGTTGCTAGCTGGTGGTAAGTTTGCTTATTAATTATCTTCATTTAATTATAAACAGTGCAGTAAAGATATATAACTTACATTGGTTTCATAAATAATTATTTTATCAATTTTATTGTGACTTGTATGATTATTACTATAGCAATCATTCAGCTTTATGTTATAAATGCATGAAGGCTGTTTGTTGCAACTTATACTTTAATTCATAAACTAACCTGGTTTTAATTAAGCTCCATAAGACAGAGAGACTTTGATATTGTGAGGTTGTCGTTTTAACTCGTTCATCAATGATTTTATCTTCTACATATGTTTGCAGTCTAACTAAGCAAATGAAGATGAAATATGAAGCCAGAGAAATCAGGTGTTAGGAAACCTAAAGACTTTCTGTCTCAGGAGAAGCTCTGGCTCCACCAGATCACCAACCAGCTCTGAGGATGAACCTTCACATCGTCTTCATGATGTAAGTTTGTTTTTTCAATGAGGAGCTAGCTACATTTTCAACAACAAAAACTGCTGTGTTACCAACATTAAGTACTTAATAAACATGATTTGATTTAAAGGTAACTGGAAATAATTTTTCTCTTCTTGTTAATCTAACATTTATCTTTCATTTTTTTATTTGTTGTTGGCTTTCAGGGCCCTGTGATGAACTGGTGACCTGTCCATGGTGAACCCTGCCTCTCAACTGATGGCTGCTGGAGATGGGCACCACCAGCCCCCCTCACCACCCTACAAGGATCAGTGTGTTCAGATCATGGATGGAAAGATTTTAAGGTAGTTTGTCTCCTTAAGTCCACACTTAAAACAGCTTCATAGTTAATAGTTAATGCCAACATCAACTGATTCTATGACATTGCTGACTATTTTTTTCTACTTCTAACATAAACAGGCAAAGAAGACACCCAGAAATGTTTTTCCACCCGAGGCATCCGGTCCCAATCATTTAATTGCTCTACTTTTCTTTTTTGTAGGTTCCTGTAAGGTGCAGTGAACGGGAATGTTCTGTCGTTGATCCTCACTTTCATGTTTTATTGTCACACTTAAATTTTCATGTTCATGTGTTCACTTTTGATGTGTAAACTGATAATTTATGTAAAGTTCATAAAGTTGTGAGTAAAATTGGACAATTTCAAAATATCAGTAATAAAACAAAATATTTAAATTACCTTGAACATCTTGTGTAATTAATCTTTCCATGTAATTTTAGCCTAAAACAATGTAAGTACTGTAGTGTAGTTATGCATGTCATGTACAAAATAGGTACGTAGGAATAAAGACTTTCAGGAGTAATTAAAATTGCAGCTCATTATCAGTAGAAGGAAATCAAAAATAAAAATTAAGTGTAATTTAAATACATTACTAATATATTAATAGTATATTTAAAAAATATTTGAAGTATTATTACACTCAAAATACAATATCAAAATATAATAAAGCTCTGAAATATATTTAAAAATTATACTTTAAGTTGTCACGCCCAGCTCAAAGGCGAGGACAAAAAAGGGAGACAGACGAGCGGATCTATAGAAACAATAATTTATTTGATAACCAAGCGACGCTCCAGGAGATCAAGCTAGCCAGTCAGAGAGAAGTGTGGACCAATGCTGCTCGTTCCGGTCTTGTCCGGAGGGCCAACAAGCCGTCAGTGACTGGCTAGACGTCAGTATTTATCATCTGCCGATGAGTGCAATTAACGGCCCATCTCCCTGCTTCCTGAAAAAAACCAGAAAACACAGGACTAGAGACCCCTACTGGAAAGGAGGGGATCGTCACAAAGTACACTTGAAGTTGTTCCAAAAAAGTACGTATAGTATACTAAAATATACTATCAGTTGTAATTTAATACAATTTAAATACTACTAAAGTATACTAAATTAGTTGTTCCAAAATAGTACAGTTTAAGTACATCGATAAAAGTATACTGATGTTAAAATTTAGTACACTAAAGTATATTTTGTTTCACCTGGGTTGCCATGGCAACTGGCAAGTATTGATCATTTACAAATGTGTGATTTATTTGCAATGTGGACACAGAGTGGAACAGGTCTCCTCTGCTCTGACTATTGGTGAAGGTTTGGTGTTGAACAGAGGAGGGCTGAGGAAGCGGGAGAAGCTAATGGCGGCTAATGGCCATTAGCTGCTCGATCAGGACAGACAGACTGTCACTATAAAAGTCTCCAACACAGAAAAAGAGTCACTAGATTTATTACTAGTTGTTTTGAAAAAAGGTCAGGTCTAGAGAAGTCTGAAACACTGATAGATGTAGTCATAAAGTGGATAAGCTGACAACAGTGCTCCTTTTTACCCAACCACACTTCACTGACCCATTCTGCTGTCTTCTGGCTCCACCCATGTTGCTGGAATTTTTCAGAATTTGCCAGGTTTACAGGCCTTGTAGAAACTTCATTCGGCTAACCAGCAAGCTAAACACCTCCACACAATAAATCCAGGACACCCACCCAGTTGAACTTGAGAGCGAACAGTGTGAAACTGATAAACAGATAAAGAGAATCACAAATACATGGTAGGTTCAGTACATTAAATACAAGCTTGTCTGAGCAAAGGTATTTGACCTAAGCTATCTGCTAGTATTATACATAAAACACCAATGTGACCTTTGAAGTTTAATGCCTTGTCATCAAAGAATATTCCTACAACACAGATATAATCTTCACATACGATTCAAATTAGATAATTCAGGTAAATTGACTAAATACATTTACAGGTTATCTGTTTGACTGAATTCCCTAGTATGCTGCCTAATATCTGCTAATTACAAACATAAATGAGTCAAAATGCAAAAATAACAAAGATATACTTCTAGTAAATCATCCTACTCAGAGGCCTTTATGAGGTCTAGAACCACAGGACAGCATGGACCCATGTGCAGCTGCTGTCTTCTTGCTGGTTTTTCCTGGGCTTATCCCTGGTCTAGTTATATCACTTCCTGTTTCTGAACATTTCGGCAAGGCTTAAAGGGACAGTAGCTATTTTAGGGTGAAACCCCAAAACACCAGGTGTGAGATTTAGTCTTCAGAGGGGGGTTGGTAAACTTTAAAACTGTTTGTAAGAGCTATTGCATTGCCTTATTGAGATTCTGACTTCTTCAGTGGTGAAAGATGACTGTTTGCCTGAGGAAACGCCTCAAACCCTTCTTGACTATGTAAATGGATTCAGGCTGTACAGAGCTGGAATTGTCTTAAAATGAAACATTGACTGAGGTGAATGAGTTTAGTTCTACTGAACATGTCCTTGCTCTTTTGCCACTTGTGACTTCAACCTTTTCAGGTGCTTTTACAGGGTTGCGCAACGTGTCAGAGTTAAACTGTCTCTTTGAGACTCCAGGCAACAGGAAATCTTCAAAGTTGTGGCACATAAATCTGTTGAAGGTTTATCATTCCCGTACTATTCCAAGGTATTTCAACCATGACCTCAGTGTTGGCTGCTTCGGAGGTGACTGTCCAGAGTGTGGAGAGGAAAGAAGAACTTTGTGTGTTTACTCTGACTGATGTACTCAGCTGATCTGCCACATGTCATTTATGGCAGATCAGTTCACATAGGGCATAAATGTTCCATATGTTTTACTTTAACGGCAGATAATCTGGAGAGGTGAAGCAGAACATTCAGAACACAGAGACCTGACATGGTGAAAACTGGGGATGAGTACACAAACACAAGATGGCGTGAAGAACGTCATCGTTTTCGGTCATGTTTCTAAAAAGGTTTCACTTTATGCCATTGTGTTTTTGTTTGTCCAAAATGCTGTCGCCATGTAAACGAGAAACAAAATGCGACAAAACATTTCGGTTTTGCTGTTCTGGTGTGGTCGAAACAGAGCCTAAGTATGCTTCTGTTAACTCGGGGAGGCAGAATAATAATAATAATACTGTACACACCACATTTTTTTCACATTTCTGTTTAAAAAAAAACCAATCATGGATATTTCTACCCCTTTCACTTCATAATTGCTGTTGATCCATCACATAAAAATCCTAATAAAACAGAAGTCTGCTGTTGCCATGGGGCCACATGTAGAGAAGTTCAAGGCCAATCGATACTTTGAAAGCTACTGTAGATCAGTCTGCCCCGACTCAAAGACTTCATCTGAAAATAAACTTAGAAAGACATCAAAAAACAGAAATTTCACTTGATTTCCTAATAGTCAACTGACTGGATCTCTACGTAAGAAATGAAACGGGAAGACAAGAAAAAAAAAACAGTGGCTTTAAACTGAAAAGTGGATTGCTGGGTACTGAGTAAAATGATGAAATGAGAGAATATGGAATGTGCTGAGATTGAGCAAGTTTTATTCCCTCATCTTCACCAACATCATATTACATCATCAGCAAATGGGTATATTGAATCACGCTTTGCTCTCTCTCTCCCATCTGCGCTGGAGTCTGTCTCCTTCATTCATAATCAGTTTAGGACGTAAGGAGAGGGCGGTCTGAATGTACAGCGGCATTAATCCTGAGTAACCTCTCTGCAGGGCAGGTCTGACAGCATTAAATGGAACTGGGTCGCGTTGAGCAATATCTGTCGTCCCTCTGCCGTCTCGCGTTACATCAAACACTTCCGTATTGTTTTCTGCACCTGCTGACATGTCGTCTCGTTTTCGCACAATGCCGGCAGCACTTGTACCGTGCTTAACCTTTTCTAACTAACACCATACGGTCGTATTGACAGACCCTCTCTGGCTGGGAACCCACCCTAAATGCGCCGCGGTTCGCCCCCTCAGGACAGACAGACAATGAGCACCAGACACCAAGGCTATTACAGTTAACTAAAACTAACTAAATAACACAAATTGAAATTGAAGAAACATATTTGTTCACTGAAATAATAATAAAAATTAAAAACTGTAATTGATGAGGAAAAACACTATAGCTAAATG
Organism: Poecilia reticulata; assembly: GCF_904066995.2. Taxonomy (NCBI): domain Eukaryota; kingdom Metazoa; phylum Chordata; class Actinopteri; order Cyprinodontiformes; family Poeciliidae; genus Poecilia; species Poecilia reticulata. The sequence continues at coordinate 4,258,805 of NC_088844.1, read as the reverse complement.
GAACTATACCAGGCATTTTGAAAATGAACTAAAACATACTGAAAGTATAGATTTCAGTTCTGCCTTGTAGCTGATGCTTCCTGTCCCTGCCTCTCTGGCTGATTGCTCATTATGCTCACCTGTATAAAGTCTGTTTTACGTCTGTGATCCCTATGTAACCTTAAAGCTGCTGTATGCAACTTTTACAAAAAATTTTTTTCCACATTTGTTAGAACTGTCACCATGTTGTGACAATATGTCATGAAACAGAATCTGAAAAAATCCCTCACCTCCAGCCTGAGCAAATGACCAAAAACAACCAATCAGAGTCAGGAGGCGGGTCTTAGCGATGTCAATCAACCTCATATAATGTGCTAACGGCAAAGAAACGCCTTATAGTTCCAGGAAATGCATTTATCTGCTGTCATCGGTGACTATGCTTCCTCCTGGCTATGATTTGTTGTTTCTGACTGACTGGTGTATTTTTGTAGTTTGTAATGGGAGCACTGGGAGACAGCTTGATTATCTGTCCTCTACTGCACACAACAAATTTGGAAGTGTTAATTCAACTCCTAGAGAGCTGAATTCAACACTTTGAAAGTGTCTATATTGGACCACTCTTGATTGTGTTAAAATGACACTTTTGAAAGTGTTATTCATGATAGGGTTGAATCAACACTCTCAGTAATTGAAATTTAACACGCAGCAGTGTCGATTTACTTAACACTAGTGTATAGTGTCAAACGTTAACACTATGAATGTTAAATACAGAACAACACAGAAATTTGAATTTTAAAATAGTACTGGTAGGGTGTGCTGTGGTGGCGCAGAGGCCAATTAAAAAAAAAAGTATACTTTAGTGTGTTAAATTTTAACATACGTTAGCATACTTTGATCAATGTACTTAAACTGTACTATTTTGGAACAACTAATTTTGTGCTTAGTATACATTTGTAGTATTTAAATAGTATTAAATTACAACTTTTAGTATACTTAAACGTACTTTTTTGGAACAACTTCAAGTACTACTAAACTTCAAGTACTACTAAACTTCAAGTACTACTAAATGTAATATTTAAGAGATTATTATATTTTGAGTGTACTAATTCTGTCATAGAATTATATTAAAAATATGTTTTTAATATACTTCAATATATTTTAAATATACTATTAATATATTAGTAATGTATTTAAATTGCACTTTTTTATTTTTGATTTCCTGCTATTGATAATAAACTAATATTAATTACTCATAAAAGTCTTATTTATTCCTACTTTCCTATTTTGTACATTACATACATAACTACACTACAGTACTTACATTGTTTTAGGCTAAAATTAAATGGAAAGATTAATTACACAAGATGTTCAAGGTAATTTAAATATTTTGTTTTATTACCGACATTTTAAAATTGTCCAGTTTTACTCACAGCTTTATGAACTTTACATAAATTATCAGTTTACACATCAAAAGTGAACACATGAACATGAAAATTTAAGTGTGACAATAAAACATGGAAGTTATTACTTTAAAGAACAAAAATTATAATTACATTGTGCTTTCAATATATTACCATTTTGGTAACACTTTATTTGATGGGGTGTGCATGAGACTGACATGACACTGTCATATACATAACATAAAACCTTTCATCCAACTTTTAAAGCAAATTCTCATTAAAATTGTCATTATTTACTGAATGACACTTCATGACACTGTTGGTATGTTAATAACATGAGTGAGGATCAACGACAGAACATTTCCATTCACTGCACCTTACAGAAACCTACAAAAAAGAATAGAGCAATTAAACAGAGAAAGTATTTGTATTTAAAGAGAACATAAAAATGGCAAATAAAAAAATAATACTTACATTTTTAAGACGTGGACTCGCTATGTATGTGACATCAGAACTGATGATGATTGGGACCGGATGCCTCGGGTGGAAAAACATTTCTGGGTTTCTTCTTTGCCTGTTAATGTTAGAAGTAGAAAAAAAATAGTCAGCAATGTCATAGAATCAGTTGATGTTGGCATTAACTATGAAGCTGTTTTAAGTGTGGACTTAAGGAGACAAACTACCTTAAAATCTTTCCATCCATGATCTGAACACACTGATCCTTGTAGGGTGGTGAGGGGGGCTGGTGGTGCCCATCTCCAGCAGCCATCAGTTGAGAGGCAGGGTTCACCATGGACAGGTCACCAGTTCATCACAGGGCCCTGAAAGTCAACAACAAATAAAAAAATGAAAGATAAATGTTAGATTAACAAGAAGAGAAAAATTCTTTCCAGTTACCTTTAAATCAAATCATGTTTATTAAGTACTTAGTGTTGGTAACACAGCAGTTTTTGTTGTTGAAAATGTAGCTAGCTCCTCATTGAAAAAACAAACTTACATCATGAAGACGATGTGAAGGTTCATCCTCAGAGCTGGTTGGTGATCTGGTGGAGTCAGAGCTTCTCCTGAGACAGAAAGTCTTTAGGTTTCCTAACACCTGATTTCTCTGGCTTCATATTTCATCTTCATTTGCTTAGTTAGACTGCAAACATATGTAGAAGATAAAATCATTGATGAACGAGTTAGAACAACAACTTCACAATATCAAAGTCTCTCTGTCTTATGGAGCTTAATTAAAACCAGGTTAGTTTATGAATTAAAGTATAAGTTGCAACAAACAGCCTTCATGCATTTATAACATAAAGCTGAATGATTGCTATAGTAATAATCATACAAGTCACAATAAAATTGATAAAATAATTATTTATGAAACCAATGTAAGTTATATATCTTTACTGCACTGTTTATAATTAAATGAAGATAATTAATAAGCAAACTTACCACCAGCTAGCAACACTTAGCATCCTTCGTCCCTCCGGGCTCCTTTTGTGACACACATTTCATTTCCATCGGTTGTTGTCCCGTTGTGTTGTCGTCTAACTTGGACTAGGACGTCACCAGCTTGAATTGACCAAAATTAGTGACTATTGTCAAGGCCCTCTCTACTTTTAAGGCAATATTAAGCGAGTAAAAATGGCGAATTTGAACAGGGTCTGTTATCTTCCCTGCTTCAAGTTTTTTCTTCTCTTTGTGGCGTTTTTTTAAATAAATGAAAGTGTGCAATACCGCCACCATCTGGTCTGGAGTATGAACTGGAGCTAATGCCGTTGATTATAGATCTTGCATCATATCTGAAAATGGATTGGATACTTTCTTAAACAACATTACATGATTATAATTTTTTCTATTCTTTGCAATTTTAACAAAAATAGTAAAAGATTATTAAGGCACCTAAAAAGACATACTTTATAAGCACCTAAAAAGTATGCCTAAAAATTACATGAAAAGTACTTTATAGGTACCTAAAAGACATACTTCTGCATATGTATTAATTAGTTTTATTTTGTAACCAGATTGCTGCGTGTTGCAGACTTCTGGCCAGGTCCCTCTTGAAAATGAGATCTGGTTACCTGGTTAAATAAAGAAAGCTAAGAAAAAGCATACTTTATTAGCCTAAAATTTACACTGAGATGTAATTTAAAACATTGTGAAATTAATAAGCGAGTTTTCAAAAATTCTATTTTGAGCATTTATTTTAAAATATACACAAAATATATTTTAAATATACTTGAGCAAGTGTATATTTACACTTGGGCAAATATATATTTTGTTCACTTAAAGTATACTTTTATTTAATATATTTATTAAAAGTGTATTTTGGTACAATTTTGTTTAAGTGTGTTTAAAGTTATAATTTCGAAATTGGTACAAGTGTACCTTTAGTATACGTCAGATATATTTATAGGTAGTACACTTAATACTTAGTATGCTTAAAGTGTACTTTCACAAATATAAGTGTTTGAAATATACTAAAGTATACTTTTTTTCACCTGAGAAGTTAAGCACAACCCACATATGGAGGCCTTAGTCCTTGACGCAGGTTTGCTTCCTGGCTTTTGCTGCATCAAAAACCAACTGCAAGAATTTTTTGTTTTTGACAAACTAAATTCCCTTGTCAAATTTTTTTGACAAACGGAGAACTCCTGCTGCACTTAACTGGGTTAAATAAATCGCTGCACCCAAGTCAGATTTTGAGTAAAATGACCCGGGATGTCTCTGGCTGTCCTAACTACTAAAGTGAAAGCTAAAAAAGCAAGGCCAATGAAAGTACCTAACATTTTCTATTTAAGATATGAATCTCATTCTAAAAAATTACAAACTGTCTGTCTGCATCCGCTCTGTTTGCTGGAAGGCCAAATTTGAACTCCACGGGAAATTGGTCTGCACTTCGGACATTCCTGCTTTCTCTTTACGTGTGGCTGAGGTCATCACCACATATGACCTAAAATAAGGCAGATTTTAAAACCAGACACAAAATGTTTGATCCTTGCTAATTTTATCTGAAGTGTTATCACAGTTATGGTGCATGATTGTTGTGTCCCTCCGTTAATTAGACCTGTAACCTCACCGCAGTGATCGCAATCAGAAACGCTCCCACAGTGAGACGTATTCTCTGCCGTCTAGACATCATCTTTATCTTCAACGCTCTTATTCCACTTAACTCCTGATTTTTTAACCCCTGGAGCTCATCACTAACCGCGAATCTGTCTCTCCAATCTTACACACTGAACTCTGCCTCAGCCATTTGTTTCTTCATTTTAGTTAAAACTGTGATGTCGTCTGGAGTTTTGTTCTTTTCCAACAACTCCCACTGTCTGTGATTCTAAATAACATCTTACTACAACTGTACAGTATTTTTTTAATAGACTGATTTAATAAAAAATTGTTTATTGTAAAATTGGGGTCGTGCAAGTAGACGGTGATCCCAAAACAGGACTAAATTCAGAAAATAATTCATGCCAAATTGAATGGAAATTACTAAAAGTGGGCCAACTTTGTGGATCTTTGACTTTTCACAGGTGTTTAGGTTGTTCTTAAAGGGGTAATATTAAGTAAAATCAACTTTTTTGTAACTTTATACCATGTTATGTTATTTCCTCATTAAAAACATACCTGAAGTGTTGCTCTGACATGTTTGAGAAATCCTTTAATCTCTCATGGCAACCATTCAGCTGAGCAAAACACGTGGATGGACATAGCGCCTTCAAGCTACTTCTCAGTGAAACGCTGATAAAAACTTTGGTAAATTGAAAATAGAGAAGTGATGCGGTGAATAAATCCTGAAGGCGGAGCCTCAGAAAGAGCCGTTTCTTAATAGGAGTTTCTTAAAGAGGCAGAGGCCCAATTTCAAGGGATAAAATTACAAAGTCACATTTATTTTATAACAATTGAAGGTAACAGCTACTTGATTGAGCTGACAAATACTTAATAATGCACCTTTAACTGTATGAAATAGTATTTTGCAAAAGCATCCATGCCTTTTGAACAACTTTCACCTCTTTGTCATACAGCAACCACAATCTGCTGTGTGTTTTATTAGAAATTAGAATTAGCCTATTCTCCCACTCCTTTGCTCTTGACTGTACATGTGATATTACAAACCATTGAAGTTGCTTATGATTATACATGAACCATTATGTCTAACTGATACTTTATAGGATGTATTTATTGTTATTGTGTTGTACAAAAAGTTATTTCACAGAATAGAAATCCTTCTAAGCTTTCAAAAGTACTTTGTCACTAGAATTTGAATTGGAAATTGCTGGGTTCAGCCTACAATGGAAAGCTAATGACCTTCTTCTCCAACAAGATGGCAGCTTGATGTCTTGCTGACTGTTTTAAACTTCAGCTCTCCCAGATTAGCGAAGTAGGACAACTAATGTATTTTTATTTGCTGAGGGGAGTGGGCTCTTGGGTACATGATAGGAATGAAATAAAATGTTGATATTAAAATGCCACTCTGTTTCTTGTCAAAGTGAACTCCGTCTTTGTAATGCTAACTAAGGCCAGGCGCCTGACTACGGCCAAGTATAACAGGCAGTCAGAAAGGTTCGGCTGAGGAGCCCGTGTGTGTGAATAAAACACCATTAGACAGAAAGTAAGTTCAAGTTATTGTATTCAAGCTTATATTTTTGCATACATTTAGGAAGGTATTCAATAATAATATTTATAATAATAGTGATTTCCTATGGATATAACCAAAAGACACAACAAGAAAAAACAAAAACAACAACAAAACAAACCCTGATGACACCAGAGTTCTTTTCCTATTTTAAGTCCGTTCTTGAATCCAAGGTGATTAATGGTCCATCAATAATCCAACTGTTTTTAGTCCATGATCCAAGGCAGTAGATCCAGAATGAGTAAAGTAGTTTGGTTCAATTAAGTCCTACCGCAAAGCTGTGATCCGGTAGATCACCATCCTGGGTTGAAATAGGGGGTGGAAATAAAACCTGACCCAAACAAGGTCATAAATAAAAATAAAAACAAAGTAGCTTTCACATTTAAACAGGGTTAAACTGTTATCCAAAATAACTAAACATTCAATAATTACAAAAAATAGCTATATTCCATAAAGTATTTCTCAGGAATCATTCAAATGAATTTCAAGTTAAAGATCACATTAAAGTTACAGATGAAGGTTACAGATCAAATTAAAGTGCACTTTCAAGTTGTAAACTTAATTGACTTCAATATTGTTTCAACAAAAAATTGTTTTTTTTTCTTGTTTTGTTGCGCAGCTCCAAAGAAATTAACCAATTCCAGAGTTCTATATACCGTCAACAAAATCAATGAAAAGTAACAAACTATCCTAAAAGGACGAATATACAAAAATCAAAGGGCCCATTTAATATCTTGACCATATATCATCTATTCGGCCACAAAATTAACAAAAAGAGAATGACCTTTTAGTCAATAAGACCATTTTTCAATCACTAATGCATAGATTGAGTGGGCGTGTCGCCACTTCATTTCTATTAAAAAAAAAAAAAAAGTACGTAAAACAAACGACTCACCGTCATGCGGTTGCCAGAAAACACCCAATATAATCCTTCGGCTGTGTTAATAAGGCTCAATCCAGCCGTATTCTTCCGTGATTTTGGAAGACGCCAAGATGAGCAGCTAGCCACAGTGACAGCAGCAACAGCAATGGAGATCCGAATTCACCTGTGACCCGGAACTTAAAGTGTGACGTCAGTTTGACTCGCCAAAATAAATACGGATTGATTAATTTGTGCAGGTTACATCTTACAAAGTCATGTCTAGCTGCTGTCAGGGTTTAACTTTGTGAGGCGTTTATTGAAGCCCCAGCTACAACACAGCATATATTTAAATAAAACATTTCAAGTTAAAAAGTAACTTTCAAGTTCAGCCACTTTTGATTTCTACTTACATTTTTTTTGAGCTACCTAAGTATAACATACACTGATTAGTTTGTGTTTAAACATAAAATGCTAATTATTAAAACGAGATTTTATAAAAATTCTTATTTGATCGGCAGGAATTTAACTTTTTTTACAATTTAGGAAATATTACACCTATCATTTTGATATCATAAGCTAAATGCATTTCTTGCACCCTGGGATGAACTTACATGCTTGTATTCCAAAAATATATTTATCAGTTATTAGTTTTGCAAACACTGTATATTAAAAGGTTTAAAAGAACGCATACTATATTTTAAGTATATTGGGCAATTTTATGACATCAACCCATCCAGGCATAATGACTATCAAATTTTTTGATCATATGCATTGAATATAATTACACCTATTTTGGAAAAATTCTATTCTCATGTGAACATCTGAAAATCTGGAAACTAATTCTCTCCTGTTCTCAAACCTATTGTAACTTACATGCATAAAACAAACTTGTGCAAGTGCAGCACCAAGACTGTCATGATATAGCGGTGTGTGGTGGTGAGAATGAACGCAGAGGAACCAGGTTGAAAGATGATGAATTTAATAAAGATGCTCAAACAGTCCAGGTCAGGAAGCACGGAAGAAACGTTAGCTCACAACCAATTACCGGTAGCAACCAGTGTTGTGGACTTTGAAAAAAAGTCACTCACTGCCTGAATTATTGTGCGGAGGTGTTGACTGACTTGTCACATATATGGGACAACGCTGTGTCCAAAAGTCTGCAATATAGTGATGTGACATTCAGAAACAGTTGATTCTTCTCCACGGCTCTTTACTTATTAGATAGGACTGGAGTGTCACTGAGAGCCGTGGTTCTATCAGATTACCATACGCTGTCAGAATAGCATACATGCAGTAAGTACCATGCCTGCGCATGCACATTAAGAAGTCCGACCATCAGAGAAGTTGTCAGTTCAGCATACACAACAATTTATGATGAAAATAAGTCATTAAATTGTTTTCAATGATAACTAGATAGATATACATGCGTTGTCGTGGTTTCAAAGTGTATTTAAAGCAGGGTCTAGCTGCAGCTGCAGTCAACTACAACACACACCCGTGTAAAACTCAATAACCCACTTAACCGCTAAGTCAGGATGCAATATAACTGTTAATAACAAAGCGTATGATGATCTACGTCACAATTCTATGTTGCTGATTAAATAAAATTATATGGTAATGACAGCATATGCATGTCTGAGCTAAGCGTGGGACTATCTGACAACGTATGCTGATCTGACAGAACACCGTGAGTTTGTGCTAAGCGTATGACGATCTGACCTGACAGAACACCCGTTCATTGTTCTTGTAATGCTCTGCGTACACTGCAGTAGCTATCATTATTTTATTTAAGTATGTACATTGATATTTTTTTAATTAACAAATAACCAAAACACAAGAACGAAAGAGCATGCACAGAATGCACATTGCTCTATGATTGTTTTCGTTCAAAGTGGCAGCTGTAATGTCTGCCATGGTGTCAGACTACCTGGCTTCATGTAGCGGGTGAGAGAGTGAAAACAGTCACGATGAGTGCCTTCTGTTTGGTTACTTCTTGCTTGTTGCTCCTTGGTCAGTGTTCATAGTTGAGCGTTATTTACCGTCAGGGCATTGCCTCAACTGCTATGTTTAATGGTCCAGACAGTGGTGGTTTCTGACATGAGCAATATGGGCAAATGCCCAGGGCGTTATCTTTTTAGGGATGGCATGAGACCATCACACATTGTAGCACAGAGATGGAATATTTAATATTGGTAAAATGTATTAAGTATTTAATATCTAGGTGTTTTTATGGGAATATGGATCTTTCAGATCATTTTGAGAAGCAATTTTGATCATATTTTACATTTTATTGTGTCATGTAGCGCAGGGCGCTGGTCTTGGTCTTGACTCAGTCTCGACTTCCCTCGGTCTTGGTCTTGTCTCGGTCTCGGGTTAGGTGGTCTTGAACACAACACTGCCTGGGTCATAATAAAAAACTGAAGACTGAATACGAAAGGAACCAACACAGGACTTAACAGTTCGACTGTGATGGCGCGCAGACAAACGACAAAAGACTTACGACGGACAACGGACGTAACATTGACGAGGACCCGACAAAGGACAGAGACAACAGGTGGTGTTAAATATACCAGGAGGGTAATCAGGGAAGTAGACACAGCTGGGAGAAATCAACAGGGAAGACAGGACTCACAGGGAACAGGATCAAAATAAGACAGAATCCTAAACATACAGAGAACTCAGAAAAACCTAAATCCCGACAGGGATTGTTATTGTGTTGTACAAAAAGTAGGCGGGCGGACTGGCTTGAGGCTTGGGCGGAAGCTCGGACAGAGCGCAGGAAGCACTAGGAGGCTTGGACGGAGCGCAGGGAGCACTAGGAATCACAGGCTTGGGCGGCGGGGACGCCGCAACAGCGGCAGGCTCAGGAGGGACAGCGGGGAATCTCGCTGGGGCGGGCCATGCTGCCAGACGAGCCGCCTGACGTCCAGGCGCCAGCTTGGCCGCCTGGAACCCCATAATCATGGGGACGATGGTTGGAGGAGAAGAGACCGGGGTGGCAACAGGAGGAGCCGAGTCACCTGTGGGTGCAGCTGGAGGTGTGGCGGGCAGTCTAGCTGAAACGGAAACTGGAGCTGAATCCAACTCGGAGGCAGACTCTGAGGCAGGAACCGGTGGAGCTGAGGCTGGTGCTCCAGCCGGAACGGACACTGGAGCAGGCGGAGGTGAGACCGGAGTAGAAGCAGGAGCTGAAGCAGGAACGGAGGCTGGAGCAGGAGTAGGAGCGGATGGCGCTGGGTCCGCACTGGGAAATAGGGAGTTGACAGGCCTGGTTGGTAGAGGTTCTCCTGCCAACACCGCCCTCGCCGTCCGAAATTCCCAGTCGGTCTCCTGGAACAGATACTCCAGACCCCTATGCGAGTGCCAAGGGAGCCATTGTTCCAACCTGGTCAATATCCGGGTGGCAGTGCTGAGGCGACTGACCAGGTCGTAAGGCTTTGCTACCTCGTTAGCGTAGCGCTTGACGTCTTTCATCAACGCTGACCAGTCCGCTGGGTCCACGTTGATGGAGTATGCATTCCTCACTGTTTTGTGGTCGGGTCCTTCTGTCATGATTAGGGGTTTGAGGTGGTGAGGAGAGATGCAGGCTGGACCTAGATTGTAGAAGAAAATAATGAATTTAATGAAGAAGCTCAAAACAGTCCAGATCAGGCAGCATGGCAGAGACAATAGCACACAGCTAAATACCGGTAGCAACTGACAAAAGACTGAACACGGAGCAAGGAAGCCTCCGGACTTATCCAGTTCAACTGAGAACTACTGCCATAAGACGTTAGACGACATACACACGACGAGGATCCGACAGGAGACAAAGACAACAGGTGGGTTTAAATACACAGGGAGGGTAATCAGGGAACTAGACACAGCTGGGAACAATCAACAGGGGAGACAGGACAACACAGAGACTATCAGGAAACGGAACTAAACACAGAAAAACCTCAAAATAAATATACAAAGAACTCAAATCACCACAAAGACGATTCATAAAGAGAATCATTTTGTGGCTAAATGATGCTACGTAAATTACAATTAGTGGATGAACAAAATGATCCATGATCACATAAGTCCCTCCTGTCTCAGGCCCAACAGTCTTATTATAACAGACTTATTACTAAAACCAGAGAAGCAGTATTATGATGAACCTCAAATCTGGAACAAGCTTCCAGAAAACTGTAAAACTGCTGAAACACTGAGCTCCTTTATATGGAGGCCAAAACCCTTTAGAGTCACCTTTGACCCAAAATAACTGGAACACTGAGCAACATATTTGATGTGGATATATGATTTTAACGTTGGCGCTTGACAAAATGTAATGTTTGTTACTGGTTTTCTCAACTGTTGACTATATAATGTGCTTATGATGCTTTTTATGTTTATGAAATATGAAATGTGCTGTACAAATAAACTTGATTGATATATTATCTAACAACATTTGACAACAGAAGAATAACTGAGGTAGCTGGTTTTTTAAAGTAAAATATCGTCTGTAATTTATTTGTGTAATTTCTTTTCATAAATAAGTGAAACTTCTTGCTTTGTGAACTGGGTTGTGCATCACCACCATGCTGCTGATTCCCTCTTGGTGTTTTGATCGTGACCTTTTAGGTCGCCAGCTTGTCTGCTCAGTTTTAGGGTTGAATGTTGGGAACTGAAGGGAAAGCGAAGGTAAGAACCACACGGTTCAGGTGTGTGTATTTCTGTGTGTCCTCCATAATGATCTATACCGCAAGCTTTATTCCAGCGACTAGACACCGACGATAAATCCTGCTTAAAGTTCGTCCTTCCTCTTTTCACAGTGAAACTATTGTGGATGATGGACTGTATCTCTTTTCTTTACAGTCCTCTATTTGATATTCCCCTTCAATTCTTTTTTATTCTCACCATGCATCACTCAAGTTTACATCACTCCTCCATTTTTCTCACTGAAATTGCATTTATTGTCATTTTTCTCATTTAGATCTTTTAATCTTAGCCTCTTTTCACCGAGATAAAAAGGCTGATGCGATGACTATCTAAGCAGAGCTCTTCAGCCTATTAGCCGCCCAGTTCCCCCCCTCGTTCTTTTTCCTCTTCTCCCTCTTACTGGGTTTGTAATGAGATCAAAATTTGAGGCAATTAGTTCCCTCTTCCATTTTCTTTGCATCCCTTATCACTCACTTGTCACATCTATCCCGCTGCTCATCCATTCTCACAAAACAACAAAACCACATAATGAGAGAGTAAAAGCAACCAGTTGCTATGAGAATTTGTGAGAGCTTGCAACATTCTCGAACCATTAGTGTTCCACACAGGCTAAGCAGGCTTTAAACATGGCAACGCAAATATTGGGATTCAAAGTCAAAAAGAAAGATCCAGCAAAAGTCTAGCTTTATTCTCTCAAACTGTGTTTCATGCAAACAACTATGACCTTAAGTCAGCTATAAGGTGGGAAATATTCTAAATAAAATGATCTCAGCTAGTCGTACCCAACTGTAACATTTGTAATTCTGGTACAGTACCTTAAAAGAGCTTTTTCACCATTTTGTCAAACCAATATATGACCATGTCATTTTATGTGACAGATCAACAACAGAAAGTAGAGTCTGAGTGTGAAGAAGAAGAAAATGGGATACATTTTACATACATTAGCTGAATCCAGTACGAGTTGGGAGGAGTTCTGTGATGTTGGTTAAAAATAAGACTCTAGAATAGCGGTTCTCAACGTGGGCAGTACCGCCCCCCAGGGGGCGTTCAGAGGACGGCAGGGGGCGCTGGTGGACATTTTTACAAAAGGGGGGCTCTGGGATGTCTTTGGGGGGCGTTTAGTCGAAGGTAAACTTTACACCTTAAATGCACAACAATACCAGTTTAGACTTTGAGCAACTTGGTAAAACTGTATTGTGTAACATTAAATCATGCTTGGCTGCAGCTGTATCGATGGCAGCTCTTCTATTCAGTGTTTGTTAGATTCTGTTAGCTTCTTGGTGCAGCTCCGTTCTCCTGCTACTGGTAGCTAAAATCACGATACCCTCACTGTGTATCCCTCTGAAAAATGAACTCATTTAAATAAATAAATAAATCCCTCCATGGGTGATACCTCGACAGAGAGCGTTCATTTTATAGCGTTAACACGGTGCTGCAAGTGGTCCGGTATGAAACGGGGTGATAGAACAACACAGCACTTTTAAATTTCAATAATCAGAATGCAGAAATTGTTTCCGTTGTTTTAAAAGGTTTAGGTCAGTCTGCCTTTTCCCCATCGATTCGCTTCCCGACCGCCCTGCACCTTAGGGGGTAAAAAAAAGAAACGAGGCACACATTGAGCAAAACTCTGAAACAGGAGAAGCTGGACATAAAACGGAGCGACGAACTAGATGTGAATTATAACATAAAAACAGAGAATCCGATGCTGAACAGTGAAAAAATCAACACATGATGTGAAACACATGACGATTAGGCGGCGCAGCAGGTGATGAGTGAAGATTACTGATGGTCAATAAATGATAAAATAAATGTAGCAACAGGAAAGAAACTAAAGTGGACATAGCAATAAACCAAGAGAGGATAAAACTAATCAAAGGAAACTAAATGGAAATGAATGAAGAACAAAATGCAAGAATAAACTAAGAAACTAAAGTAAATACAGAGGAATAAACTGGTATGGCAAGACCTTTAGAGCAATAATTAATACAGAGACTGTATGGCAAGAATAAACAGACACTATTTCCAGATAAAAGGTAAAATAATATTGTTGAAATGTCATGGGTTTGTTGAGACCACATCTAATACTGAGAATAAATATATCTTACAGACCATAACAGTAAAGAACTGATCACTTATTTATGTTTTTAATTAGATTTGATATATTTATTTCTTCAATATTATTTTTCATGTCAGTGTTAATGTCATGAGGCTGATGACTCCATGACACTTTCAATTTGACTCATTAGGATTTGATTAAGAACCAGATTTGTTCTTTGTAATTTATGTCCAGTAAAACTATTAATCTATAATCAATAGACAGGTCTATATAAAGATATAATCCATGTTTCTGTCTCATATTTGTATGGCATTAAAAGGATCTGGAACTTTAGTTTTTCCACTGAAAGCTCTGGTTTGAACAATAAATGCCATGAGGGTGAAGTTTTATGGATGATACTCTGATGTCCCATTCTCCTGAAGGCAGCACAGAGCTGCACCACCAGAAACTGACAATCACTGAAGAGAAGAAGAGTTATGATTAATGTAGTGTAAGGGTACTCAGAGGGGACCCGGAAATTCAACCACACACAGGAGTATAAAAAGGAAAACAAAGTTTATTTTTTCAGATACTGGTTTCAGCTAAGGGAGAGGTCATCAAACACAGCACTGGGGAGAGAGGGGAGAAGACTGGTGATGCACGGACAAAGGAGGGGTATCTTAGAAATGTTCAGCTTAACTGACCTGTAGAGCAGTGGACGGGTGGGGCAGAGGAACAGAGGGTCTGATGACAGGGAGATGCAGGAAACCAGAGGAACAGGCTTCTGTGGAGGCAAGGAAGATCTCCACGGGGAGATCCGAGATGCAGCACCCAGAGACTTTGTCGAAAAACAGGCAGAGGTCATACACAGGAGGACAGAGAGCAGACTTAGCTTAGAGGGGCAGGCGGTAATCGGTGGTCGTGAGGCAGAGCTTGGGTCAGGGTCCAGAAATCCAGAATAGAAGGGATCCGTGAAGGGCTTGGCAGGAGGGGTAAATCCGTGGTCAGAAGGGGGGTCGAAGAAACACAGAAGGCTTGGCAGGAAACGCTGGCTCTCTACTGGCTCGTGGCTGTCGATAATCTGGCAGGGAAGCAGAGGCTGAGGGGTGTTTAAGTAGGGCAAGGCCCAGGTGGAACAGGTAAGCAATCAGGCGTGGCAGGTGAACTGAATGAGTGCTTAACACAGCATGGACAGGACATGAATCATAACATGTAGTTACAGTTCTATCCATGTTTTAATGTTGCAGCTCAGTCGTTTGCAAATAGTTCAAAGTTTAAACTGGCATGTTGAACATCTTTTATCTGGTCATTTTGTGGAATATTTAACAACTAGAAAATGGCAAAGAATAAGAATATATTTTCCACTCTGATTAGCTGCTGTTAGGCCTACTGATTTTAACTTGAATGTTCGTTACATTTTTCATAGACACCTGTGAAAATAATTTCTATTTCTATGACTTTTTTGTTCTCTGGGAAATTATTTTTGATGATAAATACAGAAACAAGCATAAAAATCAAAACATCTACAATAGTGATAGCAATATTAATAATAAAATAATGGTCAGTGCAAAGTATCCTACAAATTCTTTGGTGGGGGCGGTGAGGGACCTGGATAAAGGCTCGGGGGGTGCTGGGCTGAAAAAGGATGAGAAACACTGGACTAGTGCGAGTAACAATTACCGAGACAAGGGAAAAGTTTGAAAGGTTCATTGACTATAATGGACAAAGAGATGACTCTTCTGGGTTTTTCAGAGGAGACAGAGGACGGAACTGGAGAGGAGAGGAGGTTGGAATTATCTGAGGTTGGAATGAATAAAACGTGCTGTTAAATGGATGAAGATGGATTCCTAGTGCTAACAGACAGTCGGGGGTGGGGGGCCGTTTCGGGGGATCGTGAGTTTTTCCACCGAAGCGAAGGGTTGGCAGGTGCTGGTGAATGTTGGTGTGGTGATTGTTTCCTTTTGTCCTTCTTTCCAGGTTGGAGTTGTGGAACGTTGGAGGGTTTTACATACAGGTGAGTGAGCAGTGTGTTGTTTGAAGTGATCCACTTTGCTCGAGGAGGGTAGCCAGAGGAGCTAAAGAAGACTTCTTATATAGGCCGGCACCGGTAACTGAGTAACTAACATTGGAAAATGAGGAGGAGACTACTCACTTATTGGACAGGCTGGTGACTAGCATGCGTAGGCTGATTACCCATTGGATTGCCTTCTTCCTCTGCTGGCCATTAGCATGGCTAGGCTAGTGTTAGCATTGCATGTGCTGGTCTTCTGCAGAGGAGAGTACACTAACCCAAAAGAGTCAACAAAATGCAAAAACCAAAAACAAAACAGCAACAATCTACAATGGAAATCATCCTACCAAGTTCATCATAACTTCCGTTTCAGCATGAATTTCTGTTTAGCATAGCTTGTGTTTGCAGTTTGTTGATCCTCCTGGCTTACCATTGGAGCTTACCTTTAAAAATGTGTGTAAATCTTTGTCGATATAAGAATACTCTTTCGATATTCTTATGAATATCAACAAAGGGGTATCAACAATTCACTACCCCTGGGTTTCCATTAAATAAGACATAAAATTAACATTAGACTTGTGTAAGCTCATTCACATGAGTCATTAAAATCATGGCAGCAATTGATGTTAGCAGTTACATGAGATACTCATAATTCAGCCACAATGCTAGCAATCATCACCTATCAGCCATCAGAGGAGAATCTTACTTGGGCGTTGGAGCAACAAGCCCCGCCTACTTCAGAGCAGCTATATGTGCTGCATTTTGGGGGAATTGTAGTCGGTGATTTTACAGAAGAGCTGTGGATTTAACATCTTAGAATGACATAACTTAGTATGAACTGTGATGCTGTGAGAGCTCTGGTGGAGGCAGCTGCACATTGTCTGAAAAAAAAACAATCAAAACATCATCCTCCTACTATTTCCTATTGTTGTCTTCTTTGTGGTTTGCACCAGTAGTAACATCCAGCTGTTGATCATGTGACTCGTGTGAAAAAAGTGTTTCCATTGCAGTTTAGTGAAATACATGTATTTCGATACAAGTGAAAAACCACCTCACCTCATCAATAGTTATCTGCTCAACCAGAGAGCCTAAAATTAAAATCTGCACTTAAATACAATTTATGATCTGTGGAATGACTTTGATCTTCAAAGATGTTCTCCATCAAGTCTGACTGAACTTCAGTTGGGTAAACTTTAATGGTTCTGATAGGTTTGAAAATGAAAAGTATGAATTTATCTTTGGTGAATTCTGGTTTCCTACTGAAAGTCTTTCCAAACTCTGGAGAACTGGATGGGAAACATTCTAAATATTATTTTGGTTGTCTATCTTTCTTTCTCTCTCTTCTTCTAATATTGATTTTGTGTTTAGGTAGTTTAGGTAAAATTTTGGTTACAGTCCATCAACACTGCTGAAGGAGAATAGATGTGCAGCAAATGACAAAGGGTCATCAACAGAAAATAGCCCTAGCTGGACATGTGTGTGCGCGTGTGTGTGTGTGTGTGCGTGCGTGTGTGTGTGTGTGTGTGTGTGTGTGTGCGTGTGTGTGTGTGAGTGAGTGTGTGGGGGGTGGCTTGTTGTTAGAGTGAGTTTGGGGAAATGGTCTGGCATGCTTGATTACACTTTAGCAGTCAGCCAGCCACTACAGTCTGGAAAAGTTCGACCTTTCAGTGCCATCATATATATAGAGACAAAGCGCGGCGGGACGAGGCGATGGAAGACGACGGTGAGTCACTGTGAATGCACACGGGTCGGATGCCACTGATACCCACACGGCGCTTGCATCTCCAATTTGAAATTTTAGTCTGATGGCTGCCCTTTACTCTCACCTGTACAAAATGAAACTCGTGACCTTTGAACCATGTCAAGCCAATGAAGAAAATGTTCAGAAATAGACATTTGTATCAATCACATCGTCTTTAGATCCCTGACTTCAGGACATGACGGACATGACCAGAGCAGGCGGACGATTTCTGCTAGAGCTTTATTACCACTGCCTGCACAGGACGAATTATCTATTGGCTTTATCATTTTTAAATGCATGTTCAATAACAAAAAAAGAAAGAAATAAATACTAATAATCTTTCAGATCCTGAACAATAAACTTCATAACACACTGACAGTTCAAACAATTTTAGTGGCTAATTTATTTCATACCTCTTAACAGTGACTCCTGATAACACTTTTTGCAGAATCTTTGTTTTCCAAGAAAACACCAATATAATTTGCTGCTGCTTTGTTTTTCAAGGATAAAATTTGGTGAAGCTGATGTAGCCTTCAGCCTCTTCTCAGAATCTGAACCACTATGCTGCAAGTGCACCAAAGAAAAACACATAATGTTGAATTTTATATGTATTTAAGCATAAAAATATGTAGTGTAGTAAAAGCGCAAATTTTCCCTTTGAACAAATGAAGCTGAAGAAAGACGGAGGACCTATTGTAGAGGGCTTGAGCATCGGGAGAAGTGCTGAAAACAAGAAAGCAAAACTCTGACATGGAACAAATGGAGACTGGGCCTGAGCCTTCGCATTAATTGTCTTGAATTATTCAGCCGACTCTAGAGTGTGAGGACCACTTGAGCACTTCTGCTGTGTGTGTGCAAAACCGAGTGAATGGAAGATAAGTGGTTAAGAGCGTGTGCTACTTTAATGTTCATTCAGTATGTATATGCAGCCCTGTCTCATCATAAACCGTTGGAACAACACGGCAAGTCATAATTCATGTCATCACAACATGTTTTGGCTTTAGTGCTACTAAATGCCAGGAACACTTATGCTTTACTAGTGCCCTGATATCGCATGAATATCATATTGATCGTCATTTTTCCATGTTTTGGTGCATTTTTAATGTTTAATGAGATGAATTTTTCACTTTGTACTTTTTTTTAACAGTGTAAACTATTTGAAAAAACCTTAAAATGCTAATAATTTCCATAAGTAGCCATGCTATCTCAGTGCATTGTGTTGGCATCAAATAGAAATGTCAATATGCTATGAGCTTAATCTACTATTCTCATTGAGTTTGTGGTACGCAGTTAGTGACCTCCAGAAACAACTGGTCACTCTTCATTAAATAGAACTGCATCCATGTGTCAGGTTACATTATCCACACACACACACACACACACACACACACACACACACACACACACACACACACACACACACACACACACACACAGATCTTGAGTGTGCAATCAGAGTCTTTATAACTCATCTCCCAATGATCAGCTGCCTGCTGCATTTGCCCTTCAATGCCAGCTTAACTTAGATTTTCCATCCGTCTCCATCCCTCCATCTCTGCTCCTCTGCGTTGGTTGGGTGTAAACATGGTCTCAGTTTTACGTCTGTCAACTAAACCAACATGTCTCCAAGCACTTCTCCATCACCAGGCAGGGCATCGGGTTGAGAGTTAGAATCTCTAAATATTGGGTTTGTTTATTTTTAGGGGCAGTAGATCACAAGTTGTTCAGGTTAAGAGTAGGTTAGGGTCTACATGCTAACTTGTTTGTTGCTAGTGACTGTAACGCAGATGAGAGCAGGACGGATCGGTCTAAATAACAGTACTACCATGGGATTGATATTAGTGTAACAGAGTTAAAAATGCACTTTATTAAGTAAGAAGTTTACACCATTATTTATTTAAAATGAGTGAATTTTATCTTTTGAACTTTCATTTTGAAGTTCCAGTTTTTGTGCCCTTTCTTATTTGTGTGTACGTGACTTCCCCTCCCTCACATCTGGTACTTTATCAGCATTTCCTTTGTCAATATGTCCTATTTTCATATAAACCGTCTGATCTTGTATCCTCCCTGAAAAGGCAAGCAAGCTAATTTATTTTTAACCAAAACTGTTGATGTGCAAAAGTTGATAATTGCAGTGAACTTTTCTGTAACGTCCCCCATTGAGGTGTGAGGTACATGCGTAGATGCACTGCTGTGGGGTAAAAACCAATGGTGGCCAGCATTGTGCTGTGTTGTCCTACTCAACCTGTTCAATTTCTGATAAGCAACGTGATACTTGAGCACTTTGTTCATGGGAGATGGTTACTGTTTGGTGGAAGCTAATCAGGTGAAAGCTTAGGGTCAAAAGCGCATGTTTGATGATTCGCTAACATCACAGCACCATTTGGTGGTCTGGTATGACAACTACAGCTGAGACTGTAGTTGGCGGTGTAGTTGTCATTTAGGTGGTGGTGCCGTCTAAATGTGAAACCTTTCAGCAGCAGGGGCGGATCTAGAAAAATATTTATGGGGTGGCAAGAGGGTGGCAGGGACTTTTTCAGGGGTGGCACATATATATATATATATATATTGTTTTTAATACAAAATTGAAATGTAATATTAAAAACATTTAATATAAATGTTTTTAATATTTTGTATTAAAAACAACACAAAATATTGTTTTTAACTTGCATTGTTTCAAAATGAGCTTCATGTAGCACCGAGGCTTAAATACAATTTCTTAATGTAGTATAGTTAATTATTTTCACATCTTTCGTACTCCTGCTAATTGATACTGATATGCATATCAATTGACATGCAATGTGTCCAGAAAACCATTTTATCCCAATACAGGACAAGGAGAATCTGTCACAAAAATATTAGTAGCGCCATCATTTGTTCTTCGATATATCTTAAAATAAAGATTAGAAAACTGATGTTTGATAAATTCTCCATGATATAAATCTATAAACAGTTTAGTTTCTGTTAGTTCTGTCAAGATACAAGAAAGGGCGAATATCTACTTATATCGGTCAATCGTTTCATTTTAAATATGCTGTAGGAGCCGTAGTTTGACGACTGTTATAAATATCACCATGTTTTTAGAACACAGGGGATTAGCTCAGTTTTTGTCTCTTGTTTTTAGGAATTGCAGCAGCTGCAGTGGCGCCACAATAAAGGTACAATAAAGCTGATAAACAGGTGAAGAACCAAACAGAACCACTTCTGACTGTTTGCAAAGCCAAACATCCAATAAAAGTTCCACCAAGCCACTACCAAGGCACTGGGGTCAAGATTCTAGACACGGCAAAACAAGGTTCAATGTCCAAACTTATTGATTGTTCTTGGTGATTTATTTTCCTCTTTCACCAAACAATTACAGACATCAAACCTTTATTTGTTCTTATGCTACCACTCTGAAAAACCATCGGCCCCAAGTAAAGTAAAAAAATTCAAATGGATAAAGAAATAAAGAAAAAATAGCTCCAACAACTTTTATTCTGCCTTTTCTCGCTCTGTGTCGCTTTACGCGGACCCGTTGCCATGGCAACCGACAGACAACAGCTCAACGAGCACATAGAGCAGAGATTACCGATCAGGGGAATCAACACCAAAAAACAAACATTTCCCACACAAAAAAGTTATAATAAGTTTTCGCCTGAGCACAGCGGCGGTTGATTAGCTGATTTAAACAGCTGCTCTACTGATGACGTGGTGGCGGGTTGACCTGTTTTAGTTCTAACGGAACCAAAACACACCGAACTGCGCAGCACATGTTAAGGTTATCAAAGTCAGTAGCAGGCTAACAACAGTTAGGCTAGTATAACTGACCCACTGCTCACTTGTTCAATCTTTTCTTTAAATTAAAAGTTTTCCTCACCTGTGAAATTTGAAGCCCTTATTACCATTATCTATGGTTGAATTAACCGCTAAACATTGCGTCCGTTATTCCGATTCTTTGCGTGATTGTAGCATTTTCCTGACTACCAATATTCCTGACTCAATGGACAGAAATGGCGCATCATGTGTGACTTACGATAAATCACATCATGTCCAGTAATATATCCATCAATGCTGCTGCCTCGCGCTCTGTCCTTCTCTCGCACTTCCCGCTACTTAGCAGTAGGTGTCAGGTTACATTGGGTTGCATTCAATGTTGTCGGGGAAAAAAGAGTTTCATGCGCTTAATGTCCGATTTGCCATAACTATTTATTGAATTCGTTGTCGCTAGCTGGGGTGGCAACAGGGGTGGCGAGGCTCTCGTTTGGGGTGCCACCCCTGCCATCCCGCTAGATCCACCCCTGTTCAGCAGTATTTTCAGATGCTGATTTAGTCTTGTGTAAAAGTAGCCTTGGAGAACAATATTTGCTAAAGAATGACTGTACAACTCAACAACCAGCTATCGTCCACAATACTGGTGCAGCGTTAAAATTCCAGACTTGCCCATTCCAATTTTGGCTGATACCAATTTTTTTGGGCTAAAATGTTGCTAAATGTAGCAAGAAAGTTGAAGAGTTGCCAACAGTGAGATGACTATTATTAACTGCAAAGATATAGACCTGATCTGGTGGGCCAGTCTGCTAGTCAAACCCCTATCACAGCAGAGCAGAAGAAGATAACAGTTGATTTATAGACCTTTGCCAGGGTAGATAAAATTGGTGGTCAAGATTGGCTTCGCATGTAAAATTCGGCCAATCACAGATTTCCCCAAATTAGGGAAATCAGCACCAATTAATCGGTGCATCCCTCGCTCAGAACATTCATCCTTCCTCAAATCTCCCCAGATCCCGACTCTATCAAGGATCCGTTGGCTGAAGGAAACCTGATTTATAGAAACGTTTCATGAAGTAAAACACCCCGAATGTCTTCCACACCCCTGAAAGACTCGTGTCCAGACACAAATAAGCCGGCTTGTAGGCAGGAGGTAAAAATGTGACATCAGTAGCTGTAGTGGACTCTCACTTCATCAAACAACTTTCAAAAAACTATTTATGCTCTAAAGATCCCGATTAGAAGTTCACTTTAACATCACAGACATAATTGTGTCAGCTGGATTTGTGCTCAGGCTTTTTATTGTGCTTATTTTCAGCACCAGTAACAAGGTCCCTCAGCTCATTGGGCTTTTATTGTCTTCTTTCCATTATCTAATTTTGCTCAGTGCGCCTGTCACTCTAAAGGGCTTTTCTCCAACTTGATGTTGTCTTCAAGGTACAAATGGACCCTGTTCATGAGATGTGCAGCGGAGCAGCCACATTAATAATTTGTAGCTAATATCTCTTGTCCTTGCAGCAATATAAACATGCTTTTCCTCAGTGTCTCACCTTTCTCGATTCATCGTCCTCTGCCTCTGTTCTTCTCTCTCTCGCTCAGTCACTCCGTCTGTCTTTCCTCCCGTCTCTCTTGCTCCCAGAACAAGCTCTGAATGGATGAGTGTTTTTTTATGTTAGCATTCTGGGCCAAAAGGCAGGACTGTTGTGTATGTGTGCTGTGATATTCAAATATTAAAGAATCCGTCACTCGTTTGGTGGACTTCAAGGTGTTCATCTATTTAAATGCTAAATCTCTGCTCTGCCATGGGGAATGTTTGAAGAATCATTCAGAGCTCAAGCCATGGGTCAGATTTTAACACTAGCGGAGCCACCCTGGATGTGTGAGAAGAACAGCGTGTTCTCCAGAGATCACACTGGTAGCACAGTGTCCCTGTTCCATGATGGATGAACAGCTTCCATGTAAAACTTTTAATCAATAGATTTAATTTGCTTTTGATGTTTGAAAAGGACATTATTTACAATATGGTACAAAAGGGCAGTTTTCACGTCCCTTTTATTGGTGAGACCCAATTGTAATTATTGAGTTAATTGCAGGGTTTGTAATTAATAATTAATCACATTTTAATCATGCCATATATTGACAAAATAAGTTACATTCTCAATTCAAGAAGCCTTTTTGTTGCTAAATTATTGACACATGAGCTTAACAAAAATATGTTATTTAGGTTCTCCAACTAACACATTGGTGCAAAGTGTTATTCTTTGCAGCAGTGTTTCAGTAAGCCCTGATCATTCATGGAACTTCTTTAGAAATGTGGATGGTGGACTTTGACACTAGTGTTTGGCAGTGATGGCATAGTTTGAAAAAGTAACTAATCGGATTACTGACTACTCCTTGAAAAAGTAACTCAGATTACCGACTACTTGATTTGGAAAGTAACTAAGTTACATTAAAAGTAACTTCTTTCAGTTACTTTCAGCAGCTGCAACTCTCTGCCACCTGTGAAAATTACATTGACCTTTGCCAAAACTTAATTGCAAGCTATTTTATAATAGTAATATGAACAATGTGCCTCCACTTATAAGGTTAAACTGAAGGGAAGATTGTTTAATGGTTACAACAGTACAAAAAATGTTTGTAATTTGTATGTTCCTCTATTGTCTGGAAAACTCTAAGAAGGATTTTAAAGGCCCCCTCCCTGCCCCAGCCTCCAGGTTCTGCGTTACGGCCCTGTGTTTGTTGTCAGAGCGCAGCGCACAGAGCTCCTGCTGCGGCTCCACAACTCGGATGGTCTTCTGCACAGATTTGTGACACTTGTCTTAATATTTATTATAATGGCGTTTAGTTGCACAGCTTTACGGACTCGTCTATTATTACACTGTTCAGATTAGTCTTGATGTTTGCAGTTTTCTGGAGCGCAACGCGAAGCTCAATGTCATTCACTGCAAAAATATTAACTTGACATTTCAAAGACACAGCGGGACGGACCATCCGGGAAATGATGGACAGAGAGAGTCTGACTAAAACTAACTGGACAGACAAATTCTGGGATTTATTATGAATCTTTGCTTATTTCCAAGCCCAAATGAGCAACTTCACGTTCAAAAACGAGCCCCAAAAAGCGCAACCCGCGACTCATTCAATTTGCAAGCGACTTTAGAAGCAAAACAAGCCCAAAGTCACTTATGATAATCGGACTTGGTGACAGAACCTCAAAATAGTTCCTGTTTTAGCAGCAAAATTCGCATCTCTCCCCTCCCTCCATTGTTTACGTTTCTGTCGCTGCTGATACCGTCGCATAGAAACGGCGGTCGCTCCCCAGGGCGCGTGGAGGAAATGAAATAAAATTACAATAGAAAATAGTAACGCAAAATGATTAACTGTAGTATGACTACTGGATTTGAAATAGCAATGCGTTAGATTACTCTCCGACGTCAGTACCGCCTTACTTTGTAATGTGTTGCTGACGTCACTGGTGTCGCGGAAGGCTGTGCTGCTGCTACAGGTTTAGCATTGAGATGCTGTGATTAGCTCTGAGAGGCTAACTCCTTTTAGCACAACTTGGACACAGCAGTAGTTTTTTCCAACATTTCATCAAATCAGTTTTTTGAAGCAAAAATGGACCCCAAAGAGACACACCTTCGTCATCCATCACTGTTGTTTCCGGATATTGCTTGTGCGTCAGACTTATGGGTATACCAGAAACACAAATATAAAGGTTCTGGTCGAAACCTGTGTATGTAAAAAAATAATGAATGCAACTAATTGTGTTAAAATTTTCAACGTGTGATTCAATGTGAAATTAGAGCGTTAAAGTCCTGTCCCCTATGTCAGGGTCTGTGTTTTTCCCTATTTTACTTTGTTAGTTATTTGCTTTGTTTTTGGTTTGTTTTTATTTGTTGCTGGAACCGTCATTCCTCATGGCATCCACCAGATGTCACCAACTAGCAGAGCCCCTGGGAAGCTGCTGGGTTCAACCCGTGTACACACCTGCAGCTCGTTTGTAGGGCGTGGATTGTGGATATAAGCAGCAGCTCCTCTTCTTCTCATCGCCTGAGTGTTTGCTTACCTCGATGATCCTGCCGTCTCCTCGTTGTTCCCGTGTGTTCAGTCCTTCCCGGGTTCTGAGTGAGTCTGTTTCCCCGCTGTTGTGGATCACCTACCTCCTGTGTCCTCCCTTGACGCTGCCGGTGTTACCGGTCAGACGCCACTCCTCGTGTGTTCATCTTCTCCCTTCGTCGATCCTTCTCCGGTGGATTCCCCTTTGGGACTTTCCGGGTCTGAAGACCCAAGCCCGAACCCAACCGGAGAAAAGGTACTACTGAACCGAAGTCAAAGCCGCTCCTCCAACCGTTAACCTACCTATCCGCTCTCCGAGTCATACAAACCAACGTTATACTCAAGTCCTCCTTACCTCCCTACCAAGTAAGCATCTCCTGATTTATTCCTGGAAAACATTCACCTTCCCGTTTCTAATCTTGTCTCTTGTTGGCAGTAAGACGACCCGGTCCTCCGTTCCAGTATTCATTCCCTATTCCCTTTCCTGACTTCAATAAATCATCATTGTACTTTTATCCATCTCTTCTGGTTGTGTTCTTGCATGTGGGTTCGACAATTGAGTACCAACATGACAGACTAGTCCTTTTCAACCTGTACAAACTAATAGTTGATATTTTTAGGTTAATGTTGTCGGAATACATTTCTTTCCAGATAGAGCTGGGTGATGTAACGGAAAAAACTTGTCACGGTAAAAGTCTCATATCAGTCGATATCGATAATTATTGATTAGTTTTTTGTTCTAAATATTGCCAAACTGGTGGCATGAGCTTTCCTTTTTAATTAGTTACCACTTCAGGCCATTGTTTTTTATTTTTCAGCAACTTGTGAGAGATTGTAGTGAAACCTGAAACTGCGGCTGCGCAAGTTACTGAACATGTTGTTGCTAGGTAACCAAAGAGTGAGTGAGTTGACGCCACCAATCTTGCTTAGTGCGCCATGAGGTCAAGCAGCTAAAACCTTTTCTCTTCCTACAAATCCCAGAATGCTGTGTGGTTCTGGATCAGAGTTCAGCTAATATTCTCTATATTGAATATTACGTCAGATGTATTCTGTTATTGATCATGTGTCTATCACTATATATTCTTTTTAGCTATAAAGTTTTCTCAAAATTATTCATATACCCAGGAAATTCGGAGGTAAAATTGTTTGTTTCTGATGCCAAAACCTTGTGAAAGAAGTTTTAATTATGGAAAAAATACGACTATTTACATTTTAATAGAAAATATCAAAATAAGCCCTTATCCCCCCGCCCACACACACATGCACACATTGATTGATTAGTGTAAGAATATCAATGAAATGTTTCTCATTTTGGTAATTTGTCTTTTGTGATAAGTTTTCCACAAAGGCGTAACGGCAACAGTTATTAGAGTAAGTGCATTTTAAAAGACTTTACAACTTTACCTCCGCTACATGTCTGTATTTCTTGTCATGCCGCTCCATGGCACGGCATTCAGTCTGGATGCCGAAAAATGATCCCAATAGACAGAGTGAGTAAAAAAACAGAAACATTGTGGACTGAAAGCATGATTTTCGGCTGTTTCCTCATTTTGTTGCGATGTCTCCTGTCACCACAGATATTCTCTGGCCCTTCTCTGCAGCAATAACTTTCTGTAAGGTTTAGTCTCAAAAAGGCAGTTCCACTTCCACTGTGCTGCTCTCATCACTTCCTGGTGCTCTGTGGCCCCGTCAAACATATGGGGACGCCCGTCTCATTTACCATCAGACACATTTCTTCAAGTACAACCATTCATCTAGTTAAGTCTAGATGCATTTGTCCCTGAAAATAAAAAATAATAGCACAGCGATCTGTCCGGGGAAAAGTAATTTAATTAAATGATCTACTGTAGTCCTCAGTTCTTTCCCCCCTTTATTATAGTCCCGGCACAAATCACTGGGATGAGACAAGAAAATCTTAACATGAGCCAGTAGACGCAGACACTTTCAACTCCCTCTGTGTGTGTTTTGGAGTCAGAATGCACTTAATGAGAAATCCTTAGACAAGACATGAACTGAGGTTTTTACAAGTGTTTTCTAACAATATGAGTGTATGCATTTATCCCTTTCAGAATATCAGGTCAGATCAGATATTTTAATAATCGGATGGCGTCAACCTGCCATGACTTTGCATAACAAAAAAGTCTTTTTGTTTCATTGCTTCACTTTCTCCTGACAGACGGATTCGAATCCTGTTCCAGTTCTTTTAGTTCACATCAAGGACACGAGAGGAGAGGGGAGACGGGTGGACATCCTGGTTGTCACCATTATTAGAGATGTTGCCATTTATAATGTAATGTTATTTTTATTCCTGGATGGATGCTTTATGAAAGTATAGAGAATTAGCATTGTCATAGTGGAGTTAATAATTTTAAAGCCAGTTTTACACATTACTCCAGGCAACACCCAGTTTTGTGTGTCATACAGATAGAAGGTGTGATGCAAAGGTTGTTTGGAGACAAATTAATACCAGTGATAAAAGATCCAACATAGAAGAAAAAAAATGTTTCTGGTTCATCATCTTGAGTATGATAATAATTGAAAGCATGGCAGCGAGAGTTTTAGTGTGGATGAGAAACAATAAACAACAAATAATGAATCTCAAGACACTGCATGAACGTTGCCTTAAGGATTTATATGAGACTAATTAACCCGTTCAGAATATTTTTTATGCACTAGTATTAGCTCACATGTCAAACACTAAATCTGGGTGTCCGATTACATCCATAGCCACAGGCACAGAAAATAAAGTCAGTAAAAACTATGAACAATGGTTTTGCTAAAATAAAAAAAGGTTCTTCAGAACAGAGCAACACTCTACATCTAGATTTATTTAAAAAACTGCTTCTAATCACCGCTGCTCACGACACACTGATAAGGTTGGGACTGGATGACTTCCTAGTTTTCAATGTCATCCTAGTAATTGCCCACACAGATTTAATGTCATCTTGCTTTCTCTTGGGTTCACATAAAACATCTGCAGACCAACTCACTCCCGTCCCTGTTGCTATTTAGGGGACAGAGGTCCGTTTCATCTCGCAAAACGGTAGAGTGTTTTCCTTTACTGTCCATGAACTGACAGATTTCATTGCTGAGCTCAAAAACTCTGTTGAGAACTTTTCCCCGACTTAGCCAACGAACCTCTGTGTGATAAGGAACGTCGGCAAACTGAATCTGTCTCCCGTAGAAAGGACTGAAATTGGTGATGTAAACTTTACGTCAAATAAAGTTTACAGTTTGCGTTACAGTGCTCATTGCATGGTCCATCTTCAGGACTTTTCCACATAGTGCTTCCTGGTGTATAATGCAATGATATGCTGTTAACTCACCAGTACAGTTCTCCTTCTCATCTTTACTTGCATTCTTCTCACTAGTCCACTTTTTTCACCGCACATAGCCGGTGCTCCATCAGTTGTAAGTCTAATAAGTTTGTCCCAGGGCAGTTTCATGTTGGTTACACTTTAACATACGTTTTCAAAAATGTCCTTTCCGGTCGTTGTCCCACCATCGATTTAATGTCCAATATTTCCTCTGTAACACGCAAATCGGAGTCCACCCCATGGATGAAGATGGATAGCTGTGCAGAGTCAGTCATGTCAGTACATTCATGTACTGACATGACTATGCAATCAAGTCTTTGCTTCTTTCACTCAACTGTGTTCTTAAATCAGTGGCCATCTGACAAACTCGATCAGCAACTGTATTTCTACTCAGGCTTATATTTACCATCATCTGCTTTTTGTCTGGACATACGATGTCGCACACCTTGATCATGCAGCTCTTCAGAAATTCTCTCTTGGTGAATGACCGGGCTGCTCTGGCGATCTCCTCCGTCACGATAAAACTTGCTTTCACAGCAGCTTCACTTTGTGATTTTGTACGGGTAAAAAAACGTCTGCTGAAATGTCAGATTCTTCTTTAACTCTTCTACTTTTCATATCTTCTGCTCTGCATTCAGGTCTTTCAGGTTATCCTGATGTTTTGTCTCATAGTGCCATCTTAGATTAAATTCTTTAAATACAGCCACATTAGCGCCACAAATGAGACAGACGGGTTTACCGGCAATGTCAGTAAAGATATACTCAGCCTCCCATCGGTTTTGAAAGGCTCTGTTTACAGAATCAACTTTTCTCTTCGGCATCATGAGGGGCTAGCTTCAATAACTTGCAGCAACAGACAGCTTTATTGGCACAGAAAGCTTGGCAAGGCAGCTGACCGCTGCATTATGGGATCTGTAGTTTATTGTGTTACCAGCGTTTCATATCGCTCTGCCATTAGTAACAATAATATAAAATGATCTCACGAGTCGGATATAATTGCAAGCCGGGCCGGTTGTGGCCCGCAGGCCTTGAGTTTAACACATGTAAGTTAGAATGTTGATTCTTTTCTGTAAAATGGCCGATTACAATTTCCCCAAAACGTAGACATGTTCCCAAACACTTCCATTTTCTCATAACACTGGATTTGTTGCACAGGTGGCATCTTATCACAACTCCACGCTGGAATTCATTGAGCTCCAGAGAGCGAGCCATTCTTTAACAAATGTTTGTAGAAACAGTCTGCATGCAGAGGTTCTTCTCTTTATGCACCTGTGGCCATGGAAGTGACTGGAACACCTGATTCTCATCATTTGGGTGGATGAGAAAATACTTTTGGCAATACAACGTATCTCATGAAACTGTTTGCATCCATCATTGACGGATGTTAAAGTTCACTTGTCACGTGAACAAAGTTATCCATGTGTGATTTTAAATTAATGTCTTGTTTAATGGAAATGCCGCAATTGCAAAAATGCACAAGATAAACAAAGATTTGTGCAGATTTATAGTGGAAACGCAGCTAGTGAGACACCCAAGAGTAAACTAATCACAATGAGTCAGCAGCAGACGTGGTTACTGCTTATATCATCTGGTAAATGTGGAGGTCAGTGTTAGCCTGCAGCAGCAAAGTAACTCTGACACCTCAGTTATTTTGACAACACTAATGATTACATGGATGGAAATATAGAACAGAGCAAACTGGATACAAGAGATGATTAAGGGAAGGAGGGACATGTGCTTAGGATTATGGATGGATGAATGGAGGGATGGAAAGCACATGGCGGGTAGTGCACAGTGGAGAGGGGCTTTAAGGACTTTGGAAAGCCGTGGAGCAGAGAGGGAAGACGAGGCACAGGCAAAGAGAAAGCTTTTTGCAACCTGCCACAAGAGACTACACAGTTTTTCTGCTCAGATGGTTTCCACTTGTTAGCTCAGTAAGTGTGTGTATGAGTGTGTTTGCACTAATCTAAGCCTCAACATGCCGGGCACCACTGGGAACGCCTTCCACTCTTGTCCTCTGCACTGCGCTCAGACTTTTATTTCTGTTTACACCAGTCGTCTGGTTTCCATTGTGCTTCTGATTTACAGTTGCACAATGTGAATGGAAATAGTTGAGGGTGTTTTTTAGTCTGTTCAGAATGAAACTTGATACCCATCAGAAGCATAGAGACTATTCATAAATGCCATCTAAATTGTAGATTAAAAATAAAAAGACTGAGTAAATTTCCACCAAAAAACAAAATAATTTTGAGAAAGAGCTCAGAAGTTTTCTAGAAAAAAAACCCAGGTGACTCGTAAATTTTGAGATTATCTCAGAAAATGTCTAGAAACAGCTTGGAAATTTCTAGGTTTGAAAAGTCAAAAGTTTTCTAGAAAGAAAATCTTAGAAATTTTAAAACTCAATAATCTCCAAGTTCTTACTAGAAAATGTTCTTATTTTTTTCAAGCAAATTTTTAACTTTTTGAATCTCAGAATCTCCTTTTTTATGCTTTTTTTTTTAGCAGAAATGTACTCCTTTTCCCCCTTATCTACAATGACTCTAATATACCATTATAATTATGCAACACAAAGTTATATGGTATATAGGTTCTTCTCTGCTTTATTCTAAAACAGTCAAAACAAATTTTCAACTTTTGAAACTAAAGTTTTTCTAGAACTTTTCTGAGATCAAATTTCTTTCCAAATAACTCATGAATAGAGTTATTCTAATTATGGCAAAATATTCCAGAAACAAAAAATGTTAAGACGTCCAAAGTGTAACCATCTTGTTTATTCTGTGGTGTAAATCAATTAATTTGCACTGATTCCTTGATACACGCATGTATTAAGGAGAAAACCTCCGAGTGATTTGATATGACGAAAATATGACAGTATTTTAATTAAATTTTTGTTGTAATTTAACAATAATGGATTGTACAACAAAGATCCCAAAAAAAGCTTTGTCTTTAAAACTTTTTATTTTAGATAGTGCCTTTATCATTCAACATAATTTCTGATGGATTTCTAATATGTTCCAGTGGTTAGAATAAATGTTAGTAACTTGAAACAGTTCTTTATTCATGCAAATGTTTGCTTTGGTTACAGTAGATTCACTGCAACATATTTTCAAAACCACAGCTTTACCTGATTGATTCATATTGACTGTTTGCTTCAAAGTATTTCTTGAGATTGGATTTGCCACCAGATACAGAGCATCTTTCATCCCTCTCAGTCTGACTTTCTTAACCAAAGTGACTCTTGGTGTTTTTGAAAAGGAAGAACTCAGTGTTTATTATTTATTGGCTAAGTGGCATTAGATCCATATCCCCCGCCCAAACACCTGGGCATATGTGTTAGACCAAGAACACTCAAAGGAAAGCATGGTGGTCAATAAAAGATTAAGCAACATGCAAAAAGCAGGAAAAGTAGAAGGTGTGTTAAATAAAAGAGTTTTCTTTACAATATTAAAAGTCACCGAAGACGAAAGAGAAAATCAGATTAGAACTTTGCATAGTGAGCGATTCACAAGCAAGGAAAAGCTGGAACCTGGAACAAAGAGGGCTGGATGAGGAATGACAATATAAGTATAGGAATTTACAAAATTGTTCCAATCTCAACATGCAAAGTCCAATCTCATTGTGTTTGTCCTCAGTTCAAATCTACTCAAACTACAGCCAAATCTGCTCTTCCTGTTATCTTTAGCCCTTTTCTTTTCTACAAAAAAAAAAGTCAAGTTAATGTGTCAGACCGTGGTGATTTATCACTACTGTTCTCTAAAATCTCAGACAAGCTCAGCATGTTAATCCTCTCATCACCGTATGTGGAAAAGACGACATACGCTTCACAAACCCACAAGGAAAAGCATTTTTCTATATACAGTAATATTTACTTTAATTTGCAATTCGGTTTGCTTTGTGTGGTATTGACTCAATAGCAATTTTAAGGCACACAACAGACAATAACAGGCAAATTGTTTCCAGTAAAATTCCAACCACTCATTTTAATCATTGCTTTATTTTTGTCTATAAAGAACGTAAATATCAAAGCACAACCAGCTCATCAATTAGAGTATTTTTTTAAAGTTTGTTCAAAGAAACCTGTTTTCTATGCAGCAGCATGAAGTACTTAGCCCTGTTTAAACGAGTTCATAACTTACAATAACTTTTGAAGAATTATGAATGAATTGGATACATTTAATTTCCCTTTGAGAAATTCAAAAATACTTTATTGATTCTAAACTATGCCAATGTTTAGAATCAATAAAGTCATTGAGGTTTTTGAATTAAAAAAGAAAGCTTGCCGCCCTGCGACAGGCTGGCGACCTGTCCAGGGTGTATCTCGCCTCTCGCCCGGAACGTTAGCTGGAGAGGCACCAGCAACCTTCCCGACCCCACTAAGGGACAAGGGTGCAAGAAAATGGATGGACGGATAGAAGAAAGCTTGCCATGATGCCTATACACCATAAATGTGAAAATAGCAAAATGGTTACTATTTCCATTTTCCTTTGACATTTGTGAATTGTTGTAATGGCAAAGAGGGAAGTGAACAAAGTCGTTCAGTCCTTGTTAGCCACGCTTCCAAATATTGAGCAATTTAAGTCGTAGTAAGAGGAACGTTAAAGACATTTTATTGCTGACTAAGATGTCTCCTCACGAGACTGCTTAAAACTGTTTCTAGTCATTTTCGTCAAGCTAGCATGTTACATATATCATGACCAAATGTTAGCGATTTGGTAAAATCTGATTCAATCATTTCAAATTTAGACAGTCCTCACCTCTACCAACAGCCAAAGGTCCAGACTCTCTGTACGAAGCAAAGCGTAGAACAAGGGCCTGGTTTTCACCAGGCTAGTTCTGGATACATTCATTCTTATGCATTGCATGGCAGGCACCTACTGTTCTACACCCAATAGAATGTCTCTTTATTCTTTATTTTTCTTCCGTCACCGTTAATGCGTCCCGAACCGCTGCCTGAACTGCTACGTGCACCCCTACAAATGTGGTATCAAAACGTTCAGCTTGATGCTGAGAAGGGAGCTATTACTTTTAGTGGGATTCTGAGTTAAAATGATGACATAAATTAAGAAAAACGAGAAAATTTGAGGCTGAGTGTCTCACAGAATTGGTAATCTTTCTCTCTGAAACACACACACAGGACTGTGGATTTCTGATTCCACAACTCTTTTTAACGCCCCCTCACTGGCACAAATATCGCCCTATTGGTCTAAAAGTCGGTCATGACATAGATACACATGCCTGCTCCCGTAAAATGTTTTCAAAAATTTGCTAGGGCTTATGGTTTTTTGTCAGGGTCCTTGAGACTGACGCTGGGTGTCTCCCAAGTATAGAAACTCTGTCTCCAGAGCCAGCCCAGGTGGAGATAATTAATTACCATAGCAACGGGTCCCAGCCAGAGGCAGTGAGTAGTCTCACAAACCATAGACATAATATAAGGATAGACCCTCATGGCCGCTCTCGCCTATTGTCGCTGACGAGATTTAGGGCGGCCATCTTGGAGCGGTCCACCACTCCACTCAGCGTTATGTGTTTAGCAGCACAATGACGTATCAGCGCATTTAATCGATCATAACTGCTTTTTTTGTTACTGGAAACCATATTCAAACATCTATCAAAGCTACATTTATAAACAATTGCATTATTTAAGTATGTTTTTAATACATAGTTCAGCATATTTAAATATACTTAGTGGTTATAACAATAGAATAGGAATGGAATATTCTGATATTGATGTATGATGAGCATATTACAAAGCCCACAGCCGTTCATAATTTATTTAATAATTTATTTAGTAATATCAATACATACTTATATAACTATACAGACACAAATAAATAATGATTAATACTGAATAATATATATTGGATACATGTTTATATGTATGTATGTTTTTCAACCGAGGATTTCTAGCTTCAGAGATTCAGCAGCTGAGATTGAGTCCAAAATCCGGTGAGATTCATCCTGCAGTGAATCCGTCTCTCTTTATAGATTCTCCTTCTTCTTCCTCACATCGTGTCTTCAGGAAACCTTCAAAACAAAAACGGAAAATTTGGGATGTATCTTACTTTTGACAGAGTGAAAGAATTACATATAAATAATAGTCTTTACCACCTGTGTAAACTTTGCTGTGAATTTTATAACATAATATAAGTTTTATAATATATGTTACATTGTTTCATTTCTAATGTAGGCTCTTGTGTCAGATAATCTAAGTCAATGTTAGAGAATAATTAATTATTTTATATTTACAGAATCTCAGTTATCCTTCATAGCAGCTGAACCTGTATTACACCGAGCACTGTGGCTAATATTAGCTGGTATCTCGCTGGTGGACATAAATACAGTAAAGTAATATTCCAATCACAATATATACACAATAATATGTCCATCTTACTTGTGAAATGTTGTCTATGGAGCCTCACATCAATAGTCCATCGATCAGAACAACAATATCCCTCAGTGCTGAGGCATCTTCTGCTGTTTTGATTGAGCAAAGTAGGAGGGACGACCTCTCCAAGATGGCCGCCATATTTCCTGCGCCGGAGCAGTCAATGCGGGGTCTACTCTTATATTATGTCTATGTCACAAACAGTCACAGAGAGAGGTCTCACATTGCATGGTGGGAAGAATACATATTTCCTGTGACTATTCATATTTTGTTTAGATAAAATTATTATTTCTCTGAATTTTTGAGTGTGAATTAAAATCCTTAGTATGAAGGCTGAAAGATTTAGAGAAATAAACAATTATCGACTGTCTTTATTTTTTATTATTTTGTACTGTGAGTGAGAACCACATGTGCGAAGCTTATAGTCGTCAGTTTGGACTGAAGCTCATTGAACATTTGATTCTGCCAGTTTACTGTTGTAGTGAACCAGATCAGCCATAGAACTATGGTGATGGATCTGGCAAGAGCATCAGTCATTGGACACTGTTGAACAAAGTAAAGTCTATTAGTTTTGTATGTTTATATTTCCTATTCATTTCAGGTGTAAGGAACAGTGCACAAGCTGACGGGCACACTTTGGCAGGCCCCGTAAAATTTCTGCAGGAATTTTCTAGTTCATCTTAACTAGTTCGTCTTAAGTTCACAAATTAACATCTTTGCCTAATTTTTCCTGTTACCTTCTGGCTGCCATTCATTCCCATAAACTTTCTATAATATTCACGTAATGCATTTGTGATGATTAGTATGCAACATTCACAAATCTTTAGTGTTGTGGCAATAATCAAAAATGAAACAGCCATTCGTTTCTTGCTACCAAGACACTGCAGCTTCAGGAAAAAGTGAGTTCCATTAAAGCAGGAGACATAGTCGGTCTCTACTGCAGTCGCAGTTTGTTGTTTCTTTTCCAGTTTAGACGGATAACTGTGCCGGATCCGTATATCAGGACATTCCTGGACTCATATTGTCATTTCGAGCTTTCATTGTCTTATTTGTTTATGGCTTAGGATGGGTGCACACAATATTGAATAACGTCCTTTCATTAGATCCTATAATGGTGCGTCTGAATAATGTGTTTTCCGACGAGGTAATAAGACCTGTGGGAGAGCGTGTCGGCTGCGACATTGTTAGTTAGTTTTTCGACAGAGTGAAATAAGAAGTTACTGCGATAGCATGCTTTGTGGTTACAGGTTTCATCACAGATAAGGAAAGATAATTACATAAATTCCGTTGCTAGGCCAATAGGGCTAATGCTAATGCTGTTTACTTGTGTCATGCAGTGTGACATGCTACGAACTGGTTTTTTGCTTCCCATTCAGTGAAAGGCTGTGGACACCAAAACATGGCCCTTTTACATTTCAATCACGATAACAGTCTGAAGAGAGAGTCGGCCTTATACCTGCCCCTAATTATTTCTCCAGCTCCCAGGCCCAAAAACAGCGCCGCATATCAAGGACGATTCCTTTCCGCAATTTAACTTTCATTTGTGGCTCAAAATCTGTCGAGCATTTCAAGCGTAGTCCTTTTTCATTAGCAATAAAACAGCTGAAAGAGGAACTGTCTCAATGCGAAAGGTCAACAGTGTACAGTATTTTCATCAGTGTGCAGGTTCTAATTTTTTTGAAGCCGTTTTAATTTTCATCAAGTGAAATTGAAAAAATGTAGTCATTTTAACAATGTTCCTAGCTTAAGTGTGTGCAGGGGATTATTGAACAAAGACCATGAACTCTGGCAATTTTCTTTTTGTTATGCTTTACAACTTCTCTGGCATTTTGACTATGATGATGTAATAGAACAATTGATCTAAGTAGGTAATGTCACGGAGGTAAAAAAACAAAGATGTACCAATTTGCACACAGCAAACATTGCTTACCTGCCAGAAGTAGCAAATAAATTTAGGAGCCTTGTCTTGGTAAAATGAGAACCTGTGTTTTATATGTCATTGTTGATCCTTTGCCACTATGTCCCCTAATCACGCTGCCAAGACAGACGTGGTTACTGTCACACAAAAACCTAGACACACGCACAAAAAATAATAATTATCCTGGAAATTGATCTTTATCATTGAACTTGAGACACGAAAACTGTTATGGGTCAAATTGATCCGCTGATGAAAATCAAGACAAATGAGTCATGCAGAGAGTATTTATGTTTCCCCACTTCTGCTGAGTGTCACTCAGTGTGGGTGGAGTTTACCCACAGGAACAGAAAAGGTTCCCGTCAAAAGTTGTATGAACACCTCGCAGTTTCCTGGTGAAGTAAAAAGAATAGTGAGAAAGTGGGCTTGTGTGTGTGTGGTGAAATATGTCTCATAGTTGCAAGGAAACGTATAGAATTGGACATTTTTATAATCGTTTTTAACCTTGAACTTGACTGCCAGGTCAAATTGACCCAAACAGTATCTATGTAATATGTAGACCCAGGGGGGCTGCAAATGTGTAAAATGAACCATTTTCAATTTATATGTAGAGTGCATCTATTAAGACAAATAGAAAAAGATTCATGCAGAACAAATACTTCCAACTATTAAAAAGAAAAAATTAAAACTTAAAACAGATCAATTTGACCCACAACATAACAGGGGGGTTAATCATGAACTGAATATGTTTCAATGGGAACAGATCTTATTTAAACCACAGATTAGATTTGTGGATATATTTTTTTTTCTGCCCCAGTAAAAATAACATTTTCAGCAGCTTTACTTTGGAAAAGAAATAGGATTACCTTTGCTTGAGACCAGCATTAAAACATAAAGTGAATTATCGTGTACTGAATTCAAATTATTTAGACAGGTTGTTGTCTTTGAAATCTTGACTTTATTTGTGGAAACAGAAATTCTAATATCTTTAGCTAAAAGTATTGGTGGTACTGGATGGTTGGTGGTAAAAAAAAAAAGATGTGTAGGCGATTAAAGTAATTCTGGAAAGCCAAGATGAAATGTTATATAATAATGCCCCGAGAGGTGTGAATGGTGTGATAGACATAAGTGGGAGGATTAAATGGTCAAATGACGGAGAGCCAGACAGAGTAGACTCAGGCAAAGGATGACAAGAAGAAAAGATGACATTTTGTGTTTGAAGAAACCAAAACATGGATGGCAGCTTAACAAAGTTTTTATATTATGAAAGAAATTCTTAAATGCTATTTAGTATTGGTCTTTGAAAATGTTTTCTCAGCATTCCCCATTGAATTTACTGTGAATATAAAATACAAAAGTGCCTAACCCAGTGAGGTTAATGTTAATTCTATATTTAGAATCGTGGCGACACGGACTGAACGGCTTCAGTCTCTTCCTCCATTCATTGCTATAAGTACAGGCAGATGACAATTCTAAAACAGCACAGAAAATCGACGTCATTGTTCAAAACGTAATTGGTGTTTCTATTGACCATAAAAGTGGAATAAATTTGCTTAATGGAACCCACCCGTTTCCAAATGACTCACGTTTTTGATCAAATGTTTTTGCGCTATGAATAGAAATTAATGTATTTTGCAAAATCGCAATGGTAACACTTTTTTTTACGAGTCATGATCAACAACTGGCTGTTGCTAATTGCGGAAAAGACAAAGTAGATGACAGGAAATGGTAAGAGGATGATGTTATTTAATGACTTATTGGTGAACATACTTATGCATTTGATTTTAATGGAAACGCCACAATTGTGACATTGTGCTTTTCAACATTAACGGAATACCGACAAAGTTTTGCACACATTTGTAATGGAAACGCAACTATAGAAAGACCCTGGGAGTAAAACCATACAGAACAAATCTTTATGGGGGTAAATGCTATTTCTCTGGACATTTTTCCACATACATAAACTCTTGGAGGGCAATTACAAAACAATACAAACCCAACGTCCCAATCTGGGTGATGAGTTTCAATTTTCTATAAGTCCGGCCCAGTTCACCATCACAGAACCGGGACGGCGATGCGAGTTCACAGTGATCTATCTTCATAGCGGCAGCATCTGCTAACGTCCGCGTCTGTCTGTGAGGTTTATGAGGGGGAGGTAAACGTGTTCTCCACACCACCACAAAGACATTAACGCATGATTGGGATTAAGTGCAGCCGAATACCTCTGAGTTATCATTATCCTGTTTTTTTCTCCCTTTCTTGTCTGCAGCGTATTAGAGGAGATATAGTTGTTTTTCTCTGTGCTGTTATTGTTTTCTCTCTCGATTTGTTTGCTGTCAGATGAACGCCGTCACTTGGACCGCTACTTTCATGGTCCACTTGCATGATAACTAGCGCTATTATAAACACTGTCACCAGCTTTTCAAGATTATTGTCATATCCTGTCCTTAGAAATCATATGCAGATCGCATATAATATCACCAACTCTGTTTGAGGCTCCTGTCTTAGACTATAGGGATCTCTGGAGACATATATTTACTATATTACAGTGGTTCTTAACCTTTTTTGAGGTACCGAACCCACAAGTTTTATATGCGCAAATTCAAGACATAGGGGTGATCCAACTAGAGTCTAGTTGGGTCACCCCAAGATCACCAAGTCTTCTTAAAAGGTAGAGTCTCTGAGAACAGTTCTTCAAAATATAGTCAGTGTTTTCAGCACAGCTGAGCTGACTGTCCAGGAACGACCCAAGGTATTTAAAATGTGCCACAGTTTCAACAGGTTGGCCATCGAGAGAAACTGGAACCACTTTAAGGTCTTGTTTAGGTTATTTAATTAGCTCTACATTCTTAAGAGAATGAAAAATTAATAATAAATGATAAAGACTTTGCGGTATTCTGATTTAGTAATGTAATTATATTAGTTGTGTTACCACCCCCACGCCACTAGAGGCAGTAGCAGGCCCGAAAAGATGCGACTAAGGAGCAGATTTAGAAGTACACGAAAGCTACAGAATTTGGTAAAAACTGTGAGCTTTGCTGAAGTAATTAAAGGCACAAGTTCAAATCCATGCTGAGAGTGGAGGGTTAGCTCTGATTGGCTAAGCAATGTAACCTGATCCTCTGATTGGCTAAGCAATGTAACCTGATCCTCTGATTGGCTAAGCAATGTAACGTGATCCTCTGCAGCAAGTGATGGCAAAGCGGGGCGTCATCACGACTTTACACAAGTGTGTCTTTACCTCCGCTGCAGAGGCTCCGCCGAACCCCTGAGACCGACTCACCGAACCCCTGGGGTTCGATCGAACCCAGGTTAAGAACCACTGCTATATTATATGACAGAAATCTGAAAGAAGCATGATATGGAGATGAATCAGAGGTAGTACCTTTGTTTTTACCTTTCAGTCCGAACGGTTCCTTTGCGGTCTGGAAAACTAAAATTGTGAGATTAGTAATTGGCAGATTGGAATACCAATGGAAATAGAATAAGTATTTTATATTACTATAAATTAATAAAAAGTATTTAATTTAAAAAGCTTAGCCTCCATTTCATAATGTCCCGTGGTGTCTTAAAATGTCTTAAATTAATTCAGATTGTAAGTTGGCCTAATGACAGGTCTCATACTTTATCATGGCAGGATGATTTATTCTCACATATGTATTTTTTTTTTCTCGTGGGACTTTTCTGTCAGGCAAGCATTTGAGTCACCTGCAAACAATCATTTCACCTACTCGAGGTGTTTGCAGCTACCGCTAACTAGCTGCTAATATACCTTAGCTAGCATTTTTGCATCATAGGTAAATTGTTAATTTATTGCCTGTTATCTGGACAACATTCATCTTCACCATTAGCTAATTTCTGTTGCAAACCCGTACAATGATACATTCATTCTTCTACGCTACATATAAATAAAATATGCCTTTTTCTTTTCTGCATTTCTGTTGCGATACAGGTCCTGAATTTCACTGTTAATGGTCTTAAAAAGTCTTACATTTTTGTCGGTGAAACCTGCAGAGACCCTGTGTAAAAGTCCATCCACCCATGAATCCGTCCATCTGTCACTGTCGGAATATGTCTTATTTTTAGTAAATGATGCTTTGGAAACCTGCACAACACAATTCTGCAGTACTTTGCATTGGTCTATAACATAAAATCCCACTTAACCATATTTAATTTTGGGGTTGGAGGAAAATCTGAAAAATGGCAATGCTTTTGAGGTGCTGTATGTCTGCCTCCTGTAATCCGACATTAAAGCAGGTAGAAAGTTGTTGTTGTGCCTCAAAAATGTAAAGCATGTATTATTAAAGCTGCTTTGTGAGGATATTTCTACCCTATCACATTTTTCCCTTTCCTGATACCAGACAGTGACTCTATATTTTCACTTTATATTATCCAAGACCTCAGGAAAAGTCCTAATCTGATATTTGTGTGTATTTTAGTAACTAAGAGATTACCACTTTGTATTTTAGCAACCAGATTGATGTAATCCTGTTAAATTGTATTCCCTATACTCCTCAAAATCTGAAGAATCATGGCTCCCATTACTAAACAGTCCTACAAATTACACAGCCATTATCTTCTACAGGCTTTTATCTCGGTTTGCTTTCAGTTGGTTCCCTTATCTTCACAGAAACAAAGTTTTAGTCAGTGTTTTTCTCTCAGCCTTGTCTTGAGGGCAGGCTGCAGTATCTGTGTGAGGGTTTTTTCTGATGACCCAGGCAGTGTTGTGTTCAAGACCACCTAACCAGAGACAAGACCAAGACCGAGGGAAGTCGAGACTGAGTCAAGACCAAGACCAGCGCCCCGCGCTACATGACACAATAAAATGTAAAATATGATCAAAATTGTTTCTCAAAATGATCTGAAAGATCCATATTCCCATAAAAACACCTAGATATTAAATACTTAATACATTTTAGCAATATTAAATATTCCATCTCTGTGCTACAATGTGTGATGGTCTCATTCCATCCCTAAAAAGATAACGCCCTGGGCATTTGCCCATATTGCTCATGTCAGAAACCACCACTGTCTGCACCATTAAACATAGCAATTGAGGCAATGCCCTGACGGTAAATAACGCCCAATTATGAACACTGACCAAGGAGCAAGAAGTAACCAAACAGAAGGCACTCATCGTGACTGTTTTCACTCTCTCACCCGGTACATGAAGCCAGGTAGTCTGACACCATGGCAGACATTACAGCTGCCACTTTGAACGAAAACAATCATAGAGCAATGTGCATTCTGTGCATGCTCTTTTGTTCTTGTGTTTTAGTTATTTGTTAATTTAAAAAATATCAACGTACATACTTAAATAAAATAATGATAGCTACTGCAGTGTACGCAGAGCATTACAAGAACAAAGAATGGGTGTTTTGTCAGGTCAGCATACGTCAGATAGTCCCACGCTTAGCTCAGACATGCATATGCTGTTATTACCATATAATTTTATTTAATCAGCAACATAGAATCGTGACGTAGATTGTCATACGCTTTGTTATTAACAGTTATATTGCATCCTGACTTAGCGGTTAAGTGGGTTATTGAGTTTTACACGGGTGTGTGTTGTAGTTGACTGCAGCTGCAGCTAGACCCTGCTTTAAATACACTTTGAAACCACGACAACGCATGTATATCTATCTAGTTATCATATTATATCATATTATAAACAATTTAATGACTTATTTTTGTCATAACTTGTTGCGTATGCTGAACTGACAACTTCTCTGATGGTCGGACTTCTTAATGTGCATGCGCAGGCATGGTACTTACTGCATGTATGCTATTCTGACAGCGTATGGTAATCTGATAGAACCACGGCTCTCAGTGACACTCCAGTGCTATCTAATAAGTAAAGAGCCGTGGAGAAGAATCAACTGTTTCTGAATGTCACATCACTATATTGCAGACTTTTGGACACAGCGTTGTCCCATATATGCGACAAGTCAGTCAACACCTCCGCACAATAATTCAGGCAGTGAGTGACTTTTTTTCATCACAAATGCTTATGTGTCTCTATACAGCTAGCTTTGCTAACATCACGTCAACGGAGCTTACCTTCTTTGAGCTACTTTTCTAAGTGACGAAAAAAGTTAGACGTAGTCCCCACCGTCTGTGAAAGCAAAGCGATGTTGAGTTATATGTGGCCATCTTATGATTTCTTATGATTTATGCAGCGCTATTCTATTACTGATGGTTAGACAGACATCTTCTGCCGCTGAGAAGAAACCACTGAGCATGTCTTGGAGCGCCGCATGCAAGTGAAAGGTGGGGATGGGGAGTGGAGGGGGGAGTAACAGAAACACATAATTGCTTGGATTTTAATCGGTGCATTTTACATCCACCGAAAACAAAGATGCTAACAAATAAACTGGACAGTATGCTGTACGTTTAGTGACATTTTCACAGTTGCGGTCTCAACTGGTCTTGAAATAAAATGCAGAGTCCTCAGCGCCTGAGACCGAGACAAGACCGAGACCAAATGCGGTCGAGTCCTAGACGAGACCGAGACCATCAAAAAATGGTCTCGAGACCAAGACCGACTTCGAGTACCACAACACTGGACCCAGGTATTCCTGTCACAAATGTAAGATGGTCACAAATGATCATCTTACATTTATATCAATGTAAGATGGTTTAACTTCCAGTCAGTGTTTGGAACAGCATATATCTTAGCTGTAGCACACTAGAGCCTGTTATGTGATTTTACAATTAGCTTGTCCCGTCTGACAAGGAGGAATGCTTTACTCTGTTCGTTTTACGAGACCTTGTCTTGTTAGCCCCTGTAAACTCATCCCTTGTTATTATCATGTTCCTTTTGGTGTAACTTCCACTGTTTTCTTTCAGAGCTCTTTGGAACGAGTATATAAGGGTGCCGACTTCTTCTTTTTGTGTGTGTGTGTGTGTCTGCTGCTTTTCTAAAAGCTTAGCTTTTAATCTGTATAAGCATTGCACAGTGGTTAATTAAACATCTTCATTGCAAGTCTTGTGGAAAGAACAGCTCAAAGCTACAAAACTGAGCATAAAACATTTAGTCAGTGTTTCCACTCAGTGGTCAGAAAAAGTTAAGCTCCCAGAAGGAATGGTTCTGATTTGTTTGTAGTCTGGTGCATTTGCACACCAGTGCTGGGACTTGCAGTGGTAATGTTTTGTATGTCTGGTTTCATCTCTCAGGGTGATACAGTAAATAACACAATGCTGCTAAATTCAGTGGTTTCAGAGTAGCCAAAGGGGAATTTGCTACGATGTGACAATGCAAATGAATGGGTAAACCTAACTATCTATCTTAAAAAAAAATACTCATCCAAAAGTAGTAGGGAACTTTTAGAAAGCTTTACTTGCAATAGAAAAACATGTTGGGAACTAATTCAAATATAGACTCATTCAGTAATCTGTTTTGGGTCCAGACCCAATAAAGGGACAAAGCAAATCAAATAAACACTTCTAAAAATTTTAATAACATTTCAACAAAATCCTTGTTTGGAAATTGCATTTTCAGCTAAAAATGAAGGTGGAAATCCTTATCCTACAAAAATATTGAAAAGGATGCAGCTATTTTCAGATTATATTTAATGTGAGGTTTCCAGCTGATCTTATCAACTGATGCTCCCAAAAACCTAATTTCAGTAACTCTCTCTGTAACGGACCAGCATCACAGTAACTTGAGGTTTGACAAGTTGTCTATGGTTTCCTATGGATTTATTTGCTTTGTAGAAGATAATAGCCAAACACAGATCAGCTGTCTTCTGGTTTTATGTGTAGTTCTGTCTCCCACATAAAGCTTAACGGTGATGTGTGCCATGAGTATTACCTTCATATTTCTAATTCAGTAAATAAATACACATATATAAGTAAACCGCCTAGTGGTTGATTCCTGGTGGGCATGACTGGCGACGCTGGAGACCTGCACACCTGCAGGACATTATCTCATCTGGAGGAGTTTAAGAGGAGGGAGCAGCC
This sequence comes from Poecilia reticulata, assembly GCF_904066995.2. Lineage (NCBI taxonomy): Eukaryota > Metazoa > Chordata > Actinopteri > Cyprinodontiformes > Poeciliidae > Poecilia > Poecilia reticulata. The sequence goes on along the minus strand of NC_088844.1, from coordinate 4,214,085 downwards.
AACACCTCATTGCCAGAGTGTTAGCCAGTAATGGTACAACAGGCCATCTATGACTCCTCTTGTGAAGCTCTTAGTGACTCTTTGTGTACCTCCTTCCCAGGTAACTCCTCGTGACGCCGTGGTTCCAACCACTCGTAGTAGTGATGGGCAAATGAAGCCTCATGAAGCAATGAACCTTTTCAGCCCTTTGCTTTGCAAAAAGGTTCATTACTCGATGCTTCATTCATTGCTCACTAGTGACATCTGCTGGTGAAACTAACAGCTTTGTCACTCAGTTGGATCATACTTCCAAAAATTACTAAATGCAATATTGTCACAAAGTTTTCATCAAACTCATATTTAGTTACAGGAGAATCAATGAAACCATATTTAATCGTCATATGTTTTAACTATTAAAATGATTTGGAGCCAATCTAATCCTGGTTTATGTTGAATGTCAGTGGATGTGTTGGGTTTTCTTTTATGTCAGATTTGACAATAAAGACATTTGATGTTTTGGTGTGTTGGGAGTGCAGTGCCTGTTGGGGCGTTCACTTTTTCTTGAATTTCTAATTGGCTCTGATCCCTTATATGTGGCTACATGTTGAATTTTAGTTCTGCAACACCATTAAATCTGTTTCTGCTGTGAAAGACTGATATATCTTTGCTAATCAAACTACTAATAATAGTGGAACTTTGCAGAAGGTGAGAAATTGGGAGGTGGAGGGTTAATTATTATCTAAGAAGAATTTTATTGTGAGGATAATCTCAAAGTAGTCCCAGATATCAGAGATTTTCCTCTTACTGCCTCCATTTCAGACAATTAATCAAGTTTACTTGTGTAGCACATTTCAGCAACAATGCAGTTCAAAGAGATTTACATCATAAAATCACAAAAATATTAAGTCATAAAAAAACAATCTACAATTGAGAAAAGCAGTAACAGACATTACATTTTGATGAGTGCCATCATCAATACACATCAAATATGTTGGTCAATGTTCATTTTATTTTGGCCACTGAAGACAAATATCCTCCTCTGATGCGAGACCAAAAGGACAACAACCCATGATGCAGCACGGCTCATCGCACTTTTATTTTGAAAACCGACATGCAAAATGAAGCAGTCACGTGACCCATGCAATGCGAGGCCACTTTTGTTGCCAGTCAGGAGGTTTTCAGCAAGAAAACACTCCTGCCTTGACTCGTATATGAGCTTAAGTGACATCCCATCAGCTCCACGCTGGAGTTCACTGAGCTCCAGAGAGCGAGTCGTTCTGTCACAAATGTTTGTAGAAACAGTCTGCATGCCTCAGTGCTTCACTTTATACACCTGTAGCCATGGAGGTGATTGGAACACCTGATTTTGATCATTTGGATGGATGAGCAAATACTTCTGACAGTATAGTGTATGTTGGTCAGAATCCAGGATAGCAGTCTTTCAAACTGTTTGGTGTGTTTATGTCCTTCTATTCAGTGTATGTAAATATCTGGTTTCAACTGTATATTTTCAGAACGTTTTTGAAAATCGTCAGTATCCAGACATGTTTAACGAATCCACAGATATTAGGAAAGCAAACCTAAACACATGCCAAGCCAGAAAAGCTCAGACGTGTTTTAAAATGTAGCACCATCCTCGTGACATTTGAATCCCTGTGGGGGAGCCAGACTGTGTTGCTGCATCCGAGATTGGAACTTTTTTTTTAACCTCCATTTACTTGACACAGTTTGTAAAAACATCCTCGTGTTTACAATTCCTGTTTGAGAATTTATGTCTCTCAGTGTGGAGAAAAAGAAGATAACAGTTTGATGTTGCAATGAACTTATTGACGATCACCCAGAATGTTTATGCGCCACATATTTTACTTCCTCGTATCCCCAAGTGGTAGCTGTCTGCTGCTCACGTCAGCTGAGTACATGCAAACGGAGATAGGAAGCCGTGCAGAAGGTCTCACTGTGCAAAAATACCTATGGGGGCGATGAGATCTAACAAGGCATGTAATCTGAAGATTTCCACCAGAGGAATATTCACTTTTCCATCAATCTGTTGCTCCATGCTCTGGTTATCGCTGTTCTTCTGTCGTCCATTACTCCCCTCTTCTGCCTTGGCTCCCGGCAGACGCAAACACTCCCACTTGCTAAAGTAAACATCACCAGATGGAAATGGACTTATTCTGAATGTGTATTAGAGGTGTGTGCACTGTAAGCCGTGTCTTCTCAGTGTGTAGAGGGAGGATTTATTTTTATTTTCTGTGCTGCGTCTAAAAGACTCTTTGTTGAATTTTCTTCTAAAAACAGCTCTATCCGTCTCTCTCACACACAAATGTAAAAAAAAAACCTTTTACACACTTTAATGGTCCAAAAAACCTTGGATTTTCTCGATGGAGATGGTGGGGGGGAGAGAAAATTGTCCCTTCGTGGTTTTGTGCCTGGCTAAAAAATGGATGATAGGATATGATATAGAGTCGACATTAATCATGTGATTTTAAGAGCATTCAGTAACTTCTAATTGCATTTTTTGATGCTTTTGACCTCTCCTATTTATTTAGTGTGCAAAATAATTAATTCTCCTTACATATCACAGCTGAAAACTTTAATTTAGTTTCCTGGAATGTTTTGTGGCAAACCATCACAAAGTGGGCAGATTGATCCAAAATATCGATAATATCAATACCAAGTTGGAATCAGTATCAGATTGGTACAATAATTTACCCTCAGGTTCCCTCTCGCAATTTTGTTTTCCATCATCGTTTATCAGCTCTACCTCAAAATATCGTTAGTTTTCATTTGCTTTCAAATGATCATTTTTGCACTTTTTTATTTTGACAAAATGCTCACAAGTCACCTTTTATGTCACTGAAGTATTTGGTAGAAACCTACTTTGGTGGGATGGTGTTCCACCCTCCCCCACTCCGTGCACCGTTGATTGGTGGGCGGGGCGAATGGCTTTATAGTTGGGCGGGCCGCTGCAGGGTGCATGTGTCTTTGTTTCTCCCACTGTTGCTACGGTCGGCGGCTACATGTCGGCTTGTGGGTTTGGTCGACTCGTCTGCGATCTGTTGCTCTGATGGCGTTGCCGGCTGCAGTTGAGGGTTGCTGTGGCGTGCGGCTTCCATCTGGTCCTCACCTGCTGACCCGCTTCCTCCCGGGTTGGGCTGTGTTTCCACCCCTGGGTAAGCTACCTGCTATTTAGCTTTTGATTTCTTTTATCTGGATCCACCGTTAATGGGTTTTCTGTTTCAGGCACCAGATTGTGTTTGGAGCTGCAGCGCTTTGGACGCTCTGCTGTCTTGTCTTGTCTTGCCGTTGTTTTGGACGCTCTCAACTAAACCTGCTGCTGGTTGGGCCGGCTGTGTGGGCGGGGCGTTACTCCTCTGGCCCCATAGAAGAGCATTTGGAAGCGGATGACAACGATTTGTTCCATTGTTTTCTTTTAGTTTTGTTTTGTGAATGAAGTTACTAATTTGTTCTTTTTTGTTTGTTTGATTTACTAATTTCTTTTGCATTGCATGTTTTGTTTTATTTCCTTTGGAATAATTGATCTTGTCTGTCCTTTTTCCTTGTGTGTTCCTTTTGTTCCAGGGACCGAGTAGTGGGCCTGAAGCCTCGTTTTTAAAAAGAACTGTTTTAAAGAAGAATTGCTTAATAAAATATTGTGCACTGATAAATCTGTGTTCGGGTGCATCTCGCCACTTTTAAAAAGATCTCCACCTGCTGATCACACTACAATCTTTGTTGAACCAAATTCTTCAAAGCACAAACCACAAAAACAACTAAAGATCAGAAGTTTGATGATATATCAAGTGTAACTAAAAAAGTATCGGTATCACCAACACATGCGATACAGATGTCGATCCAAAACCTGTATTTTCTTGGTATCAGATCAGTACCGGGGGTCTGTAAACCGCTGAATGACTCTGTCTGCCTCTTGACCACAATTCTAGAATGACAGAAATCCATCAGTGCAGCAAATCTCATCACAATCCCACCATTCTTGGCTCTGACTACACATCCAGACAGACCTTTCTACAGAGGTTACCGTCAATGCTCCACTAAAGACCATTGCAACTAGTTTTATTATGATCTTGTGATCATTTCTCAATACATTTGAAAATCGATATATAGATGGCTCCATCCATTATTCCTCCTGTAAACAAAGTGCTGCTGTGTGACACTAGTGTTCTTCTTCTGCACATCAATTTGGGGTTGTAAGCCGTTCACACAGAAGTCTGATTGCATTTGCATTGAAGTAGCAGCCCACTAGCGGAACAAGTCAGCGTCGGGCCGGGGGGCGGAGCCAATGACCACGGCCAATGATGGGGGCCAATGACCGGACCCCTCACGTGTATCACCTGCGCTGCTGGAAGCTGTTGAGGGGGGGTTTGGGCCGTGTTTCTCGTTTCATTTTTACCCAGGAAGCACATTGGCTAAACCGTGAGTCAAACAGTCACTGGGACTGACTACTATATATTCCATTGAGGGACAGTGACTTTAACATTACATACACCTTTCTGAACAGGCGAGGGCGCACTTTCTCCGTCTATAATCAGACATTAAAGCGACTTGAAACCATTCCTCCCTCCCTGGCACCTCCAGACCCGGGACCCCATGGGCACCCACCAGGGCCCCCCGTAGCTCCGCACCTGTAGCAGCATGAAAGACCACGCAAATTAAAAATCAGATTTCAGCAAGAAACCAGATGTAGCATCAAGTACATTTCTAAGTAGCCAAAGAAATGTACAAAGCTTAGCATGTTGTTTTCTATCTTAATCTAACTTTATATCTCTTTATAAATATTTCTGACGTATCTGAAGTTCCTGTTTTTATGATGCTGTTTGTTCTGTAGTGATTCCTAGCAACAAACAAGTTATACTGTTAAATAAAGTACACACTGATATACTCTGATTACTGATTAGATGACTTCTGAAGGCGATTGGCTGCACTGTATTCAAATTACAGATATTAAATGGGCTGAATCAGAAAAAAGGTTTTATTAAAAATCCTTTTGAAAATTACAACTAATTTTTGTTCCATTTTACAGTGATGTGCTACTTTAGGAAGATAAAAAAATAAACAATCACATGGAAATTTGTTTGTAACGAGACGATACGTGAAGAAGATCCAACTAGCATGAATGTTTTCGTAAGGCCCAACATTTGTCTCCCAGTTTTTTGTGTTGCTGTTTGTTCAACCTATTCTCCCTTCGATTCCTGTTTTATGCTCGGATTATGATTCAGAAAACACCAGTTTATTCACTCGTGTCAGATTGCCACGATCTGCTTCTGAAAAAAATCATCAATATTTAATAAAATGATTATCTTTTTTTAGGACAGACCCTAGATAAGAAAGGGAAATAGGCTTAAAAGTTGGCTGTGGTGATGGATAATCCTCTTGTCAAAATGGCCACCCCTGCAGCGGTGCTACTGCCCACCCACCTGGCTAAAAGAAATCCCACAGATGTAGGAACATTTGGAATAGAATAGAAGCCGCATGGTTTTATTCCATTTTGTTTATCCTGGCTGGATTTCTGCGTTCCTTCAAACCTCTGCCTGCTTCCCCTTAGAGATGCCCGGCTGCTCCCAGCTCTCCTACTGAACAGACTCAGAGCTTCGCTGTGCTGTTAGCTACAAATGTGTAGACTGTGACTGAGTTTTATAATAAGGAGGCTCCTCACTGTCGCTGTGGCTTCCCTCACATTTTGGTCCCAATAAAACAAGCAAACTCTGGAATGAAGGCAAAACATAGGAGATAAGACGAGTTGAAAGGATTCTATATAATGATATAGAAGAATAAAATTAATAACAAAATAACCACGACACCTTTATAGAGGAGGATTATACATTTTCAACATTTACTAACCCTAACATGGGATACAAATACAAAAAACACAAATTTTCCACCATTTTATTTTTCTTTACTGTGTCGGGGTGCTGTCAGGAATCAGACAGTTTTGTGGTCATTTTTAGTCGACTTTGGTGCCACTGTGGTACAATAAATTCAAATTGTTAGCTCTTTTAATTGATGTTAACTGATGCTCAGAGCAGTATGTGCTACAGTCTAATAATGATAAGATTTAAACAAGTTTGTGCCTAAAGTTGGTGTGTAAATATACTATAAAATAGATGCTTGTCTAAATGCTTCAGGCAAAAATCCTCGTATTTTTCATTTTCCGTGTCAAACCGAGCTGACAATCATAATAACAATGCATGTAAATTTGAGTGGTGGTAAAAATGTAAAGAATCTTATAGAAGAGCTTCAGATTTATGAAGTTTGAGGTTTTCAGTTATTTCCACAATCTACTGAACAGTTTCAACCTCCTAACATTTATAGGTTGAGGCAAGATTTTAAACCTTTTTTTCCCCCTGTAGGGACAAGAGGGCTTCATATTGAACTACCATCCTCTTATATTGCTCTGAGACTGTACAGGGCTCTTTTATTCAGCATCCAGGTCAAAACACTGCAGTCAGCAATTACAAACAATCACCAAAGCTGACCATTGCCGCATGTCCCCAAATTAACTAAGATGATTCTCCTGGAAATTGTGTGGGTGTTTTTTTCAGTATAGATTAAAGTCCAACAGAAGCTCATAACTTCCATTCTGCAGACTTTTGCTCTGAGTATTTGTGCAGTTATATCAGGGCAGCAGCAGGTCATCAGCTCCTCTGCTGAGCTGCATTAAAAGCTTCCTGCTTTTAAAGTCTGCATGGTTAAGAAAGTTCTTGTGTAGCACAGTCCCCCATTAAGACAACTATTACATCCGTGTTGTTGGTGAGGGTGATAAATCAGCAGCTCTGAATAATTAACCAGCATGGAGGAGGAGGAGTGTTGTAAGAGGTTTAACAGAAGATTCTTTATCGTTTGTCAAAGTCGTTCTCCTTGTAACGGGGCTTCTGCAAGTTGGAGGGAGTTTTGAGACTCATCATAACACTTCATGGTTCATGTGTTACATGTTTTTAATGACATGCTTTGCCTGCCCAGTAAATGATTGCAGCACATTCTTCACTGACAAAATGAAACTGCTCCCTAACTTGTAGTCTAAACTTCATTCATATCTGTCAAACATGACACTTGGTACAGTGAGAATCCAGAAAGGCTGAGTTTGGGGTTGAGGGCTCATTGGTCCCATCCTCCGACTAAACCAGAAGACTGTCCCAAGCAGAAGTCCTCAAAGTCATCGTCCAACCTCCTAACCATAGAACAACATCAGGTATGAGCATTACTAACAATATCTGGTTCCCACACTGAGATGCATTGGATAAATGACCGACTTACAGGCTGGAATATCATGTAATAACCAGATGGTGGGTTTAACTCTGGGAGTGGAAGAAATTAATCAATTCACAGATTCAGGTCTTAAGTGAACGTAGCGATAGCTTAATGCTGTAGAATATCCTTTAACAACTGGCACTTTGCCACCATATTGGTTATTTTTTCTTTTACTGCATAACAAAAAATAAGTAATAGAAAACGTCATATCATAATGAATACATATATTTATGAACGTGAAACCTAATGCTCGGTGTCTTTCATTATGAAAGTAACTCATGTAAATTTAATTAGTTTCATACTTATATATAACTACTGCAGTTATCTTAGTGATTAAATGGGTTTTCTCTCAGACTTCACTTCTCACTCTAACCGCTGACACTGTGGTTGTGGTTTGTCATTATCCCACTTATCCACCCACTGTCTTCTGCTAATACACAGTAAGAGAGAAAACAGGCCTGGGACAGAAATCCCTAAAGAGCCATGAACATGGAAGGTCGTTCAGAGGGTCTGGATGGTATAAGTTCTAAAACAAATGTCCCCCCCAAGTCAAGTTTCAAGTTTTTAAGGGGGGAAAACAAGTTAAAACATAAGTTAGCATTTTGGAATCTGTTATCTCATTTAACTTCCTATAAAACTAGATCGTAATCCCTTGGTGTAAAACTCTGAAGCTCATTCAAAACATTCAGTTGCAGCATTGTAAAAACACAAAATGTCAAACATCTTAGTATGCTTGAAATAAGACAAAACTTACAGCAACGTAGAGGAGCTTGTTTTAAGACAATAATCCTTTAATACTGATGAAAGGGTAGATGTTGAATTAACAAATTATATATTTTAAAACGATATTTTTCCCATGCTAAAAGTGAAATAACCTGCATGTGGAACTTAAAAGAAACTCATGTATGTTGCTGAAAAGTTATTTGTAAGTCTGAAGATTCTCAGGTTTGTTGAGACCCGAGTCACTTCACTTGGCCACTAATTCACTATTTCCTAATACCTCTGTCTTTTTTACAGAAACTGACCAACAAACTGATCCTAAGAAGAAGTTACTGACCATTTTGGACATTTTGATATTTATTACTCAAACTCGTTTTCAAGCAGGAAGTGGTTTTATTTCAAAGAACCATTATTAATTGTTCTAACAACATTTTTTTCCTTCTGTGCTAAACCATCCATTTCTTCACCACATATCAGATTAAACAACATTTAAAGACTTTTCTTCTCCACAGAAATCAGAAGATTTATAAGAATATTTTGAAACCACATTCTATATTTGCATTCAAAAGCTTTCTCAAGTCCAAACAGTGCAGATAATCCTGTGAATGCTCCACATTGCTAATGAAAGAGAGCAACAAGGAAAGTAATTAAGAACGGATAAATAAATGCTGCAACTGTTTTCATTTCGACCAACCTGGAAGTCTCTGTAATTATGCCAGTAAGATAATGAGATTAGAGATAGATTAAGTTTGTTCTGAAACAACTCAAAATAATTCAATAGCGTTAAAATGCCTCAGATAATACCCAAAAAAATCCAATCAGTGCAATCGCTGCTCTGATGAAACTCTATGAACGATCAGCGAACATAAAACAAACACACCTCTCAGCAGGAGGACATGCTGATCAGCAGTCAGTCCTTCTGCCAGCAAGAGAAACAATCTAAACGAAGAGCCGTGTAGAAATCATGACAGTTTAACTGAACCACTAAAACCTTGTTTGTTTTGTACATTGCGCTGCACATGTAGCCAGTGTTCATGATCATGAAAACAAGCTATTTCAAAGTCATGTGAGAGTGACTGATTAATGATAACTAAAACTTTCGATGAATATATTTTTGTTGAAAATCAGACTTAATGCTAATGTGACTGTTTTCATCTTTTCTTCAGTCCCTCTGCTGAATCCTGTGATGGAGTCAGGTTGAGTGCTACATGTTCCCCTCTAAAGACAAATTCATTATCAAACATCTCTGTGTGTAATTGGCTGTGAGAAAAAAAGCTGTGGGTAGAATAAAGAAGCATGTTAATTACAGTTATGGTTGTTGATCATGAAGCAAGCCATTAAAATTCAGACATACAATTTTTGTCTAATCAGAAATGTTTATGTTTAAAAGGCCTGTAAGCTCCAGGCTCATTCCTAAAGATGAGTGTTTTGGTTTTTGTGGAAAATGATCCAAGTAATAAAACGTGCCAGTTATTAAATTAATTGTAGGTTGGTATGAGATTGTCACACCTAGTCCCTGTCCTGCTGTCTGTCACCCCCAGTATACTAATAATCACATTTAAATGTTTTTAAAAAGATATATGTTCTCTCCAAAGACTCCATCTTTTGTCATGTTATAATTAAACTTCAATTTTATGTGACAGAACACAAAGTAGTGCGTAATAATTGAAGCAGGAGGAAAAGAATGCATGGTTTTCAAATTAGTTTTTACAGATGAACATGTGAAAAGTCTGACATGGATAAAAGACCCTTTTACTGATGTACTACTAATAAAAATAATCAACCAATAATCTTCAGATGTTAGGACTGTGGCAGGCAGGTAAACTCCTACAGATGATATCATTCCAAGTGAAAAAAAAATGTTTGCAAAATTGGAAAATGATTTTAAATCTAAATCTGCCAAAATGGTCAAGAGCTTCAGTTATTACAGCTAGAAACTAGAGATCGGGCCTGAAATGTGAATCTAGTGATGGACTCTGACCTGAACCTTCAGAGCCACATAAAGACAGTTACAAAGTCGGCCTTTTATCACCTGAAGAACATCTCCAGGATGAACTAATGTCGCAGCACGATCTAGAGAAACTCATCCATGAGTTTATCTTTAGTCGCATTGATTACAGCGTCTTTAGAAGTCTGCCTACAATATCAATCCTCCAGCTGCAGCTGCTGCTGGTGTTCTGACTAAAACCAGGAACATAGAGCAGATCACCCAGTTCTACAGTCCTAATGGCTCCCTGTAGCTCAAAGAATAGACTTTAAAATCCTGTTGTTAGTTTATAAATCACTGAACGGTTTAGCACCACAATACATTAAAGATCTGTTGTTGTATCAACCTTCCAGAGCTTTCAGGTCTTCTGGTTCTGGTTCTGCTCTGCATCCAGAACCAGAACCAAATGAGGAGAAGCAGCATTCAGCTTCTATGCTCCACCAATCTGGAACAAACTTCCAGAAAACTGTAAAACAGTCGAAACACTGAATTCCTTTAAATAAAGACAAAAAATCCTCCATTTAGAGTTGCTTTTGAATAGCAGTAAATTGAATATTGATAAATTGATTAATATAGTTGATGTCTTTTGGTGATTTTGATGATGATATTATGAGAAAATGTCATGTCTGTTGCTTGTTACTTGTGACTTTATGAAGTTTTTATGAGGTAAAGCACTTTGAACTACCTTGATGCTGAAATGTGCTACAAGTAAACTTGACTAACTTACTAAATCACATCAGTTAGAAACTTCATTTTATATTAATATCATATTAATCAATTAATATTAATATCTTCTCATGCTGATGATAAAATATTTGCAAATATCGCAAATATTTGGTAACAAAAACAGAAGAAATTGATAGTGAGAAAGACTTATTCCCAGCACACCTGAATCAGATCTGAAATATGCTTTTTGCATAAGTGGTGCATATTGTCATGTTATTTTTCTGAGAATCGGCCTTGCTTGGCAGTTGTTTCTTTGTGTTTTGATTGCAAGCCCATTTTAACTTCTCATCTTTTATGAGCGCTGACGAGGTAGACTTAAACCTTTCCAGGAAAAAAAAACAGAAACATAGAGGGAGTCTAGGAGAGTTATTGAGATTTACAGTAAGCTGCCTAGAAAAATCAAGGTTCAAAGTTGGCCTGATTGATTGAAGAGGCGATGATTACACAGCTGCTGTACAGTTTCCCTACTGTTAATCCTCCCTTTTACAGAAAGCGGTAGTAGAAAACCTACGTGGGTTCCATCAAAAATGCAAGAGGTGTTTATATTTCTGAGGAAGTGTTTATTAAGCTCCTGCTCCCAGCATCTCGACACGTCCAACAGCAATCCGTCTCTCCTGGCAGGTTCCCCGACTGGAGGAGCGTCAGACGTGCTCCCAAATCAACAGCAACAATAAGCGGAGCTGGCAGCTGCCAAACACCAGCGCTACGTTTGTTCACACAGAAACACAGACATGCTGCTCCGATTTCCGCAACCTCTCATCTCAACAGAACCCGTGTCGGGATCTGAGACGCGGCGGCGTAATGAAGCAGAAAGTTTAATAAGGGCTTTACAAGGCAGAGGTCTGACTCACTCACTCGCCTCTTCCTTGCTCGTCTCTCCCACTCATGCATACCTGCACAGCCCATTTAATTTGAATCTCACCCAGGTTGAGTAGTCAAGGCCGGGGGAGGGATGTGTAATGAATATTGGAATATATATTAACTGTCACAATGGGATGTCCACTTTAACTTTTTCATCTCCTCTGCTGCCTTTCCTCGGCGGTCACTCAGGCCTCTGAGTGCCAATCTGACTTTCACACCTTCATCTTTCCACTCACTCTGTGACTAATGTGGATCTTGGAGACAGTGGGAGGAGAGCCAGCAAATGATGCAACCTGATAGAGGGAAATCAGGACAATGAGGAGGAAAGTTCCACATGTGGTGTGTGGAAAAGGAACAGGAACTGAGCTCAAACACCAAACTTCACTTCATCAGGGTGCTTCTCAAAAATGTTCTTTCCATTTAGGCTAATGATTATTTTTTTCTGATGAAGTTAATAAACAGGGTATACCCAGATTTAGGCTATGAAGCATCATTCCAAGCGGCCTAGAAGCCAGGTCTTTTTCTGTGGCAGAGATCCCCATCTCAATGCAGTTGTTCATTTTCACCAGCATCACACACTGCCAGACCTGAATACTCAAGCATCTGACAGTATGAATCAGGCTAAAAGATCCCCAGGAGGATAGGAGTTTAGTTCACATTACGCTTAACTGTCCAACATGAAAGACAGACAGCCGCTCCAATGAACAGAAACACGCCGAAGTGAAGCAGAAAACGTTATGGAAAGTTTTCAGGTGAATTAGCCCAACACATCTTCCGAAAAGTTTATGCTTAATTCTCATCTCACTTCAGTGCCTGAATTTTGGACTGACTAGACAAAGGACAAACTTTTCGGAAGATGTGTATCCCATCTGAAGCCAACAGCATTTCCAAACACGTTTCTCTCAATCTGTGTTCATTATTCCATGCCATAATTGTTTAGCTCCCAAAACACAAACATCAAACCCCTGATTGAACTCAAACAACTATACAAAGAAGAGTGGGCCAAGATTCCTCAACAGCAGTGTGAAAGACTCATTGCCAGTTATTGTTAACCTTTAAAGTTGCAGTATGAAACTTTCATGAAAAATGTATTTAATATATTAGTTAAAACTGTCACCATGTCATGACAGCATGTTACAAAACAGATAATCTGTGAAAACATCAATCTCTTCCCTAAGCTGCTATCGTGTTCTGATGAAATGCACGGCTCCAGATTCGTGGAGATGAAAGACAATCGGTCAGAGGCAGGAGGAGTTTTTAAGCACCGTCAATCAATCTCATGCACTCGCTGCTAAATGTGCTAATGGCAGAGAATCAACTTCCTGTTCCAGGAAAACTGTTTATCTGTCGTCCTTGGTCTCTATGCTAACTAGCCTTAGCATAAATCAAGCCTCTTGGCTCTCATTGGTCATTTCTGGTCAGGTTTATGGTGCAATTACTTTTTCAATTAGGGTTAGGGTTAGTTTTGAAAGCTTTTACCCTTCAGACATGAAATGAACCATTGAAAACTGCAATTTGTATTTACTTGGCTCATTGTTGTCAAGTAATAAAATTAGTTTTATGATCTGAAAAATTTAAGTATGAACAAAATACAAAAAATGAGACATTTGTAACGGAGCAAATATTGTATAAAGCACTGAATGTGATCCAGGAAAAGATTTACTGCAAATATACAATGTAGGCACGGGAATCATGCTCGTATGTATAATCTGATAAAAATCTTTCTTCTTCTCTTCTGAAGAAATTGCCAATATAAAAATGTATTCTGTTCTGATTATCAACATAGATTCTGCTTTTCCTGCAGTATCACAGTTCCGTCAGTTCAGTAAACACCAAAAGGAAAAACGAAAAAAAAAACCAAACAAACATAATCCATGCACCGCCGTTGTATGATTGTGGCCCAGGAAATCAAAGAGATTGATATCTCAATACCTGTGCAAATAAAACCCACAAGTGCACACATGCAGTCGCTGGGTTTAGGGTTTTATTTTATGAGCCTGAAAATGTTACTCCTCCTTGTAGCTGCCGCTTGCACAGTGCACTCTCCTGGCAAGGATACGCCAGCCACACAGAGTGGGAGAAAATAAAAGCAGACATGGTGATGATCGTAACCGCAGCAGGGACGCTCCTCTGCCATCTCTCACTAAGAAAACTTGCAAGAGAGACGAGGGGAGGTGTGAGAGGAGACCTGGAGGAGCAAGGCTTTCTTTGAGCTCGCTGGAGCAGCGATGTGCCTGTGTCCAGCTGAGAGCAAAGTCACACAGAGCCTTTCTGCTGTAGTGGGGGGTCTGCGCAGAGACACTTGTAGTGGAGACAAACATGGGACAGAGAGATGACGGTGAAGATGGGGAGAGTAGGAACCCGATGTGAGGATGAGGACCAACAGAGAGGCAGCAGGATTAAAGCAAGACCGCTGCGACGATAATTGCCACCATCATTGTTGATGGGCTGCTGAGGGCCCGTGTTTGATGGGGGCCCATCGGCCAGAAAAGTGAGCAACCTTCACGTTCAGGATATGGTATTACTACATCACCCTCACCTCCTCACCACTAAATGATTTACACTGATACAGCATTTGACCAGAACCATGTGATATCCCTATACACACAGAGGCTGGTTTATTTATGGGAAGTCAGTGGTCAGTGGTTTGTAGTTAAAGAATCCTGACTTCCATCAGTGGCTCTGGTTGAGGGTGCATTCACACCAGCCCTGTTTAAGTCACTTTCATCCAACTCTGGCCCAGAAAGTCTGGTTTGTTTGGGGAGGTGTGAACGCTGGTCCACCTGAAAACCCAGGCCTCTGTTCGGTTGAAGTGAACTCTGATGCGGTTCGAATGCTTCTGTGAATGCCAAGCAGGACGAGAAGAACAGCGCAGGGCATTCTGGGTAAATACAACCAAAACAAACGTGTAAGTCCAGTGCTACCAGGAGAAATGGCTCCAGGTCTATCACCAAAGTCACAAGACAAATCCTACATCTGATCAAATCTGACGCCACTCCATTTTTGTTTGCCTTTTGTGACAAAGGAAGTTGTTTTCTTCAAGAGGTTATTGTGTTTCTTTCTTTAGTGGTTGTTAGTGCAGCACCGCAGGCGAGGAGGGAAACAGGATTTTCAAAGGTTTTGGCTAATTTGGTACAGTGCGGTGTGAACGTGTACCATGGAAATTTAACAACTGTTTGGATCCATGATCCAACCGAGTCTGCTGCACTGTTAGGTGTGAAAACAGTTTAAGTATGGATCTGTAATTACAGTAAAACTGAAAAATGCTGAGTTAATACTGGAGGGCAGATGAATTGATTTTGTTGAAACACAAAAATGTGTAATAGTTTATGCATTTACTGTTAATGGCATAGACTGTCGAGAAAAGTCGAGCTCATCCCACTTCCCCATGATGGAGATTTTAGTTTAATAGTAACAATAAATAAAGTTACCTTTAAAATTAATTACACAGGTGACATCAAGACCCAACAGTAGAGTCAGACGGTAATAAAATTAATCTGGTTGTGTGTGTTGTTATTGTGTCCTGCAAACTTTGCTTTAATTCTACTTTTTTCTGTTTAATCATAAAAAATCATAGTCAGGCAAAAAGAGAGTCATGAAACAGGAAGAGCAGAAGAAGAAAGAGGAAGTTTCCAGCCTGCATGAGTATAAAATAGTTCAGACCATTCCTTATTTTAAGCATTAAAGGGTTAAAGAATAAAATCGAAACATTTTGAGTAATTGGATAAAACCCAGAATAAAATACTTAAATTAACAATAATAACTTATAATAAAGCCAATAATTAATATTGGTTTAACCAATGGTTGATATTGGTTTGATTATAAGAATATTTACACTTATAGAAATACTTACAGGTGAAACAAGTAACTGTAACTTGGTGTCAAATAATTAGAATAATGGATTATTCTTGGTTTCTTTTCAGAAACGTTTGTAATAACACATTATGATTGTAATAAGAGTAACTAATAAGTTATGGTTATTATAATAAATGAATTCTAATTTCACAGGGTGAAAAAGGGTGGGACATCTGGATGGAGGTCTTCAGAAACCAGGCTAGTCTTTCTCGATACCAGCTTAAACAGAGTTTACTTCAGTTCTGGACAGGGTTAGGGTCAGTTCTGGCAGATTTGGGAAACTCAATTCATTAGATGGAGAGCCGGTAGCACATCTCCCTCCTCTGAGAAGGGGAAGTAGAGAGGGGGGCGTGTTGCGCAACAACAACTCACATTCAGTTGGTATTGAAAAGCTTTACATTTGATTAGCTGATTTCTGCAGAACCCTTTGCCAGTTTGTTAGCTTTCCATCCTGCTTCCTGAAGACAACATCTCTCTGACTTCCTCCTCATCACCAGACAAATTTTCTTGCTGAAAATATTTTACAGTTACTATTTTGTCTTGGACGCCTGTTGTGTTGATACATGAATTCTATGATACATCACGTTTTCATACTTGGTGTATGTTTCTGGATTTCAGACACTGAAAGGAATAAAACTACACAGCATATTTGGAAGTGTTCCATCAACTCCTACAGAGTTAAATTCAACACTTTGAAAGTCTATATTGGTCCACTTTGGATGGTGTAGAAATTACACTTTTGAAAGTGTTATTTGTGATATAGTTGAATCAACACTCACAGTAGTTGAAATAAACACACATCAGTGTTGACTTACTCAACACTAGTGTATATTGTCAAAAGTTAACACTATGAATGTGTTAATCTAACACAGAAGTATAAAGTATATATTAAAATAGAAATCTGAGTTTTGAAATACTACTGCCAGGGTATGTTGTGGTGGTGCAGAGGTTAAGCACAACCCACATATGGAGGCTCTAGTTTTCAATGCAGCTGTCGTGGGTTCTCTTCCCCTTCTCTCATTACCCACTCTTTTTTGTCAATTTACTACCAAATAAAAGCCACTAGACCAATTAAAACCTTTTTTTCCCAGAAACTACTGGCCATCAATAATCCCCAAATTCATTTCAAAAGACATTAGATGCCACTTGAATCTACAAAAACGCCAGCGCCATTTGCAGAATATAATCTTTTATTTCAAAACAACATCAAATGGCAGTGACAGCAATATACAACAAAGGTCATTTGTTCATGGTACTTCGCACTGAAGGTGAAGCTTTGAAAGTTCACTGGAAGCGGCCATGGGTGGTCTTGTGATCACTGATGGTGAAGTGTCTTTGGTGCTGCTCTTGTTTTTGCCAACATGAAGGAGGAAGACTTCCAGCCTGGAAGGAAAAACAGGAAATATAGTGGAAACATTAGGATAATAAATAAATATTTTTAAAAGAAGTATGAACAAAACTAATCAGACCCACCTGTGTGTCACCATGATATTCATTAAAATTACTCTGTCCACCCGGTTTACAAGATAAAGCATGAAAAAGTCAGAAATAATTACTAAAGAAATTAGTCAGCTTATAGAAACATTTTGGACAGCATTAAAAGTCGTACCAACCTGTCTGAAGAAATGTGTTGAAGTCATCATAACAGGCTTCAGTCACCAACATGACATACTAATAAAGAAAAAAATATTTTGGCAGTTTTTAGATGTGCCACAGGTACCAAACACCAGAGTCAAATGGCTCAATTGCCTCCTCATTGTGTAGATACGTTCTCCAGAGTCCTGCTAATCACCTAATTATTGTATTCAGGTGGTGCAGCAGCGGCACATCTAACTGTTGCAGGTCAGTGGTCCTCCAGGACTGGAGTTTGACACCTGTGGCTTAGATCAAGCCAACCGTCCAGCACAGCCACTCCCCCGTTTTACAGTCTACAGCCAAAAACTTAAAGAAAACGACCCCACAGCTAAATAATGCTAATCCAAATGGCCTCCAGATTTTCCTGACAGTTTTAATGTTTGGTTAAGATAATAAACAGTCATATGTACAAACAAATAAACGTACGTTAAGCAAACTATGTACTGTATATGAATCGATACTCTCGCGTAAACAGTAAAATAATGCCTCCATAAAAAATAGTTAAAAACATGATAATTTTAACGTGGAACTTACCTTGTTATAATAAGCTCCAGACAAGACGCCATACTGCTGCCTCCGCTCCTCAGGCAAACGTGACGCAGTAGCGGAACAAGACGGCGTGGGCCGGGGGGCGGGGCTAATGACTGGGCCCAAATAATAAAGCGGGCATAGACATGATAATTTAATATCTATTCAATTATCATGTCTATGTCCGCTGTACATGTACAACATACACATGCCCGCAACAGCGGAGCTAACAAGTTTCACCACCACAGAGAGCGACTGCCATTTTGAATCCATCTGACATGAAGAACAACAAACCAAGAGAAGAACAGAAACATCAGGCTACTGGTCACTAATGATGAAACAACACAAATTCAAAACATGTTAACGTTCTGTAGCTCTAGCTAGTTTGCCATTTGCTGCCAAGTGACTGATGATGACGTTGGTGACAAGCTTTACCCAGAATGCACCTGGAGACAATAAGGACAACTCATTTGTAGATTTGTGTGTCATAAAGTTAAATATAAGAGTGACAATAAACCCAGTCATGTAGCACAACATTTTATTCAATATTTTACACCCACTATGTCACTAAAATCAGTCAGTCTGGTAAAGTTTTTAGCAACCATGAGTCAACAATGGGGCACCCTCCTATATAACCTACTGGGTACACAGTTTCAACAGGAGTGGACTCTTTTAAAGTTTTAGTCAGATGTGATAAAAAAATTGGATCCCTAAAGGCATGTTCTGCCTCCCATCTGGACCCCCGTAGGTCCAGACCAGGGTCCTGCTGCAACCCCCCACCCTACCTGCTGCACCTGTTACAGGAACTGTCTGGTGTTGATTTCTGAATCAACACCAGACTGAGTTACTGTTGGTGTTAATTTAGAAATCAACACTGGATTGGACTGCTTTTAGTTTAACTCTTTGGAACTCTTTAGTGAGTGTTAGGGAAACTAACACTCATGTTGTTGAATTAACACTGTATTTTTAACATACAACGCTTACTGCAAATCTAACACTTTTGAATTTGCTGTGTATCCTGAGTTGAAAAGGCTTCCAAATTCAAAATTGTAAAAATGCAAATACATGGTGTTACTTAATAATCTTTACAAAGAAAATAATTGCTTTACCTTTTAATGATCAAATAACCAGTTGTGTTCAACTCATGAAATGCTGCAGAAAATGTCTAAAATTCTTCATCTAGTTTTGTCCCACATTGATGCAACTGTGTGTCCATCTGCACTTTGGATTAATGTACATCGTGAGCAAGGCCATTATTAAAACATGGAGATTACACATCCTGACTGAGCCCTCTATTCCTGGTTTTAAAAATTAATGTGGAGAGGAAGGGGAGGAGAGGGGGGAGAGAAGGGAGAGCGGCAGGGGAGATGACTTCAAGATGCCGACACACAGAGAGAAGGAATTAGTTGTTGGTTTGAAACACAGGAGGAAGAAAGTACATTAGGGATGCCAATAAATCAGCAAAGTGTTGCTTTAGAAACCAAAGATGGAAGGTTTATGTTTTATTTCTTTTTTGAAAGATCTGATCATTTATAAAGTCGTTACACCCAGCTTTACGCCAGCCTAACGTTGAACTTCGACATCTCGAACTGCACAGCTGAGAACACCAAGAGTATTTATTCATCCAATGAGGAAGCTTAGCAGGCCTGAACAGCATCTTAACTGTGAAACTAATCTGACAAAAAGTACTAATTTAAACTTCAGGATTTGAAGGAAATAAGATGCTATCGCCAGACAATAAACTTCCTATTTAAAGTTCAGTTTACTCCATTTAACTTGAGTTACATTTCAATGTTTCTTTATTTGATGTGAAGCCTGCTGGGTTTCTGCTTGTTAATGTTATTTGAACCTCATGAAAATAGAAAATAATTTGTCAGTAGCAGAGTTTAACATCTATTTTCAGCAACAGATAGTCAGTCATATCAGTTGATATTGAAAAATGATTATCCTTAGAGATGTATTCTATAGGAGTCCAATATAAACCCATGGGAAGGTGAAATGATTATTTTCTTAACCTTTTCTATCACTTTCTGTTAACACTTCTAGATAACTTAAATTATTTCACAACTTTTCTCTCCTCTGTCTCTTCACTTTTCAGATTTTTTTCACCAAACAACATTCTATTCTCCAGCTTTTTTTTTTCTTTTTTTTTGGTAAAGTGATTTTTTAAAATATATTTAAAGCAGATGTACAAACTTCTGGAGGAGGCAGTTTTACCTTCAAACTGAGTAAATTAATATACATTTTATTAAACAAAAATCTGACCGGTATGATAAAATTAAAAAGTAAATTTGTATTCAGTGTAGTTTACAGAAAATCCAAATAAATAAAATTAGTAATGTAGTAAATGTTTTTTTATGTTATGTCATTTATAATTGGATGCCAGCAGCTAGATGTACAATTGGCCATAAACTCAATAAGTCAAGTGGAAAGCATCCTTTTACATCGGTTTCCATGGTTATCTCTATCACAAGAAGCATTATTTGCTAAATGTGAGTTCATTCCTGCATGATTTTTCAGCTGTCAATCATTTAGAGACATTTACTGTCTTGTTCTTTTGACTGTCTACAAAATGTTGGACCAAGAGATCAAAGCAGCCATCCAGTCCTTCAAACAACCTAACTCTTTTACAAAGTAAAGTGTTTTCATTTGCTCCTTTAGACTAGTCAGCAGCAATTAGCAAACACCTGGTGGAACTGCACATCTGCTGAACTCATTATAGGAGCTACTTCTCAATGAAATGCTGGTAAAAACGTTGTAAAGGGTTAATAGAAGAGCCATGATGCGATGACTTCTTGAAGGTGGAGTTTTAGAAAGAATAGGAGTATCTTAAAGAGACAGAGATCCAATTTTAGGGCGCTAAATTATGAAATCACATTTCTTTAAAGTCATGTTTGATATGTACAGCATTTTTGTTAACAATTGACATTAACTTATTTATTTAATTGTGCTGTAAAACAGCAGTCTATGCCTGAAAAATACATAACAGTGCCCTTTTTAATTCATAAAATGTGAACATTACACTTTATTTTATACATGTGCAGATTACCCAGAGTGTAAACAAGGATCTATGTTCTAGGTAGGGAGAGTGTGACACATATTTAACTTTCAAAGGATTTGCACAAACACATCAGCGTTGACTGAAAGCCTTGAAAGCCTCTCTGTAAAACAGCTGTCAAGCTGAAAATGATTGGGTACAAACTGGTGAATCACCAAAGTTCTTACCTGAAATCCACCTGCTGTTTCCTCAGAGTACCAGCAGACTGTACCTCCTACAAGATACATATCAATTATCTGACTAGAGAGTGAATGGATTGACAGACCTTATGAAAACATCTGGTGTCATGAAAATGTCCAGAAAACAGACTATTTATGATGTAATCTACCAGTGGTTAAAAAAAAAACATCTTATGTTATTATATATATGAATAGACTGTAGAAAATTAAAAATGGCTGCACTGTTGTTCAAGTCTCCTGGCTGCAGTCTTCTTGTTTCTTTGAGTATTAGTCGCCTTTAAAAAATATAAAAAATCTGATCAATTCCATGAAGATTTAAACGGCCATAAAAGACATGTTTTATAAGTTCAAGAGTCCGACTGGCTCTGAGCTTTAGGGTCAAACATTTTGAATAATTACTTCACATCAGAACTTTTTTAACATCCTAGCCACAGCCGAGGTTTTTATTATCCAGCCACTAAAAGCTGACCTATACAACTAGTTCAGAAACAGACAAAGGTGGATTATGCAATATAATGATGAGCAATTATTTGGATAACTCACATAAATTTTAACACAATGAATAAGTAAAAGTCAGTAGAAAACATGAAAAAATGTGCCGTCAATACACAACCTATTTATTATGGATACTTCACTCTGCATTTCTTAAAGCATGAATATGTCGACTACATCATTCAGTCTGGCAATTAATGCAAATACATACATTTCTCCATAATCACGTTCATCTACAGACTCATGCTGCGTTACGCTATTTTTAAAAAAGTACTTTTTTTCCTCATATTTGTTAAAATTGAAAAACAAAATGAGTGGATAGGTTGATTCTGTCAATCCATTCACTCTCTAGTCAGATAATTGATATGTATCTTGTAGGAGGTACAGTGCGCTGGTACTCTGAGGAAACAGCAGGTGGATTTCAGGTAAGAACCTCGGTGATTCACCGGTTTCAGCTTGGTAGCTGTTTTACAGAAAGGCTTTCAGTCTACGCTGATGTGTTTGTGCAAATCCTAAGAAAGTTAAATATGTGTCACACTCTCCCTACCTAGAACATAGATCCTTGTGAATCCCTCCAGGATGACCAAACGTTTTACCCTTTCTCCCAGTTTTCCCACTACAAAAATACATCACTGGGTAAGAAGCAGCCAATCAGCCAAAGAGGGTTTAAGCGCTGCTGATCATGGTTGGGTAATCGATGCTAAATGTGCTAATGGCAGAGAAACAATGTACCTTCCAGGAAAACTGTTTATCCGCCATAATTGGTGGTCATGCTAACTAGCCTTCAGTGGTGGAGAAAGTACTCAAAAAATGTACTTAAGTAAAAGTACAAATACACAGTCAAAAATGTACTCAAGTAAAAGTCAAAGTACCACATTAACATTTTACTTAAGTAAAAGTAAAAAAGTACTGGCTTTTAAAAATACTTAAGTATTAAAAGTAAAAGTACTTGCTGAATGCATTACCTAATCGCTAATATCATTAAGTGTGCCGATCGTATTTAATTTTAATACATCAGAAATGTGCCATTTTAATTAACACTACCACAGATTAAACATGTTCTTATTGTGTTTATTCTCTGTAACAGTTTAGACTTAGATATGTGATTCTATGGATCATAATTTCAGGGATGGAAACATTTTGTCTCCTGTCCCAACATAACATGAACTTCATTAGTGACATTTATTTAGAAAGAAATCCAACTGAAAGGGGATGTAAAGAAGGTGTGGGGGGGAGGAAATGCAACCAAGGAGCCATGTAGCAGAGTTGTAGTCAAGACCACCGAACCCAAGACCAGCGCCCCGCGCTAAATGACAAAATAACATCAAGTTTACCTATCAAAATTGGTTTTCAGATTGATCTGAAAGATCCACATTCTCATAAAACACCTAGATATTAAATACTTAAGAGCTGAAATATATTTAACCAGTATCAATTAAAACTCACTTCATTCTGTTTTGCTTTCATCGCTGTGCTACAATCCGCAGAGGTCTCCTGCTATCCCTAGAAAAATAACGCCCTGGGCGGTTGCCCATATTGCCCATGTCAGAAACCACAACTGAAACATCGTAATTAACGGTAAATAACGTTCAACTATGAACACTGTCCAACGGCGCAACAAGTAACCAAGCAGAAGGAGCATCGTGACTGTGAAAGCCAGATTGAAAGCCAACAAAGAACCTGCCTTATGTCGACCTGCTGCAGCGGGTCCTTTGAAGACCCTGAATTTGAACATAGTAACTGGTGGACCATAAGCTAACTAATGACTTGCTAATAATTAGGCCCGTGCAGCTAAGCGCTGCGAACGCCTATTGAAATTGTGCTGTAAATTATTATTATGCTTCCGTAAAGTAAATTGGCTTTTTGGAGGCTTTATCAAATTCAAAAACTCACGAAACTTGGCGGACCCATACAGCCTGTGTGAAATTTAAGGTTTGGGTGTATTTTAAGGTTGACGCAAAAATCGCAAAAGAAACGGCTCAACGGCGCCACCTAGCAACTTTCAAAAGACCCTTTCCTTATTCACTTACTTTATCGTAGAGACTTGAAATTTGGTACTCTTGTAGAGCTGCCAAAGACGCTCAGAATTTACAATTAATGTTATAGTGCAATTATGACAGAAAGTCGGCCATTTTGGATTGAAGTTCCGATTTTGACCCCATTTTGGCCGTTTACAGCCTTCGCATTTGAACAAACTCCTCCTGGGGAGGCCGATCTGCACCAAACTCACTAGGATGGATCCTTATCGGCCCCCCGACAGAAATCTATAAAAATATTTGGTTTGCGTGGCCTAATTTCTCAATATCGTGCCGTAGAATTTTTTAAATAATCAGCCCCAAGCCAGGCTTTATCTCAAAATTATGAAACTTGGTACACGTGTATCTTGTCAGGATGTACAAAAAAGTCTCTTGGAGCCATTGTCCAAACCCAACAGGAAGTCGGCCATATTGGATCAAAGCCATTTCCTGTTTTTCAAAGACATCGCATCTGATCGAACTCCTCCTACAGCTTTTGAGATACAAACTTCAAACTCTGTCAACAGAGAGTTGAGACAATGAAGGTCAAAAGTTATCACAGGAACTTTTGTACATCAAAGCATGTGGGCGTGGCTAAGTGCCAAACTTTGACTATTCGCCCTAAAATATCAAAGTGAGATAACTTCCATACAGAAGGTCATAGCTACATCAGACTTCCTGTGTCTCACTACTGACAAACCCTCATCACATTGTTATGGTCAGTTGATGACATCACCTTGGCCCCGCCCACTTCCAAAAGGAAGTGACCTGTTTTTTCTACTGTATGTCTTACTTTTACTGTGTTATTCATGTGGAATTAATCCTCTGCCATCTGACATAAAATGATCTGATGATGAACTCTGTCAATGCTGGCTGACCTGTGGGGGTGTGGCAAAATGGCAGTCCCTCGCCATACGCATACAATTGTCTGTAAATCACACATGCACCTTCCGATTGACACCAAACTGGATACGTATGACCTTTGTTCACCGCTATAGAGCCCAACAGCATTGAATTGTAATTTGACTCTACTGCGACCCCTAGGTCATTTCATCAGCTATATCTCCTCTCTACATCACCCGATCTGCACCAGATTTTTGTTGTGTCGTTAAGGAGTGATGCCGAACTCATCGGTGCGTATGGCCTGGCGGAAACATGTGTGAACTGTGCGACAGCGTCCGCGGTTGCAGGTGGGCGGCGGTGCTGGAACCCCCGCGGTAGCTATAGGCCGGAGAGGCGCTTGGCTGCGAGGGCCGCTCGAGGCTGCTTGCAGCTTTAATTGTTTCTTATAACACATTCCAGATGAATTGTACAAAAATAGTCATTCCTTTGTCTGCAAATGAAAAAGCAAACTGAGGTTCAGATAAGCAGTCGGGGTCTTTTCCTCATCATCAGCTTGATATCATCAATCTACTTGAATCTTTATGCACCAGTCACCTTTACATATATTAAAACTTGATGGACTCTTAAAATTTAAGACACCTGCAAAAAGGCATTTTTACGAGGCGTCAAAGTGGCTGCGACTTCTACTTTAGAATATATTTAAGATCCTGTAGAATTCAGAGGTTTTAATTAACCAACCCCTAAAAGATAACCTCTGTCCAATGACATCATTTACTGACATCAATGCAGAAAATTTGAACATCAAACTTACCCAATGTTGTTTTTTGCTTCGTAAATAAATCCGTTTGACTATCATAAAGTGAAGGCGTAGGAAGCCAGAAAACTTTCTGGATGTATACACTCAAATTAGCAACAGGCTGGCAGATATCCTGTAAATCATAATTGCAATTTTCAAAACAGCTGACAGATGCTTGGCAGGTATGACCTTATGCTGAAAAAACTAACTTGGCAGAAAATAAATGTCTCTTCTCCTGCCAGAGTGACAGTTTGCTGTGTGATTTATGTTGTGGGGAAGAAGGCCTTTCCTATCCGTCAAAGTCTGCCTGCGTAGCTGGCTCCGGGTTGTGACAGTAGCGAACTGAACAGAGCAGCTGGGCCCGGCATGTTTGTTCTGGGTCTGATCTTTGGGGTCTGATTTACATGTGAATCCATACAATACCATTTACATGAACAAGAACGCATTTCACTTGTTAAATTCTTAGAATGTTTCTGTAGTAGTTCCTACCTATTATATTTGCAGTTGTGGGAATGTTCCCCAAAGCTTTCAACACACAGTTAGTCAGATGTTTCCATACAGTCATTATGAGTATGAATGTTGGACAAATTTTGGGCTTTTAATCATTGTTTTTCAGACGAAGTAAAACACTGATGTATTACACAAAATTCACATTTAGCCTATTTTTGTACTTCCATTTTACTTTCTACAGCTTCTATATAAAACAGCCAGCTGGTATTTGGCAATAAGTTCATGTTTTTGTTGTCTGGAAAAATCTTCAGGAATGTAACATAATAAATCAGCAGAAACTGCCGCTCACCTAGTAACCTGAGGGAAGCCTAGCCCGTCTCCTAGCAACACAAGTTGAGCTCCAGCACGTTTGGTCAGCTGGTTTTACTGGTGCATGTGCTCTCAAATCTCTACCGGAAAAGGCAAGTGTTTACTTACCATCCAGAAACCACTTACTGCATTCGTGTTGGTTGTGCAGAAGGCTTCACTTCTGCCTTTCTAAAATGTACATTTGTATAATTGCACATCTGTCTGCAGCCATTTTCACATGCAAGTGTAAACGGCGAGTTGGGGGTGGTGTGGCCAGCATTAGCTTATTTGGATTTAAAGTGACAAGAGGCCCAAAAACAAAACAGGCAGAACTGAGCAGACTAAAATCTCTCTAGGTTCAGGTCTGAGTCCATCACTATACTCAGATTCCAGGCCTGATCACTGGTCTCTAGCTGTAAAAACCAAAGCTGTGTACTGACTCTGAATCTTTAGTCCTTTGGTCCAAAGACAATAACTTCAGTTTTAAAGCAGCGTTGTCCTATTAAACAACCAAAACAAAAACTGGAACCGTTGAGCATGAAAAGTGTGAGAAGAAAACTCTACACACAAATTACAGAGCACTAGCAAAAACACCCAGAAATAAAACTTCAATCATCCTCATTGTCATATTAAAGACAAAAGACAAAGTCATCCAAGATCCCCCTCTGTTCAACTCAACCCCCACTGGCTCAGGAAATCCTTACTGGCCCATACCATGTAAGACTTCAAGGAAATAACTTGTCATTTTTCACTCAAAAAAGTCATCCAGCTGAAAGCACTGTGCTTTATCTGCTTCAAAGATGCAGGCAGGAAGGCAAGGAGGGAGAATGCATGGAGGATGATTCAAATGTATTCAAATAAGCTCAAGACCCAGAGAAGCAGCACCTCAGAGGGAGCAGGTTGTGAAAATCAAATCAAAAGCTCAACGCAGTGGCATGGCAGATAGATATGCAGATATAATTTGTCTGATTTACTTTCGAGTCATCTGCAATTTCTTCCTTTCAGTCACAAGTAAATATGGAGCGTTCAATGAGCCCAGCGTGGAAGTTTGACAAAATTATTTGCGATGGCTTCTCTGGCCGGTGGTACTTTTGAAGGAAAGTAGTTCAAAAACTCTTTAAGTGGCATAAGTTCTATAAGAATCAAACAATGGACAGTTTTTCCAAGGATGGTAAAATTTGACTGTCTGAGCTACAGACATTTTCTGATGTTGATTGGAAAATAGTTCCACATTTAGGCGGCACTGCCAACACATCTCAAGTCGGCTGTAGTCGTCACGTCAGGAAACAAGATGACCTAGTACGCTTTTGACCCTTAGCTTCTACCTCATTGTAAACAGTAACTCATCTCCGTCTCCCATGAGCAAAGTTCTCATGTAACCCATGTATTCCACGTCAGGAATTGTGCTAAACTGAACCAGTTAAGTAGCACAACAAGGTACAATGCTACCTGCCATTGCTTTTGCTATTTAGCGGTTCATGCATAGAATAAACCTTACAGGTGGGGATTCTGTGCATGTGTGCTTTCACAGATCCGAAGTACTTCACACTTACATGGAGGGAGTTACGGAAAAATTTCACTCTGAGATCTGGTTCCAAAAAGTGAAGGTGAGAGAGACTCAGGACACTGGAGACGTGGAAACTGGAACCACAACAAAAATGTTATGGTTGAGGAAACTCATTGGCATCTAGAACCTCATTCTCTGGCTGATATCCAGAGCTTGTGGAACCTTGACCGACTGGTTCATCTGTCTTTACCACGACAGACCCATATGCTGCTTGCGTTAATGCAGGCACCACACCAGTCTGCCTATTGATCCCCTAGTCTAGCGGTTCTCAACGTGGGCGGTACCGCCCCCCAGGGGGCGTTCAGAGGACGGCAGGGGGCGCTGGCAGACATTTTTACAAAAGGGGGGCTCTGGGATGTCTTTGGGGGGCGTTTGGTCGAAGGTAAACTTTACACCTTAAATCCACAACAATACCAGTTTAGACTTTGAGCAACTTGGTAAAACTGTATTGTGTAACATTAAATCATGCTTGGCTGCATCTGTATCGATGGCAGCTCTTCTTCTATTCAGTGTTTGTAGCTTCTGTTAGCTTCTTGGCGCAGCTCCGTTCTCCTGCTACTGGTAGCTAAAATCAGATACCCTCACTGTGTATCCCTCTGAAAAATAAACCCATTTAAATCAAGAAATCCCTCCATGGGTGATGATACGATAGAGAGCGTTCATTTTATAGCGTTAACACTGGTGCTGTAAGTGGTCCGGTCTGAAACGGGGGTGATAGAACAAAACAGCACTTTTAAATTTCAATAATCAGAATACAGAAATTGTTTCCACTGTTTTAAAAGGTTTATGTCAGTCTGCCTTTCCCCATCGATACGATTCCCAACCGCCCTGCATCTTAGGGGCTTAAAAAAAAAAAGACGTTCACTCTGAGGTCCTTGGGTCCTTAGCCCTGACCTGACATACCTTCATTAGGAGGGGGGGCGCCGATTTATGTTTTCACATCCACCTGAATAATGTGTAGTTGCGCCACTGTCGGCACCCACCCACGAAGGAGCGTAGAAACAAACGCTCGCCCCCCCCCAACCCCCTCCTCCAGACACTGATAGGTTTAGGGCAAAACTCTCTACATTTATCCCGTGTGTGCGAGGTGAAGGAGCGTAAGGCACGCTGAAGTGTCCGGAAAACATAATCGGTGCGCCGATTCAAAACATCTACAATAATGATAGTAACATTAATAATAAAATAATTATCAGTGCAAAATAGCCTACAAATTTTTTGGTGGGGGGCGGTGAGGGACCTGGATCCCCTAGTCCAGGGACCTGGTCCAGGGACCTGGACCAGGTCCTTCACCTGGGGACCTGGTCCAGGGGGGCGCTGGCCCGAAAAAGGTTGAGAAACACTGTTCTAGGACAATAGTCCCTCATTCATGAACAAAACCTTGAGATACTTGAACTCCTTCAAGACTGAAAGGACATCTTCCCTGACCCAGTTATGGCACTCTATCCATTTTTGTCTCAAGTCTATGTTCTTGGATTTGGAGGTACTTATCTTGTCCCTGTCATGACCGAGATCTCATGACCATTCCTTGTTTGAATCAACTCTTTTTTACCAAAGCAGACCAGATCACTGCTGTAATTACTGCAGGTAAGGTTGAAATTCCTTCAGACTTCATGTTCTTTTTATACTTACAGCTTTTTAGATAGAAGTGTGCTCATACTTTAAAAAAATAAAATTTCACCCTATTTTCTACATTTCAGAAAATGTTGTAACAAAATGCAAGATTCCATTAAGAGAAAATTCCAGCTCGTTTTACTCAGGTGAGCTCCTTGCAAATATGACTCCTGTGGCCCCTATGAGACTCCTAACGCCTCTGGCTAAAATGAAAGTTCCATAAACTTATTTCTGTGTTTATTCAGAGAGACAAGCGTTTGAAGTGACTCATGTAAAATTCATGTTCATTTGGATAACTGTAGGGGTCTCCCACTGTCTGCTCTCACATCATCCACTGATATGTGAGGAACCTTGTCCTCCTAAAACCCCTTCTAAGAAGAACTGTATAACAACCAAAGTGGGCACTTTTTATGAAAATTTGTGTTTTTATTGGACAAAAAATTGGGTATTTATAGTAATTACTTGACTCTTAAGTGAATGTAGTATTTTTTGTCTGTTACCTCATCATGCTATGTATTTATTTAACTCGATTAAACATGTATAATTAAAGGTAATTTTATTTATTTAGCACATTTTTAGCAACAAGGCAAGACAAAGTGCTTGTAGCATCTCGCTACCCTGCCGCCGTCTATCCTCCCTTCATACAATCTCTTTTCTTATCTCTTCTATGTGACGGAAATGCCATCTACAAATGCCAGCATTATAATTTCAATACTGACCTCGACTCCCCTCCGGTTTATTGTAGGATTTACTATTTTGTGTCAGAAATAAGAATTGACATTTTCAGTCAAGTAAGGGAGTTATGTGCAGTCAGTTCAATTCAGTTTATTTATGTAGCAGCAATTTGTGAAAATAAATAATAATTAAAAAAAATATGTAGAATATATGTGTGTGTGTGTGTGTGTGTGTAAAGATCGTTTAAGGTTTGAATACCATTGACAGATTCATATTAAATATACACTCCTGATCAAAATCTTAAGACCAGTCAAAAAACTGCAATGTGCATTTTGCACTATTGGATCTTAAGAAGGTTCTAAGTAGAGCTTCACAATGTTAAAAGAAGAAATCAGCGCAAGAGACAAGAACTTTTGAGCAGCGAATTAATTGAAAACTGCATTTAAACTCAAACATGATTTTTTTCAGCTGATCAAAAGTTTAAGACCATAGCTCAAAAAACCCCAAAAACCCCCAAAACAGAACTCAACATGTCAAAAATGGACTCCGTAATGAGTAGCTCCACCATCTTGTTGATGACTTCAAACAATGGTCTAGGCTTGATGCCAGTGTTTCCAGGAGGCCAGTGGGAACGTTGCTCCAAGTGTTGAAGATGCTTCACGAAGAGCATCCACTGTCTGGAACTGATGCCCATTTTTGTAAACTTCCCTTGCCATCCATCCCCAAATGTTCTCAATTGGGTTTAGATCTGGGGAACATGCAGGATGGTCCAAAAGAGTGATGTTATTCTCTTGGAAGAACTCCTTTGTCAGGCGGGCATTGTGAACTGCAGCATTGTCCTGTTGAAAAACCCAATCATTACCACACAGACGAGGGCCCTCAGTCATGAGGGATGGCCGCTGCAACATCTCCACATAGCCAGCTGCTGTTTGACGCCCTGCACAACCTGAAGCTGTTCCATTGAAGGAAAACGCACCCCAAATCATGATGGCGCCCCCACCACTGTGCCGTGTAGAAAACATCTCAGGTGGGATCTCCTTGTCATGCCAGTAACGTTGGAAGCCATCAGGACCATCAAGGTTACATTTTTTCTCATCAGAGAAGACAACTTTCTTCCACCTTTCAATGTCCCATGTTTGGTGCACCCTTGCAAAGTGGGCCGACTTTTTTGTTCCATAACCTTCAGGATCATTTAAAAAATGCAAAATGTCTGTCTTACTGCGTCCAACCTCAGCAGCGATGGCACGTTGTGAGAGGCTTTGCTTAGCAGCTCAACAATCCTACCAGGTTCAAAGTCCACTGACTTTGAACCTGGTAGTCAGTGGACTACCAGGTTCACTGACTACCAGTGAACCTGGTAGTCAGTGGACTACCAGGTTCACTGACTACCAGTGAACCTGGTAGTCAGGTTCACTGGTAGTCTGATGGCTTTTTTGCCATCAGGCAAAAAAACCTGACTACCAGGTTCACTGACTACCAGTGAACCTGGTAGTCAGGTTCACTGGTAGTCTGATGGCTTTTTTGCCATCAGGCAAAAAAGCTTTTGCCTGATGGCAAAAGCTTTTTTGCTTTTGCCATCAGGAGGTCTTGACACTGTGAAAACTTGACAGAAAATGACATGGAATCCAGATTTTTGCACAGCTTTTGGCTTTTAAAGACTATAGTCTTAAACTTTTGATCAGCTGAAAAAATCATGTTTGAGTGTAAATGCAGTTTTCAATTAATTCGCTGCTCAAAAGTTCTTGTCTATTGCTCTGATTTTTTCCTTTAACATTGTGAAGCTCTACTTAGAACCTTTTTAAGATACAATAGTCCATCCATCCATCCATCCATTTTCCTGCACCCTTGTCCCTCAGTGGGGTCGGGAGGGTTGCTGGTGCCTATCTCCAGCTGGTGTGCAGGGCGAGAGGCAGGGTCACCCTGGACAGGTCGCCAGTCTGTCGCAGGGCAACACAGAGACACACAGGACACACAACCATGCACACACACACTCACACCTAGGGACAATTTGGAAAGGCCAATTAACCTGACAGTCATGTTTTTGGACTGTGGGAGGAAACCGGAGTACCTGGAGAAAACCCACCATGCACAGGGAGAACATGGAGACTCCATGCAGGAAGACCGGGGCCGGGAATTGAACCCAGAACCTTCTTGCTGCAAGGCAACAGCTCTACCAACTGCGCCACTGTGCAGCCCTGATAAAATAGTGCAAAGTGCAAAATGCAAATTCTTGCAATTTTTTGACTGGTCTGAAGATTTTGATCAGGAGTGTATACTTCCAATCCAATTGTAGTTAAACAATTCAGTCAATTTCAACTCATTATGCCAAATGGTAATAAAGGTAGCTCAGTGGTTTTCTTCACATGATTTCAATAATTTTCTGGCAGCTTCCTCCTTTATGTCTTTCATGCTGAAACTTTCCTTCACATGTTTAGGTGACCACGGTTGTATAAAACTTGATAGTATCACAGTTGCATTGGCGACACAGAAGCCAAGGAGTAAAATAGCTTCAGGAAAAACACAGAGAAACTCTTCAGGCACAGAAAGCTTGAGACTGCCAGTATTGATAAATCATGAGATGTTGACCCTTCATTATATCCAGCAGCATGCTAAAGAGCAATTATCTGCAGCTGGCAGCAGCTGCAGCCGGAACCAAAGATCCTAAAAGGAACGCGAGGTCTTACACGTACACACAGACACTCAAGCAGCAGATCTCAGCACTAACGATTATTGACAAAGGCCAGAAGAATATTCCAGTTCATAACTGAAAACCCCCCAAAACAGTCGTAGCATTTTACCTGAAATTTATTGTCTTACACAAAGATAAGGCATCATAGAAATCTACTCAATAGGGTTCCATTAGACTGGTGTAATATAGTAGCTTCTTACGTTACTGTACTTTTACATCAGAGTTGATCTAACCTGAACTGCTTTACATGCATTATCACAAGTAACTAATTCTTGGAGTTGTGTAAATACTGTCAAATGCAAACGAAAAAAAGGTTTCAAATTTTTACAGCAGCATTAGCATAAACCACACTGTTTTAAATTATAGAGCTTTTTCTTCTTGTTTCTTTATATTAGAATATTTAATTTGTGCTTTGACTTTGTGACTGTGGCAATATCATATCTTCTCACCCTCCGCGGGTGGTCTCTCTCTCTCTCTCTCTCTCTCTCTCTCTCTCTCTGTCCTCTGAGCTCAGGTCCTCAACCAGAGGCCTGGGAGTTTGA
Organism: Poecilia reticulata; assembly: GCF_904066995.2. Classification (NCBI taxonomy): domain Eukaryota; kingdom Metazoa; phylum Chordata; class Actinopteri; order Cyprinodontiformes; family Poeciliidae; genus Poecilia; species Poecilia reticulata. The sequence goes on along the minus strand of NC_088844.1, from coordinate 4,181,263 downwards.
GTTTCCACAAAATGAGCAGATAAAAGATGTTCAACATGCCAGTTTAAACTTTGAACTATTTGCAAACGACTGAGCTCTGCAACATTAAAACATGGATAGAACTGTAACTACATTAATCATAGCTCTTCTTCTCTTCAGTGTTTGTCAGTTTCTGGTGGTGCAGCTCTGTGCTGCCTTCAGGAGAATGGGACATCAGAGTATCATCCATAAAACTTCACCCACATGGCATTTATTGTTCAAACCAGAGCTTTCAATGGAAAAACTAAAGTTCCAGATCCTTTTAATGCCATACAAATATGAGACAGAAACATGGATTATATCTTTATATACAGTGGTGGAGAAAGTACTCAAAAAATGTACTTAAGTAAAAGTACAAATACACAGACAAAAATTTACTCAAGTAAAAGTCAAAGTACCACATTAACATTTTACTTAAGTAAAAGTAAAAAAGTACTGGCTTTTAAAAATACTTAAGTATTAAAAGTAAAACTATTTGCTGAATGCATTGCCTAATCACTAATATCATTAAGTGTACCGATCATATGATCATCTGCCACAGATAAAACATGTTTTTATTGTGTTTACTCTGTAACATAGTTTAGACTTAAATATGTGATTCTATGCATCATAATTTTAGGGATGGAAACATCTCGTCTCCTGTCCTAACATAACATGAACTTCACTTTTTTTTGCCACACATTTATTTTGAAAGAAATCCAACTGGCAGAGGAGGACATGGAACCAAGGAGCCACGTAGCAGAGTTGTAGTCTAGACCACTGAACCCAAGACCAAATCAAAACCAGCACCCCGTGCTACATGACAATAACATTTAGTGCACCTATCAAAACTGCTTCTCAAATTGATCTGAAAGATTCACTTTCCCACCTAGATATTAAATACTTAGAGCTGAAATAAATTTAACCAGTATCAATTCAAACTCTTCTTCATTCTGTTTTGCTTTCATCTCTGTGCCACAATACACAGAGGTCTCCTGCCATCCCTAAATAAATAACACCCTGGGCGGTTGCCCATATTGCCAATGTCAGAAATAATAATTGTCTGCACCATTAAACATAGCAATTAACAACGCTCAACTATGAACACTGTCCAAGGCCCAATAAGCAAGAAGTAACCAAGCAGGAGGAGCACCATGACTGTTCTCACCCTCCCTCCTGCTGCAACGTCTGCCACCATGACAGGAGATGAAAACAGAGAGCAATGAGCATGCTCTGTGTTCTTATGTTCTTGTTTTATTTATTCACCAATTAAATATAAAGATATTTTAATGAAATAAAATAGCTACTGCAGTGTACGCAGAGCATTACAAGAACAAAGAACGGCTCTCAGTGAGGCTTCAGCACTATAGGACTTGGTCAAGATCCGTCCAGAAGAATCGGATCGTCCATGAATGTCATATTACAATATTGCACTTTGGTCACAGCGTTGTCCCATATCTGCGACATGTCAGTCATCGCAGATGCAACATGTGTCTCAGTACAGCTAGCTTTGCTAGCATCACATCCACATAGCTTACCTTTCTTTAAGCTTTCCTTCCAAGTGACGTTAAAAGTTGGACGAAGTCTCACCGTCTGTGAAAGCGAAGCTGCTGATTTTACATGTCTTCATATCTTATGATTTATGCAGCGCTATTATATTACTGACGCTCAGAGGAAACCACTGCGCATGTCTGGAGCTCCGCGTGTGAGTAAAGGTGGAGCCGATGGGTGACAACAGACACGTAAGTCACGTTATTGCTCAGATTTTACGGCGCCACCTTAAATCCCTGAACTTCACATTTTAACGGAAAAAAAAAACACACAATGAGACTTGGATGTAACGAGTAACGCGACAGTTTTGTAGAAATGTAGTGAAGTAGAAAGTACAGATACTTACTGTAAAATGTAGTGGAGTAAAAGTAGAAAGTATCCATTATTAAATCTACTTAAGTAAAGTACAGATACACGAAAACTGTACTTAAGTACAGTAACGACGTACTTGTACTTCGTTACTTCCCACCACTGTTTATATAGACCTGCCTATTGATTATAGATTAATAGTTTTACTGGACATAAATTACAAAGAACAAATCTGGTTCTTAATCAAATCCTAATGAGTCAAATTGAAAGTGTCATGGAGTCATCAGCCTCATGACATTAACACTGACATGAAAAATAATATTGAAGAAATAAATATATCAAATCTAATTAAAACATAAATAAGTGATCAGTTCTTTACTGTTATGGTCTGTAAGATATATTTATTCTCAGTACTAGATGTGGTCTCAACAAACCCATGGCACTAAAACAATATTATTTTACCTTTTATCTGGAAATAGTGTCTGTTTATTCTTGCCATACAGTCTCTGTATTAATTATTGCTCTAAAGGTCTTGCCATACCAGTTTATTCCTCTGTATTTACTTTAGTTTCTTAGTTTATTCTTGCATTTTGTTCTTCATTCATTTCCATTTAGTTTCCTTTGATTAGTTTTATCCTCTCTTGGTTTATTGCTATGTCCACTTTAGTTTCTTTCCTGTTGCTACATTTATTTTATCGTTTAATATTTATTTTATTAACCATCAGTAATCTTCACTCATCACCTGCTGCGCCGCCTAATCGTCATGTGTTTCACATCATGTGTTGATTTTTCACTGTTCAGCGTCAGATTCTCTGTTTTTATGTTATAATTCACATCTAGTTCGTCGCTCCGTTTTATGTCCAGCTTCTCCTGTTTCAGAGTGAACGTCTTTTTTTTTTTACCCCCTAAGGTGCAGGGCGGTCGGGAAGCGTATTGATGGGGAAAAGGCAGACTGACATAAACCTTTTAAAACAACGGAAACAATTTCTGCATTCTGATTATTGAAATTTAAAAGTGCTGTGTTGTTCTATCACCCCGTTTCATACCGGACCACTTACAGCTCCGTGTTAACGCTATAAAATGAAGGCTCTCTATCGAGGTATCACCCATGGAGGGATTTCTTTATTTCTTTATTTAAATAGGTTCATTTTTCAGAGGGATACACAGTGAGGGTATCTGATTTTAGCTACCAGTAGCAGCAGAGGAGCTGCGCCAAGAAGCTAACAGAAGCTAACAAACACTGAATAGAAGAAGAGCTGCCATCGATACAGTTGCAGCCAAGCATGGTTTAATGTTACACAATACAGTTTTACCAAGTTGCTCAAAGTCTAAACTGGTATTGTTGTGCATTTAAGGTGTAAAGTTTACTTTCGACCAAACGCCCCCCAAAGGCATCCCAGCGCCCCCCTTTTGTAAAAATGTCCGCCAGCACCCCCTGCCGTCCTCTGAACGCCCCCTGGGGGGCGGTACCGCCCACGTTGAGAACCGCTGATCTATACGAAGTTGCATCAGGTTAATGATTTCTCACAATTATTGGCAATGACAAGTTGAGAAACAGATATTAATATTCAAAACTTTATTAATCACAGTAATTGATACATTTTCAGATGATCACTTTCATTGTATTTTATAGAAAAAATGTCAAATTTTCATAAGCCAATAACAAATCATTTTAACCACTATGTTTCAAAAAGTTACAAATTATGTAATGTTAAAGGACAATCAAATATTTATTAAAAAATCACGTATTTCACAAATACATATTTTTAAATAAATCTTCACATTTTCAACCAATTAGTGAATCTGCTGTATTTTTCAGAGAATTATAGCTTACATGTCATGAACACATGTTTAAATTGAACAAAATTCTTAAGTATTTAAATTTATATTTGCCATGGCACTGCCATGTTGCCACTGACATCTGGTCCCTGTTAGTGGGAAGACTGGCATTGCATGCTGTTCACCAGTTTACTGTAATCTGCTGTGTAACTTGACACTGCAACTGTGAGTGAGTCTTTCAGATGTGCATCAGTGAGGCGTGTTCTGTTTGTTCTTAATGAAGTTTATGTCAGAAAATGCTGATTCACAGAGATAGGTTGAACCAAACAGGCTGGCAACCTTCATATCTGCTGTGCTTACACCACTGTACTTCTCTTGGTGCAGCCTTGTGGGCTTTGAGGTGGAGGTCATTTTGCAATGTTATGATTTCAATCTCCACCTGTCCAGCATCCAAGCTGAACATTGCACTAAGTTGCTCAGCAAAGCATGTTGTGTTCACATTCATGAAAGGTTTGGAAATAAATGACACACATGTTCCAAGCTGATTGTGGTGTATTTACCCCCCACGGTTTACCTGAGTTGGTACAGTCTTGTATGGTGAGCCATGCAAGCTCTCACTCTGTGGGTACTTCGGTTTAGCACTACAATAAAGAGATAAGAAAATGGTCCGAGCCTCCTCTGCTCTTTAAGACATTACAATTGGCGACGAGGATATTTTTTGGAGGAGAGGAGAAGTCAAGTGTCAGTACTAGTGAGTTCAATGGCTCAGGTTGGCAAGATAGATGACTTGAGACCGGAGGTTGAGCCGTGGACAGCTTATATCGAGCGGTACCTGGTACCTGGTACCTGGAAGCTAACGACATTGACGAAGAAAAGCACGTGGCGGTGTTGCTAAGTGTAATGGGTGCTAAAGCATACGGACTTTTACGAAACTTAGTACAGCCTGAAAAACCAAAAGACAAGACTTTTGACGATATTGTGGACATTTTGAAAGAACACTATGAACCCAAGCCCTTATTAGTTGCTGAACGTTTCCGTTTTAATAGATGCAACCAAAAGGCGAGTCAGACTGTTGCCCAGTATGTCGCAGAGCTTAAACAACAAGCAGCTAACTGTGATTTTGGTGCGTCGCTGGATTCTGCACTGAGGGATCAGTTCATAAGTGGAATTAAAAACGAAGCGTGCCAGAGGAGGTTGCTTTCGCAGGACCGGCTGACCTTCGCCAAAGCTTTTGAGATTCCTCTCAATATGGAGACTGCAGACAGAGACACTCCAGAGCTGAGAGGCGCCGAAGCTGAATGGGCTAGTGAGGCAAACATTCACAAGGTGAGGCCAATAAAAACAAGTATGTGCTACAGATGCAAAGGAAAAAACCACAATGCAAATGAATGTCATTTCAAAGAGACTAAATGCCATAATTGTGGAAAGATTGGACATATTAGGGAAGCATGTCGGGCTAAAGTGAAAAAGAGTCATGACAAGATTGTGCCAAATAAGAGCAGCAGAGAGACAAAGTATGTGACAGCTGAGGAAGACCCTGAAGAGGAGTTAGCCATTTTGACTGTTAATGCTGAGGATGATGAACGATATAAAGCAACATTTGCAGTTGACAATGTTGATTTGGAAATGGAAATTGACACAGGAGCAGCAAAGTGTGTCATTTCACACCCTACATATTTGAAGAAGTTCTCTCACCTGCCTTTGCAGCGGCTAAAGTGAAGCTCAAAGCTGACAATGGAGGATGTTTAAGTGTTTTGGGACAGTTTGTAGCAAAAGTGGAGAATGAAGACCAAGTCATGGATTTGCCACTGTTGGTTGTTAGGGGACATGGTGCTTCATTGTGTGGAAGGAACTGGTTGACAAAACTCCGGCTTAACTGGCAGCAGATTAAGTACATGGGTGAGTGAAAACATCTACCACTCAGTGAGCTTTTGGATGCTCACAGTGATGTATTCAAGGATGAGTTGGGCACATTGAAAGACATTAAAGCTGCCATCGTGGTCAGACCTGAGGTGCCGTCTACATTTTGTAAACACAGGCCTCTCCCGTTCGCGATGAAGGAAAAGGTGAAAAAAGAACTTGAAAGACTGGAAAAATGTAACATCATTCCACCTGTGAAACACAGCGAGTGGGCAGCACCCATAGTGCCGGTGCTAAAGAGGGACGCTTCCATCCGTTTATGTGTCGGTGAACCAAGCCCTTGAAGCCGATACATACCCCCTTCCACGTTTGGAGGAGCTTCTGGCGACACTCAGTGGGGGAAAGTACTTCTCAAAGATAGATCTGGCAGCAGCCTATCAACAAGTACTGTTAAATGAGGATTCTAAGAAGTACACAACTATCAATACTCATAAAGGACTGTTTGTTTACAACAGGCTTCCTTTTGGAATCAGCACAGCTCCATCTATTTTTCAACACGACCACGGAAGACGCCTGACCGATATCTTGAATAGCCTTGTGTTTATCTATGCATAACGGTTTTTGCATGTTATGTTCCATTATTATTCATTTTACATTAAGGGTTACATCTGAGTTAGATGCAGAGGTAAAGGGGATGGAAAATGTCTTGTTTATCAAGTAAGTACATGCTTGGGTTATTGTTTGGTTCTACGTGGTAATGCACTTAAGCTGGAATAAGTGTCCTTAGTATATTTTAGTTAATGTAGATGAACATGTTATTTTCATCTTAAAAGGGGGATAATGTGGTGTATTTACCCCCCACGGTTTACCTGAGTTGGTACAGTCCTGTATGGTGAGCCGTGCCAGCTCTCACTCTGTGGTTACTTCGGTTTAGCACTACAATAGAGATACGAAAATGGTCCGAGAACCTATATTCTCAAACTCCTGCCCAAGTCTGTTTATGACTTCACTGCACTTTTCTGCAACTATTTCAAATGTCTCAGACGCAGAAGTATTTCAGGGAAAGTGCACCACGTTTTTTTGATTTATGTGTTCACATCCACCTGAATAATATGTAGCTGCGACCGTGTCGCCAGAACCTGGTCCAGCTGATCAGCCAAGTTACCAGACATGACACTCGTCTAGCCATCATAGCTGCTCCCAGTTATACGTCAGAGTGGAGATCAGATTGGTTCCATTTTTTCCATCCTTGAGTACAGTGTTGGCAATAATAATCGTTGCTTCTTTGACAACTTCTTCGTCTGAAAATGTGTAGCTCTAAACGAGGCTTCCGTTGCTTTTTGTGACTTTCTTGTCGGTCTTGTGAAAAAAAGCCTGCTGCTTACCCAAAGCTGCCTTTAGTTCAGTTTTTGTCACTTTTTTAACTTTTAGGAATTGCAGTGGTTGCAGTGCGCTGCAATAAAGGTACAATAAAGCTGATAAACAGGTGAAGAACCAAACTAGACAAAACTACTTCTATACTGCCATTTCTCGCTCTGTGTCGCATGACCCGTTGCCATGGCAATTGACAAACAACAGCTCAACGAGCAGATAGAGCAGAGATTACCGATCAGGGGAATCAACACCAAAAATCAAACATTTCCCACAAAAAAAGTAGCAAAAACACCAAAACAGATCATCCAGTCTTTTGCATTATGGTGTCAGGCTCACTGCATGAAAAGTGGGATTTTTGACCCTGTATTCTGACGCGAACGCAGCTAGTCAGCGACAGATATCGACAGTTTGCATTTTCACTCACGGGAGTCGAAATCTGTCGATTGCGGAATCCTTGAGGGGGGAGTGGCGGTGAGGGGGAGCGGCGGGCGAGAGGCGTTAACGACTCTACTTAGCATACGAATAGCCTAGCCTAGCATATGCAAAGGCGCTCAGCAGACCCACATGGATTCTCAGTCATTGGATGAAAAACAATGACATCAGAGTTCATCATTGACATGTGATTGGTTGGTTGATGTGTGCCCATTGGATAGCGCTTATGTCTTTATAAATAAACCCCGCCCCAATCATTAACATTTTTAATGCTGTATTTTAAAAAATCTATATAAAAAATAAATGCTGTATTAAAATATATTCATTTGATATTGCTTATATGCAACATGTTACTGTTTGCACACAAAATAAGACATAAATGCTTGTCCATTTCTGGACCATCTGGCAGTGTTTCTTTGTCCAAACATGAACATTATGCTGCGTTCAGGACAGGTCCAACATCTCTCCTGTAGCGTAGACCTGACGTCTCTCCTGTAGCGTAGACCTGACGTCTCTCCTGTAGCGTAGACCTGACGTCTCTCCTGTAGCGTAGACCTGACGTCTCTCCTGTAGCGTAGACCTGACGTCTCTCCTGTAGCGTAGACCTGACGTCTCTCCTGTAGCGTAGACCTGACGTCTCTCCTGTAGCGTGGACCTGACGTCTCTCCTGTAGCGTAGACCTGACGTCTCTCCTGTAGCGTAGACCTGACGTCTCTCCTGTAGCGTAGACCTGACGTCTCTCCTGTAGCGTAGACCTGACGTCTCTCCTGTAGCGTAGACCTGACGTCTCTCCTGTAGCGTAGACCTGACGTCTCTCCTGTAGCGTAGACCTGACGTCTCTCCTGTAGCGTGGACCTGACGTCTCTCCTGTAGCGTAGACCTGACGTCTCTTCCTGTCTTGTAGTCCTGATGTCACTGAGCTCCTGGTTGGAGGAACTTGGGGTCCATCCTGACTCCGCCTCTTCCTCCCAGAATGCCTCCTCCTCTGCTGCCAGGACTCTCTGCCTTCCTCCACCAGCTGTTAACACTGAACAGACAATCATTATGAAATACAGTGAAATTGTTTGGCAACTTCCAGCTTAGTATGCTCACATAAGACATTAAAACAAACACATTAATACATTCTTACAAAAAATAAAATCTTTAATGAAAAAGAGAAAACACTTGGAAACAATTGGAAGAAAAAAAGAATTAAAAGCAGTTGGTAATAAATAGTAAAATATAATTCAACAAACTTTGAGGCAGATAATTTGCTTTGATGGATTTTAATAAATCACATTACTTTAATCATTCAAAGAATTGTGACATCTCTAGATTAGTAATAAATCTGACCTGCTTCTTTCTTTAGCTACATCTGGATGACTGGCAGTAGGTCCTGGATGCAGCTGGAAAGCATTTTTGTGCATTGTCTGCTGCCTCGCGCTCTGTTCTTCTCTCGCACTTCCCGCTACTCAGCAGTACGTGTCAGGTTACATTGTGTTGCATTCAATGTTATCGGAAAAAAGAGATTCATGCGCTTAATGTCCGATTTCCCATAAATATTTATTGAATTCGTAGTCGCCAGCTGGGGTGGCGAGGCTCTCATTAGATCCGCCCCCGTATGTATAGATACCAGAACAGAAGTCAGCACAGTCTGAATGTTTATTCATTGTTCTGTAAAATTACTATGCAATTCGTAAATATCATCATATTTAGTAATATGATGATATTTAAAAACAACAGAGTTACAACAAATCTGGCTGATAACTGCTGGAAACATTCAGATTTCTTTAATGTCTTTTCAGCACAGATGCTAAAAATAAAACCATTGAAGCACATTAGACACATATTTATGAGACAGATTTGTTTGCAAAAACAAACTGCACAAATGTTCATTCAGACTGTTTTCTATTCTGGTTGAGTGTCTGGTAATATTAGAATTTCAATCCTTCTCTGCAGACACAAAATGATTGACGGTTTTCAGTTGGTTTTTTTTATCACATTTTCACATTGCAATTCCCCAGCTGTCTTTGCCTTTACTCATCACCCTGAGTTCTCGGTGTCTGTGTCTACCTGCCTCTCCCTCTCTCATCCGCCCCGCTGCCTTGTTGTCTACCACAGAAAGAGTTTTGTAAAATTACCCACCGACCGTCTGTCGACGAGCCAAAAGAGGTTTTGTATGTATTAAAAATGTTTGTAACTGAGCACACAGTGTGTTTTGGTAAATTTACTGTTTGCAGAAGCATGATGGCTTATTGCAGATATGCCTAAGGGTGAAGGTCTTCAAAGGTCTACAGTCTACAGAGACCAAACACATAAAAACATACAAGTTTGGCTCCAAGAGTTAAAATATAGATGGACTGCAGGTAGAACTGAGTGAAGTTAGAATCCCACATGCTTAACTATAGTTGGCTTTGAATATAGAAACTCATTAAACCTTACTACTAAAACTGTTCAACTTCAGACTGAAACTTAATGTTCGTAGCTTCCACGGACCATGAAATTGTGCAAATTAGAATTATAAAAATAAATTTCCTTAATGGAAACATGCATTTAAAAAAAAAAAGAACGTTGATGGAGTGTTTTTGCATTAGGATAAGGTAATTTTAGGGGCTGCACAGTGGCGCAGTTGGTAGAGCTGTTGCCTTGCAGCAAGAAGGTTCTGGGTTCGATTCCCGGTCTTTCTGCATGGAGTCTCCATGTTCTCCCTGTGCATGGTGGGTTTTCTCCAGGTACTCCGGTTTCCTCCCACAGTCCAAAAACATGACTGTCAGGTTAATTGGCCTCTCCAAATTGCCCCTAGGTGTGAGTGTGTGTGTGCATGGTTGTGTGTCCTGTGTGTGTCTGTGTTGCCCTGCGACAGACTGGCGACCTGTCCAGGGTGACCCCACCTCTCGCCCGAAACGTTAGCTGGAGAGGCAGCAGCACCTCCTGACCCTGACCTTAAGGGACAAGGGTGCAAGAAAATGGATGGATGGATAAGGTAATTTTTTTAGTCGTGTCAAAATTGACTTATTTCGCAAAACTCCAATGGAAACACTTTCATTGCATCACACCAGTGACTGACAGCTAGTTCTTACTACTGGCAGAAACAATGAACAAGACAGGAAGTGGTCGTGTTTTTTAATGTCTACTTGCATGAACAAAGTTATTCACATGTGACTTTAATTGCGTTTTCTATGTAATGGAAAACACATTTTCATTGGAAGTGAAGCTAGAGAAGAGTCCTGGAACAGTTTGACAAACTGTGGGAAGCAGATCTTTGAACTCTGTTCTTGCCCATAACGGAGCGCCTCAGGGTAGCATATTAAGCTCTGTGAGAGAGGGTTCTATTGGGTCCCAGTTGTTTTTATTGACCGCCACAGTGTTAAGAACGGATAATTATCATTGGCATCAATTCTTAAAGAGACAGAGGTCCAATTCCAAGGTGTTAAATTAGGAAGTGAAATTTCTTTTAAAATGTATTTTATATATGGATCATTTTGTAACAATTGAAGTTAACATAGTTGTTTGATTGTGTTATAAAAGGATACTATGTGCTTAAAATGACATAATTTTGCCTCTACCATAATATTCATGTCTAGTCAAAGACAAACACCATTGTAATCTGTTAGGAATTCAGAGAGTAAATGAATTATATGTTTTCAAGTCAGGGTTAAAGGTCAAATGTTTGGGGAGGGAAAGTGAGTTAGGGAGTATCAGAGAAAAATGTTGGAGTTGCAAAGAGCTGATGGTGGGAAGGAATCACTGCGTGTGATGAGGATGAGCTGGAAACATCAGGTTCTATGTAAAGAATCAGAAAAGGTCTTAACAGATTGTTGACTTTGTGGGGGAAAAAGAAAATTCTAATAGATTTTGCTTTCCTTTTTTAAAGTGTCTGGCCGTACTTCATGGTTCGTTTGGAATCTTCCATGAGGGGGGAGCCGTCTTATCCAAATCCCAATGTAAACAACAAAAAAAGGAAAAAGCAGAAGAAAAAAGTAAAAGCGGAGAGAAAAAAGGGAGAGAAAAGAAAGCATGGACATGTTTACTTTGACGAATTGGCCTGTCGGACCTTCACAGACTGTTTCAATCTAATGTTGACTCTGTGTTGAAATGTTAAAGGGAAGCTTCCAAGTAGAACATGCTCTTTGCCAACATAATGTCTAACATTCTTTTTTATTGCCGTCGCTGCCTTTCAGAGCCACAGAAACCTAAAAGGTCAGACACTCAATTTTAATCTTTATTTTATATTCAATGGCATTTTGCCACAAGCAGTGAGTATTTGCAATGTAACAAAAAAGTCAAAAGCAGATATGATTAAACAAATAAACTGAGACTATGGAGGTTTATTTTAGGACGGCTGATGAGATAAAGAGGAGAGCCTGGCAGGAACACACACTGCAATCTGTTTTAGTAGAATGTTTCTCTTTTTAACACAAAATACCTAACAAAAAAAAAACTATATATATATATATATATATATATATATATATATATATATATATATATATATATATATATATATATATATATATATCATCTGATTTAAATTAAATCTTACAAATTCAGCTGTTCAGTGAAGGACTCGGTATTTGAACATGAAAAAACTGGAAAAATTATCCCAAAGGGAAATGATATATTTTCATAACACATTTCTTCTGAATATCTCTGACTGAAAACTTTGGGGTCATTCTTCAGGTTTTATCAGAGCTCTGCTCTGAGATGCTAACCAGCAAAACAAGATCCTGTTTCCATGGTGTCATAGCAGTTGTCCAAAAGTTTAAAAAAAAGTAAGAATAAAAAGTCTTTGAGCTGCACAGAATCCATAATAAAAAAATCCAAATATGCAAAATTACTTGGACCATTATTATAATACAATATATTAATGTCTGAAGTTCCCATGTGATAGAACATGAAAAGTTTGAAATGCATTCTTTGTCACGCGCTGTAATTTGCTGTATCACGAACAAGTGTTCAATTTGCATATTCATATTTAAACTGAGGATTTTAACACATTTCTTGCTGAAACGTAGAAACTTTTTTGAATGACATTTTTGGTTGTTTTTTGCTTTTAACTTTGAATTAAAGTTAAAAGAAAAGCACAAAGGATCCCAAAAAGAGGTGAACATAAAAAACAGACAAACATTCAGATGCTTGCAACCCTTTCTGGTCTGAATGTTTTTCTTCAGTCTTTAGACAGATGTCTTCTCTCTCCAGACCTAATTCTCCGTTTCTCTCCTGAACTGGTAACGAGAGAAAAGATCAGAGTTCGATCTGTCTGTGGAATCTGCTTTTAAAGTTGTTTTATTAAGATTCAACTAAAGGCAGACAAGAAAAGAATCTACAGCTTATGAGCTAAACTGTCTTTTTTTCCGCATCACACTGACAACTCCGTTTGATAAGCGAGGACTTTCAGCTGACCAGTCTCGTTAAATTTGACAGTTACTCTATTAAATCTCAAGGTAATGCATTTTCAAACTGTTGCACATGTTTTGTGAACCGTTTATTTTCTTGCAACTCCAAAGAGAAGCGGTTATAAGAGCAAATGCGCTATTTTACATTTTTCCTCCACTGGCTATCATAAAAATAATTCTGACCTTGTTCAGACAATTGTTTTAATCTGCAAGGGGGAAAAAATCCTAGATATAAGAAATAAAATAATCATATTCAAATAGAATCAGAATAAAACTCATTGGCCAAGTACTTTTACACTAAACTACTTTGATGTGTTGTTGTTGAGCTGCAGGATATTCAATGTAACCAGGTGTGTTTAGATAGTTATAACAATGAGACATTATTGTTTTGTTATATTTTTATCATCTCTGGCATTTAACTGCCAAAAAAAGAAAGAAAAAGCTGTAAAAGGGGAAGTAGGACTTCAAGGTATAATATGTGAAAACACACATATCGTAGCAGAAAGTGAACCTGATTAGTGCAAAGGGAGAAGAACAATCTGGCAATCAGTCACAGCCTGGCTGCTGCTGCTACTCTACGCAGTGATAGGCTGATGGAAAACAGCTGGACCCATTCAGCCCAACTCCTTGTAGAGACGACATGGCAGGTAAAGAAAAAGGAAAACACTAGAAACACACAACCATGAGACCATGGCAAAACATGCTGCCACTACTGCAATGCCCCTAAAACAAATTCATCCTTTTTTTATGTTTTACCTTCTCATACAACAGTTAATCAATCATGATCAATGAAAAAGTTACAAAGAAATTGTCAAAAATTCTCCAAAATAATGACAAATAAAAATACAGAATGAATCCTTGCAAAACATCCTTCAAAAACTCTTCATGCTGCAGCTTTTTTGCTTACCTCAGATTTTCTAAGCTTTTGTCTTAGGGGCGCAGTAAAGGGGTGAAAAGTGATGACGATTCTAGGGGCCCTGACCAGCAGGGGGCCCTCCACAATTTAATTATTTATATTTTGTTCATAAACATAAAATAAAAAAATTCTGGGTCCTGTCAAATACAACATTAATTATATTGTATTTTCAAAGATTGTTTTTAGCAGTAAAAGTTTAATGTTACCCCTCCCAGACCAAAAAACACACATCCATCCGTCTTTGCCCTGAACCCTCCTGAACCTGCATGAAATGGTTTGTTCCTGCTTGGAGCTTAACAGTGATGTATGTAGCTGCAGTCAGTAGAAGCTGCAGCTGAATGCAGCGGCGACTGTTGCAGCTACTATGCTGCTAAGAAAAGTTATAAAATTGGATTTTTAAAAACAAAAAAATAGAGAGAGAAAAAGGCCAGAGTGTTAATTTATAACCCAGTTTTTCTCCAAGAGAGGTGAGTAGACTGTGTGAGATTATCAACCATTTAGCATAATTAGCTTAGCTACAAACTACTGTTTGCCTCCATTTCATTAGCATTTAATGAATTAAGGAAACAAATTACCAACATATTCATATATTTAATTTGTCCCTTGTACCTTTTACCACTTAACAACAGGTGAGTGAGTCAGCAGCAGCTCTAACCCACGTCCCTCCTGACCTGTTCTCTCCTGAGTGAAATTAAAGCTGCAGTATGTAACTTTTATATAAATATTTTTCCCACATTTTTTAAAACTGTCATAATGTTGTGACATTATGGTATGAGAAATAATCTGTGAAAAATCTATTTCCTCTGCTTTCTCCCAGTGATAGAAACAACCAGTCAGTGGCAGGAGAGTTTTAGTGCTGTCAAACACAATCTCATGTGGTGCTGCTCATCCTTCCTCCCCCTCAGTTTGTGCCATGCTGCAGCTAGCATAGCACAGAGCTGTGCAGATTCAAACTGTGAATGCTCAGTTTAGTTAGCATAGCTACCAATGACGGCAGATAAAGTTTCTTGTAACAATAAGTTGTTTCTCCACCATTAGCTCATTTAGCAGTGAGTGAATGAGGATGATTGACAGCGCTAAGAGCGTTCTACTGGTTCTGATTGGTTGTTTTGGTCAGAACGGTGCATCACTTTAACCAGTAATTCAGGAAGGAGATGGAGGAGATTGATCTTTTCACAGATTATCTGTCTCATAACAAACTGCTACGACAGCTTTAACAAATATGGAGAAAATATATTTTTTATTAAAGTTATGTACTGCAGCTTGAATAAAATGCAACTACATAGCATTTTTAGAAGTCTGGATTGCTTTATGTGTATTTTGCACATTACCTTTGACTGTTGCTCATGGAGACATTTCAGTATCTAAAACTAATAGAAAACATTTAAACAACCTACTTGCATACTGGATGTGGACTGCTGGATGTTAAATTCATGAGCAATAAATATTGTGCTAATTATCAGTATTGAACCAAAGAAAGCAACTCAGACGCAAGCCTTTAAAATTGTGACGCTTTTTATGGGTCAAATAGACTCAAGAAATTGTAACAGCAGCTGCGCGGAGGGCCCAAGATTTCTGGCAGGGCCCCTGGTTGTATGTAGTAAGACTTTAATTTACATTCCATAGTATCATGTTAGATATTTGTTATTGTCCAGAGAAGCAGAAGTACAAGACAAGCTGTTGTTATTAACTGTTATGGTCAATATCGCCTTGGCCCTGTGAACCTGTGGTCTCATCTCCATCTCATCCCTCCGGGAGGTGGGGGCGGACCTTGAACACAACCCAGTGTTTATATCAGCAGGTTGATAGCAGAGCTGGCAGAGACAGAGACATTCCTAATGTGTCAGAGCAGAATAATCCCATCGCAGTCAGGCGCTGGTACACATGTGAGTCAAAGAAACTTTTATACGGGAGTCGCATTTAAAGCATCAACATTCCTTTAGAGCTTTTAAGATGCGTTTCTAATTCTGACATACCTTCTAGAATGCATTGTGATGTTTCATCAAGAAAGTATAAACTTGCATAAAGTTTGAAAAAGAAAAAAATCTGTTTAATAAACACCAGTTATAGCTACAGCAAGTATAAACAACTTCAGCAGTAAATATGTTTGTATTATATATTTGTGATCATGTTTATTGACAGTCGATGCTGTTTGTAGTTACAAAGTCAACAGCAGCAATCTGGGTTATTTAGTCTGTACATTTTTCAAAGTTATATTTTTATCATGTTATTCATTCATTCATAAATGTCATAGTTTGAAACTCAACATTTAGTTAGACAGTTAAATATTTAGCTCCAAACTATGGCGCACCAAACTAAGTATTTAGCAAGCTACATACAGAGTTAATATTTAACAAGCTAACATGGAGTTAAATATGTAGCTTACTAACTAAATGTTGGACAAGCTAACATTTAGTTAGCTTTGTTAGGCAAGCTAACACTTGCCCAACAAACTATTTAGTTAGCACTAGCTAACTAAACAGATTTGGCAAGCTATGTGATCTAGCTTTGGCCTGTATTCTCCACCACACTCATCCTGATATGAACATGCAGACTGTCACATCAGAAAAAAAATGACAGTTCCCTCGCTTTCCTTTCCAGTAAAAGCTTTTTAATGCTCCTCCGAGATCAATAACATTGAACAACATCTTTAATGACAGAGTGTTAGCGTAATGATTATTTGAGGATTGAGCTAAAGCACTGCCAATGGCTGCGTACAAAGAACTTTTTCATTGCAGCACCACAAGTCTTTGGGTTACCAAAATAGAGTTGGCTACGGGGATGCTGGGATGTGTAATGGGTGGTGAGGCAATTTCAGCAGACAAAAAGGCACAAGGCTGGTGCCATTATTTGAGAGGGAAAACCTGAGGTAGGCAGTGAAAAACAGGGCAAGAAGGACATTCAGAGACAGACAGTCAGAGACAGTAGGTGATTAGGGTTAGACATGGTGCCACAGCGAGGCTCGATCTATGGAAAGAGCCTCTTAGCATGATGTATGACGTACACAAAAATTACACTTGAAGCTAATGATAGTGGAATCGTGCAGCCAGTGAGGCTGGAGGAACAATAACTGGAGTAAGTAGTTCAGGCAGTTTTATAAATGTCATATCACTTATCTGCTTATGGCAGTACTGAAGACAGAGGCATTACAAGTGCTGGCTAGCTGAATTATTAGCGGACCACAACTGATATTTAGTCAGCTCTGTTTTGCGTTTTAAGCATCAGATGTTCAAAAATGGAAAAAATAAACTAGGCCTTATATGCCTGGGTCTATGCACCAATTACTGTCATTTTGTTCAAGTATGGAGATAGCCATAGCCATACTCTCCTGTCCCTGTAAAGCCAAGAGATCTCACGATTTAGCTAGTTATTTCAACGTTGCTGCTTATTTAGCATTATTTAGACTAAATCCATGGTTTAAGCAGGTGTTCCTACCTGATGGTACACAATAAAAATGGATACTAACACCATTGACTAAATCAAAGGTAACTGAAAACCCAATCATTTTCATCTTTTCGCTTTGTCAGCAAAAACCCCACAAGGGAAAATTCTTACGCAGTGAATATGTACTGGGCCTGTGACTGCATTCCCTGCCTATACTATAAAATTAGTCAAATAAACAGCTAATTAGCTCTGAAATAAAAGTATACAGCATTGGGTCAGTATCAAATTATTTTAGATTTTTACCTTATTTCTTCGCCATGTAAGCAGTGGAGTTTGTGAAGCACCTACATATGTTGGCATGTGTAATTAGAGGCATTTCCTCAGGTCAATCCTCCAATCTTTTAATTAAAGATGCAGCTTGGATTATATTGTCTCATTAAAATTGGAAAAGTTTACTTTGTTTTGGAATATTTGGAAAAAAATTTTTTTTACCTGCATTTATTTGTTGGAACAGTTTTCATGAGATTAGTGGTCAGAAAGTCACAACTAATCTTCACACAGAACGTCATGTATTAGACAAATATGGTGGAAGTAATTTTCTGAAAACTTTGTATTTCATCTTATTTTCTCTTACTTCCTGTCAGGCTTTCCACAGTCTGGTCTGGAGAGCTGCAAATCACGCCCCAAAAGAGGCAAGTACCAATGAACAAAAAGCTGCAGAGAGTTTTCCAACACACAAGGAGCTTCTGTCGAGTGTCTTGCTTGTTCTTGATGATGCTGTTTGTTCACAGAATTCAGAGACGCACAACAAACCTACAGTTCAACAAACCTACAGTTCAACAAACCTACAGTTCAAACTAGACATTTGCAATCTACAAACAGAAACATAATCTTTGTCCGTTTTTGGGCCTCAGACCGTTAGTGCCAATAAGCTTTTCCTTGTTGGCTGATATCTCAAGATCTTGGTCATTATTTCCACACTGTTATTTCCATCACACTGGTCATTATGATCAATTTAATTTCATCGGACCACAACACATCACAACAAATGGGTCTTTGTCAATGAATACATTTACAAACTGTGACGTTTTAATGTTATTTTCGGTGTAATGACTTGTTCTTTACTGACTGACCTTTCACCCCATTGGCACAGGACTTGCTTCCCTGTGGATACGCTCTCCTCCCAGATGCAGCCGGTATCTTCTGCTTCTGTTCAGGGGTTGACACACATTTCATAGCAAACTTTTATCCTTTCTGGGACACAGTTTTCAGAAACAATATGAAGACTACATTCTGTCCACATTTCTATGTAAATAAGAAAATAATCATTCTCATTATTCTAACGTTCAGTGACTATAATTTTTAGTCTGAAATATAGAGGATATCTCTGCTGCTGCAACAGACAACTGCTGTATCTCAATGTTTAAAATAGATTAAGGCTTGAATAGTTTCACTGACTCCTTTCAGCACAACAATAGTCTTTTTCCAGCGTCCCAGCAAATATCGTTTTTGAAGCAAAAATTGACACCCAGTGAATCAAGAGAAACATTTGTTGTCCATCCCCATTGTTGGCAGATATCATGTGCGCATCAGATTTACAGGTGTATCAGAAACACACAAATACAAAGGTTCTGGTTACAACCATTGTGGAGAAAAAAGCAAAACAAATGGTGAATTAGGTTAACATAAATGCACTTTGTCCAAGTTCATATTTACATTAAACCAAACAGAAAAGAACACCATCTGCTAAATAATAACTGGTGTCGCAAACATTATGCAAAATGCAAGGGTGGGGATACAAATGTACATTCATATCTGTCATGATTTGGTATTGTTTGCGGTGAGAGACACTCGTAGGCCCAGGCAGACATTTAGAAGGTGTTTAATGATGATCCAGGGTAACAAAATCCAGAAATACAAGGAGCAACGAGGAACAAGACGTGTAGTGACAGACAGACGTACATTAGAGGAGGATCACAGACAACAGGTGGGACTAAATACACAAGGAGGGTAATCACAGAAACGAGACACAGCTGGGAACAATCAGGACGGGACAGAGACTCACAGGGGAAAACAGGACACAGAAAACCTCAAACTAACACACAGAACCTAAAGATCGTTTTCAAGGAAAACCAGGCATCATTTTCTTTTAGTTTAAAATTATATTCTACTCTCTGTAGGTCTTTTACCTAGAATCAAAAATAAAATAAATGAAATACTGTATTGCAACAAAGCACCTCTGAAAAAGTTCAGAGGTGTGAATACTAATACAAAGCTTAAATGTGTCTTTCTTTTTGAATAGTTTTTATTTTTTTTATTATTAACCTGAAGATTCACTTCCTCTTTCGACATCTGGTTGCTGGAATATTTCAGTTAGACTTAAATCTAAGTCTCTTTGACGAATTCTTAGTCAGAATTAGTCAAATATCTTGACAGGGTTGAAAATTAAATGTCACAGTAGCAATCAGTCAGTGCCTTCTATCTTAGCAGAGCAAAACAGGTTTACTCTTTACCTAGTGGTGCAACACACATCACAAATCCTGCATCGATGGTACTTTAGTGTACTATTGGTGCAGAGGGTACACAAAAGGTACCCTTTGCATCAATTGGTGACACCGATGAGTCCCGACTGGACAGTGCAGGATGCTGTCCAAGTGGCTGTGTTGTGGTTGCACACCAAGTGCAACATGCACCAACTGCTTTACGCAGAAAGACTCTGAAATAGAGATGGGTGCTGCACACAGTGTAGATAAAATCCAATAAAAAAGGTGAAGTGAAGACAACAGGGACTGAGAAGAGGAAAAATAAAGACTAGAGAAAGTAAAACTCAGATGCAGAATGCTCAAACAGAGAGGGGAAAATGAAAATAAAGCAAAACGAGGTTGCAAGCTTCTGAAAGTTTGGTGAGAATTTCAATTTCTTTAGATCAGATCCAGATCTTATGATGCAGGTCATGGCTTTCAACAATCCCATCCACGCTTATGTAAAGTTGTTAAAACTGCAAGAAAACCTCTAAAACTTATCATCAAACACTTGAAAATACTTTGGAAGGTTGAAACTCCAAATGGAGCCAAGTGGCTTTTTTCCCCACACATAAAATGTTACTTGTGATGTGCAATATCATAACAATACAAGCAGAACATGGGGGTGGAAAGGAAATAATAGGTGCAAAAAACGAGATCAGATTATGTATTTGTGCTGTGTATAATCTTTTAATCCGTCAGCCAGATAAAGGACAGTAAATCTGATACAGGATCCCTCTCCCTGTTGTGTCATCATCAGATAACACTGATAAAACTGACCTTTGCAGCAGCTGTTTGTGTTCACCCAGCGTTTAAGAGTGTCCATCACTGCACACGCAATGCAACCGATACATGATGAAAAGATCTTTGGTTTTTATTCGGAAATATTGTGGACATGCAAAACAAAATGGACCCAGATGCTTTAAAACAGCCCCCAATACCAAACAGTATTGGGAATATGCACCGTCATATTTAAAATATGCTTTTGAATAGCTGAAAACATGACAGGTTTTTCATGGGTTCAAGCCCAAATATGCATATTTCTTTTTATTATTTCTCTCTCATACAGAGAGAAATAATATTAATATCAAAGAGTTAATAACAAAAGTTTTTTTTTGGAAAATAATCTTATTCATGTTTAACCAATACTAATATTTAAAATAACCAACGCTGATCTAAGCCCAGTTTTTGAATGAAATTGGTCAGTGAAGCTAACTGACTAATTAAAGATACATCAGTATACTTATTCTTCTTCTTTCATAGATACTTACTATTAAAGGGGAGTTTTTGTTTTGTTGTTAATGAAATAGGAATTATTAACTATAGTCATTGTAGTCACAAAAAAACTACAATCTATATTAGTAAATAGAAAAACAATAGAATTTATTGTGCATAAATCAATGCAGAAAAAAAATCTTCCGTTATAAATAGTGATGGTACATTTACAAACCAATTTTGTAATTTTAGGCCATGTCAAAAAAAAAAAAGACTTAGTGGCACTGAACAGAGATAGCCTGGTGGGGGAATAGTTAATTATTATAGAGGACCAACAGAAAAAGTGCAAGGCCTCCATCATGAAATTAGATATCAAATTTTAGGAAGCAACGCCTCAAAACTGAAAATGAAATTCAGTGTAAAATGTCCTACTGGGCTGATAATTGACTGACAAATATCTCTTAGTGTTAAGAGTCTGGAGGTGAGCTGATGAGAAAAGTTCTCAACAAGCAAAACGTATTTCAGTTGAATTCCTTCAAACAGTTTTGGTAAATGCTACAGCAAAAATCTAGAGATTTGTACTGAAGGAAAGATGTTCACTGAATAAAAAGTGAAATATAAAAATACACAAAGCTGTGAAAAAGTACTATTATAATCCATGGGTATTTGTGGCCTTGGTTATTTTTGTCAATGTATTTGGATTATTGTGCCTTGCTGTAAACTAAGAGTTTACCGCATTCGGTTCTTTCCTTTGAGTTGAGTTCTGCCTTATGTGTTTGTAGAGATTTTTAGTTTGACTTGTTTCCGTTTGTAGATCTTTTGGTGTTCTGGCTCAGCTAACTGGAAATGTTTCTGCTTTCCAGCGTCAGTTGCTTTTTGCCTACTATAAACCCTCTTTAGGGTTGGGGGTAGAGGTTGCTGCTGTCTTGTCCAGGTTAAGTCCAGCTCTGAAACATGAAAAATTACAATTTTATCTGGTTACATTTTTCTTGTGACGCTTCAATGTTTCAGCTCAAATGATAATATCCAACAGACATAACTTAGAACACCCAGAGCATCTTTTCTCTATCAGCTTACAGCAACATTTGTCATTGCAGTTCCAAAATTGGAAATATCACAACGCAAACCTGCATTGTATGACCTGCTCCATGTTCAAAATGGTATTGCAGTTGTAAGAACATCACAAATGAAGCAAGCAGAACTTTAGGGTCGGTGCTTTGTCCTGTTGTTTGTGGACACTGTCCAATGGGAGCGATGACCATCACCTGCGTGGCTTTGTTTGTGTGATAGTCTACTTGCTAAAGCAACATATCGTGAAAGCAAACTGTGCCCTTACCCTAACCAATAGAGAAAAATAAAATCTGCTTTTGGTCCAAACAAGCAGACCAAAGGATGCGTTTGTCCCAGAATAAATAATGGGACAAACACGGACCATAAAGATGTCACTTAAACGTTTTTTGATTGACACAGAAGCTCAATAAAAACTGAACAGTTCAATCATAATGCTGTTTATTATTTGTACTAATCCAGTTAAGTCAGTGGAGCTTATTTTTTGCTTACATTGTTGGGTTTTTCGTGAACATCTTGAAGGCTCTAAGACTTCCACGATGTCATATGTGAAAACAAATTATCTGCATACAGTAAGCACTTCATTGTTGCAGCTGTCCTTATAACATTATGTTGGATTTAAAACACTGTAAATTCACTTCTCATAACAAAATTGCATGTTTTTCATCTGTGTTTAAGGATTTTTTCAGCCTGTAGTTCTTCTCCGTTACCAATTAGCTGGAATAAAAAGGGAGAAGGAAAGATAAGAATGAGCCTTGTTGCCCTTGAGCTTTCCAAATGAAACTAATTACTTAAAAATTCTGCGACTGCAGCCTTGTAATGCTCTCACCCTCCTGGTGATTTGTTCCCTTGGCTTTTCACCACATGACAGTCATCAAAGCATCTGAGTCACAGACCACTTAGATTTTTCAGAGAAAAGAAAATGAGGAAAGAATTTCTTCCCCTCTTCTTGTTTAGGTAATTCATCCTACCTTCTATTTGTCTTTCATCTTCTTTCCTTCTCATCCGTTTACTCATCCTCGTCCAGATCTGTCTGTCCAATCATTTTTTTGTCTTGTCCTTTGCCCTAGGTTCATTATTGACTCATAAAGCCAGAGGTCCGTAGTTAAAACCCACGTCATTGGCTGGTTGGATGTCGGTATGAATAGCAGTAAGAGCCACATTTTCATTTTTTGGCTTTCATCACTTAATTAATTCGTAGTAAGAGAAGCTTTCGGTCATTTTGGCTGCAATACTGCCAGCTGATATGATAAAACGGGTCAGGCACAGTTAAGTTAATGGGGCTTGCAGTTTTTAATTATTCAAGATAGAATGCCATGGTAAATGAAATGAAACAATATTTAATCCACATGTAGATGGGGATATTGGTATAACAGATTGTTGGTACCTGTAAAAGAAGCAGCTTTGTTTCTTTTACTCCTGTAGCGCCTGCTGAGCTCCTGCTGCGCTGCACAGCATGGAAACATTAACTAAAGGTACATGACACTGGAGGGTATTTTTCTATTGAGTATATTAAATATTTACAATTTTATGATTTTTCCCCCCACTTCAGTCTTTGTGCAGTGTTGGACTTATTTGTACTGCTGTTATTTCAAACACAAACCATATTATGAGCAGATTGAGTTTGTAGGCTGGACTCTTGTTTAAAGCAGCTTTCAAACACGGAAAGAGCTAAAAGATACATTTTAGCCTGAAGGTGGCATTACAAATTAAGTGAGGCAACACTTTAACTTGCTAATGCTTAAATGTACATAATTATTTGCACATCAGGCATAGAAAACTATTATTTTTAAAGTATGATAACCTTCAATACAAATCCTACGTTGCTACAGAACTATCGTAATATTTTAAAACAACTTTTAGCATGAATCAATCTGTAATTTAAAACTGAAAAGCAACATCGTTTTTTATTCCGACAGCTACAAAAAAATGTAATTACTGTAAGGATCTGAGTGAGTTGCTGCATTTCCATTTCAAATGTGGGAAAAACTGATCATATTTTGCTAATGTCATAAAAATGCAATTGCGTTCCATTAAATAAACAAAATTAAAATCACATGTGAATAAATTCACAAAATAAATCATTTAAAAAACATGCCGCGGCATCATCCTCTGACCTATTGTCGTCTTCATCTTTTCCCCCGGTTGGTAATCACGACTCATGTGATGTGGAAAAACTGCCCTCCTGCGCAGTTCTGCTCAAGAAAATATGACTTACAGGCTCTTCTCTCTGGCTTTCTCGCCTTTGCTTGGATGTTCTCAGGTAGAATTTCTACTGTCAGTGAACAGGAGAAGTCGTAATCGATGTGAGGGACGAGACTCAAACGAGGACAAACAATGTTCAAAGTAGAAAAAAGTTTCCATTTAATTCTTCAAAAAAAAAAATCATTAACAAAGCATAAAGATTTAAAGCAAAAATAAATCAAAGGACAAGTAACACATTTGGATCCAAATTAACTGAGGTCAACTGAACAAACAAAACTGACCTCCAAACAAAGAACAAAAAGCTGCTTACATAGGGTGGAGTTACCTAAATCTACCACATGAGGGAGACATCACACAACAAAAGAACAAATAAATACAAAATTAACTAAAGCATCCCATGAAACAAAGAAAACTAACTTTAACTTAGCACAAACAATAAGTGAATATTTAAGTGACAAAATTAAATAAAATCAACTTGAAGTCTCCCCCGTTCAGTCTTTCAGAAAATGGTTTGATCCAGGTTCCTCCTCCAGCTGGTTTATATCAGCAGCACCTCAAACAAAAAAACAAGCATAAGTAAACCATTCAGACAGACATTAACTAAAGTGTGCACCCATTAGAAAATGTATGTCAAAATGAAATAAACTTAAACAGACTATAAGCTATACTAATAAAGAAAAATATACTAACACGATGTGGTGGTGGTAGGAGCATTCACCACAATCCATGACACCGATTTTCTGCACTGGTTTAGAATTGTAGTCCACCTGTAGCTTTAGCAATATCAGCGGAGGAAGTGAACAAAGACTTCAGTCCGTTAGCCACGCTTCCAAATGTTAACATTCAATTTTTTTACAGGTTTTTCTTGGCTCTCGCGGCCTTTATTTGAAAGTGCATGGACAGGAAAGGAGGGTAAAAAGAGAGAGGGAAGACATGTGGCAAAGGTCACCAGGTTGGGATTCGAACCTGCGACGGCCGTGTCGAGGACTAAGGCCTCCTTACGTGGGTTGTGGTTAACCCCTGCACCACCACATTGCCCCAACATTTAATATGTCATCATTTGCTCAGCTTGGCTCTTCTCCCTTTACAGATTAGTTTTTTTACAGCACAGGCAGCTTCATACCAAAACACGATGTGAATAAGATTATCACGTGATAAATCAAAACTAAAACACTTTAAATTTAGTTACAGCTGGCTTAAAGATCTGTTTTTTCCAAACAAGATCTGATTTTAATCCTTTTTTTCCTTATTTCTTGTTTCAACAAAAGAAATTATAGAAAGTAATATCTCCTAAAATTGACTTATGTTTCAAACATTTGTAATGCGAGTTGAATATGGCGCATTTGACCCAGGATACAAGAATTTGTTTAACCACATGAATTAAACTAAAATTCACTTAACGTTGAACTGGCATATGTCACAGACAAACGTTAGTGATTAGATAAAATTTAAAACCTCAGCAGTGTTCACTCCTTGAGAAAGAAATAATTTCTCAAGAGCAGAGAGTCCAGACCCTCTGTACAGAGCAGATAGGATAACTGCTTTTTTTCCCTCTCGCTCTAGATCAGGGGTGTCCAAAGTTGGTCCTGGAGGGCCGGCATCCTGCATGTTTTAGTTCTCTCCCTGGTTTTACACACCTGCATCAAATGATGGCTCGTTAGAAGGCCTAAGCAGAACACTGACTTGCTGAGGAGGTTGTTAAACCACTAGGGAGATGATAAAAACATGCAGGATGCCAGCCCTCCAGGACCGACTTTGGACACCCCTCTAGATGAAGGTGGACGCTTTTTTCCTCTGCTCCCTCCCTGCCCTTGTCTGCCCTGCTTGTCCCGTCTTTTTCTATAATTTTGGAGCCTCTCTTTGCACATCATCCAAATCTACAAATTACGGATCTGGTCAACCGATCTCTCAATGCAATTGATCAAATTTTCGACGAGAAGTCTGGGCACAGAGAGCCTCTTGTCCTGCAGGGACACACTCAGTGGGATTCACCCTGGATTTATTCATGATAACAGAATTTCTGCTGTTTGGAGCTTGTGGATTCCTGTATTATCGACAAATTTGTGACAGACTTGGCCGAACTAGCAAACACTCAGAGTGTTGGTGTGGACAGAGATGAGGACTCTAAAACTCACTAACGAGTTGGAATCGATCTTGGAGAAGTTGCTAGTTTCGGATCAGTGGAACGACCAAACTAATTTGGATGATTGGGAACTGAGACGTATTAGAGACTTTGGAGAAGATTGAAATTTATAATCTTCCCGACCTAAGACATTCTGTTCATGAATTGGCTTTCCCCGTGTGGCCTTGGAAGGGCTGCATATCTCTAATCTCAGTGAAGATATGTAAACACAATGCTCTTCCCTCCTCACCCCCTCCTGTATCCATGGAGTTGCGAAGCTGAACACTCCTAAGGACATTCCTAGATAAACACCTTATCGGGCGCTCAGCAACATTCCTTCATGGCTGTTACGCCCCCAAGATCTAGGGGTTTTAAGGGGGGGAAGTGGTCAAGCTGGCTCTTCGGAGATTTTAGCATCTCTGAGTTTGTAAGGCGAGGACTAGGACAGATGGGGCAATTAATTCTTAGGCCATCAGCATGGTTTAACTAATCTACTTCTAGTTGAGCTGTGACTGCAACTGGAGCACATACCCCATCAGGTTCTGGTGCAGGTCGAGTGGCACAACCTGAGCATGTTCACATGGCAAACGCGAGTCTTGTGTCGCCGATTAGGGGTACCAATGACGTAATCATTCTCCCCTACTTTCTCTAGAATTTCATAAGGGCCATCAAACCTGGCAGACAAGGCTGAACCAGGAATAGGTAGAAGTGCAACAACCTGATTTCCTACTTGAAAAACTCTTGACGGATGTTTTATCATAGTGATGCTTCATTTTTCTTTGGGAGTCAGCTAGATGCTTCTTAGCTAGAGCATTACACCTCGACATAGGCGCTCACGAAAGACTTGCACATACTTAGTCACACTTTTCTTAGAACTTTCTGCAGGAACCAAGAAAGTTTCTTTTAAAGCTCTTAAAAGGCCACGGGGTGTGTGACCAAATACTAATTCTGCTGGACTGAAACCAAGATATTCTTGAATAGCCTCTCCAGCAGCAAACAATACAAATGGAACCCTCTCATCCCAGCTTTTTTCAGTTTCCAGACAGTACTTGCACAGCATTAACTTTAAGGTCTGATGCCATCGTTCCAAAGCACCTTGGGACTGTGGGTGGTAAGCAGATGAAACAACATGCTTAATGTTTAAGGTTTGAACAACTTTGACTGAAAATTTGTTCCCTGATCCGTGTGTAGTGTTTTTGGTAAACCAAACAAAAGAACTTTGTCAGAGCTTTAACCACAGACTTTGCTGTAATCTTATTCAAAGGGATGGCTTCAGGAAATCGTGTTGCAGCACACATAATTGTGAGCAAATATTGATTTCCACACTTTGTTCTGGGTAAAAGTCCAATACAGCCTACTATGACATGGTCAAATGGTCAGTCTAATAGGGCACAATGGAGCAGGGGGTATTACCTGGTTAGGTTTACCAGCAATTTGGCATACATGACAACTGTGACAGAACTTTGAAACATCACGTTTCATACCAGGCCAGAAAAAGTGCTTTAACAGAAGTTGGTATGTCTTGGTAACACCCAAGTGACCGGACCACTGGCTTTCATGAGCCAGAGACAGAACCTTCTGTCTATATGTGACTGGTACAACAATCTGTTTAACCTTACCCCAGTCTGAGCTGCCTGCACCTGATGAAAACCATTGACGCATTAAAACACCCTGTTGCACAGAGTAAGCTTGTTTCTCTTTATTGGCTTTTTCAGCACTTACCACCTGCTTGAAACATCTTTGTAATGTCTCATCAGCTTGTTGATCAGATGACAAATGTTGTCTGGTCAGGGGGATGGATGGTCAGGGGGATGGATGGTCAGGGGGATGGATGCTTTCTCCCAGAGTGGACCAGGCTCCTTCAGCTCCACCAAATTTGAAAGTAACGAGATGTTGTTACTTTAGGGTTGTGCATCACCCTCGCTAGAAAATGGAGACATCAGAACAGAATCAGAAATGGAAATCAGGGTCTGAAGAGTCTGGGGTTGTCTGATTTAAATGATTGTCTAAAACCCCCAGACTATGAAGTAGTAAACCTCCAGCAATGTCGTTCCCTATTCACATAGTCACCCCATCTATGGGTAAATCTGGGCATACAGCAATAGGGAAACACCTGGTGACAAGTTTTGATTTTATGTAAACTCTGTGGACTGGTCTTTGAGCATAGCCCATCTCTATCCCCCTCAGAACAGAGTTGTAACCACACGCACTCTTAGGTGAGAAAGGTAAAACATTTGAGAGAATGATTGATTGGGAACCTCCAGTGTCTCTTAAGATGCGTACTGGTTTTAAATCAGAGGGATCAGATGCAAGTGAGATTAAGCCATCAAAAATTAATGGTTCAAAACAGGGATCAGGTAATTTGTCACCACGACCAGTGCTCTTATTACGGGGTTCTTTTTCACAAAACCAAAAAAACCAAAATTCTGTTCAGAATTTGTCTGTGATTTGCGTTTTAAAGCTAAACAATCAAGCGAAATTTAGACATACATATTACAGCAATTGCTGTCGAAAAAAAGAAAACTTCTTGTAAGGCAGCAGCTTTAACCAGATCATAATCTAAGCCATCCTTTAACGGAAGCGCTGCCAACACCTCTTGAGCTTTACCAGAAAACTTACATTGTAACAAAAGAGGCCAGGTTTCCCTAGGCCATTGCAAAGCACCAGCAATGCGTTCAAATGCTGCAAAGTATGAATCAACCTCAGATTCTCTGAAAGCAGGTACTAAAGAAATGCACTTACTGATGTTGAATGGCATAGCAGACATGGAGGTGGAACCTGGTGTGACAGAGGCAGAGGGCGCTCCAGTCTGGACCTCCAGCTCAAGTTTGCGAAGCTGTATTGCTTTCTCAGCCTCCTGATCTCAAGCTCCAGCTGAGCTTTTCTGTCCTGGGCCTTTTCCTCCACCTCCATCTGGAGACGTGCCAACCGCACCTTCAAACGAGCTCCATCTCGTCCTGAGCTCACAGACGACAGTGGGTCATAGCAAGGGAGTGTGCAAGGTGTCTTCCTCCGGTACCTCTCTCCTACCTCCACACTAGGACCATCTTTGAGGTCCTTCACAGACAAGGACTTTTGGCGTGGCACTGCAGCAACCTCAGGCAGATCAGGCTCTTTGATCACACCAATCTCCATCAACCCAGCCACTATCAGAGCCTTTAGGTAATGTTTAAGGACCTGTAGCTTAAAGTGCTCCATAATTTGCAGCAATTCACACTTGCGGCAGCTATGTATAAGCTCAAGGGAGGGGTCGGCTAAAAAGTGCTCCAGACTGAATGAAAATCACATCGTTGCTGAATACAGACTATTAAAAAAAAAGTTCCTCTTTTAACTCTAGACACAGGGATCCTCCTTAACGAGTGGTCCCGGACGAGCCCCCACTTATGTTACGCCCCCAAGGTCTAGGAGTCCAGGAGCGGTAACATAAAATGTGTCCAGAGTAACAAGTGGAATGTAAAATGGTTTATTACAAAAGAAAGTTTCACAAGACAATACAATTTAACCCAATTAATGCAAAACAAAATGGAATTAAACTCAAGAATGTCAAGTGCAAATTAAAGTTACAAAATATCCAAACAAGTCAATTCAAAGTAAACTCAAAATAACCCAAAAGGGGGAAAAAAAGAACACACAAAGGGAGCACCAAGCCTCCCAAACAAGCTTCTAGCTTGGCAAAGCAATCTAAAGCTGTAAAGCTACGTAGCAAAACAAGCAGAAACAAAATAGTTCAAAACTGCCACAGCAGTTGTACAAAATGGTTCAAAACAAACTTCCCAAGCAGTTGCAAACACCAAACATGGGGGACAGCTTCACAAAACCTCTTCCAACCCACACAGAAGCAGTATTGCAGGGGTGTCCAAAGTGGGTCCTCGAGGTCCGGCATCCTGCATGTTTAGTTTTCTCCCTGGAGGTTGTAACAACTTCCTCAGCAAGTCAGTGTTCTGCTTAGGCCTCTAATGAGCCATCATTTGATGCAGGTGTGTAAAACCAGGAAGAGACTAAAACATGCAGGATGCTGGTCCTCGAGGACCCACTTTGGACACCCCTGCAGTATTGCCTACAAATACTGCTTACATTCTAATTTGCACAAAGTACATGTCGTCATAAAGTACCAGCATTCTTTGAGCTATCCGTGAGAGATGATCTCTTAATTGGTCATACAAATAAAGTTTAACTCGGCACTTGATTTCACACAGACATCAAGTGTGAAATTCCTTCAGAATAGCTGAAAAGACGAAAGGAAAGTAAAAAAAATCACCTTGTTCATCTTCCATTGCCCTGAGATTCTGGCAGAACTCATGGCTTGTTGGTTCTGGAACATCCTCCACTGACACGGGAAGAGATGATTGCCGCATTTCTATCCCCAATCTGTTGCATTTTACAATACAGTTGAGGTAATTGGTGTTTACTAGCTATCATTTTATCACCCAATAATTAAAAGCTCAAGTAAGAGACCTAGTGGAGGAAAAATAAGACGTTACAACTAGAGCTACTGAAGTCGTTTTTACTAGCTGCTTTTAAATCCTTGAACTCAAAATGGCTCGTGGGAAAACTAGTGTTCAAAATTGATTAAATTCACAAATTTTTTAGGGCAGCCTTATTGTTCTATTAGCGCCAGGAATGAATATTGTAGAGTTTTATTGATCGTCACTAGCAGTGCAGCGTGCTACTGTGTAATACTTTTATTGCTGAACAAGGAAAGGCCTCGTGAATAACACAACAGGCCAACTGAGCAGGCCAAAGCAATAATAAAATGACTAAAACCTGCTCAGTGGAAGGTATCATGCTCGACAGGAAGAAGAGATGAAAAGCCGCTGCTCAAAGAAACATGAGGTCAAAAAAATTGCTGCTTTTACAGAGATTTTCCTCTCTTTTCAGTGATCATATCTACAGGCAAAGTCACTTTGATACGCATAATTATATTTATTGCTTGCATTATCATCAAGTAAGAAAGCTGTATTTAAAAGGCTCTTAAAGAGCAATTGAGTTTAAGGGAATTTCTTCTGTGATGACCAGATTTTTCAGTTACAGTATGTTAGTGCTGATATGTTTCTGTTATTAGCCATCATTACAAATGCACACAAATTTTAGTTGATATTCTCCTAATGTCAAAAAAACATTTTCACAAATGTTTCCAGTAGTTTAAAAAATGTAATTAAAATCACATGTGAATCAGCTTATTCATGTCATTACAAATTATGGCATCAATGGATACAAACACAACATTTTCCAAGACTTAATGCAGGAGCTTGAAGGTAAGTGTTAAACATTCTATAAAATAAGTACTTTTAGAGGCTTGCATAATAATTTGGAGAATACTCAGTTTAAACTTTCAAAATGGAATATAGTCACATTACGCACAATCAATACTTCTATGAAACTAACAAGCACTGACATTCTTAATCCTTTGCATTGATTACTGCAACAGGGTCTTCATAGGTCTAACCCTAATAGCTGGAGGTCTTCCAGAATGCTGCTGCTGGTGTTCTCACTAAAACCAGGAGGATAGGCTAAAGTCCTTACACTGCCTCACTGTAGCTCAGAGAATAGACTTTAAACTACTTTTGGTAGTTTATAAATCACTGAAGGTTTTTTTTTTGTCATTGTAACCTTCCAGCCGTCTCAGGTATTCTGGTTCTGGTCTGCTCTGAATCCCCAGAGCCAAAAAATGGAGAAACAGAAGTCAGCTGCTATGCACTACAAATCTGGAACAAACTCCCAGAGAACTGCACAACAGTGGAAACATGGAGTTTCTTTATTCAAGGTTAAACCCATCTATGTAGAGCTGACTTTGATTGGTAGTAAGTAGAACATTGATCCATATTTTTGAACTGTATGGTTTTTGTGATTTTGATGTATTGATATTTGCATGTGTATTTGCTAGATGATTTTGAAGTATACTTGATGTTTTTATGATGTGAAGTACTTTGATAAAGTTCTGTTATTTGCATCTGTAATTGAGTCATATGAAGATCTGGCTGTTCACTAATGAATCTCTTCAGTTTTGTACGGTTAGATTCAGTTACTGTATACAGTCTCATTTCTTTCTTTTTCCCAGAAAAAGAAAAAGAACTATAAGTGAAGATGTACTTACAGTCCCAGTTGTGATGCACTGCTTAATTAGTCAGGCATGTAGGCATCGGCTCCTCTCAGACCGAGAAACCCTTAGAATTCCTGAGTATTTGGTCCGGATGCCAAACCATTACCATTTGTTAGTTTGTGCATAATCACATTTCGCAGTGCACATTTTGTCAGTTACAATGAATTTAAGAGAAATATGGCAACGACTATCAAGTATTGTGAAGGGCTTTCACATAATCTGTGATCTTCAAGCTTTCACAGATCGCACAAGTGGATTCATTGATTTTTAAATGATGTCTGTCTACTGCTGATTAACAAACAGGCCATCCATGGTAAAACTTTGTACAATGTGGAGTAAAACAAAGTTCCCAAGACTATATATGTACTAATACCAGTAATGACTATGGCAACATAAGAGGCACACACACCATCTTTGGCAGCTGCCATTTAGCGCCAAAGCACTCCTTGTCCTGCTTCCCCAAATAAACCAAACTAACAAACTAGAGTTGAATTGAAGTAGAAGAAACAGGACTGGAGTGAATGCATCCTAAATACAAGTCCATCTTTAATAAGTGGAGATAAGTTGCATGCAACCCCTGGGTTGGGAAAATGTCTCAGGAATAATCTGATGGTTGAAAGTGTGACAGCATAACACAAACTTTGTTAGTGTTCTGCATTCCTCCACAAACCACACATTCAACATCAGAAGATTCATGGGAAAGCATAGAAAAATGTGGAACTTTTTCTAAATTATTTTTAGCAATTTCTAAATCTGTAGAAGTCTGGAATCTTTTATTTGTATATTAGGACTTTTTTATGTGTTTCATCTTCAACAAAAGAAAGTGGACAATGATGGCTAAAAAGAAGCAGTGAAAGTTAATTAAATGTAGGATGTACATTCAGAGCTGACGGACTGAGCTTAAAGTTTTACCTACTGGCATATTTCATTTTTAACTTACATCTCTTAGGTGGTAAGGTGGGTTTTATGCGTTTTCATAGTCTTTGGAACAAGCAGATACATACATCAGATTTCCAAAAAGGGCAATAAACTGGGATAATTAAATGCTAGTGAGTTTCTGCATCTCTGATACTTACATTCTCCTGAAATGTAGGTATAAAATACTAAGTATATTGTTTTAATCAAAGAAAAACCAGCCTTTAGAGTAAATGGTCAAAATATTTTTATAATGAAAACGTTTATAAAGTCCTCCAAAAAACTAGCCCTTGTTAAATTATAAAACAGATTAACTTTTTTTTGTTTTTATTCAGTTTAACTGGCCACACTCGGGTCTGAATACTTTCTAACCAGAAACACCAAAAAAACACTTAAATGTTCTGACAACATGAAGGTTAAAAATGAAAATCAGTGCCATGTCGTGGCCTAAGAAATAGAAGAGCAGATGAGAAGCAAAGTCACTGATATGAAGCCATTTATAAGACATTGAAATTTCAGTGAAATGCAATGAGAGTCATTATCCACAAAGAGAGAACATACTGCAGTGGACTGCTGCCTGACTCATTGTTCAATATTCACACGATCACCTCTTCACTGAGCTTTCTGTGGATCATAGCCACATGTCATTAAAGGAAAATCTGCCCAATCTCAATATTTTCATAGAGCAGATCTGAAATATTTGAAAGAAAATGCAGCTTGGGAAACTGAGACACCTTGGTGCTTTGAGAATTTCCCTCTGGATTAATAAAGTATATTCATGTGTATTCGTAAATAATAGTTGCACTATTGGATGGAATTTGCAATTCTGTCGTAGGGTGGGGTGGTTGGTGGTGAGGAGATGACGCTGAGACCCAGGTAAGATGATGAAAATGAATAATTTAATGGTTACAGTGCTCAGAGCAGTCCAGGAACAAACAGGCAGCACGGCAGACAGATAAGCGCACAGCTAATTGCCGGTAGCACTGAAATAAAGACTGACAAACGGAGCTGACGCCGTCACAGGACTAAACCAGTACAACTGGGACGACGGACGGACACAGACAGCAATAGACAAATGATGACTGACGATAGACAATTGACAAAGATCCAACAAAGAACACTGACAACAGGTGAGGCTAAATACACATGGGGTAACCAAGGGAACGAGACACACCTGGGAGACAATCAAGGGGAAGACTCAGAGACAGGATCACACAGAAAACTCAAAAATAAACACACAGAAACACGGATCATGACAAATGCAGGTATTCCAGATATGCCATTTCTTTTCCTTTGTTATTCTCCCTGCTGTATTTCTTTCCAGAGTACAATTGATTAGTTGTGCTCTCAAGAGTCGAAATAAATAAAGTAAATATTAGATTCTTGGGTAACGTAAAGATTTTTGAATGAACTACTGAAATAGTTATTTAACATTTTAGCTAGTCACAGACATTTGTTATCCCTAATCCCCACCCTACTATTAAAGGCTTACCTTTAATAGTAGTATCACGGTGTGGGGGTGTTTCCGGATTTGGATAGTAAATTATGTAACTATTAATTTGAAAATCCTAAAGGGAAATGTATGATCATCACTTCGTTACCAAATACTCAAGCAAGCAGCAGCTTTGGGGTGTGGATTTTTTGATCCTCAATATGGCTCAAAAAAAGAAAGTGGTTTTGGTGTGACATACATCCGTCCGTCCGTCCATCCATTTTCTAACACCCTTGTCCCTCAGTGGGGTCAGGAGGGTTTGCTGCTGCCTCTCCAGCTAACGTTCCGGGCGAGAGGCGGGGTCACCCTGGACAGGTCGCCAGTCTGTCGCAGGTGACATAGTCCAAGTTTCTCTTATCTTTGCCTGATTTAAATATTCTATAAAATCTACAAAGGGGCCAAAGATTTTCATTGTGCTGTCTTTTATTTTCTTTGTATTATTTACTGAATACTCTTGGAGATGTTACTGGTAAGCAGAGGGCTTTTACTGCAACGTTTGCTTCCACGTGGATCTTCTTTATGTGGTACTGGTCAAAAGCAGCTCTTTTGGACTTATTAAAAATTAAAAGCAGCCTAGGGGACGAGGAAGAGACAAGGATAGAGAGTGCAAACCAAGGGAGAAAAGGAAGCAGACGGTATATTTATGCTGGTTTTAACACCTGTAGTATTAGCAGATGTCATAAAAATACAGACAAGGTAAAAACGGCAGTAAGGAGGACTGGATGCAAATCTTAGTCATTAAAAAAGGAAAAATAAAACGAGTAAACAAAAACAGAAGAAAGAGGGAGCAGATTAAAAAAAACATTCTGCTGTTCAGGAGCTAAAAGAGACTTAATTTTCTTTTGAGGTCATCAGGCGTGTTTGAGCCTCAACGTTTGCAGCACTGCAACAGAAAAAAACTCCCCACTAAATTTAGACAATTTCAAGAGCACACTATGTTGAATGAAAGATTCTTAGTTCAAAGTAATGTCAAATGAACACACTGGGTGAGTGGTAAAGGCTTTACATCGGTGAATAAGTGTCTTCGAGGTCAGTATTTCTGTATTTGTTCTGTGATTTCCTTTAGGCAGCTTCATACGAAGCACTTCTAGTGCCATGAGTTGTTATAGTCAAGTTCCCACAGGATGGGTTGTTCAACAAGATAATCGTGTCCAATTTAAAATTATTTCTCTCAATGACTTGTTCTTCTAAATCTCCTTCTTAGGCTTACCTTTAATAAGCATTTAATTAGAAAACATGTAAAATAAGATTAATGGAAAAAAGACGCTTACCTCAAAGTCATTCTAATGCCATTTCATACTACAGATTCCTATTGCAAAAATGCATTGTGAAGCTTATCAGTAGTCAAACATTATTTTAATTTCCCCAAATTTAATATATCTTTATCTTTTCATTTTTTATTGTTTTATTTTCTTTTTAATATATTTCTCTGTGCCCTTTTTAGACCTAGACTATAAGGACATTTTTTTAAACATTTAAATTAATATTAATTTTGGCTCAAATATCCGTCTTCTGTAATAGATGAAATGAAACAGAATGATGACGGGCTACTCGCAGACTAATAGTAATGTAATATATATTCTTTTGAAACTTAACAGGTGAGAAAATTTAGTGAACGAGGAAGTCAGTCCTGTAGTAAAACAATGTTGAATACCACTTGAACAGAAACACAAAGTCCTGATCAGTTTAAGAAGAACCAACCAAAACAAAGACATTGGTCAAAAACGTCCCCAGAAAATGGACACTGGTCATTTTTAATTCACTGTCAGACCAAAGGCTGAGTTAAAGACAGTCTCAGAGACAACACATTGTCGAGTCTAGATGCTGTATCTAGGCCATCATATAGGACTATTAAGCTGGGCTAATAAAGGAGTTTCTCTGGGCCCAGAAAATGAAGTCATCATCGCGATTAGAGGATGTCCTGAGGCTGGGATGTGAAGGAGATGATACAATAATGGTGGTTAGAAAATGAGAAAAAGCAACTCAGACGAGAACCAGAGCTATGGACTGGGTGGAAAATGGTGTCTGAGCGGCACAGTAGAAAAAAGAAAGAAAAAAAGAATGAAAGAACGAGAACAAACTGTCCCAGAGGAGCACTCATCCACTATCTAATATAGTCGTATTCCCTCTGTATGTCTGTTAATTACGTCCTCTGTATCCATAACAGTAAAAAGCTTGGGCAAGTAAGAACACCTGGAATATGAACTGCTAAGCAGAACTACTCCTATCTGGGGTAATTACTCTTCCTGCTGTTGCTAAGATGGGCAGAGTTTCTTGCTGACTGCCTCAAGTGGCTGGTGAGTGTGTCAAAGAATTTCACAAAACGAACACAAACTCACAATCCATGAGAAAATCTAGATGCTTCCTGGTTACATTATTACATTTCATTATGGTTCTGGGAACATAAAAAATGGTCTGTTTTCTTTTTTTAAATACTGAGAGATTGGATAGAAAAAAACTAAACTAAACTGAAAAGTTTTTTTTCTCTTAGATCTAAATTCTTCTTTAAATTAGAGAGCAGCTGTCTTCAGTCTTCATATATCACCTTATAAAGTAGCCATTCCTTTGGATTTTTTTCACATTTTATTTTGTTACAGTAACAACCTTTTACTTTATTGTTTCATTCCATTTTTGTCCATTATAGTCCAAGACCTTCTAGAGCACAAGGATCTGGAAGTACAAAGAAACCTCCTCTGTAGAGCATAGAGATTTAGAGTGCATTCACACTCAAGCAGGCAATGGCTTGGATGAGTTGGATAAAAGTGGACTGTTTAGCTTTCATCCAACTCTACTTAGTTTGCCAAGAAAGTCCATTTCGTTTACTTTGAAAGTTTGATTCCTTTGCTTAGAAAGTCCAGTTTGTTTGCCTAGAAAGTCCACTTCATTTGGAGAGGTAAGTATATCAAATTGTACTCTGATGCAGACCATAAAAGCTAACTCTGGTCTGCCTACAATTGAAGTGACCTCTGGTGCGGTTCGAATCCGTATGTGAACACAAAGCAAACCGGAGACGCTCAGAAAACAGAGACTATAATTTAATGCAATCTAGGTAAATTTGACCAAAACAAGCATCCGACTCTGGGTTTAACCTGACCTGTCAAGTGAAGCGTTTTAGGCTGGGATTTGAATCTAGGACCCAAACCTTTTTACTTTGAGTTGTTTTAAATTTCTAAAATAAGCTAAATCCATCACCATGTCTGACTAGCTTATTAGCCTTCCACTACACCCAGCATTAATTTACTTTTCTTAACTCTCACAGTGATACATCTCTCTTTTTTTTTGTTTTTATGAAAATAAATTTCAAGTTACCTACTGTTTTATTGATACTAATTTGTATTCTTTCATCCCATCTTGTGTTTAACATACAATCTGTTTGGGTTATTAGCTTTTATCATGTTTATTCTGGCCTGCCTCACGCTCTACTCAAGCTTTATCACCTGACTACCTCTGCTCTCATCAGTCACGCATGATTTGCTTCCCCTCATACCTCCCTGTCTCTCTACGTAACTCTCTTCAAAGTGTCTTGCTGCCTACCCTCGTCTGACTTTCCTCTCTTTGCTTCTCGCTGTCAGTGAGAGCTGTGTATACAGCAATAGGCTGACGACAATCTCTGCGGAGCCCGACATAAAAGCGGAGCATAAGCATGAAAGAGCGAGGCGCGACAGAGGAAGAGTGGGAGTGTGCTCTAACAATACAGTGCTTTATTAAAATGTCAAACACAAAGGGCTACAGAAAAGAGGGATATTACTAGTACCAAAAGCACATTAGTCAGAAGTAGATTTCTTGGAGTGGGAGGAAAATGTCAGCAGAGCTTAATTTATTCTAACCTCAAACATCTGAGGTGACTGCTGCACTTTGCTACCTTGTGTATAACAAAGCTGAATAAATAAAAAGTCCTGTAAACAAAATATAGAAAAAATAAATTCTACTATGTTATGGGTTATCGTATTATTAGAATTTACTAGTACATCTATAAAATGTTTCATATTCCATGAAAGTGCAATATTTCTTGTAAGCCGTCTAGGAAAGTTAAATGGACATTTTATAAAGATTTATTTATTTAGAATTTTAATGATTGGGGCTTGCAGGTGAAAACACACTAATGTACAGTAGGTGGCGATATGCATCTGTGTGTTGCTTACAATCTGCCAATGTAGAAAAGAAGAAAAAGCTCTTTGTTAGCTCCTCCTGTTATGCTACCAGTTGTGGCTTCCTTGTGCATTTTTGGTTTTTCTTATTTTAAGGGAGCTTGTTTATTTTTCATCAGCAAGTCCTATTAAAAGAAAATAGTTACACCATAGTTGCAACACCATAAACATACCTCTGGTTCTTTCAAAGTGAATAATTTTATTTCCCTGGCTATCTGTCAAAATCATTGACTCATCTTGTCCAAAAGAAACCCGTACTTTGCTCTAAATTGCTCCAACACAAGCCTCCACCTCAGAAAAGTGAACTAAAGCCGTTTCACTGGGCTCTACCTTTCCATGAAGGACTTCACCATAACACTTGTAGTTATTCAGTGGGTCAAAACTTGTCATTGTTGATGACCATCATGTGATCCAGTGGTTTTAAAATGGGTACCGGCAGTCCACTTTTTTTTGTATTCTAAATGCATTTTTCTATTAAGTGTTTTACCAGAAAGGAGAAGAGGAAATTTCAGCACATTATGTCTAATAATTTTGAGATTTTGGAGGGCAGGTGTACCTTGCCACAATCCCCCCTCTGGATGGAAAACAATTGGGTATTTGAAAGGCAATAACTCAAAAATGTAATCAATTTGACACTTATTTGTAATGAAATTTGTTCATATTTACAGTATATTAAAAAGCAGGAAAATGCACTATATAAATAGATTACTTTTAAAATGAAGGTTCTTTAAAAAATGTCATTTTAAAAAAATTAAAAGAAAAACAAAAGAAATTTCAATATTGACCTTTACAGCAAACATGGCATTTTTGGGATACCGTATTACAGAAAATATGTTGGAATCAAACCTCAAAAACTGTTTTCACCAGCTAATTTTTTGTATGGATCTGGTACTGTTAAATAAAGATTTATTGGGCTGCAGAAATGCTTTTGAAGCATATTTGACAGACAATAAAAAATTGTAAAAATAGAGAAAAGTTTTTTTGACCACTCCCTAAATTTGTATTTTTCATTGGATTTCATTTTCACATTCCTGTATCAAATAAAGACATTTATTTATGGCTATCTTCAGTTTTCTTGATTCCATCCATCCATCCATCCATCCATCCATCCATCCATCCATCCATCCATCCATCCATCCATCCATCCATCCATCCATCCATCCATCCATCCATCCATCCATCCATCCATCCATCCATCCATTTTCTTCTGCTTATCAGGGGTTGGGTCGTGGGGGCAGCAGCTTCAGAAGGGAGGCCCAGACTTCCCTCCCCAGCCACTTCTTCCAGCTCCTCCGGATGAACCCCGAAAGGATTCCCAGGCCAGCCGAGAGACATAGTCCCTCCAGCGTGTCCTGGGTCTTCCCCGAGGCCTCCTCACCAGGGAGGCGTCCAGGAGGCATCCTGACCAGATGCCTGAGCCTCAACTGGCTCCTCTCGACGTGGAGGAGCAGCGGCTCTACTCTGAGTCCCTCCTGGATGACCGAGCTTCTATCTCTAAGGGAGAGCCCAGCCACCCTGCGGAGGAAACCCATTTCTACCGCTTGTATCCGTGATCTCGTTCTTTCGGTCATGACCCAAAGCTCATGACCATAGATGAGGGTGGGAACGTAGATCGACCGGTAAATCGAGAGCTTCGCTTTTTGGCTCAGCTCTCTCTTCACCACAACGGACCGGTACAGCGCCCGCTTCACGGCAGACGCTGCCCCAATCCGCCTGTCGATCTCCTGCTCCCTTCTTCCCTCATTCGTGAACAAGATCCCCAGATACTTAAACTCCTCCACTTGAGGCAGGACGACCCCCCTGACCCGGAGAAGGCACTCTACCCTTTTCCGGCTCAAGACCATGGCCTCGGATGGCCATCTACAATAATGATAGTAACATTAATAATAAAATAATTGTCAGTGCAAAATAGCCTACAAATTCTTTGGTGGGGGGCGGTGAGGGACCTGATAAAGGCTAGGGGGGCGCTGGCCTGAAAAAGGTTGAGAAACACTGATCTAGTATCACCTTACAGCCCCTCTTTCACTGTGATAAAGAAACTATTTCAGCATTTTCTATATTCTGCAACAAAGCAGAATTCTGGCCTTTAGAACAAATTCCCTTTGAGGTAAAATGAACCCACATGTGTGAACTGTGAATATATTTCTATCAGGAGTTTATATAGTGCTGCTTTTGGAGATCCAGTTGTTCTCTGCCCCTTCCACAGAGATTAAACTGAACTCATCTTGAGTCTGGGTTTGACATTTTCAATTTCACACTTCTTGCAGTTTGTTTTTGTTAAATATTTCACATTGTAGCGAGTGATGATGTGCTCCATACTTAAACCTGCATGAAACATAACCTATCATTTACACATAGTAAACCTACACGTGAGAATACTGCCTTTACTCATTCATGGAGCTAGTATTTCAAACCTCCAGAATTGAACTAAAGCATTATAATTGATTGGTTTCAGGGCACAGACTCGGCTTTTAGACATCATTAGTCTTTAAGTTTTCAGGAGGATTAAAGCCAGAGCCATTTCCTATGTAATGCCAGCTTTTTCCATTTAAAGGTAGCTTTGGTGTGAATTGGGATCAATGCCCTCTTGGGAAAATCAGTAGTGTCCAACTTTCAACCAGATACACTGTGTGAAATCTGTTTGGTTGTTTTTTCTTTTGGGCAAAAGTTGCTTAACTTTCCAAACATCTCTACTAATGCCAAGGCTTATCATTATTGGAAGAAATCTTAATCCAGACAGTAATTGAGGTAATATTATGTCACCAGGGGCAATGCTGTATCCATATTCTTATGGATCAAACTTCATCTTCCAACAGGTGAATGCTTGGTCCTATAGAGTGGAGTTTATTGTAGACAACCTCCAGAATGTAGGAACAGAAATGATGGCGTCTGCAGTCCTGACATAAATCCTGCTGAACACTAGTGTGATCACATTGTGGGTCCTGTTTGTGGTGGAGTGACAAACAACACGAACAGACAGTGGAACTCCTCCTATTGGTGGTTCAGTATTTGCAAATTTTTCTGTGGAACGTAACTCATTCATTTTCCTTGGTGCTTATTTGATTTCCAATTTTGTGCGCAAATTGAAAATAAAAAGTTAACATTGAGAGCTGAAGATTAGTTTGTGACTTTTAATATTGTATTGGTACCAAACCTGCAGAATCAATGTGCGTCACGCACCATTAAAATCAACAGATGAACGGCTCTCGCCCTGCTAGCTTTTGAAACGGAGGCGTTTCATGTACCTTGCTGGCTGTCCGGACCATTGTACGGATGACTCTATTCTGGATGTATTAATTTCATTCCTGGGTTTTACTTGGGTGAAGTATCTTTTCTACTGAAAAAGGGCGTTGACCAAAACCACCATCCTTGCGTTGCACATTTCGCACTGTCCTACAATTTGTTCTCTACACCAAAACCGATTCATCATTGACAATGTTTATCCTGGAAAAGAAAGCAAGTCTTATGTTCTGCATAGAAAATGTTTGAAACAAGCATTCGAGACGACAAAAGAAGAACATAATTATGAGACATTTCTTTCAAAAACTGTTATAGATTTTGCATTTGTTAGGTAGGTATTGTTAGGTAAATTTCAAAAGATGTTTACCTGCCTTTTGCTGCAGAATCCAGTATGCAGTTGTTCCACTCATCTATTTTGTAAAACTGATTGCTTTTTATGATGAAATGACAGTATGTATCCCAAAAGAATAAATTCTAGGTTGTTTTTTTTAAT
Organism: Poecilia reticulata; assembly: GCF_904066995.2. Lineage (NCBI taxonomy): Eukaryota > Metazoa > Chordata > Actinopteri > Cyprinodontiformes > Poeciliidae > Poecilia > Poecilia reticulata. Next base: position 4,138,766 of record NC_088844.1, on the reverse strand, counting down.
GAAAAACTATACTTTCTGTGGCACTTTTTCAGATGGTTGAAAATAAGGAATTTTCCATAAAAAACCCCAACGATTTTATACAAACAGAATCAAGAAAACCCTCTCGTTGGGCTGCCACCTTATCGTGGTGGAGGGGTTTGAGTGTCCCAATGATCCTAGGAGCTATGCTGTCTGGGGCTTTATGCCCCTGGTAGGGTCACCCAAGGCAGACAGGTCCTAGGTGAGGAACCAGACTAAGTGCAGCCTGAAGACCCCTTAATATGGAGACAAACTTTGGATCTAGCGCTCCCTCGCCCGAATGCGGGTCACCGGGGCCCCACTCTGGAGCCAGGCCAGGCTCAGCCCGAAGAGGAGACGTGGGTCCCCCTTCCGATGGGCTCACCACCTGTCCGAGGGGCCAAAGGGGTCGGGTGCATTGTGCTATGGGCGGCAGCCGAGGGAGGGGACCCTGGCGGTCTGATCCTGGCTGCAGAAGCTGGCTCTTGGGACGTGGAACGTCACCTCTCTGGTGGGGAAGGAACCGGAGCCTCGACGCATGGCTCTGGTTCTGGAACCAGTCTCCTTGAGAGGGGCTGGACGTACTTCCACTCTGGAGTTGCCCACGGTGAGAGGCGCCGGGCTGGAGTGGGCATACTTGTTGCCCCCCATCTTGGTGCCTGTACGTTGGGGTTCACCCCGGTGGATGAGAGGGTAGCCTCCCTCCGCCTACAGGTGGGGGGACGGGTTCTGACTGTTGTTTGTGCTTACGGGCCAAACAGCAGTTCAGATTACCCACCCTTCTTGGAGTCCTTAGAGGGGGTACTGGAGAGTGCCCCTCCTGGGGACTCCCTTGTTCTACTGGGAGACTTCAACGCTCACGTGGGCAATGACAGTGAGACCTGGAGAGGCGTGGTTGGGAGGAACGGCCCCCCCGATCTGAACCCAAGCGGTGTTCTGTTGTTGGACTTCTGTGCTCGTCACTGATTGTCCATCACGAACACCATGTTCAGGTATGAGGGCGTCCATATGTGCACTTGGCACCAGGACACCCTAGGCCGCAGTTCGATGATTGACTTTGTCTTCGTCTCATCGGATTTGTGGCCGTATGTCTTGATCACTCGGGTGAAGAGAGGTGCGGAGCTGTCCACTGACCACTACCTGGTGATGAGTTGGCTCCGGTGGAGGGGGAGGAAGCCGGTCAGACCTGGCAGGCCCAAACGTGTAGTGAGGGTCTGCTGGGAATGTCTGGCGGAGTCCCCTGTGAGATGGAGCTTTAACTCCCATCTCCGGCAGAACTTCGAACAAGTTCCGGGGGAGGTGGGGGACATTGAGTCTGCTTCCCAGTACAGCATCAACACTGTTTATAGAGGGCATGGTGTGCTGCTGACCTCAACTCGGGACGTTGTGGGCCGGTGGGCGGAATACTTTAAAGACCTCCTCAATCCCACCAACATGCCTTCTGTTGAGGAAGCTGAGCCTGGGGACTCTGGGTTGGGCTCTGCAGTCTCTGGGGACGAGGTCGCCGAGGTGGTCAAAAAGTTCCTCGGTGACAGGGCCCCGGGGGTGGATGAGATCCAGCCAGAGTTTCTTAAGGCTCTGGATGTTGCAGGGTTGTGTTGGCTGATGCAATAGCCCTTTAGCATTTTTTGGTGCTTCAGGTAGAGGAGGTGGAGCTAGGAAATAAACAGATATCCTTAGTATTTTATGAACTTGCCAATTTGATGCAACACATAAAATGTAGTTGCACTTTCACCCACATTGAACTGTAACTGCACTGTCACTGTCACTCTCACCTGTCATCACTGTCCGTCCTGTCCTTCTGTTTCCATTATCCTCACTCTCTCCTAGCTGAGTTGCAAGCCTCTCATTTTCTTCAACGTTAAACCCTAATTCATCCTCACTACCTTTGGTTTTCTTTAGTAATAAACTATAAAACATATTAATTTTGTAAATGGAAGAAAAAAGGGTCAAATATAGTCAGATGCAATATAGAAAGGATTCAAAATGCATTACTATAGCAGACTCTAGGAGATCAGTGAATATGATCAACACGCCGGGCTAGCAATACAATTGTAATCTTAATGGTACAGTGTTGCCATATTGCAACATCAACATTTCACAGGTTAACATAAAATTATCAAATACAGCACAATAAATCACAGCAAAACAGCAAAAGATCACACCGGGTGCCAATTCTGTCAGCTAAAAACAGGAAACTGAGGCTACAATTCACACAGACTCAGAACAAACATGGACAATAGAAGGTTGGAAAAACCTTGGTGGGTCTGATGAGTCTCGATTTCTGCTGCGACATTCGGATGGTAGGGTCAGAATTTGGCGTCAACATGAAAGCATCATGGATCCATCCTGCCTTACATCAACGGTTCAGTGGTGTGGGGGATATTTTCCTGGCACACTTTGGGCCCATTAGTACCAACTGAGCATTGTGCTAACACCACAGCCTACCTGAGCATTGTTGCTGACCATGTCCAACAATTTATGACCACATTGTACCCATCTTCTGATGGCTACTTCCAGCAGGACAGTGCACCATGTCAAAATGCGCGAATCATCCCAGACTAATTCTTTGAACACAATGAGTTCACTGAACTCTAATGACCTCCACAGTCACCAGAGCTCACTCTAGTAGAAAACATTTGTGTTGCAGTGGAACGGGAGATTCGCATCATGGATGTGCAGCTGACAAATCTGCAGCAACTGTGTGATGCTATCATGTCAATATGGACCACACTCTGAGGAATGTTTCCAGTACCTTATTGAATCTATGTCATGAAGGATTAAGGCAGTTCTGAAGGCAAAAGGGGGTCCAACCCGGTATTAGCAAGGTGTACTTAATAAAGTGGCCGGTGAGTGTAAATCAAATCTGTTTGTCTTGCAAACATTTACAAAAAGTGTTGACTAAATAAACTGAATTGCATTTGTAAAATTTATTTTAACATGTTTGAAGTACCTATTTGCATTTACGATTATTCTTATAGCAGAGTGGAAATGAGGCTTAGCTATAGAGTCTGTAATTTGTTTTATTGGTGAGTATCTGTCTAATTACTTCTCTAACATCAAAGAATAGCTTCAAGGTGGACGCTGATTGAGGGCAGTCAAGAGATCTTCAATGTTTTCTGAGTGAAAGAAGGAAAACACATTCTTGTGGTTTTGTATGATAAAAGTGAAACCAAATCTACTAGACCTTGATAACTTGTTTTTTTTTTTGTTTTTTTACTATAAGGTAAATACATGTGTGCAGGGTATGAAATCTCTCCAAATCATTAGCATTATCAAGAAAGATGAAGAGTAGGGGGAAAAAAACTTTAATAGAAAGTAAGTGGGAGAATGGAAATGGGTGAAAACATTGTGAAAGTTTAGAATTCTTTTGGTGTTTTGGAACTTTTCTTCCCTTCTGATTTGCTGCCAGCAGAAAACACAGCAGCCAGAAACTTCAACTCCGTGATAAAAGAAACCTTACTGGAACTGGAAAGATATTTTCTTTTGGTCAGATGATGGATTCTCACAGTAGGATCCCCAGCTGATCCAACTGAAAAGGACCAAGTTCTAGGTCTGCTGGTTAAACGCATCAAACTGCCTAATGCCAGGTAAAGTGTATTGAAAGTAATAATCTCGTCAGAATAAAGTGTAACAAAATGTAAAAAAGATAAAGCGTCAAACTGTCACCTTCTCTCTTGGTCTTTGTTTCTTATTTTATCTTCCCCCCTGCTTGCTGAGCCTCCTTTCTTATCTCCATCTTCATGCTGTCATGGAGAATGCTGATATTCATAAAGCAAAGGCTCTGCATCGCTAAAGTAACCAAAACCTATAAAATCCTCTGAAGCTAAACCATGGCACTGCTCACTTTTGAAGCAAAAGGTAGAAAGGTTTTATCAAATTAGACTAAAACTATATCAAGTATGTACTTGATCTGCATCAAGTACATACTTGATCTATATCAATATACAGATCAAGTATCCCCAGCAGCTGAGTAGTTTAAAGGAGCAGTATCATGTATTTTACAGATATATACTGCCATTTTATAGCATAATCAAGTAGACATGTTACCTTCAGTTGTTATGAAAATTCTGTATGTATTTAATAGGAATTAAAAGAAATGCGACTTCATAACTTAATGCTTTGAAATTAGTCCTCTGTCTTTTTAAAAACTTGTGCTCTTTTTGAAACTCCGCCTTCAGGAAGTCATCACTTCATTGCTCCTCTATTAACCCTTTAACAACTTTTTTTTTTTTACCAGCGTTGCACATTTTGCAAAATTGAGAAAGTTATTTAGAATAATGTTGTTGGAAACACGACTAATGTGGCGAGTTGGAGTTTTAATGACTTAGAAGTGGCTTTGTAACCCTTTCCAGGCTGATACATTTCATATCTCTACTTCAATTTCTTGAGATAAGGGAATGATGTGTTGGCCTCTAGCCTACTTTATGTTTTCAGATTGGTTCTATATCCAGGTCCTTCTAAAAAAAATTAGCATATTGTGATAAAGTTCATTATTTTCCATAATGTAAAGATAAAAATTAAACTCTTATATTTTAGATTCATTGCACACCAGCTGAAATATTTCAGGTCTTTTATTGTTTTAATACTGATGATTTTGGCAAACAGCTCATGAAAACCCAAAATCCCCGTCTCAAAATATTAGCATATTTCATCCGACCAATAAAATAAAAGTGTTTTAATACCAAAAAAGTCAACCTTCAGATAATTATGTTCAGTTATGGACTCAATACTTGGTCAGGAATCCTTTTGCAGCCTTCAATGCGGCATGGAGGCCATCAGCCTGTGGCTCTGCTGAGGTGTCATGGAGCCCAGGATGCTTCGATAGCCTTAAGCTCATCCAGAGTTTTGGGTCTTGGTCTCTCAACTTTCTCTTCACAATATCCCACAGATTCTCTATGGGGTTCAGGTCAGGAGAGTTGGCAGGCCAACTGAGCACAGTACCATGGTCAGTAATACCAGTGGTTTTGGCACTGTGAGCAGGTGCCAGGTTGTGCTGAAAAATGAAATCTTCATCTCCATAAAGCTTTTCAGCAGATGGAAGCATGAAGTGCTCCAAAACCTCCTGATAGCTGCTGCATTGACCTGCCCTTGATAAAACCCAGTGGACCAACACCAGCAGCTGACATGGCTCCCAGACCATCACTGACTGTGGGTACTGGACACTGGACTTCTGGCATTTTGGCATTTCCTTCTCCCCAGTCTTCCTCCAGACTCTGGCACCTTGATTTCCAAATGACATGTAAAATTTGCTTTCATCCAAAAAAAGTACTTTGGACCAAACAGTCCAGTGCTGCTTCTCTGTGGCCCAGGTCAGGCACTTCTGCCACCGTTTATGGTTCAAAAGTGGTTTGACCTGGGGAATGAGGGACCTGTAGCCCATGTCCTGCACACGCCTGTGCACGGTGGCTCTGGATGTTTCTACTCCAGACTCAGTCCACTGCTTCCCCCAAGGTCTGGAATCGGCCCTTCTCCACCATCTTCCTCAGGTCCGGTCACCTCTTCTCGTTGTGCAGCGTTTTCTGCCACACTTTTTCCTTCCCACTGAGGTGCCTTGATGCAGCACTCTGGGAACAGCCTATTGGTTCAGAAATGTCTTTCTGTGTCTCACCCTCTTGCTTTAGGGCGTCAATGATGGCCTTCTGGACAGCAGTCAGGTCAGCAGTCTGACCCATGATTGTGGTTTTGAGTAATGAACCAGGCTGGGAGTTTTTAAAAGCCTCAGGAATCTTTTGCAGGTGTTTAGTGTTACTTTGTTGATTCAGATGATGAGGTTAACTGCTTGTTCAGAGAACCTTTTCATGATATGCTAATTTTTTTAGACAGATTTTGGGTTTTCATGAGCTGTTTGCCAAAATCATCAGTATTAAAACAATAAAAGACCTAAAATATTTCAGTTGGTGTGCAATGAATCTAAAATATATGACAGTTTAGTTTTTATCATTACATTATGGAAAATAATAAACTTTATCACAATATGCTAATTTTTTTAGAAGGACCTGTACATGATGAGGGCTAAGGCAATTAACTACTGAAAAAGGGGTTAATTTAGCTGAAACAAATAAATCTGTAGAAGGTTAAATACTTTTTCACACCCCTGTAAAACAGTCTGGTAATGCTTATATTTTAATGGTGGACATCAAATCTCTCCCTTTTTAGCCCGTTTATGATTTGCTTGAATTTAACGTGAGAACTATTCGATGTTGGAACAACTACTTCACATGTACTTCTTCAAACTTTTATCAGTTAACCACTCAATTCATCTACCAGAAAACTTGCAGTTTTTTTCCCTCTAAAAATCCTAAAAAATGTAGAAGCCTGTTTTATTAACTTGTTTTCTACCAAGCAACCAAGGCAGTGCTAAATGGACAACACAGCGTTCTGCGCAGCTGAACCAAACCTAATATTGCATGAGTCTCATTAAATGAGTAGGTTATGGATTGAAAGTCAAAGAACAATAGAGTCAGAGAGCAGTGGCTGAGAGAGCTGGGGTTTTCCTGACCAACAACCTCAGATCCATTGTGCTGGTTCATGCTAGCTAGATGTGGTAACTGTGACAGGGATGACTGTTTTTCTACTTTATTTTTCCACCGGTAACCATGTTGAAACAAGACTGAATTATGAAAGTGGTAATAAATCTTGATTGATTACTTTCAAGCCTAAAGCCCAGTGTTGGATTTGTCCAACAGAAACTGTCTTTGTTTACATATGTATGATTTAAAGGACACATCTACAGGTCATGGTCCGAGTTTGTTACATTCCAAACACAAACCTCAATGGATTTTAAGAAGAATTGATGTAATAGACCAGCAAAAAGTAGTATGCATAAAACCCCCAGAAATGCAATAATTCATTCGGCTTCATGACCTTAGAGTCAATCATTTATAAACCCAGCTTAATTCTGCAATTGCACCCAAATTGCAGGGAGTTATGTTTCTACCATTTTTAATTTAGAGATTAGAAATGTGTTCATGCTTATTTGTATGCCATCTAAACTTGATGAAGATCGTCATTGAACATCACTTTTCATTTCTTGCCACAGATTCACGATGGATTTAGCTCTGGACTTAGACTAGGCCACTGTCGTACAAGTATATTCTTTGACCGAAAACACGGTGTTGGAGCTCGTTGACCTACTGGAAGCTAAACTGGTCTCAAGTCTTTTGTAGACTAGGTTTTACACCAAAGGTCCCTTGTATCGATCCACATTGTTGCTGACCTAAATTATTCAATCGACCAATGAGCTTTGGATTATGGATGAAGAAACCTCTCACTCCCCATGGCGATAGGGTTAGGGCTAATTTATTAGTTTTGATTGGATCATGAGAAGACACTTACGCTACTAGTTTCAACACTATTTGATGTCTGTTGCCAGTTTGTAATGTATAGTGTGTTCACCTCTATAGACCTGAGAGTGAAACAGGCCCAAAGAAATTGACATATTCCTATTCTCTACTGTTACACATCAGAGGATTATGTTTTTTAGTTACTCAGGGGTGAAAGTAGGTTTAAATTCTTGGGGGTACTATGACAAGAAGATAAATAAATAAATACAATTATTATCACAAATGATAATGCACATTATTATGCACAGAAAGGTAGCAAGCATTTTACTTTTTACTAGCAAACACACATACATCTACACGCATACACACACACAAGCGCACACACACCTACTAAGGCATGCTACTCTGCACATAAACGCCCCACAACGTCTGACGCAGTGACGTGACGTTGGTTCCAAAGATCTATTGGCCAATAGTAGACATAGAAGGCAGCTCTTCTCATTAACATAACGATGCAGCAGAAAAACAGCGAGCAGAAATGGGAGAAGCAAAAAAAGACAAAGCAAAATATCTATTTTCTTGACGGAAACTCATGTGTAAGGAAAAGGAAAAACTAAATATATATTTATGCTTTTATTTATATATTTATTCTTTTATTATGTTGGTTTCGGTCCTCCATAGACACACACACACATACATGTATGTATATACATACATGTATGTACTGTATATATACACATGTATATATAAATGTATGTATAAACGTTGCAACAAGACGGTCCTGGGTTCCCGGTCTTTCTGCATGGAGTCTCCATGTTCTCCCTGTGCATGGTGGGTTTTCTCCAGGTACTCCGGTTTCCTCCCACAGTTCAAAAACATGACTGTCAGGTTAATTGGCCTCTCCTAATTATCCCTAAGTGTGAGTGTGTGTGCATGGTTGTGTGTCTTGTTTGTATCTGTGTCGCCCTGCAACAGACTAGCGACCCTCCCGACCCCCAGTAAGGGACAAGGGTGTACGGACAGACAGACGGATCGATGGAGCTATAAGGATTGAAAAAGGTTATCATTTTAGAGAAAATCTCATCAACATCAATATTTCCACTAAATAAGGAGCAAAAATAATTGTTTGCTAGAGTAAAAATCTCCGAGACTCTGAGCTCAAACCGAGATGCCCAAACTATTTTTTCTGAAACCCTAGACAATTAATTTAATTTCACATAATTATCGCAGTAGAAGCCATTTGTTTATTAAATACTGATGTTTGTTATAAATGACGTATACTCACAAAAAACGAGATAATTAGTTCAAGTTTGTGTTTATTGAATGTTGAGAAACTACAGCGGCTGTGATGAGCCACAGCAAAGGTAAACAAACGTAAAACAACCCGAACAGGTGATCAACTCTAAGGGTGCGTTCACACCGCAGCCTTAAGTGACTCAATTCCGATTTTTTTGCCAAGGCCGTTCACACTGCCAGTAAATGCAACCTGTATGTGTTCTGCAGTGTAAACGGGCAAATGACCTGAAAGTGTCCCGCATGCGCAGTAGAGGGCGCCATAGCGTCAGCGTTCTCAGTGTTCTGCCAACCGCCATAAAAAGAAGAAGTGCTCAGTGTTTGCGGAAGTAAACATGGAGGCTAACGGTGGAGCATAGCTTATATATTTGAAGTTGTTGTCCAACCGGAGCAGCATATTAACAACTTAATCCTCATTACATGATTGTTTTTCTTCCCACTTGCTCGTATCAGGACACAGAATAGTGAGATTTGTTGAGTATCAGTGACGTTCAGTTCGGATGAATGTGACCTGGACGTTATGGTCGCATTTGAATCGGATACGTATCGGATATGGGTCACATTCTAAAAGGAATCTGACCTGTGCTGTTCACACTGCCATGAAGAGATCAGATACAGGTCGCATTACGTCAAAAAAATCGGAATTGGGTCACTTAAGGCTGCAGTGTGAACGCACCCTAAATCTCCCTCTTTGTCATTTAAAGCACACCTGTTGCCATGGCAACCACCACGAGCTGAGCACAGGTTACGTTAAAAACATAACATTCAGTCCGTTACGATATTAGGTTTTCAGGCTTGATATTTATTTTGCGATCATTAATAAGCCTCATAAACACAGCGGTGACCGCAGCCCAAATGCTCTGACTCTGGTCGCTATAGTAACGTTTACATATCCCTTCAAAATAAGATACAGATGTGCCACAAAAACGAACATTTTACTTTCGTGAAAATTTTAACTCACAATACTGACTAACGGAGCCCTGAGCTTGTTTCTCTGCAACCAGACGGTCCCATCAGGGAGAGATGAGAGACAATAACACCTGAAGTGTTGCTTATATCCACAGCCTGCTTGGTCTCTACGTGGTGAATGTAACCAGGATCATTTTTCTGTTGGATTTGGTTTTTTTATTTTTCTATTTTGATTAGATCTAATTTTATTTATTTTTATTTAAAGATTTAATTAAAATCCCCCGTTCCTTAATTTATTCAATACCAAGCAGGCGAGATCATTATTGGTCTCGCGATGTTTGAATGTCATGTGACAGCTGCACGTCAGCATCCTAAATTGACAGCTACGGCTTATATTGGTGCTGAATCGCACCTTAGGTAGGAGACGCTGTCGGACTCTGACGTGCAGGTAGGCTTGGGTTTCTGTTCCCAAAGCGGTTTTGCTTTTGAATGTCGATCATACATCAATCGTATACCTCTGTTAAATTACAGACATATGGTCACTCATCTGTACGTTGAAACGATCTCTGTCTGTCTGTCGATGAGGAACTGGTAAGTGTTGCTCGGGAGCTAGAATGCTAGCGCTAGCCTCCCAGCCCGTGATTACGCACCCACGTAAAACACATTGGATTAAGAAATGCATGTACATGTATATTGATTGTCTGGCCTGTTTGCGCAGGCCAGGTGTGTTCCAGATCCCACCCCGCTCGGAGTAAACTGGAGGATCTGGGACACATTAAGAACTGTCTGGTTTATGTACACTGACCGGACTGGCGAGCTAACCATAGCGGAACCAGAAATCCACCCAATCTCTGAGGAACCGTCTCCAAACTGGTTGGAAATTCAACCAACCATCCACAGCGGGAACTAAAGGACTATTTTGTTTTCTCTTTCATCACCGAAAGAGACTTCCTTGTTTTAGGGAACCGGACTTCACAGTTGTGAAACACTTTGTATATATTGTAAATATAAATACACTTCGCTGATTTTTTTCACCATCTACTTGTCTCTGTGTTTTACAATTTGCCGCCACCTCCAGCAGACGAACCTAGTTAGTTTTTTAAGAAATAATTTGGATTATTTCAAATCCTAGAATGTAACACAGGTTACATGAAGCAGCTTGAAGCTTCATTGCCTCATTAGCAGCCGGTCGCCTCATGTTACGCAGAGCGGCTTGTAATGTGGGACTCACCTACCGGTCCGGGATGAATCCATTCTCCTGTCTCTTCTCTGGGCCTTTTCCCCTTCGCAAAGAAACTTTCCAAAGACGTCTGATCTGTTTCTACTCACTTTGCTGCTTGTGGCCTCAGTGTTGGCGCGCAAGTAACCGAGACTTCCAATGATTCACTTCCTGCTAAAGAGCCCCCTGGTGTTTGAAGAAAAATCCACATATTAACGGCTTGTAGTCCGGAAAATACGGTAAATAAAAACTCTGAATGCTTTCTGGTATTGTTCAGGGGGCCGGACCAAATGTGGAGGCGGGCCGGATCCGGCCCGCGGGCCGTAGTTTGGGGACCACTGCGCTAGTGGATCGACATATTTCACCGCTGCTCTAGCAAAGCACGAACAGTTCAGAAACAACATGAAATGGGAAAAAAGCTATTTATTAACTGATTAAGTCGTGTTTTAGATTGTTCTTGAAAAATTAATCAGTCACAGCTTCACAGTGAACCCGTTGATTTCTTACAGCTGACAGCCGCTCCTCTCTCTTGCTGGTACTGCGTCCTCCGCTAAATCTTTTAGGGGTACGCAGTACCCTACCGTACCCGCCTACTTTCACCCCTGTACTTACTGCATGAACACACTTATTCATGTGTGATTTTAATTGGGTTTCTCATTTAATGTAAACACTGAAATTGTACTTTTTCGATATTCTGAAAACTGCGGATTTGTGACGGAAATGCAGCTAGTGATAAACCACTCTAGCACATGCATCTTGAATAAAATACATTAATGGTTGCAGTTGGAAAGTAACAAAATATGAAAAAGTTCAAGTAGTGTAAAAACTTTTGCTAGTTCTGTTGGGATTTGAGTTTTTCTGTTTACTTTAGGTTTCTGTGTCTAGTGAGTCTCCATGTTGTCTTGTCTTCCCCTTGATTGATCCCAGGTGTGTCTCATTCCCTGATCACACTCCCTGTGTGTTTCAACCCACCTGTGTTCTTCATTCCTTGTCGGGTCCTTGTCCAAGTCTTTGTCTACAGTAAGTTGTCATCCCAGTCAGTTTGTATTTTATGTTCCTCGTTAGCCAGTGTTACCAGTGTGAGCTTAACCTCCCGCTCAACTGTGCTGCCTCTGTTTTGGAACCTTTGCTTTCTCATTAAAATCTACTTTGTTCATCTTTCACCCTGGACCTACGGCGTCTCTCTTACAGCATCCTCAACCCTGAATCGTGACAAGTTCAAGTATTGTCCTGCTGTTTATTTAGTTTTTCCTTGCGAGTTCTTGGTGCCAGCTAAAGACAGAGGAAACTGGTGTGAAAGAGACACAGAAAGGGAGACGTCAAACAAAGAAGTGGATGAGGGACGTGGAAAAAGGCATGAATAAAAAGGGCAGTAATGAGGAAGCCATTATTTGTTTTGAATTGAGGTCAGAAGGGTGAAACGTAAAATTGCCCCTTGAGCAGCAGGCGTCAAATGTTCATTTATTCATATCACATAATGAACAATAACAGGCATTCATTGAGAAAACACACTGGACTCAGGCTGCTGTGGTGTATTTGTTCCTTCTTTAGATTGTTGAAAGTCACTGAGGGTATGTTTTAGCTTTATATTTTACAATAAAGTAAACGATAAATTTATTGGACTGGTGGTCCTATTTTATAATAATCAGTAAACCTTTGTCTCTGAAGTGCCTGTGCCTTGTGTATTTTCCACACATGCAACTACCTCTTAATAGGTCTAATCTGCTTGCTTCTTATTATTTTAGAAACTCTCTGATGTGATTTTTTTCCCAACTACCGGAGAGTTAACAACACAAAGATAGGAAACATGAGTGCAATGACAGTATTAGCATGAGAGCAAAGCAAAGAGATTATCAAGGCTATGATTTTCACTGTCGAGGTCACAGCGAATAAGATTCAATGGGAGAATGAAAAGTCGCCTTCAAAGGGCGGAGAAGACTTCGCTATTATTCTCCGTCTGGAAAGTGACACTCGACTCTTAGTGTTTCGCCTCAGGACAGGTTAGTAGCATGAATGTCAAAGTTGATTTCACACTCTGACTCTCTCATGTGATAGATGTGGCTGCTGTGAACGGTGCACACACTTGCAGACATGTATGGACAGAGTGTATTTACACTTGTGTCAGAGGTACCAAACACAAACCCTCTAAAGCTGTGTTTCCATTGACGGTAAAAATGCGCAAATTGGAACTATGAAAATAAATTAGCTTAGTGGAAACAAGGCAATTTTGAAAAAGCTCACTTTTTTGATAAAAAGTTTTTGAGCTAGGATGACGTGGTTTGTTTGGCCATATTGAAATTAGTGTATTTCACAAAACTGCATTGGAAACACTTTTTTCGCAACGTGCGAGTCACATGGTTAACAACCAGATGTTACTACTGACAGAAATGACAAAGAAGACGACAGGAAGTCATTGGAGGAAGATTGTGTGGGATGATTTTTATTGACTTATCACATGAACAAACATATTTATGTGTGAGTTTAATTGCGTTTCTTCTTTAATGGAACCACTGCAATCGCGAAATTGAGTTTTTTCAACATTAGCACAATATTGATGTTTTGCCCACAATTAGTAATGGACATGCTGCACACAAAGATGATCACATTGTGGCCAGTCAGCATGAACAGATTGCTGTTTCTACGTTCTCAAATATTTCATGGGAAGAGATCTAACAGTTTGCAGTAAATACATTTAACAATGCACAGACTCATTTTTGTCTCTTACATTCCAAATTGTGTTTTGGATGTCTGCAAGGTATTTGCCAAACATACTTGAAACGTCAAATGCCACCCACTTCTCTGTGTTGATGTAAAGCAAAATACAAGTAAGTTAGATTTTGTTAAAAGATTCAGTGAAGTTATGGGGGAAAAGAAATACAACCTTTTCAAATCTGGGATTGGACATATTTGTACAGACTAACAATATCGTGAAATTCTAGAAGTTCTTCAAAATTTTTATTTGTTCATTTTTGCGTTGCAGTTCATTTATATTTGTGTTGTGTTATTAAAAAGCTTCCCAAGAGGAATAAAAAGTGCGTTTTTGTAAAATATGATAGATGTTCCATTGTGACCAAACCCATCCAGTTTCTTGGCTTAATCCAGACATGCTTTAAAACCCTGGTTAAGATGCAGTTAAACAAATATGAGCAAAACTGGTGTGTTTTTATCAGAGTAGAGTTTCCTCTGGGACCCCGTCCAAACAAGCTCCTCTAGGTCCGTGTTTTCCCGATTGTACTGCCGTGACCCTTAACATTTACCAAAAACAACAAAGATGAAGATGAAGACCTTCACTGGCTTCCTGTCACCTACAGAATTCAGTACAAAATCGCTCTCATTACCCATCAATGTTTAAACGGACCCTCTCCGGATTATCTGAAGGACCTTCTCATTCCACATTCATCCACCAATCTCTACGATCACAAGACTGTAACTTCCTCCACCTTCCTCGATCCAGATTAAGGACCATGGGAGATCGGGCATTCGCTGTGGCTGCCCCCCGTCTCTGGAACACTCTCCCGGATTATTTGAGAGCTCTGCAACCACTGGTTGACTTCAAAAGATGCTTGAAGACTTTTCTATTTAAGCAAGCCTATTCTGCCCCTACATGATTTTTATGATGTTGATTTTATCCTTGATTTTAGTTGCACTGTGTAGCACTTTGAGATTTTTGTTAATAAAAAGTGCGGTACAAATTAAATTGATTATTATTATTATTATCATTATGAAGAGTCTGAGATGGAGTGGTTGGGCTTTTTCTAATTTTCCCAAAGATCCTACAGTCTCATTTCACTGTCCGAACTTTCCCACTTACAAATATTCCTTCTCACTGCATACTAATATATTCTACAACCCATTCCAGGCTGATTGGGTAACAACAATTGTTTTTCTAATATTTGTGCTTTTGTGTCGATACTTTATAATCCCTGTAAAAACGCTTGTGCTTCACATTTTATTAGTGTAGACACCATATATATCTAAAAATACTTTGATATGCACAGTTTAACCTAACATCTACAGTCTTCTTTATTTCCTTCCTTTTGAGGGCACAGTAAATCACCAGCAAGGAACAGAAATGACGCTCCTGGACTGGCTGCTTTGCAGTGTTCCAGGTCGCGGTGTAGCTCGGTGTTTCAGCTTCCTACGCTGAATTCTCTCTCGCACATTTTATATATGAAAAATCTGTGAATAGACAAATGTGCCTGTTGTTACCACATTGCGTGGTATTCACCCAACCGCTGCGTTAGGGATGAATGGTGTGGTCTCTCACTACCCCATTGTGAAACCTGAACACTGAATCAGTGTGAGATTCTTCTGGACTCTGATTTTATCTTCCTGTTTCCAGAGTGTTTCCTTTCACATGATCCTGTGGGTGAAACAATCCCCCAGAAAAAGGACATTACAACCTTCAACTATTACACCTTTGAGGATTCAAGTTAGTTAAGGTCCAAGTCTCACAAGAGCACTTCCAGATTGTTCAATACTTCCTGTCTGTTTTGTCAGTCGCTCACATTCCTGTCTTTTTAACAGAGCCTGACCAGAAACGAAGTCACTGTCCGTCTGGCGCATTATATTTTTTAACCTCAGTAAAATCAGTTTAGCCTTTCCTGGTCTCTGGTCTATGATTATTATTATTGTTATTATTACAAGGGCCATTGTAGATTTCAGCAGCATAAAATAACAGACATAAACAAGGAATGCAAAAGACATATTTTTGTATCACAATAAGCTCAACATGCTTGAAAAGGAGCTAAAACAATATAAACTCCTACCACATAAATTTATACCATATTTTCAGATGGACCCTCATTATTAAATAAGAAAAAGGAAAATAATAAATTAAAATCAAATAATTTTCCATTGTATCTGTTTTTTTGGGGGGGTCTGCCATGGACTCACCAAACACACATATATGTCTAGATTAAAATAAGAGAATCTCCACTTACATACTCAGAATTTTTGAGAATAATCTGAGAAACGTCTTAGAAAAAATTGGGAATTTTTTAGATTAACCTTAAAATTTCAAAATTTTTCTATGAAATTATTACCTTTTCTAGTCAAAAATGTTCAAGTTTTTTGAGAAACGTCTGAGTGTCTTAGCAGAAATGTGCTCCTCCGTTTCCTTCTTTCCTACAATAACTGGGTGTGAATGTTTTACAGTTTTGTTGGGAAATTTTGACCCACTCACTTTGCAAAGACTTTATGGTGCCGTAGTTGTTCCAAATAGTGGAGCAACCCAGGATTAACTCCAGGACCTTTTTAAAACATTAATTATGCAAAAAGCGTAAAAAGAAGAACCTAGTAAACCTGGAAATACTTTTTCATGGCACTATAAAATGCTGTGAATAACACAATTATGTCTTTGGACACTGGAAGGAAAGAAAAAAAAACGGAACAAAAAAAATCATTCTGAAGCTACAAAATGTGGTCGTTCTTAATAAAAAGCTAATCAGATTGCAGCAGTGTTATTGAAACAGTACAGCCAAGACTTGCAGCCTCCTTCAATCTGTCTGATGGGGGCAATCAACTGATGAAACATGCAGAAAGACGGAGAGATGCAAGAAGGGCCACTTCCACTCTGATTTTCTCACATCGCCCCGATCTCTGTGGCCCTTCTCTACCTCCAGCTGTCCTTTCTCAAGGCTGCTCTCCTCCTTCTAATCATCTCCCTCTCTCTCTACTCACCCTCATGTGAGCTGAAGGCGGGGAGGCAAAAACAGAAAAAAAATGCAGAGTGGAAGCAGCTCAATGAAAAGGGACAGTCACATAGTGGACTACTCTATTACTGAAAACAAGCAGGACGGCAATGTGCTAATGAATGACAGAGGTGATGGCTAGAGCGAAGAAATGGGAAGAAGAGGAGGATGGTGGCAGGATGGGTGATGGTGGGAAACAGAACACAGGAGTTTGGGGTGGAAATCAACACACATGGTGGGAGAGCAGATAAATGTAGGAGGAAAGACTGAGAATCACATTGAAACTTGGATAACAGTCTGCAAGCACTAAAGATGACCTCTGTTATTATGAGACTGCGAACGAAACCTGTTGAGATAATGATAATAATAATAATTTTACACACTCAGATGGAAACATGTTAAAGCCAGATTTGGATTCAATGTTTGCTGTGACCTTATCCCAGTTTGGTAACAACTTTATGTTCCCCTACTGGATAGAAATGATGCAGTTTGATCAAATATAATATATATATCCATATATATAATATTTCTATGTGTTTTCTCATATTATAATTATTGGTGGCCATCCTAACTAGCCTTAGCATTTAAGACAGGCTCTGGTGACCTGACCAGAGAAGCCGTAGTGCAGCAGAGAGCAAGGATGATTGACAGCACTAATATACTCCTGACTCTGATTGGTTGCTTGTAATTAGCATTAGGAGAACTGGGAGAGGGTAGAGGAGCTCAGTGTGTCTCATATCACACTGTCATGACATGGTGACAGTGTTAACAAATATATATATATATATATATATATATATATATATATATATATATATTATTAAGGTTACATATTGCAATTTTAAGCACCTTTTGCTATCCAATCATTTGTCAGTCGAATCCAAAAAAGTAGACTTAGTTCAAGCAGAAAGGGCTGAACATACAAATAAATGTCTTATCTGCAGATGCATCCTATGCTACAAATGATCAAACATTCACTAGGAATGCTGTTATTCCTGTTTAGGAAATAAAATAATTTTCTTATTTGAAAAAAGGTTTGAATCATTTGTTGATTTGCAACTTTTAATGTTCTTCTAATATTGCATTTAAAATGCTTAAATGAAACGGGTTGTGCCAATGTCTCTGTCTGAATAAAATAATGGATTAATCATCAGAATAATCAATGCAATAAGCTGTTCCTAAAATAGTTGTTAATGGCAATCCTACTTCCCATTAACAATTAGCCATTAATTAACCATTTTCCATTAACCTTTATTCAACAGTAATTTGACAGGAAAGAGGGTGGAAAACATGTAGCAAGATGGCAAACTGGGTCCAGGAACAGCCTCCTTACACCTGGTTTATCTTCTCTACCAACTGGGACAATCAGCACTTAACACTAACGTTAATGGCAGAATAAATGCAAAATACAGTTTTAAGATCTAACTTTTATTCAATGATGGAAAAAAAACATTAAAACCAACCTAGTATTAAAAAGAAGTAGCTGAAAATGTTTTTGGTTGTGTATTTTCTCAAGTTATCTTTGTCAAATAACAATTTGCTTGATCAAACATGTAAGTGTGACTAAGAAGCAAAAACCAGAAATCTGTAAATACTTTTTCACAACACTTAAAAACTGCATTTGCAGCCATTGTCATCACTCTTCTTCGACTAAATGCCGGAGCTCGCATGGCGGTATCTGTAATTTTAGGCTAAGGCTAGAACATTCTGCAGAGCGCCTTCAGCAGGATGTGAATTGGGGTTTAAAATGCTGCCTGCATGCTGGTGTTTCCTGGAGGAATTAGAATTAATGTATCTTCAGAAACAGCTTATGCCTCTCACTGTCGTGGCCCTTAGTCAGCAAACCGCCGAGTGCTTTCCTCCTCCGCCACGTGATGCCGCCTGAGATGCTATCTGCACTGCCAGAGTTTATAAATTATCTCACCTGGAAAATGTCAAGTGCAGCCATGTTTTCTGTGTCAGCAGGAAGTAGCTTGCCTTGAGTGCTTTTCATTATGTTTCTGTTGCTTTTTAGCTCCTCCCTGTAAATGTTTGAGTTGCAGAGGAAAGTGCAATAAGGAAGAAGCTGAAACTGAGAGGCTCCATCAGCCGGGAGCGACTTGTGGACCTACATTTTTAAAATCATTGACAAAAAAACCAGAAACAAATTGAAGGACTGGCTTCTGAATGAAGCTGAATTATTGGGTAAGAAAACTGTCAGGAGTGTTTTTGAAAGACTGGAGCTCCACAAATCTTCCTACAGTTGAACTCATATTTCTGATGATAATAATCATCAGAAACATGATAATACATCACATGGAATGTATTATCATGTTTTAGATTTTCAATCATTACTTCTTTTATTTCTGTCTGTGCTTTTGAAGACTAGAAATGTAATCAGTAAATCTTTGACATGTTCTTTCTCACATTATTGTTGCATTTAGGAAATAGAAATATATTTTGTAATTCCAACTGACCTACAACAAGAGAAGTTTGCTCTGATTTAACTACATAATGAGCGAAGAAACGGTGGACATGTCTTTTTATTCTTTATATGTCACCTTGTGGTTTTAACTGTAACTTCACAGTTGAGTATAAAGATGATGAATTTGACCAACATCCCAAACGTTGGAAAGAACTCTGCAATTCTGAATTATGTGATTAGAACCTGCTGATATTTCCAAAATGTGTCATCATCTGCCTTCTTAAATAATTATGAAGTAATTACTACAGGCCAATGAGTTAACAAGAATAGTTGTGAAGGGTTACGTCAATTTTCTAGTGCAGAAACACTGACTACCCTACGCTGCATTTTCCACAGTAGTCCACACTTTTCCTGTTTGTCACTATATTAAGCTGTAGATTGTATGAAGCCTGCAGGAAGGAACTGACAGGAAACATCTGCACTCCATCCTGAAAACATGGAACTTTTTCAAGAAAACTTACTTTCTGACCTGACATGCAGAGCGAGACAGTCCGTCAGCAGCAGCTGGTAACATTTTGCCAAGCATGTTGGTCACCCAGATGTTGGCGCTGCCCGTGTTTTTGTGGTTGATAATATCTTTCCTCCCTTTAGCTTTTCATGGATGCTTTCTTCACAGATCCTGGTAAGCTTTGAATTAGGTGTGGATAAAGCTCTCCCTTTAGTGAGGTACTGGAGATTACGTTAAATGAATAAAAAAAGTTAAAAATGTATGTTGTTCTTACAATCCTAATATTGAAACTAAATGATTGAATGGGATCTAGTGACTATAGAATCAACAATGAACCTGTAATCACAGTACAGCTGACCCCGGGTCTTAGGGGGTAGATGCCACATCTGTTTTGCAGAAAAAGTCACTTTTGATACGGCCACAAAAACATCTTTATCAAAAACAAGTTGTTTTTTTAATTACTGCATTTCTATTTAGCAAATTTATTTATGAAATGTCAAATTGTGCAATTGTATGATCAATTGCAGCTACTGACAATAAAAAATAATGCGCCAGTTTTGTAAACATTTAACTCTGTGTGAAAATTTCATTAAATTCAAAATTACTTTTGATCCCAAAGGGAAATTAACAGTTCTTGTAACTCATTAATTAAAAGTGTTCAAATAGTTTTTGTAGAATTTAATGAAGACTCTGACTGAAGACACTGTTTTCTCAAGACGGTATCATAAAGAGGATGGTCAGTGTCGTCTATAATTTTGTCGACTTCGTGTCACGGTGTGAATCCTTCTTTGCCTCATCATCTCCAGAGGTTCCTCAGCTGTCTCCAGAACAGAACCATCCTTCTTCATCAGGTTGTTGAGCCTTTTTAGCTCCCTGGTTCTGATGCTGCTGCTCCAGCAGATGATTGATGAAGAGATGATCCTCTCAACAACAGACTGATAGAAGAAGGATTTTAGTTTCCTCAAGAAGTCCAGTCTGCTCTGTCCCTTCTTCTAGATGCTTCACTGCGTCTCCAGTCTGTTTTCCAGATGAACATCGAGGTATTTATTTTCCTCAACCACCTCCACTTCTTTGATCTAACCGTTTCTCATGAAATCTACAATCATCTCCTTTGTTTAGTTTATTTCAAGATGAGATGATGGTTCCCACACCATGACACAGAGTCCACCAGATCTCTGTACTCAGATTCTTGTTCATCTCTGACACAACTGACAACTGTAGAGTCATCAGAGTATTTCTGTAGATGACAAAGGCCGGGCTCATCCTGGAAGTCTGATGTGTGCAGAGTGAAAAGGAACGATGCGAGTACAGCTCCCTGTGGTCTCCTGTGCTGCTGATCACCTAGTTAGACACTCAGTCCTTCAGTCTCACAAACGGTGGTCTGTTAGTGAGGTAGTCATAGATCCAGGTGATTGTTGAGGCCTCCGCCTGAGCCTTCTGGAGTTTCTGATAAAGCAGATCACACTGAATTGTGCTAAATGTTCTGGAGAAATCAAAGAACATGATCCTCACCTGCTTTGTCCAGAGGACATGGAGTTTTACTCTATAAAGTAAAACATACTCTACAGCCACAAAAACATCAAAGCAACAACGTTGAAAATGCTCTTATTTAGTGTTTACACAGATTTCTTCATAGAACTTGAACTGAGTGTTAGTGTAAATGTTCAGGACTAGACAGACCCAGTATTATCCAGAATCATTAAAATCGTCCAACACTTTATTTCTGAAATGAGTCTCCTTTATTCTGGGGTAAGGGATAAATTTGGGCATTTCATTGTGACACGTACACAACAAAGAATATTCACTAAAGGCCCTGGAGATTTTTAATACCCACATACAGTTATTGCTTATGGAGGTTTTACAATGGGGATCAAATTCCAGTTACATACAGGGACACCAGATATTGAACCTCAATATGAAAAAGTGAAGAGGACCAGAGCGAAGTGAGACTCCAGTGCAGCCAGAAAAAATGTCCCCTTACAATATGAGGCGGGTGTCTGGCTGCTTCATTCAGTCTGGTCTGGATGAGAAGTGATGCAATTCAAATGAAAAGTCTTTTTATTGGATGTTTAATTGGAAGCTGTTTCTCATTCCCCAAGACAATGAGATAATGACTCAGCAGTGACTGAGACTTGCTCAACTAACCTGGTGGAGTTTCTCCCATTGTCAAGCTGAACATACCCATTCACCTTCTAAAGGTTTTATGCTATGGAGTATTCTTGTTTTAGATATCATGATGTGTATATACACATTTATTTATTTATTTTATTTATCGCACTCTGATGCTTAACTTTGTCAGTTGAAAATGTAAATATGCATCTTATCCTAAAACTGATAAAGGAAATCTTTTATTGTCTCAAACCAAACGTGTCATTTTTCCAGATTTTTATATTCAGGATATTTTAAAAGAACCCGTTTTGCTTCAAGCGTAATTCAGAAATATTACCTATAAACTGGTGAAAGATAAATCATCATTTTATCCAAACGTCCATCTTGGTGTTTTTTAAAGTGAAAGTTGATGGAAGTGACCGCAGAACAAGACCGCATGGCTGTGAATTAGTAACCCTCTGCAGGAGAGAGGCTTGAAAAACGGTAAATCTGCATTACATTATATTAATGTGTTAAACGTTTTATATTTATTGCATCTGTTAACACTCTTCCCACAAGAACTTAAGAAGAAGCTTCCTGAAGATCAGCTCAGTCACTTCTTGTGAAAAGCATCAGTTACTATCCAAACTTTAATCATTTTTACTTTGGTTTTAGAGAAGTCTACAGAACCCGTCAGGTGATACGCGTGGAAACAAACAAGGCGAGGGAACAACTTGTTTACTTTGTTGGAACAGGACGATGTTGAAAGTGAATCCCAGTTCATTTTACTTTAATCTGTTATTCTTCAGTCACTAGCGGTTAGGTGTGAAGTAATTCTTAGCAGAAGACGCTTATTTTAGCTGCTAAAAAACATGGGCTCCTACGAAAATAATAGCCTCCACTGTGGTGGAGTGTAGACACTTTTACATTTTCTGTATATAAATCACAAATTGTACAGCCAAACTACATGTGGATGTACTGAACTATTAATATTTCTCTGCTAACAAAAGCATCCATTGGACTAGTGGTGTAGAAAAGCTTACAAGGCTCCTTCTTTGTTAGCTAATTAATAAGCTAATTTAGCTCATTGTTATTTCAGGGAAAATTTATTTACATCATTAAGTAAAAACCATTACATTCTTATGATATGAGTTTTGGGTAAGAAATGTATTACTTTAAAATTTTTGAAAGGTAAATATATATATATATATGCAGACCTACTTTATGTGTGGAAAATTATAGGATATTTCTATGTAGTTTGAGACAAAACAAATGTAGCATACATTTGTTTTGTATATATAATATATATATATATGTATGCTACATTTGTTTTGTCTCAAACTACATAGAAATATCCTATAATTTTTCACACATAAAGTAGGTCTGCAACCTGTGGTTATTCTAAAAATGACTCATACTCATAAGTATTCATAACACGTAACAAGTAACAAATAAATAAATAAAAAGCAGTCACTTGTTTACTTTCTTCTGTCTTTGTCATCAATTTTTCCGACCACCTTCCTCCATTTATCCGTCTCCTCCACTGTAACATCAAGCCAACCTTCGTCTGTCTCATCGGCGTCTCATGCACGCCGCCGCAATCAGTCCACTTAGAAGGGAATGCAAATCTGTAATTAGCCGAATCCCGTTAACTGGAGATGAAACGGTTGACACTGCCCAAATTGGATTTTCACTGACGCCTTCAATAATACCCCGTCTCAGTGTAAACTCTTAATTAGCCACCGTTGCTTCTCTCGAACAAGGCATGAATCTCCTTAGAAAAAGTAAGACAAGCTCAAACAAAGCTGTTGTTGTTTGTAATGTTTTGTGGTCGGCTGTGTCTTTACATGCTCTATGAAATTTAAAAGAGTGAGAGAGACAATTGTGTGAACGTAATCAAATTATCTCCAAGCATACATTAGCAACATGCTCAGTCTTTTAAAAGTTCTCTCATCAAGTTTCAAACATAAACCTGAATGTATTTAATTGGGATTCTTGTGACAGAACAATAAAACGTAACATTGAAATGAAGTGGAATGAAAAGGACATTTAACTCAAAGATCCTGAGACATAACAACCTCAACAGTTGCACCAACTAGTTGACATTCAGACCAGGTGATTGTGGCGCTGCAGTGACTTTTTATCTTTCACATTGACAAACAGGTTTTTCCAATTAGATAGAAAGATGAGGAACTAAATCAACATGCCCCTTTTGAAACCTCACCCTACATTTCTGGAGGTACAACGTGACGTTTGAAAAATGTTTCATTATCTTGTTGTGCATTTTTAAAGAGACCCAGTGAATATAACTCAATTCTCCACACAATGAAAGCCACAATCGTTTCACCCATGAAGCTCTCCGGTTGTCTCTTCAACCTTTGTTAGCAATGGGATATAAAAGAGAAATCATATTTTCAGTTTCCCCTTCAGGTGGTCATTAATATTCAAGTTTAAAACCATCCAGTTTTGGTTTCCAGCCCATCTTTTGGGGGATAGACTCCTGTAATAATAATAAAAATGAGAGGAAAAAAAATCTAATCATTTCTTTAGAAGTGGGTCAGTTTGCATCAGTATGCAGAGCCAACATTTATTTTTTCCACTTAAAGCAATGATTTAACAGACATATTTTCACAGTGAATGACTAATAGCAGGCAAGATATAGTTTAACAGATTATCCATAATGTTGGGTTCATAACAAGTTGGGAGTTTAGCATAACAGCTGGCAAAACCTGTTTTCACCAGTTGTGTTTTATAAAGAATCTGTTTTCTGTCATTCTGAGGAATGAATGGAGGAAACAAGCCCAGAGACGTAGAGGAGCGAGAATTATTTAATAACTAAAAACTTACAGCAGGATGTGGGACGAAAACCAGGAAACAGGCATAGAAACACCAAAACGGCACTGAGATATGTGACAGAGTTACAGCGGAGGAGACAGTGAGGACTGATGCAACCTGAAGAGCCTAAACACTGACGAATAGTGACAAAATAACCAGAA
The DNA here is from genome assembly GCF_904066995.2 of Poecilia reticulata. NCBI lineage: Eukaryota > Metazoa > Chordata > Actinopteri > Cyprinodontiformes > Poeciliidae > Poecilia > Poecilia reticulata. The sequence goes on along the minus strand of NC_088844.1, from coordinate 4,114,373 downwards.
GAGCTAATCACAGGGGAGTAGATGCAGCTGGGGAAGGGACCAGGAAGGGATGATGGAGAAAATTAGAAATAGCAGGGAAGAGACTAATAATGGCAGCTGAGGAAAGAATAATAATAAAGAAACCAAAAAGAATGTAAAAAAACAACAACAAAACAGAAATGCACTTAATATCCCAGACTGGTAACAGTTCTTCACACTTCACCAGACAGTCACATGCTGACATGAACTGGATCACGCCTCATGAGACAGTCATGGTGAGACATTCCACAGTATTTGATTCACATCTCACCTGTAACAGCAACACAAAGGAGTGGAAAAGATTTTTTAAAAATTAGTCTCTCAAGTGCCTCATATGAATTTTGTCAAGATGCAGACGTGAAAAGAAGCCACTGCCCATAACCAGCCCGTTTCGTCTCACACACAATAAATGAGTTTAAAAAAAGTAGAATTCAGAAAAAAAAAAAAAGTCTGGACTTGTGTGATGTGGATCAGTGATAAGTGATAATTAGACGGCACCACCACAGCAAGACGACTAATTGTTATCATCAGATTAAAGGAATAATTGTGTGTGAACACATCATCAAAACATGGCAGTGGCAAATTTGATCAAGCAGATGTTGAATTAATTGGTTTTGAGGCTGATTGCATTAATGCTCTGAGTCTATTAGTGGTACAGAGGAGTAATTAACACCCTGCCTCTAACTTACATGTTGGCAACGGGACCCTCGACACACACAAAGGAAGGTGATAAAGCTTCCTCCACACCGGCACGTTTTTGTTCCCGTTTGGAGAAAATGAACAGTTTCCTTCTTTGCTTTGTTTTCTTCAGAATGTTATCAGTTTCCAGCCACAAATTAAAAGAAAAAAAAATACCAGAAGGTTTTCGATTTACATTGGCAATCATCAAAAATACACACTCGCCTAATTAGCAGCATATTTATTGTTAATTAGTTATTACTTGAAGCCAAATTTGCCTCCTTTGCTCTTCAGTTTGTCTTTAGACGTTATTTGTTTTCTTCTTGGTTTGGATGTTGGCAAATTTCAATGTTTTGTGATCAGTTTTCAAGCTTCTAAGTAAAGTTTAATCTTTGTCAGAAAATATTATATTCAACCTTTTATCTTAAATGTGAAATTACAGTTACCACTTAAAACATGTTGTGTAACCTAAAATCAGACCAGCGATTTGGTTTGTCATGAAACGGTGAAAATGCTTGAGAGCTCCGTGTTTGGAGAGGGTTAAAGGAAAAGCTCACAAGTGATCCATTTTAATGACTTAATGGGAAGCTTATGATTCTGACATTTCTTTTAAAAAGTACTTTTGCTGCATAGACCCAACAAAATTGGAGACCTCTGTTTCTGGTGTTAAAGTAACATGCTTTTTACGCCCACTATCCATTTCAAACAAAGTACGTATTACATTAAAAGCCTTTTTTTAACTACCAAAAAACCTTTTGGATTCAAAATGTGTCCTCTAAAGGAAAAGATGTAAAATATACAGCAAATGTTGTTTCTAAGAGACAGTCTTCAGCGTGAAAACGAGCTATTTGCTCAAGCAACAGATTTGTTTCATACTATTAATGATGGTGGCCTTTTGAAAGCAGATGGTTTCATACAGTGCATTAAAAGAAATATTCCGACATGATTTAGTGAGGAAAAAGAGCTGATGTTTCTGTGTTAGCTCACTGAGGATGCCCAGATGGATTTCCATTGGCTAGATTCCAGAATAACTGAAGACAGAATTTTAGATTTTTTTCTTTATATCGAACTGTGACTGTATGGTGTTTTTATCATGTAAACTGTCTTGTTGCTGAAATGTATTACACACATAAATTGAAACTTGCCATTCTTGAGTCTTATGTGGTTTGGGGTGTTTACACCACCAGAATGTCCTGACTTCATGATCTCATTGTATCGGGTTTCCAGTGCATGGAATCTTCTTCTCTGGTCCTGCGAGCTAAACAATCCCCAGTAAATACATTTTTTGAATCAATTTTGTTAAATTTTGTTAATGTGGAAGGGAGGGCAGGCTGATCTCTGGTGGCCTCTAGAAACTTCTTTTTTATAAATTATAACTGCACAAATGAAAAATGTTGCTACACGAACCAGCACAAATGTCCCACAGTTGATTGACAATATTTATTTATGTCTTTAAAATTATGGCAGCATAAACAAACATTTTTGCTGCACAAACCTTTGACCCCAATTTCATGTAATTTGAAGACTTCACTCAGGTGTTTGGGTCTGGCAGCAATGTCTTGTATTGTGATTTTCAATTTATATAAAAGAAATAAAAACCTTATCAATACCAAATGGAAATTATACTTTACTGTAACTTTTATCCCTCTTGGAAGGAAGAGGTGTGCTTTTATCTTCCAGGTGTTAAAATTCTGAACATGTTCTACTGACCCTGTGTTTCAAAAACCCACGATAAAACCTTCACACTCCAAGTTCATTGTCATGCAACTGATGTCAGCATTCTAGTATTCTGGTCAGTATTGCTAAATTTAACAGGGTCAAAACAGAAAACAATGTGACTCATTAAAACAGTTGTTGCACTTTCCATGGTAGTCTCTATCTGACAGAATATCATTTTCTTCTATGAGAAATGAAGACAAATTGCTCCATCTCAAATGTATTAAACTTTGAAAAGTCTTCAGCTCAGTGTCAGGGTTATTACATTTCAACAAGACCACATTGGCCTCTGTCAGGATAGTTACATTTTATGAAAAGATCGCAGACGCACTCTGTCAAACAAGTCCATCCTGACCACTACTTGTCTCAGCGCTGAAACCACATTCACATCACTGCCTGAGGCTTAATGTGTTATTACTGACTAAATCATTCCCATAATGGTATTGATGTAAACAGAAAGTGTCACACCAGCACCTATCATCTCAAGGATGGATTTCACAGGTAATGACATACATTTTAATACTTTACAGCCTGAAATTACTGACAAATATATAAATAAATGAATGATAGGTGTTCAAAGTTTAGTATGTGTTTTAGATACATAGTAAAAGATCCCACAATCACACATACTTCAATTCATAGAGGACATAAATCATGACTGCCACTTTATGTGACTCACTAACAGGTGAGGTAGAGCAGAGGCTAGGCTAGAGAGGCTAGGCTAGAGAGGCTAGGCTAGAGAGGCTAGGCGAGAGAGGCTAGGCTAGAGAGGCTAGGCGAGAGAGGCTAGGCTAGAGAGGCTAGGCGAGAGAGGCTAGGCTAGAGAGGCTAGGCTAGAGAGGCTAGACGAGAGAGGCTAGGCTAGAGAGGCTAGGCGAGAGAGGCTAGGCTAGAGAGGCTAGGCTAGAGAGGCTAGGCTAGAGAGGCTAGGCGAGAGAGGCCAGGCTAGAGAGGCTAGGCTAGAGAGGCTAGGCTAGAGAGGCTAGGCTAGAGAGGCTAGGTTAGAGAGGCTAGACGAGAGAGGCTAGGCTAGAGAGGCTAGGCGAGAGAGGCTAGGCTAGAGAGGCTAGTCGAGAGAGGCTAGGCTAGAGAGGCTAGGCGAGAGAGACTAGGCTAGAGAGGCTAGGCTAGAAAGGCTAGGCTAGAGAGGCTAGGCTAGAGAGGCTAGGCGAGAGAGGCTAGGCTAGAGAGGCTAGGCTAGAGAGGCTAGGCTAGAGAGGCTAGGCTAGAGAGGCTAGGCTAGAGAGGCCAGGCTAGAGAGGCCAGGCTAGAGAGGCTAGGCTAGAGAGGCTAGGCTAGAGAGGCTAGGCTAGAGAGGCTAGACGAGAGAGGCTAGGCTAGAGAGGCTAGGCTAGAGAGGCTAGACGAGAGAGGCTAGGCTAGAGAGGCTAGGCGAGAGAGGCTAGGCTAGAGAGGCTAGGCGAGAGAGGCTAGGCTAGAGAGGCTAGGCGAGAGAGGCTAGGCTAGAGAGGCTAGGCTAGAGAGGCTAGGCGAGAGAGGCTAGGCTAGAGAGGCTAGGCTAGAGAGGCTAGACGAGAGAGGCTAGGCTAGAGAGGCTAGTCGAGAGAGGCTAGGCTAGAGAGGCTAGGCTAGAAAGGCTAGGCTAGAAAGGCTAGGCAAGAGAGGCTAGGCGAGAGAGGCTAGGCTAGAGAGGCTAGTCGAGAGAGGCTAGGCTAGAGAGGCTAGGCGAGAGAGGCTAGGCTAGAGAGGCTAGGCTAGAAAGGCTAGGCGAGAGAGGCTAGGCTAGAGAGGCTAGGCTAGAGAGGCTAGACAAGAGAGGCTAGGCTAGAGAGGCTAGGCGAGAGAGGCAAGGCTAGAGAGGCTAGGCTAGAAAGGCTAGGCTAGAGAGGCTAGGCTAGAGAGGCTAGGCTAGAGAGGCTAGGCTAGAGAGGCTAGGCGAGAGAGGCTAGGCGAGAGAGGCTAGGCGAGAGAGGCTAGGCTAGAGAGGCGAGAGAGGCTAGGCTAGAGAGGCTAGGCGAGAGAGGCTAGGCTAGAGAGGCTAGGCTAGAGAGGCTAGGCTAGAGAGGCTAGGCTAGAGAGGCTAGGCGAGAGAGGCTAGGCTAGAGAGGCTAGGCGAGAGAGGCTAGGCTAGAGAGGCTAGGCGAGAGAGGCTAGGCGAGAGAGGCTAGGCTAGAGAGGCTAGGCTAGAGAGGCTAGGCGAGAGAGGCTAGGCTAGAGAGGCTAGGCTAGAGAGGCTAGGCGAGAGAGGCTAGGCGAGAGAGGCTAGGCGAGAGAGGCTAGGCTAGAGAGGCTAGGCTAGAGAGGATAGGCTAGAGAGGCTAGGCTAGAGAGGCTAGGCTAGAGAGGCTAGGCTAGAAAGGCTAGGCTAGAGAGGCTAGGCGAGAGAGGCTAGGCTAGAAAGGCTAGGCTAGAGAGGCTAGGCTAGAGAGGCTAGGCTAGACAGACTAGGCTAGAAAGGCTAGGCTAGAGAGGCTAGGCGAGAGAGGCTAGGCTAGAGAGGCTAGGCTAGAAAGGCTAGGCTAGAGAGGCTAGGCGAGAGAGGCTAGGCTAGAAAGGCTAGGCTAGAGAGGCTAGGCTAGAGAGGCTAGGCGAGAGAGGCTAGGCGAGAGAGGCTAGGCTAGAGAGGCTAGGCTAGAGAGGCTAGGCTAGAGAGGCTAGGCGAGAGAGGCTAGGCGAGAGAGGCTAGGCTAGAGAGGCTAGGCTAGAGAGGCTAGGCGAGAGAGGCTAGGCTAGAGAGGCTAGGCTAGAGAGGCTAGGCTAGAGAGGCTAGGCTAGAGAGGCTAGGCGAGAGAGGCTAGGCGAGAGAGGCTAGGCTAGAGAGGCGAGAGAGGCTAGGCTAGAGAGGCTAGGCTAGAGAGGCTAGGCTAGAGAGGCTAGGCTAGAGAGGCTAGGCGAAAGAGGCTAGGCGAGAGAGGCTAGGCTAGAGAGGCTAGGCGAGAGAGGCTAGGCTAGAGAGGCTAGGCTAGAGAGGCTAGGCGAGAGAGGCTAGGCGAGAGAGGCTAGGCTAGAGAGGCTAGGCTAGAGAGGCTAGGCTAGAGAGGCTAGGCTAGAGAGGCTAGGCTAGAGAGGCTAGGCTAGAGAGGATAGGTGCCAAACTAGCTCATCATACTCTCTAGTACCCATTGAGATTTTGGGAAATGAAGGAATGTATAATGAGAAATGTAGGCAATCGCTCCACTTGAGTATGAAATCTCAACTATCCACTCACATAATATGCACAGTATAACAGGCTATGTGGGAACCTTACATAGATACGTCATGCTTGGCTTCGTTAGGTTTGGGATAAACAATCTTTAATTGTAACTAACCCCCAAAAGTCAGTAAGTTTTGCCAATAAACTGTCAAAATAGGTTATTTAGTGTTTAATCTTTACGTTTCTGTAGAAATTTTGACATTTTTGTGTAAATTGGTTTAGTTCTCCGTTATTTTTACAGTGGTGGGCCGTCGAGGCCTGCAAGGCCTTCTCTGCTGGCCTAAAAATATCTGAATCACAGACTGATGTTAATTATATTTTGTCCATGAATTAAATCATTCCAAATTGTCTGTCCGCTTCCTTCCATTGCTAGCCCCCTGGTTGAGCTGTTTCCAGACGTGTATTTTCATATTTAAGCATTTAACCAATCACATTTCAGCCACTATTTGTTGCCAGGGTCAAAGAAATCTGCCTGGAGGCCTTCACAATCAGTTCTGCGGCCATGTAGCATAAAATAAATGTCGATCAAACTGTTGCTTCAACCAATCAGATTTTGAGTTGTCGACACCAAGGCCCTCTAGCAGGCGTACGGGAAACGTCAGCGTATTCACACGCTTTGATTGGATAGTCAAAGAGTGTACTAGCCAGAGCTAGAAAACTGCATCTGTAGCGAGCTGCACAACATATTGTTGTTGATTTAATAGCTGTTTTGTTAACCCATAATGGCTGAAGGAGAATAAATGGATTTGGTAGGAGATTTACTGTCAAAGCCATTTTCAAAACGGACTTTTCAAGAAAAGCTGGACATTGTTAAACAAGGCTGGGCAACTCCGAAGCAAGCAAGCCTGTCACAACCGGGAAAAGGATTTGTCTGCCACTTTCAGTCTACTGACTACGAGCGGTACTCCTGGCTCACAGGCTCCGAGGAACGCTGCACATTGTGTTGCTGGGAGTGTTGGTTATTTGCCACTGATCTACATGGTGTTTGGAGCCACACTGGATTTGTAAATTTGATTTGTAACGAGCCATCAAAGCACTGCTGGACACTTAGAAGCAACTATGTTTCTGTGTGTTTGGCGGTGACCATCCCCGTGTTACTGCTTCTGTTGAACGGACATCTCAGCCCTGAAGCGAATTAAAACTTATGCCAGAAATACGACAGGGCAGGCTGGACTTTCAGCATTAGCTTCGATGCGATAGAAAAGAACTTCATGATGGAACTGAAACGCACGGATAATCTGCACAACAGAGTAATTGAAATCTTCTTGAGGAAAGAAAGGAGGATGGATTTTGTGTACAAATAATCAGGATTTTTGGTGATTAAAATGTTGCTATATTCCTAAATAATATTGCAATTTTATCAGGTTATTTTTGATGCTTTTTTATGTGTGTCTCAGTTGTACTTGCAGTAGTTTTATAGTCATAAAATAGTTATTGAGGGTTGGATTGATTCAGACGGAGAACGACTGAAGGCCTAGGTGTGAAATGCACGGCCGGCACTGTATTTTTACTACACTGAACTTTTTGCTTTTACTTGAGTAACTTTATTATGAAATATTGCTATTTTTACTTGAGTAAAATGTCTGAATCGTTGACCCACTGTGAGTAACTTCACTGAATGCAGAACAACGATAAACATCTGATCTGATGAACTTACTGTGTTTCATCCTCCAGCTGAACCCTCTGATATTTGGGCAGAAAATCTTAAACTGTGATGAACAGGAAAAAGATCCGTCCAGTAGACTCACACTTTCCTTCACACTGAATCAAAAACATATAAGCACATTTTCCTGAACAGATTTGTAATTGATGCTCACAACAGCACGTTGGCAACCATGAATTTGGGAGTTCTTCACCTGCATGAAGGAGTTAATCGTCTGTAAGATAAGAGCTGTTAGTTTGTGTTCATGTCTTCCTGAGGGTGTGAGCATGAAAAAGACTTTCTGTTGAGGGTGATCACAGAGGATGCGGTTTGTTCTAAAGTGTCTGTGCATTAGTGAACTGCACTGACATTACAGGTGCTGTTACAAGCTGCTGCCTGGTCCAGACTAGTTTTGACTGATGTTAGTAGTTGCTGCTTTTATACCACAGAGTGCTAATGGGAGGCTGTGGATCAAACATGTACCACAACATGGGGATACTTTGAGATAGGAAGCTAACCGATAGCCATCCAGCTGCATTTACAGACACTGTTTTGGATACAGTCAAAGACAAAAGCACAGCAGTCTTGCTTACAGCTAACACATTAGCATGATAAAGTAGTGGTAGCCGCATCTTAGAGATCATCTACGAACAAAGCCTGGCCACATGCTCTGCTGCCCGGCCTCCTTCTCTGAACACATACTCCCCATGCATCCATCATCCTTCATACACCCTTGACAGCTGCCATTACCTCCAGAATCTGAAACTGGCCTAATAATGCACAGGGACAGCTAAAAAAACAATCTGGAGTAAAATAAGTGTCTCTGCAGATTCTTAAAAAGTCATGAATTTGGGGAGCTGTGGTGGCGCAGGGGTTAAGCACGACCTACAATAGAAGGTTTTAGTCTGTTACAGGTTCGATTCCCGACCTGATGACCTTTGCCACATGTCTTCCTTCTCTCTCATTACCCACTTTCCTGTCCGAGCACTTTCAAATAAACACCACTAGAGGAAAAAAAAGCAAAAAAAAAAAAAGAAAAAGTCGTACATTCATATATCTAAGGACTTAAAATGTGTTACATCCACACAAAAAAAGTATGTTGTATTAATGTATTATGGCTCTTTGAACTGAACAGACCCTGAAGATTCAGTTTCGTCAAAGAACTGTTCAAATGATCCCTGAGAGAAAGCTGCTAGATCCGTCATGTAGTTTTATTTGAATTGTTTTCATGGGTTAAGTTTACAAAGAAAGTTGAATAATTAAGCAAACTGCAGTATGTTCTTGCAGAAAAAAATATGCATATATTTTCATAAAATATAGAGTTTCAAAATATAAGTGTGAAATACACACGTGTTGTGTGTATTGATAAAATCTTAGTGTTATTTGTAAAATGGAAACAAAATAAAATCTAACAAACAGTAGAAGAAAAAAATAATAAAGTCATGGCAAAGGCTCCCCAGGTTGTCCAGCTTCTCTGTAGCTGAGCCACAGAGAGCGAGAGGGAGAATTTTAGAACTGGGTCATGTGTTCTATCCTCCTGGTTTTAGTGAGAACGCCAGCAGCAGCGTTCTGGATCAGCTGTTCAAGGGATGGAAGGCTGACTTTGTAATCGTCTTTATGTGTCTTTGAATGTTCAGGTCTTGGTCCATATACACCAAGATACTAAGCTATAACCAGCAGTGTTACTGCTTTGAAAACAGTGGCATCTGACAAAGAAAGTATGAGACAGGAAACAATATGCACTCTGTTGGAAAGTGATTACTATATATATACTATAAGGCGCACCTTAATCTCACCTTAATTTTCCCCGTAGAAGAAGAAGCGCGTGGTGCATGCTGGGATAGTTGTCAGAACGCTGGTTTGTTAATAAAGTTTGACTGACCTATCCATAAACATGAATACCGACTGTCTAGTCCAGTGTTTTTCAACCACTGTGCCGGGGGGTCCAAAAAATTTGAAGGGATGGTTTATAGTATGGTGCGCTCACAGTCTGGAAAATACGGTAATTGGTCTTAAAAGATTTTTTGAAAACAAATTAATTATCTGCAAATAATACCATCTTTGAGTGTCTGTAGCTGTGACTAGCGGCGTAATCATGTAATTTTATTACCACTAGATGGCAGTAGGTACAGAGCATTTTACATTAAAACAAGAGAATTAGTGATGCATGAATGTTACTACAGCGTCACACACCACAGTGTTGTGGCTGTTCAGGTGTATTTTTGAAGTGGACATGTTAAGTGCAATTTGAAATAAGAAATGATAAAAATAAATTTGTGTTTATTTGATTCCTATTCAAGAAACTTTGATAAGAATGACTATATAGGTCATATAGGCGGCTACAGAGTATCTTTGTTTACCTTTTTGGTTGGTGGTGCCTCGTGATTTTTTCAGTTAAACCAATGTACCTTGGCTCAAAAAAGGTTGAAAAACACTGGTCCAGAATCCAGCTAATTTAGCACCAGGTTCTCCACCAACATGCTGTGCGCGAACGGAGACGGGTCACCATCGTCCGGCCACGCCCCGCGCTGTTCTGTAAATTAAGATCAGCCACAGTAAAGAGGAAAGCTGACCATATTTTTTTCAAAACATTGTCCAACAATGGCAGCTTTTCTTTCTAAATCCTTAACATAACATACAAATAATTTAGGCGGCAATGTTATAAACTTATAAATTATTGAACAACTGAGCAAGAGTATGCGAGTATGAACCTGAATATATGTATCTGATTGGAGAATTTGATGCAGAGAGTGCAGTTATGATAAATGTGACTTAACTGGGTTGAATCGTTTGGGCTCCTCATGTTGCCAACATCAAACGGCTTCATCAACTTCATCACAAATAATCTGATTCTCTTTTATTGCTTGAAGGGATCTATAAACGTTTTGAGAAGGATCTAATTTGTGTGGGATGGGACAACAACTGGTCAAATTAGATTATTTGCTCCATTCAACAATTCAGCTTGACGTCTGTCTTATTATTGTGCCTTGCTGAAACAGCCACCATAGAACAGAGTTGATGATAATGACACTTCATCATGTTGTGGCTTTTCTTAAATTTCCAGTGTTTGATTTGTCACTGATTGCACTCATAAGATTTAATAGAGACTGAAAATGTTCAGTGTTATCCTTATTGTCTGTATTCTAAACAGCGTAGTCTTGATTTGAGACAAAGAGAACTTAATCTCATTGCCCAAAGTTTAAACAAGAACAGTTACTGTGGACGTCCTGGACTTTCCTCTATGGAGCTGATTGGTCTCAAAAAGATTCACGAAATGTAAAACAATATGTGCAATAAAATCCACAAACACAAAATTTGTAAGTGTACAACATAATTCACAAATGTGTACAACACAATCCATAAATTGGCACACAAAAACAGTTTCTCAAATTTACAAGTTTCAAACTGAACAAATAGTAATATACTACGCATACAAATCAGCAAATATATGTACACAAATTGCCAGCTGCAAACGAATTGGTCAACATGAGAGCATGGATCAGCTCGCCTGCACTTTTGACTTTAGAGACTTTATCACTGCACGAGATTCAAAAATTAGATGCATTCAAGGCAGAGGAAAAGCTTAGACATCTGAGCATTACCAGATTCATCACATGTCCCATTGAGCTCAATTTCTCAGCATTAGCTTCAGCTAGCCAATCAGCAAACAGAAGCAGAAGTTGTGAGCAGTGATGTTGAGTTTCTGCGCGGCTGCTGTCTAAAAGAGGCAGTTTTACCAGTGGCAGCAGTGGACATGATGAAACCATCCAGTGTAAGTTAGCAACGCTTCATAATATTGAACAAGAGAAATTATTGTTGTTATTATTGCTGACAAAGATCGTGTTCAGCTTGGCACTTCTGTTGTCTCAGTGGGGGGCGGTTGTAATTACCGGTAAGCTTCATAGCTTAGCTTCCTCAACAGTCGACCATCGTTAACAACAGGGTAAAATCAGGCATTTAAAACTCGTTTAAAACTTCCACCAGGTTCACACAAGAATCATTTCTCTGTAGCAGAGGGTGGTTGGCAGGTTTTAACTAGGCTACAACAACTACCACCTGTAATTGTAAAGGTTTCACATGGAATCTTGCAGCATTTATATGAGCATCACATATAGGTTTGATATGGACACCACATATAATCTTACTTGTTTCACAGTAGTATCCCGTTACGTCACAGATTTCACATATTCATATCGCATGTAGTTCCAATAGTTTCACATGGGAATCACATGTAATCCTGTTGGATTCAGGTAGAGTTTCTGTTTCAATAGAATTTTGCACATGTGAACATTTTTCTGAATGTGTTGAGTTGATCTTTTTGCTCATCAATCTCCTCCACGATTCGTTTAAAATGTTGGAAAACACAAAAAACAGCTACATGCACATCTATCACATAATATACATACGGCGCAATGTAAGTTTGGACATGAGAAGCAGGTTATTAAATGTATATATTAGAAATGTGGTAAATAGTTTAGGAGGTTAAAACAAGTCTGGTTGTTCACAGACTTTGTCATCCCTGTAGATGGCCGACAATAAGCCTGATTCAGTAAAATGCTGTACTGTTATTCAGAGACCACAGAACTCTAAGGAGTTGAGTTGTATTTGCGTCCCTGGTTGTGTAGAAATGATGAAAAGCAGTAACAGCACAGACATGCTTTAAAATGGATCCCATGGAGAATTTGTTTGTACTGTAAAGTGATGACAAAATGGACAGAATGAATATTTTTACAGCAAACATGAGTATCAGTTATCATTCTACAGTTTCATTCTGCAAAAAAAAACATTGACAATTAATCCTAGAAGGAGTTATGAGAATATTAGAATATTGCATAAAAGTGCAATATTTCTTGCCAGTCAGAAAGCAAAACTCATATTATCAATCAATCAAATTTTATTTGTATAGCACATTTCAGCAGCAAGGCATTTCAAAGTGCTTTACATAATTAAAATAAAAACAGCATGTGACATTAAATAAACGGTGAGAAAGAGATATAAAAAAATAAATATAAAAAACATTAAAACCCCTTTAGGACTTCAGTTAAACGCCGTTTAACTGGGATTCTAACCCTCAAGGACTTTAGTCAAAAACACCGTTTGACAAGGACTTAAATTAAAAACATTAAAGACATAAAAACATGGAAGACATCAAAACCTGCACTCTAACCCTAATTTAGCCATAAGCAACTCTAAACAGGTGGGTTTTAAGTTGAGATTTAAAGGCACTCAGTGTTTCAGCTGTTTTACAGTTTTCTGGAAGTTTGTTCCAAATTTGTGGTGCATAGAAACTGAATGCTGCTTCTCCTCGTTTGGTTCTGGTTCTGGGGATGCAGAGCAGAACCAGAACCAGAATATCTGAGGGGTCTAGACGGTTGGTACAGTAATAACAGATCTATAAGGTATTGTGGTGCTAAACCATTCAGTGATTTATAAACTAACATCAGTATTTTAAAGTCTATTCTCTGAGCTACAGGGAGCCAGTGTAGGGACTTTAAAACTGGTGTTATGTCTCTATCTTCATGGTTTTAGTGAGAACCCGAGCAGCAGCAGCTTCTGGATCAGCTGCAGCTGTTTGATTGATTTATTAGTCAGACCTGTGAAGACGCTGTTGCAGTAATCAATGCAGCTAAAGATAAACGCATGGATGAGTTTCTCTAGATCGCGCTGAGACATTAGTCCTCTAATCCTAGAGACTTCAGGTGATAGAAGGCCGACTTTGTGACTGTCTTAATGTGGTTCTGAAGGTTCAGGTCAGAGGTCATCACTACTCCCAGGTTTCGTTCTGATCGCTGGTTTTAGTTGTAATAACTGAAGCTGTGCATTGATTCTAGTTCGCTCATCTTTAGGTCCAAAGATAATAACTTCAGTTTTGTTTCTGTTCAGCTGGAGAAAGTTTTGGCACATCCACACATTGATCTGTTCTAAGCATCTATTCAGTGATTGGATGGGTTCAGAGTCACCTGGTGACATCGTGATGTAGAGCTGTGTATCATCCGCATAATTGTGGTAGCTAATCCTATGTCCTGTTATAACCTTAGCCAGTGGGAGAATATAAATATTGAAAAGAAGGGGTCCTAGGATTGAACCTTGGGGTACCCCACATGTGACCTTTGACCTCTCTGATGAGAAGTTTCCGATTGAAACAAAGAAATCCCTGTTCTTTATGTAAGATTCAAACCAGTTGAGCACTGGACCGGAGAGTCCGACCCAACTCTCCAGTCGATTCAGTAAAATGTCGTGGTCAACAGTGTCAAAAGCTGCACTGAGGTCCAACAGAACCAGCACTGTGGTTCTCCCACAGTCTGTATTTATATGGATGTCATTGAACACTTTGACTAGGCCAGTCTCTGTGCTGTGGTGAGACTGGAAACCAGACTGGAAGGAGTCAAAGTGATTCATTATTGTTAGGAAGTTATTTCATTGTTTAAAAACAGCTTTTTCAATAATTTTGCTTATGAATGGGAGGTCAGAGGTCAGAGGTCGGCCTGTAATTCTGCAGTAGTGATTTGTCCAGATTGTTCTTTTTTATCAGTGGTTTGATAACTGCTGTTTTCAAAGCCTGGGGGAAAAAAACACCCGAAGAGAGCGATGAGTTACTATTTGGATCAGATCTTTAGCAACGACAGGCAGGACTTTCTTAAAGAAATGTGTGGGTCGGACATCCAGACAGCAGGAACTGGAGCTTAATTGACTTATAATTTCTTCTAGGGTTTTATAATTTAGTAGTAGAAATTGGGTCATTTCTCCTGCATTTGTTTTGTTTGGGCACAGCATTAGTACTGTCTTTGGAGTGGATGTGCAGATTAATCCTCTGATCTTTTAAATTTTCTCTAAAAAGAAACTTGAAAACTTATTGCAGGCGGCATTAGATTGAAGTTCAGGTGGCAACGTCATTGGAGGGTTTGTGAGCCTGTCAACAGTAGCAAATAAAGCTCGAGCATTGTTAATGTTTTTGTTTATGACATCTGCAAAGAAAGCCTCTCTGGCATGTTTTAGTGTTGTGTGATAGTTACGTAGTCTTTCCTTGTAGATGTCATAATAAACGTGCAGTTGAGTTTTATGCCATCTCCGTTCGGCCCTACGGCAGAGTTGTCTTGCAGATTGAACTACTTGTGCATTTCTCCATGGAGATTTCTTCCTACCAGTCACAACCTTCACTTTAATGGAGGCAATGTAATCAATGATATCTGAAAGTTTGCACTTTTCAGATATCTTTCAGGGCGAGGAAGAAGAGTAGATTTGATTAAATGTTTCTGCTGTGTTTTCTGTTATATTATATAGAATAATCACATGTAGTTATATTTTCCAAGACTTTATTTCTTGTGATTTTGATGATTATGACTTGTGGGAAATGCAAACCCATGTAACAAACATTAGGGTTTAAAATAACCACCTTGAACTTTTTGCCATAATGCTGATATTTTACCTTTTCAACACAGTTACTCTGTTAAAAAAACATTAGCAGGAGCTTCCTGACATGGTAGGAAATGCTACATTTATGAGGATAACTTTCTTATTTTAATGTATCTACAGCAGCTAAATGACTTGATATACAAAATAAAATCTTTGATGAGGTGATGCTGATTTTCGGAGCAGTGGAGGGGTAAATGGAGGCGTAGTGCACATTTCAAGTCATTTCTGGGACGTATTTGTTTGAGTTCATTTAATGGAAAGCAGAGATTGCTGTAATATCATTGCTGTGCCTTTCGAAGAGACAAATTTAAATAACTGTGTGTGTCCCAAAACCCTAGAGAATATAAAAATGTTGTGTTTAGTGAAGGCAGGTTGATTAATTCTGAGAGCCTCGGTGTTGGTAAAAACATCTAATGCAGCTATTATCGTCTGCAGCATCCTGATCCACCAGAGTGCAATATTTGTAATTCCTTTCAGAATGAATGTAAGATTGTGATGATGATCTCAGGAGCTTTAAACTCAAGACAAAAATCATGTCTCATGATTCTGGAGTTTTCTTTAGCCCAGCTGAACTGAGCTCCTGTTTTATTATTATTATTATTATTATTATTAATTATTATTATTATTATAGACAATGGCAACCATCTGCCCAAAAGAGCTTAGATGCAATTTTAGATGTTAAAAATATCTCCATCAGGACAAGGATTACAAAATTGCCTTTGTAGCATATCTGTGTAAACAATATACTATATTTCTAAATAAAAAAATGAATCATGACCAACAAGGTCAATGGACTAGTTCTCAGAAGTCTAGATACGACTCAGGAAGGAGCAGACAGACTAGAAGTTGCAGATGTGAGTGCCTTGTATTCACAGTGATTCATTATTTACATTACAATAAGAAAGGGAAAAAAAAACATTCAAATGGCCATATTAAAATAAAAGGAAATAATACACAAAGAAAACAATATTAAATTAACAAATAAAAAAAAACAAATCAGCTCCACAGTTCCAGCAACAAGCCACACTATTCAGTTCATACACCCCCCTGAACTGGGGCGGTTCAACAGGATCAGGTGAGTTGTTTAGACGGCTTGCTGCAGTTCATATACTGACAAGTCAGATCAGAGGGGGAACAGTTTTGTTCATGGGCTGCAGGAAGTTTCCCCCCAGCCTGGTGGGGAAACCAAATCTTAACACCTCAGGTGAAATATCCTTTTAGGCTTTTGAACCTGATTCTTCAGCTCGCCATCGAACCTGGCCTGTACAATAAAGCAGGAAGAGTCTCAAATATCATCAAAACATTCCAGTGTGCACACAAATAAAAAATACGATCAGCACTCATTGCAATATGAATAATCCTAATGATCATTTTGCTAATCAATGCATTTCCAAATACATTTCTAAATTAATCTTATTCATAAAAAGTCAATAATTATGCTCCATACAAAAACAAACAATATAAAAAACATCAAGCTAGGCAAATACTTTAATAAATATTTAAGGCATCTCATTGTTCTCCAATTTGTTTGTTCAGAGTCGCAATATAGCATCTGGATTGAGAACGCTAAGTCTTCATAAAATGACTCACCAATTCCGCAGTTCATAAGGTTTTGTTTCCCTCAGCTCACAACCAGAGACTCCTAAAGTTGGTACAATTTTATCAGCATCATACAAGATTAAAGAAAAACAGAATGTTACGCTCAACCGACCTGCAGCTCTGCTCTCCCAAACTCGTTCTAATCCTCCATGCTTTTCACTCCAGCTAATATACCCAGCAAATGAGCTACGGTGGTACATGTGACTCAGACGCTCAGCAATGATTGGCTGCTTAGTAAATCTCGCTAGAGTTGCAGTTATATAATCAAACTATCGCGAGATTTTGGAGGGCAATAGTAGCGAACCAGAAAATGGAACTCAACATTTCACTTGGGTTACACCTTCTCATTCAGAGAGTTGTCATTAGTTGATTAATGGAAACCCTAGTGGGCCCAGGACCGCCAAGTTTGCTCATGCTTTGGTCCGGCCCAGCCCACAAGTCTTTTCAGCCCTGCATAGATTTTCTGTAGGACTGAGATCAGACTTTGATATTGCTATTCCAAAACAATGAGTTTGTCGTCCATAAACTGCAGCACTTTGGTGTTCTGCTTAGTCTCACTGGCTGTTTCCATTACAAATGTGCACAAAACTTTATTGATATTCTGCTGAAGTTAAAAAAACACAGTTTCTCGTTGCCACACCGTCGTCTTCCAGTTTGTTGTCTTCTTTGGTGTGATTTGTGCCAGCAGTGGTTGCATCCAGTTGTTGGTCATGTGACTCGTGATGTGAAAAAAAGTGTTTCTGTTGCAGTTTTGTGAAATAAACCAATTTTGATACGGCCAAAAAAAAAAACACATCATGCTAGCATCAAAACATTTCATTGAAATTGTTTTTATAAATTGGCATGTTTCCATTACACAAATTAATTTTCAAAATCAATGGAGACAGATTCTGTCTGTTTGGAAGACTCATTTGCTTCCCAACTCTACGTTCCTGTCTGATGCTCCCACTGGCAAAGATTATAACAGGACATAGGATTAGCTACCACAATTATGCAGATGATACACAGCTCTACATCACGATGTCACCAGGTGACTCTGACCCCATCCAAACTCTGAATAGATGCTTAGAACAGATCAATGTGTGGATGAGCCAAAACTTTCTCCAGCTGAACAGAAACAAAACTGAAGTTATTATCTTTGGACCTAAAGATGAGTGAACTAGAATCAATGCACAGCTTCAGTTATTACAACTAAAAACCAGCGATCAGAACGAAACCTGGGAGTAGTGATGACCTCTGACCTGAACCTTCAGAGCCACATTAAGACAGTCACAAAGTCGGCCTTCTATCACCTGAAGAACATCTCTAGGGTTAGAGGACTGATGTCTCAGCACGATCTAGAGAAACTCATCCATGCGTTTATCTTTAGCCGCATTGATTCCTGCAACAGCGTCTTCACAGGTCTGACTAATAAATCAATCAAACAGCTGCAGCTGATCCAGAAGCTGCTGCTGCTGTTCTGACTAAAACCAGGAAGATAGAGACATAACACCAGTTTTAAAGTCCCTCCTCTGGCTCCCTGTAGCTCAGAGAATAGACTTTAAAATACTGATGTTAGTTTATAAATCACTGAACGGTTTAGCACCACAATACATTAAAGATCTGTTATTACTGTACCAACCGTCTAGACCCCTCAGATCTTCTGGTTCTGGTTCTGCTCTGCATCCTCAGAACCAGAACCAAACGAGGAGAAGCAGCATTCAGTTTCTATGCACCACAGATTTGGAACAAACTTCCAGAAAACTGTAAAACAGCTGAAACACTGAGAGCCTTTAAATCTCAACTTAAAACCCACCTGTTTAGAGTTGCTTATAGCTAAATTAGGGTTAGAGTGGGTTTTGATGTCTTCCATGTTTTTATGTCTTTAATGTTTTTAATTTCTTCTTCTTTCTTTTTGACGTTTTAATGATGTGATGCTTTTTGTTTTTTTGTTTTTATTTTTATTTTGTTTTTTTATTTTTTTTAAATCTCTCTCTTTCTCACTGATTATTTCTGTTTTTATTTTAATTATGTAAAGCACTTTGAAATGCCTTGCTGCTGAAATGTGCTATACAAATAAAATTTGATTTGATTTGATTTTGATTTGATGTCATCATGATGTTTTTATTTAGCATGAAAGTCCCACTGAATAAACTTTATATTTTCTGTCCGGGACTTGGCACTGAGCTAGCTGCTAACAACATTAGCGCTCTGACGACAACCAGGCTAGGGCAAAAAATAATCTATCTTTCCTTACATATGAACGCTTGTCTTTCTAAGCAACTGTCCAATAAAACATGTGAAAACAATTTAAACGATGCGATCGTTTCCTGTTAGAAAGTGGCGCTGCAAACTGGCATTGTTAGTTTTCACACCTCCTGTTGTTGGCTGTAGATTGTTGATCCACTTCTCTCCTCTTTTTTTGGTCAGTTTTTTTAAATTAACTCCCTTGTGACCAACTACCTTCGAAACAAAAGTAACGTTTATCTTTCTTTCTATTCGAACGGTTGGAGCAACAGAAATAAATGGGCTGAATTTACTTCTGGCCTTCCATGTGTGTTGGGTGACGTCGGTGCTACATCATCTGAAACCCAGCAATATAATATTGAAACTCACAAATTAATCTTTATTTTGATACCAAGTTTGTCAGGTTTATTTTTTATAATTCATTCGCTATTTTACGAACTGTTGGAGGTTTTGATACTTTTATGATATACAAAAAAAACAAAAAAAAAACCCTTGACAAACTGGGTATGTCTAGAAAGCATATAGTTTAAGATTTCATATGATATCGCTGTTGACTCATTTGGTCATTTGTTCACGACGCCCAAACTGATTTTCTTAGACAGTGTTTCAGCGCGGTGTCAGCAGGGCGTTTGAATTAGTATAAATAGTATAAAGTTCTAATCAGGCTTTTCAAAAAATGTATGAAAACTATTGGGAAAATGTGTTTTATTTGTTTCAATATAAAATGGGAATCATTGGAAAGGAAAATTAATAAACTTTAACACAGTCATGTTGCTTTTGGAAAAAAATATTCTAAAAAGGACTTTTGATGATGGGAAGTTAGGCTATTCTTCATGATCAGCATGTGTTTCTCTCCTATTCCTGAGTGGAAAGAGCGTCGCTGCCGGTGCCTTTATTAATATATTAATAAACAATCATTTTTATTTGAGCACATTCTACTTGGAAAAACAAGAAGATCAGGAACGTCTTCATGTTCCACAATAGACCTCCAACTGTTGGTAAAAATGGTTATAATGGACCTCTATATACAAGTATACACACACACACACACCCCCACACACACACACACACACACACACACACACACACACACACACACACACACAAGAAACGCATCCTGTGTGTATGAGATATGCAACTGCGTATGTGCACATTTATGTTGGAGTGTGATGAAGAAGCCGTGATAAAGTCAAAAAGAAACTGTTCAGAGTCTGGAGAAGCTTTTTCTTTTGGTTCCCCACAATGACTAGTGTCTTACCAAAGAAGGTAAAAACAGAAACACACACACAAACATGCACACAGTAGCCGCTGTCCTTGTGCAGACGTAACAGAGCGTACGAGTGTGTGTGTGCATTTGATAAGGAAGAGAAGAAAGCCGGCTATGATTCTGACAGGCATGAAAGCTGATGGTATCGCTTGTTGAGCTATATATACACAATCATTACTGACAGTATCAGAGCTCAGGCTACCAAGAAAAACTGATGGACACACACACACATACACACTCACAAAGCCTGGCACATCAGAGACAGAGAGGCTGAATTCATGCGGTGAGAGGCCAAGATTCGACAGCAAACACGCATGTTCAACAAGCTCCTCCTGCCTGGTGTCCTTGAGACGTTCAATTGAACCCAAATTGCTCCCAGTGGTGAGGCCAGCGCCCTGGTTCCCCACTGCCTTGCTGCTGTTTGTCATTGTCCATGTGTTGTCATGTGTTGTCAGATATAAACAGTAACTTGAGCTTCAATGTGACTGAGAGTTTGGAAAGGTTATTGACAAGAGAAGCAACAGTGACTTCCACCTCATTTTCACATTTTTCATAAATGTCGAGTGATTTTGGGGGGGATTTATTTAATTTGCCAACATTTATTTGCTTATAAAGATGTTGTGGCATAAATTTGTATTCAGCTCCTTTGACTCGAAGGTTGTAGGAACCGCCTCATTCTGCAGTTTTGGCTGAAGGTCCTTTGGGTTCAGTTCAGTTCAGGGTTTAGATGTAATCAAACTGCACATGTCCAACACTGCTGAGTTCCCAATTCTCAGCGTTTACATGAAGAAATAGACTGGGTAGGTTTTAAACATGAAGCATGAAGAAAAGAAGAAAAACACAGATGTGAATTTTTCTTTGGTGCCCCCTAAAAAAAATTGCTGATTCTTTTCACATGTAAAATATTCAAATTTGAACATTTTTGAACATTACCCATCTTCTGAAGCTTACTATAAGCAGAAAAATGGACCATGTCACAAATATGAAATACTCACACGCTGGTTTGATTGACTGTACATCTCAGTCCACTGCAGCTCACTGGGTTCACAGCTGACCTCCCACCTATTCACAGATTCACCTATTTCCAGATTTTTCTCTGGAAAGTAACTCCAAGTTATTATTTGAAATGAGACTCCAAATAAACACTGAAATGATTGATTAAAGAGCTTGTGAACTGCAGGTTACACACACATTGAGTCAGCTGGTGACTCAATATAAACCAATCATATCACTGGACCCGTGTTTCCTACACACAAAAAAATATCCAAATTTTAAGGTTCTCTCACAGAAAATCTCTCATCACACTCATATCTGGCCCTTTGAGTGGCTATCAAACGTTAACACACTCCCAGGTAAAGTTGATTTAGAGCTTTTCTTCAGATATAATCAGGCAAGAGTGATCCCACATGTGGACTTGGTTATATTTCTCATCTTGTACAAGTTCTTAACTCTGTCAGTGTAAGACAATCCAGTGTTTACAATTCAATTCAAACATGTTTCATTAATCCTAATGGGAAATTTAATGTTGTAACTCATATCATCCTAATACCTTCAGAGTGAATGGTGATGTTCTCCAGGAACAATGGAAAATCAAGTTTCAGTTGCCATCCTTTAAAGTAACAAAAAAAGACGGGGGCGTTCTGCTGCTCCAGCATTATTGGACAGAGACAGAAGTTTAATGCAAAGCAAGGCAAAGACCTATTCCCAACCTTAGCCTTTAATTGTACAAACCTTCCCTTACATTTTTACATTCATTATAAAGTTAACCCAGAGCCGTTGGGATTGGGTGAAAGGCTATCTGCTCTTTCAAATGCAGTGTTGCTGTTTGTTCTGTGGGGAACATCAGAATTATTAAGCAACTTTTTTGAAAAAAAAAAAAGATCTTAGGAGTAGTTTTGCTACACTGTACTTTTTTACTTTTACTTTAGTCATATTTTTATAAAGTGTCGCTGCTCTTGATTAAAATTTCTGGATATTCTGGAGTGTGGTGTGAAAAACTTCACTTAATGAAGTACAAACTAAATGTGCCAGCTGCAGACAGTTTAGGTTAAAGTGTTTATAGATGAGTTTTGTTTTTCTAATGTTACTTTCTACCTGCTGTGCCATTTTATTCGACCCTGTTCTAACGGGCCGAACCGCTCAATGAGGCGTCTATGTATTTATGTCTTTATAGAGTTTATAAATGCTCTGTGACCTGTGAACCAAAAGCCGAACGGGATTAAGAAAGTTAAAACTGATGAGGTGAGATAGAAGCTAAATGTGTGTCACAGCAGTTCAGCATTGTGAAAACTGGGGAACACACCTTAGAAGAGACCCTATATCATATAAAAGTACCTTGTTTTATAAGTGCTGTGTGGATTTGACTTGTTGCTGTTGAATGGACAATCTGAGCACATTGATCAGATCATTCTCTCTATGGAGGAGAATCTAGTCAAAACCATCCATGACTCCAACCACAGAGTCACTTAGAAATGTTCTTTTCTCTTATGAGTGAATGAATCTGCCAGTGGAACCAGCACTTTTTTTAATCAATAATGATGACTAGTCTTCTCCAAAACAAGCTCCTCTATCTTGTTGAAAAGTTACTTTTCAAGTTAGTTTTGTCTTATTTAAGTGTATGAAGGTATTTGTACCAGAAATACTTCTGGGTTTTTTTGCGGTGGGAATTCTTGGAGGTGACTGCGCCACACCCAAAACGTTCTGGGCCGCAAGATTTATTTTTAGTCGGAGCATTTATTGGTGGTTTATCTGTGTGACGCAAGACAGAAAATTACTATGTGCTGATGGACGGCTGAGTAACACGGTGCTGCTGGAGGACACAGCATCCCATAACTGTCACTTAACCAAATAAGCAATAATCCCCTCAGTAGTTTAATGAGCCCAGACTTAATCAAACCTTAAACACGAAGGTGTCAGCGAAGGCGACGCTAATGAAGGTCAATTGTAAAACTGTGATGTGGGTCATTTTGGAGTCAACTCATTTCTCTTTACCTGTGTCCACTTGTGTACTCTTTCTATTATAATATCATAAAACAAAGCCATTAATACCCATTACAGAGTTGCCCTGTTGTTCTGAAAAAATAAATAAATAAATAAATAACAAGACAACGCACACACACACACACACACACACACACACACACACACACACATTTGTCAGTGGCTAGCTAATGCAGTGTGACCCCATCTGTCTTTCAGTCTTATCTCCCCTGGAGAGTGTCTGGTGGGACTGACTGTGTGTCCATGCGTGCGTGTGTGTGTGTGTGTGTGCGTGTGTGTGTGTGTGTGTGTGTGTGTGTGTGTGTGTGTGTGTGTGTGTGTGTGAGACCAAAGTAAGGCAGCAGGATTAAATGAAGGAAAGATATTGCTCCCTGTGTGTCCAGAGCCTTCTTCTCTTTCTCTGCTCCTTCTCTTCATCCCTTGTTTCCTCTTCCTCTTGCTAAGCTCCCAAACTGTCATCCCCACACAAAGCACTATGATTCATTGCCAACATACACACACTCACTAACACACACGGGGACTGTTAAGTCAAATCAGAAAAAAAGTGGAAAGGAAGAAAAAAAAAAGTCATGTGCTTCCACATGGACCTAAAAGAGAGACGGAAGAGAAAGACGCCAAAGAGGACAGGAGATTGCAGACGTTTTGAATCACAGATCCTAGTGAACCTGTGTAAAACTGGATGATCTTGTAGATGAGCAGAGAGGCAGCCGGTCAGACAGGAGCTGTATTGTTATGAGATCTGACCAGCCAGGCTTCCAGTTTGGCCGACCGGATCATTAACAGCTAATAGTGAAGCTGAACTTCACTGTTAATGAAGTTCAGCTTCACTATTGAAGCTTCGATAGTGAAGTTTGCCTTTCATTGATTGATGGACTTTTATGATTGAATTGATTATTGTATTGTTGAATTGGATTTGGGTGCCAAGTTCAACTGTTAATTAATTTATCATCAACTTCAAAAGAACAACTTAAAGCTAAATTTATAATAAATATTTATGATTAATGTTGAGAAGCAGATGTTTGTATGTTAAGAAATGTATATAAATGTAAATATAAATATTAACTTGAAATGCACTTTAAAGTTAAAGAACTGAAGTTTAGTTACTTGTTTATTTAACTTTGATTACTTTGTATGTTTAATTTGTGATGGGTTGCTTGGTATTATCTATATAATTTGGTATTTCCTTTGTAATTGAGTGAAATTAATTTATACAGATTAGTAATTATTTTTTGGGTTTGTTTAAAGGTTTTTATCTGCATCTTCTGGATCAACGGTGAACGTGTCCATAGACTGTGAAATAAAACTGTTTGGTCCTTCGAGTAAATCCGTTATTAAGAGTCTGAGAAGGTTCCAATTGAGGGAGGGAAGAGAAACCTGACAACTGGGTATCAAAATTAAACCAGAGAGAGAGAGAGACACTTCTCTCTCTCTCTCTCTCTCTCTCTCTCTCTCTCTCTCTCTCTCTCTCTCTCTCTCTCTCTCTCGTCCTCTGAGCTCAGGTCCTCTACCAGAGGCCTGGGAGTTTGAGGTTCTCCTCCAGTATCTTGGCTGTTCCTAGAACTGCACATTTCTGGACTGAGATGTCTGATGTTGTTCCTGTTTTAGCCACTGCTCCAGTTTGGGGGTGACTGCCCCGAGGGCCCCGATGACCACAGGCACCACTGTGGTCTTCACCTTCCAGGTCTTTTCCAGTTCCTCTCTGAGGCCCTGGTATTTCTCCAGTTTCTCCTTTTTCCTGATGTTGTTATCACTTGGTATTGCTACATCCACCACAACGGCTTTCCTCTGTTGTTTATCCACCACCACAATGTATATATAAATGTTTGTGTGTATATATATATATATATATATATATATATATATATATATATATATATATATATATATATATATATTTATTTATTTTTATTTTTTTACTATATTTGCAAGCTGTGGGATTTTTGTTGTTCAGTTTTCTCTACCTGACAATGAACCTTTAGGCAACGTATTTCATCCCAAGTTGCCTGTTGCTGGGTTTGTATTGTGTCTACAATGTAAGTGACCTTGTATGAATTGTGTCTGTTTATCACCATCTTAGCAACTTTGTTGCTACATTTATCAAACGTTGGGAATGTAAACTATTTGGGATTGTATTTGATATTTGTGACATAAAGTTAGAAATCAGAACTTTGTTGGGAAAACTTAGCAATAAAAATAAGAAAAATATTAAATTCCACCAGAACGTCCTGAGAGATCAAAGATAATTTTGTTCTAAATATTTTCTTCTTCTGCCTTTATTATTCATCTCTACCAAAAAAAAAAAAGTACAAATACATGGCAAATGATTCTGTTTCGGCGATTGTGTCATTGAGTGAGTTTTTGCTACTTTAGGACAGAGTTTGAATAAAACTGGAAGAGAAGACGTCAGTTTGCAGCAAATGCACCTATGGAGTACACAATGATTTTAAGAGACAAAAGTAAAAAGAGAAGTCGGGTTCTCTGGTGACACAGATGTCAGGCTTGGTGTCGCAGACGACGCCTGACAGATCTCTGCATCTCTGCTAACCTGCATCCAGCAGCAGCAGAGAGTCAGGAGGAAACTTTGCCATAGGCTACAAACTAAAGAAACTAATTAACATTCAGCACCCCGAACACAACTTCAGCTTCCTTCTTGCTCTCTCACGTTGCTCGTCTCTCTCTTTTGTTATTTGCTTTTCATCCTCCCGTCTTGCAAACCCTCTGCTGATGTGATGCTTTCAGAGCGCATTATGAAGACAATGCCATAAAGCAGGGACTATGTGTTCCTGCGTGGAAGACGAGGATTGAACACAACCAGGTCCAGTTATGACAACATGCAGTCGGCCGCGCTCATCCTCCTTCTCCTCCTATTTTCCTCTCTCTCTCCTGCTGAATCTGTCTTTCCGTCTGCTGTAAACAGTTGTACTGCACAACATTGTAACCACAATCCCCATGGGTGCCTCGGGAGCCTCTCGCTCATGAAATCTATCTTTCTCCTCCTCCTCTCATCTGGCTGTCCCCTGCTCTGCCAGGCCACAGCGGGCCGGTCGCGGCTCAGTTGTAATTACGGAGCTGAATGATTCAGCTTGTAGGGCCATTGATGTTTTTTTTTGCTATTCTTATTTATTTATTTTTTGCTTCATATGTAGGAATTTTTATTTTTATTTTTTTTGGCATGTTTCGCGGTGCTTCGAGACCCGCTCTGCAACATTCAATCCAAGTTGGGATCAATATCTTCGTTGGGTTAAATTATGAAACGAGACCAAAACGCAGAGCTGGACTTTAGTCCTGCTTTACTGGCTGTTAACAGGATGTGGTTCGTGATTTAAGGCAGCTGCCTTCAAACTCCGCCTGCTTCTTTCCAGACTGGAAAATTTAAGACAACAAAGAAGGAAAGTAGAAAACTGGAGATCAATCTGCTTAGTTGAGTCCAAGTGTTCAGGCATGTTTGACTGCATCTACTGCCACAGCCAGGAGTTTTAAGACTGACACATATTTAATATTTTTTGTCTTTATGGTATGAAGAGTGATTAGATGAAATGAAATTAATTGCAAACAAAAAAAAATGTCTTCGCTAAAAATGTACAAAGACCACTTCCAATCAGTTTCACTTTCCTCACATGGCTTTCTGACAACTAAAACAGAAGATACCTGTGTGTGAACAACAGCAGCTTCATTAAAGCTTTTAAGTTTGGTTTAAAATATTCCAACAAATATAAAGAAGATTCCAGACAGCATGTGGTAAATATGTGACTGGCCATGTAGACATGACAGACATAACACTTTTAAAAAAGATGTAGTCACATGGAGTCGGCACTCTGCAAACAAGATTAGTGAGAAAACATATATTGACCCTCATTATTAAATAAATAAAATAAACATAGTTTAATTAATTTTCCATTTTATCTGGGTTTACATATGTCTGAATATATACATCCATACCCACACAGTCATATATGTGAGCCTCAGTTTACATTTACACATTAGTGCTAACTCTCATCCATATTTCTATATCATTTGAAAATGACCTTCTTATGTTTCCTTTTAAATTGTATTAAATTTTGACTTTATCTCCTCATTTGACTTGTTCATTAACTTTACCCCATGAATTGAAATACTAAAGTTCTTTCTTGTTGTTCGTACACTACGAATCCTTAAGTGGCTCGTTTCTGTCAAATCAGATTTTTTATGCAACTTTAGTAAAAATCACAACATGTTATCTACGTTAACCCCTCACTTTTGATTTTATGCACATTTTAGTTCTGTTATAGCCTAAAGTTAGCATATTAAGACGTTTAGTTCATTTGTTTAATCTAAATTGTAAGTTCTTATTTTAATGTGGTAACAGAACATAAATTTGTGTAATTAACTAAGTCTAAACTTTTAAACTTAGTTTTAATTTTACACTCATTTGAGTTATTTTAAGTTGACTTCTCTTATGTCAAGAAAAATGAATTTTAAACTTAAGCTCTTTTGAAGTGAAGCTACTAAGAATGATCAGAATTAAATGACCCTATTTTATGTTTCTATGAAACCCAACAAAAAAAAGAAAAAAAATGACATTAGTGCAGTAAAGGTATAGATAAGTGTCTGTTCAAAACCCAACAAGAAAGTGTAGATTTTCCCATCTGAAAGCAGGTAAAGTGTTGTAGAAACAAAAACGCTGATAGTCTATCTGCTCAGGATTTGTTACTTCCTGTCAGAAAAGTGTTGGTACAAATCTTCACTCTGCGCTTCGATCTCTCGTTAGTGGACCAGCAATAGTTCTTTGAGTGCCGAGCCTTTCAGAAACTCTCTTCACATTGTCCTCTGTGGTATGAGAAGTTGAAGTACTTGATACTTGGTAGAGTGAAGTTTTGCTACTCACTCTGTTGTTTCACATTTAGAGTTGTGATCTAGATGGACATTACAGACTGGTCATCACAGTGGTTGGTGTGGATTCAGGTTGTTCCTTCCTGGACTTTAGAAGGTGTGTTGGTCACAAGTCGCACCTGGACAGGCTTCTGGACAGGCCTCTGGACCAGCCTCTGGACAGGCTTCTGGACCGGCCTCTGGACCAGCCTCTGGACAGGCCTCTGGACCGGCCTCTGGACAGGCCTCTGGACCGGCCTCTGGACAGGCCTCTGGACCGGCCTCTGGACAGGCTTCTGGACCGGCCTCTGGACCGGCCTCTGGACCAGCCTCTGGACCAGCCTCTGGACCGGCCTCTGGACCGGCCTCTGCCAGCGTTTGGAGTTCCAGTGCTTCCTCTGAAAACCCTTCATCGCGTCCCAGTCACCTGGTCTGATGGCTGCAGCAGCACTGTGGCAGGATGTGGCAGGATGTGGCAGGATGTGGCAGGATGTGGCAGGTTGTGGCAGGATGTGGCAGGATGTGGCAGGATGTGGCAGGATGTGGCAGGATGTGGCAGGTTGTGGCAGGATGTGGCAGGATGTGGCAGGATGTGGCAGGATGTGGCAGGATGTGGCAGGATGTGGCAGGATGTGGCAGGTTGTGGCAGGATGTGGCAGGATGTGGCAGGATGTGGCAGGATGTGGCAGGATGTGGCAGGTTGTGGCAGGATGTGGCAGGATGTGGCAGGATGTGGCAGGTTGTGGCAGGATGTGGCAGGTTGTGGCAGGATGTGGCAGGATGTGGCAGGTTGTGGCAGGATGTGGCAGGATGTGGCAGGTTGTGGCAGGATGTGGCAGGTTGTGGCAGGATGTGGCAGGATGTGGCAGGTTGTGGCAGGATGTGGCAGGATGTGGCAGGTTGTGGCAGGATGTGGCAGGAAGTGGCAGGTTGTGGCAGGTTGTGGCAGGATGTGGCAGGTTGTGGCAGGATGTGGCAGGATGTGGCAGGTTGTGGCAGGATGTGGCAGGATGTGGCAGGTTGTGGCAGGATGTGGCAGGTTGTGGCAGGATGTGGCAGGTTGTGGCAGGATGTGGCAGGATGTGGCAGGTTGTGGCAGGATGTGGCAGGATGTGGCAGGATGTGGCAGGTTGTGGCAGGATGTGGCAGGATGTGGCAGGTTGTGGCAGGATGTGGCAGGAAGGGTCTCACTGTCTGTGAGGCTCAACAAAGCATAGTGGACAGGTTTTAGAAATAAGACAACATAAGAAGAATTTGTATTATTTCCTTTCAATTTTTCAATTTATTTTTTTCATTTTTAAACTTTAGTTGGTGAGAATTGAGCAAAATCCAATATTTAATGGTTTAAAGATGTTTTAGGTGGAGAATGTTTTAAAGGATTGTACCTTTTCAACATCTAGTGTGAAAGAAGGGCAGGTTACTGCCGAAGGTGCATCAGCTCTTTTATTGCCAATGGCAACAAAATCGTCATAATAATCAGAATCCAAGCCATCTGCTAAGTAATACGCTTGAATTCAATGGGTTGTTTCATGTGAGCTGAGAAGATTAGGCCTGACTTTCACACAGGTAGCAGTGGCTGACAGAACATCCTCCAAAAAAAGTCTTAAACCCGAGAGGAGTAAGGAATGGTTTCACCACCGATCCTGTGGAAACATTTTTGGGCTTCCACAGGAATTCAAAATCACAAATAACTTGGAATCAGTGAAAATATAAACCGCACACAAGCAACTAGTTTTCCTGCTTCAGTTAGTGCAGATCTTTAGCAGAAAAATGTTTGAGCATAGAGCCAAAGATACGCGTTTTATGCAAAAAGCAAACTAGGTTAGATCCAACAGCATGGTCACATGATGCATCAAGTTCAGTCAGTCAGACGATTCACTGTAGACAAACCTGAATAAAGGTTTTTTTGTTTTTAAAGGTTTTGTTGGCTCTAGTTGCCTTTATTTGAAAGTAGTTAGACAGGAAAGAGGGCAGAGAGAGACATGCGGCAAATGTCACCAGGCTGGGAATCGAACCTGTGACCACCACCACAAGGACCAAGGCCTCAATGCATGGGTCATGCCAAGCCCCTGCGCCACCACAGCACCCCTGAATAAAGGTTGAAATCAATTTAAATCTAGTTTGAAGTTTGAATTTAGGTTGATTTATGTTTTATTTATTTAACCTTGTCTAAAAATAATACAAAGTATTCTCATTAGTCTAGTTATAGTTAGTGCTCATTAACTCAAATAAGCTCAGTCTTTTAGATAAACCTGTTCTTAATTTATTTAATCAATTTAAAATATTGTGTAACATATTATGTGACATTGGTGATTGGCCTGCAAAGCATCCCATGATGCATTTCATCAAAACGGTTCTTTATACTTCCAACACAACCTTTATTCAAATGGTACATTATAGTGTGCATTTTTTCAATAGGTGTTTACATGAAGTGATTTCCAAGAAAAAGTTGAAGTGCTTAGGAAGCTTTGAGGTTGCTCGTTTAGTTTTTTAAGTAAAGATAAATTGTATTTATCTTTAATTAAGTAAAGATAACATTTTTATCTATTGATAAATCAATAGATAAAAATTTTCCATCGGTTTCCTTAACAGTGTTATACATCATTATGAACATTAATTTCGGAAAATAAATTCCTTATTATTCTACAACGTGAAGAAAATATTTAAAAAGCATTTAAACTGTTTTATTAACAAAAAAGCTGAAGGAGGAACAGCTTATCCTGCTTTCTCTCATCCTTACTGATAACTTTGCCTGGATTTTGTTCTACACTTTCCTTTTGTTTACACCTCCATGGGTGTTGATTTTTTCACTGCTCAGCGTCGGATTCTCTGTTTTTATGCCATAATTCACATCTAGTTCGTCGCTCCGTTTTATGTCCAGCTTCTCCTGTTTCAGAGTTTTGTGCAATTTGTAACACTGCCCTATAACCGCGATACATTCAGATAATTGCAGCATTACCGTAAATTCCTTTAGTCTAATTATGTCCGAGCTGGAAATGCCATTTAACCCATGTATGAGAAGCACTTCCTGTTGTACTCCTCAACCCTATTTAACAGTCTAAGATAATCTCTCTAAGGGCGCAAGCTGCCCCAGTGACCTATACCAATGAGTGAGAGAGGGATAGACGCAGGGCCGTGCAGAGACCACTAAAGGGGCAGGTGCTCAACAACAAAAAAGGGCCCATCTAACCACATTCTAGGACAGAATATTAAAGCCTCTCAGCTTTCAGAGTTTAATAAACAATGATAAATTACAAAATTGTGACATATACAATCAAAGCTAACGAACATCTCCATATAGAGCATAACACTATGCCTATGTAAGATGTTTTATTAGTAATTTCTTTCCGCAGGTCTTTTTTGTTATAAGAAAGTTTTGCCATATTCAAACCAGCAATTTAGCAAGATATGTAAATCAGAGCTGGACCACCAGACATATTTTGTCTTTATAGAATTACACTACTAAAATATAAACAAGGGCACAAAGCAACCTTTTAGTGACTGTAATCTATAAAAAAGATCTGCCTGTTTGCTGCAGTGGAGATGAAGACGGTCCATTCAGGAAAGCAGAGCTGCAGCAAACTTTAACGTGGAACTGCAGAAAAAAGAAAAAAACAAAAGCAAAAATTGAATTGTTAATGCATGTCACCATGAGAAAAACCTACTGAGTTTTGATTAAAAAAACTTTGTCACATGACGTCGTGGGCAGGGCTCAAAATCACAACAAAATATTTCTGATGTGTGCAAATAACTTTTTAAGTTCACGAGACAAAAATGAGTTAATTAATTTAGAAAAAAGTTATTTAAACAAAACATTTTGTTTTTAAAAAAGAAATCATTACAATTCCAAAAGTTTTGATTACAATTTTATTTTACTTAACTGAGGTTAGTTTTTTTTTTCCATTGAATAATTGGGAAACAAATTTAACTTCATACTCTGTGAACCAGACCATAAACTTAAACTCTGGGTTGAGTTTTTTCCCCTTCATTAATGTCACTTTTATTACATACATTATATCTATCATGGTAATTCAACGTGAGTTATTTTTCATTCTAAATGAATATCCTTGTTGGACTTTTATTTAAGTGTTATTCTCCTTCAGGATACATTTACCTAACGCTAGAATAAATGAAATGTACATTATGCAGCAAAGGACATTAGAAGATCGGACATATATCCATTATGGAGATGATCGGTTTTGGACGGGCGATGTGCCCTTATTGCATAATAAATACTGAAGAATGACTGATATCATTAAAGATACAGGGAAGAAGCTTTTTAGTTATCTAGCTTTGCTAGCAAAGTTGTTAGCTGGCAGCTAGCTAATAGCACAACAACAACAGCCTAATGTCTGTAGGTTAGAAATACTGAATCGATAGATAAGAACAGTTTCTCCTCACCTGGCTGTCTCCTCCCCTCAGTAGTTCTTCAGAGAAAGGCAGACGCAGAGGCCTGTCAGTGTCTGTTGTATTTCATTACCTCTCTGCTTAAACCGCGACTCCGAGCTGAAGCAGAAACGATACTTCAACGTTTTCCATCATCTGACAAGCAGCAAGTCTCCACTTTATTCACCAAAAACGGTTTTTTTTATTCACCAAAAACTGATCTGTAATCTGGAACGTTCGCTACGTTGAGCTCCAGTTAGCCGCCTTATCTCACTGCGAGAGGCAACTGCGTCATGCGTCACGGGCAAAAGGTCAAAGGTAACAAGGTGACCGGCTTGTTACAAAAAAAATAATAATAATTTTAGCACATGTTATTATGTGTCAGAGGAGGGCTTAGAAAATAATACCAAAAAAATAAAAAATAAAAAATTGACCAAATGGGCACTTGGGGGCAAGGAGCAAAAGGGGCAGGTGCTCAAGCACCCCTAGCTCCCCCTTCTGCACGTGCCTGGATAGATGGACCCCTCCACTCCCTCCCCAGCATTACAGCTGTCAGGGCCCACTGCAAGAGAGAGGAAGTCAGGTGAGCCAATAATGATGAATCCCGCAATTTAGCCATAAGCAATTCTAAACATTTGGGTTTTAAGTTGAGATTTAAAGGCTCTCAGTGTTTCAGCTGTTTTACAGTTTTCTGGAAGTTTGTTCCAAATTTGTGGTGCATAGAAACTGAATGCTGCTTCTCCTCGTCTGGTTCTGGTTCTGGGGATGCAGAGCAGAACCAGAACCAGGCACGAAATAGGCTAAATTCAGCTTTTTCTGACATAATAGTATTATATTCGTACTTTAGCTTTGTAAGTTTGTTCAAGGTTACCAAAGAAGAATCCCTTTTAAAACTAGACTCCGTAATATCAATTTGTCTTTCTAAATTAATTAGCTTAATAGTGTTTGCCTTCTTTTTAGATGAAGCCTGCTGGATGATATAACCTCTTAAATATGCCTTTAGCGCCTCTCAAGCCACTCCAGCAGAGGGAGCCGAGGCAATATTCGTACCAATGTACAACTTGATTTGTGATCTAAGAGAGTCTTTGAAATCCTCATCTAGTAAGAGACTAGAATTTAGCCTCCATCTAGGACTTCCCACCGTTGCATTAATCGCAAACACAAAACGATAAACAGGGCTATGATCTGACAATATTATGCTCCCGATGCTCGTGGAGGCCAGTGCTGTCATTAATGACTTAGATACCAGAAAAAAATCAATTCTTCAAAAAGATTGATGTGGGGGAGAATAAAAAGTATAATCCCTACCGGTAGAATTTTGCAACCGCTAAACATCCGCAGTAGCTGCACAGTGGCGCAGTTGGTAGAGCTGTTGCCTTGCAGCACGAAGGTTCTGGGTTCGATTCCCGGCCCCGGTCTTTCTGCATGGAGTTTGCATGTTCTCCCTGTGAGATAAGCGTATAAAGTTGTCTTCTGTTCATGTGTTAAAATATTAAAAATGTTCTAAAAAGTATGTTGTAAACTCACAAGCTGTTATATAAATATTGTTGTTTAACTGTTTATGTTTAGCGCAGCACTGTACTGGGCATTTATTTCCCGCGTTAGTAACATCTATGAAGTTTTCTGTGCCAACGTGATTATTTTTTTGTTCTTTTGGTTGGTTAAGGTGTTTGTGAGGAAGCCAGAACTCAAGAACTGCTGTGCTGAGAGTGTTTTTGTTTTGAACAGAATAAACCTGCCTTCCTGCACAAAACACCCTGGGTCCTCGACTGCTGGTTCCTTTCTTAACACAACGCAGAGTACATGCAACAGATGAGCCGGATGGAAGCAGCTACACGTCTTCAAGGAAGCACAGACGGTCCTCCATTTCGGCAATCCGGCTAACGATGTCAGCGATTCTCCTCTCAGTTGCAGTAGTTGTGATTCGTATTTCTTAAAGTTTCTTGTCATGGCTTTCAGACTTTTCTGCAATTAGAGCGAAAAGCTTAGCAAGATCCTTCGTCACCTCGCCAGTAACCTCTGCAGACACCACGTTCGTAGTATCAGAGGACGAGGCCCGGTTAGCCTGATCCTGAGCTAGGTTAGCAGGGCTAGCAGTAGCAACCTCGCCACAGTTGGTTCCTCCTCCAGCTGCGCTGGGTTTGACTGAGTTTCTGGTCGACTTAGACATCTTACCGCTATGTTTAGAGGTAACACTTAATACCTGACGCTGATTCCTCGGCTCCCTGCCCGATTTAAATGCAAAATGCGTTATGAGGGGTGGTGCAGGACGCTCCTAGGCAGCCATCATGACGAGCGCGTCATGTGACTCCCTATGTTCAGCATTTTTATTCTTTTCAATATTTCATTATCATATTTAGTCAAACAATTCACCCTGAGAAGGAGATTGCGTTCTGGAACCACATAGACCCATTCTTCTTGAATTGGGTGGAATTTCCTCTTGACTGCAAAAGTCTTCACAGAATCCAACAAATCAGCTTTGTGGTCGCTCTGCCTCTTAATCCTCTAAGAGGGGCCTTTGTTTCTGATAAAGGTCTTTGGGATTCTCTAAAAGTTTGGTTCCCTCAATTTAGAAAACCAAAACTCAAGAAAATGTCTGCCTTATTTACCAATAAGGACTTTCACTGGGACTCTAACCTAGAAATCCATGGTTCCCTCTTTTTTCTCTCTCTTTAACCCAGTTTGGGACTTGAAGCCAGTCAGTTAGAGGGAGACATTAATCCACCCCTTTTCCTCTTTTTTGTATTTTTTCATTTTTATTGATTTATTTTATTTTTTATTATTTTCCCCCTGGGACTTTAACACAGTTACCTTTTAATACCACCAATCTCTATTACCCAGGGTGAAAGGTTTATCGGATCCTTTACTATTTTAGATTTTATCATTTGGAATTTACAAAGTTGATTTATTAGCCTGGGTGAGTATCCCACCTGATATCAGTGGTTTTGAGTTTGTTAATCCCAGAGCCGGAGCCGTGGAGCCAACCAACAGCCCTCTTCTCTCTGAAATCCTAAACGAGGTTTGAGGCTGGAGTCTAGTCCAGGTCGTGCGCGTAAGCATCTGTTCGTCGATGTCCTCGGATGTCCAGTCGAGGGATCCCGGTTTTCGGCACCAAATTGTTGTGGAAAAAATTATTACCAAGCACTGTTCAGGTAAAATCACTCAATCAGGTTTATTTATGAATTGTGCACAACTCAGAGAGCTTGTTGGACAATCAATCATGTAGTGGGTCTGGATGGAAAGATCTGCCGGGCAGAGACGACACATGAGTCTTATACCAAGATAAAGGATCCAAAACAAATAGGTGAGACAGTTTGGTTCTCATGCAGCTGTGGGGAACAAGTCCCATGTAAACCAAATAGTTTGTTTGGTGAGTTCACAAGCATTTCATATAACATGATCAGCAGATGTTAACATGTAGTAATTTTCCACCACATTACTATGCATAACATTACTAGAAAAAAGTTGTAAAATTACGACTTTATTCTCATATTGTTCCAACTTTATTCTCGTATGACGATACTTCCTTAACATCACTTTATTCTCGTAATTTTATTATTATTATTATTATTATTATTATTATTATTATTATTATTATTATTATTATTATTATTATTAATGCTGTAATGTGTTGGTCAAGAAGATGAAAACACTGGACCCTCTGATGTAGGAGAACTCCATGTGGATGAACAGCCAGGACGTCTGGGGACGAGCGAACGGCTGAAGACGTGACGTCCATGTAGGAGGAGCTCTGCCCTCTAGGGGCTCAAAGGTCGGTAATCTTCCATCTGACCATGTGAGGCGGTGCCTTCACTGCCCCTGCTTGTCATTTTGAAGGGGCATCATGCTTCACTGTGTCCACACAGGTGTGTGTTTGGGTGTGTTTTCATCTGTCTTTAACAAGCTCAGAGAGGGTGATGTATGACCGGCCAGCTCCAATTCATTCCCGGCTTGATCATGGTGATGGATTGTTGTGTGCCTGAATGCATGAGTGTGTGTGCATGTGTGTGTGTTTCAAGCTAAAGATTGAGAGATTTAAGTTGAGTTTTTTATATTTTTTGGGGTTCCCTGAGGGCAAAACCTAAAACTAGTCCTGCAAAAGCAATGACTCCAACTGTGTGTGTGTGTGTGTGTGTGTGTGTGTGTGTGTGTGTGTGTGTGTGTGTGTGTGTGTATCTGCAAAAATACAGAAAAAGGAAAAATACAATGCTGGACAGCAGAGAACCCCTCTAAGTTTCAGTGTTTCGCAGTAGCTGTGGTCCTCGTCACCTTCCTGAATGAGAACAGCTTGGATGCTGGTTTGGCTCATGGCTCATTAAAGAAGATTAATATATCACAGAGTAAGCCAGTGTCAAAGGATTTTTCTAAAATAAAATCTGTCAGATTTGAGGTGCCTTTAAAAGTTTCTTGTTTTGGTCACATTTGTATTTATCAGACGATGACAAGAATTCAAATAAATCCAACATAACCCAAGTTAAAGCAAAACGCAGGTTTCAAATATTAACTTCTTTTATAATGAGAAAAAATGGCATTAAACTTGACCGTAGGTAAAATGTTGTTGCCTTGGTTAGTTTTAAAGTGAATGTTACTGGATACACATCGCCTGATAAGGTGTGTATCCAGACCTGCAGCGCTTTAGATGTTGTTCTGTGTTTACGAGTACAAAGATCCAAACTTACATGAGGATGTGAATTAGAGCGGAAAAGAAAAAATCCAATGACAAAACTTTCATTTTCTCTGTCAGTCAAACTTATAACAAGCAGTTCTAAAGCTGTAAAAGTGCCTCTACTTTTCCTCCAAGTGAGATGATGCAATAAAAATCAATGTGAGGAGATCTGCAGGCGGTTAACCCGGCGATAATGAATTCAACACCTGCAGTTGAGAAGTTTAGGCAACAATAGGGTTTCTGTGTTAAGTTTAGACTTTCAACAAATCCACTTCATAATCACATTTGCAAATTAAAATGTGAGATAAAATGAAACATGGCGAAAGAGACAGTGTGTTTAATTAATTAGTGGAATAATGGGAGAGTCTTCATTATCATTTTATTTTTGTTAAACTTACTGACAAAGGATTTGCATGAATGGTTTTATCTCCTTTAACACATATCTTATATGTATATTTTTGATGAACACTTTCCTTTGTTCTCAACAAAGCGGACAGCAAAAATAAAAAGAAACTAAACATGTTTTGACTCATATCTTTTCAGATTCTGAAGGTTAATATTCACTCATGACAGCACCAGTTTATTTTGTAAAGACATAAAGTAATAAATCTCTTCAAAACTTTGTCTCCAGAGATAGTGCCTACTTAGTTAAAATTCCTTAAGCTCCAGAAAAATTCTATATCTGCAGCTTCTAATGGAGATTCCCACAGTACTAATCTAAATCTGTTTTAACAGTAATTAACTCTAATTGTCTCTAGGTTCCACAAATCATGAAACTTTACAATGCCAGCCCTGGCTTTAGACACTTATACTCTGGTATTGTTCTATTTCTCAGATATTTTGGCATATAAACTAACTTAGACAAACTCCATTTAAAAATGTTACATTTTTTTAGTTTAGTTGTTAAAGCAAGTAACCAAACATACCTGCTGGAATAAAAATATTTATATGAAGAAGGAAAAAGAAGCTTTCCTCCATGTTTACGTGGTCATGTTTAGTCATCTCTTAAAGCTACAGTAGGTAACATGTTTGTTAAAACTGCCACTCAGTCAGAAAGAAAAAATCGCAGCCAGGAGGAGGGTCTTAGCACTGTCAATCAACCTTGTGTATGCGCTGCACAGAGCCACCCCTTTGCTCTCTGCTACACTACAGCTTCTTCCTGTCAGCAGTGTTTGTTATGAATGCTAAAGCTAGTTAGCATATATGACGCTGGATAAACATTTTAACTATATTGGTAAGTTGCTTCCTATATCAATAAGGTTTTTCCCCATTACTACATTCAGCAGCACATACCCACGCACGATTGACAGCACAAAGACACTCCTCCTGGCTCTGATTGGCTGTTTATGACTTAGTGGTGGATTTCTGCAGATGGCAGTAGGACCACAGGAAGGAGCTCATTTTTTCCCCCACAGATGATCTGTCTCATATGATACTGCAACGAATATGTACAAAAACATCTTTTTTTTATTACCTGCTCCAGC
The DNA here is from genome assembly GCF_904066995.2 of Poecilia reticulata. NCBI lineage: Eukaryota > Metazoa > Chordata > Actinopteri > Cyprinodontiformes > Poeciliidae > Poecilia > Poecilia reticulata. The sequence continues at coordinate 4,076,276 of NC_088844.1, read as the reverse complement.
TTTATTCTCTAATAATCTCCAGTGTTCATCTTATTGCTGTAACCCATTATGATTTGCATAACCTGGATTTCCCAGACCACTTTCTTAGAAACAAACAAACTTCCTCTCACAGTATAAATATGAAATAAAACCTCTAGGAATATCTGCTTAAAAACATTCAGCATGATAATATATTCATATCGACACCTCCATCTTTTAAAGATTGGTAGGATGATTTCAAGAATGGCCTTGACTAGCATCATCTTTATCAACTCCTCCACTACTTATGGACAACGGAGGTAGAAATCAACTGAGTCCTCTGGGTTATGAAAAATAGGCAAGAATAAGAGGATGTCTCAAATATTCATGCATATTGGCTCTTTGTGGTTCCTAACCCTTGTGAATATCGTGGACCCTCTGTATTTGTCTTGAGTTGTTTCCACTGTTGTATTAAGATGCCTTAAACAGGTTGTACCAAAGGTCTGGTTGACCTTGTTTAAACCAGAAAGATCAGCTGTTTGGTCTGTAGTGGACGTCCCAACACAGGGTAAGTCTTTTCCTCCACTTTTAGTTGGTTTATCTTTACTTAAAAATATAAATCATATTCTAAAAACACGTTATCTTTTATTACCTTCTGTAGGATTTCATATTTTGGTGTAGATTGTTCCTAAATTAATAACTTTTTTTGTACAATTCTTTGTGTTGGACTTTGTTTCTCTAAATCTTCTAATCGTTGCTTTCCACTGCAAGCTGTACTTCTGCTTTATTACAGTTAATCCCTCGGTGGACAGTCATGGATTAAGGGAAATACGGCCTCCGTGGGATTTAGTACGGCAAGTAGCAGCAGTGTGCTGCTGATCAGATGTATCCATTAACAGATCATTCAAAACTTCTCAACAAGAAATCAAGCCTTCAATACTATAATTAAATGAAGACCGTCAGCTTTTTTATTGGAAAGGAAAATGAAAATCATTGTAGATACAAAACTTAAGTTCTTCCAAGATTAATGCAAAAAAGAAGAGTTCAGATTTAGTCCATTTTTTAGCAAAAAGAACATAAATTAAGTCACTTTTACTTAAGAACTCTTGCTGTAACTAGCCATGTTTAATAAATGCATTATTTATCAATGTCATTCTTAATTCAGTTTATACATATTTTATATTTCAATATTTGTGTGGCTGTACATGCTTTGATTGCCTGTCACTTCGGTGCTGTGACAACAGAGTGACAGGTGATTACTATAAATGTTAAGAGAATGCTAAAAGCTCAGTTATTAAAAGAAAAATACTTTGATTTACCTCACATTTTTCATTTTAGGATGATTTTATTTCAGTGATCAGGTTTTTGATTTAGTTGCAAAGAAAAAGATTCAATTAGCATCAACCACTTGTGCTGGTGAGGCCACACAAACTCAGTCCAGGGGCCGCAGTTGGCCCTCATGCCACACTTTGGACAGCCCTGATCTATGGGAAGCAATTGTTGTTGCCTGTGCATCTGGGAAGGTTTATGAGCTGATTTCCAAACTATTTGAAGTCCATCATTGTACAGAGAGAAAGACAAGTCACAAATAGAAAGACGTTGAAGACCGTCAAGTAATAATATGTCATAATGTTCCCTGTCAAAGTGACGTCTGTCTCAAATCCCATTCCGCTTGCTGAGTGTGTTGTTGGCTATTATCATGGAGCCGGGCAATGAAGGCCGGCACTTTAAATTTGATAGCATGTATCTATGTTTGAGATTCTAAGTCTGAACAATGAAGGAGACGGCTTGATAAAGACTGCTTGTCAGTTCAGCTGTCAGCGCTCTGTTCTACACTCTGGCAAGAATTATTTATCCGGCAGGATTCAGAGTATTTTGTGGAAAAAAAGAAACCATGACAGTTGACAGAAAATGTAAAAATGAGTTTTGACTGACTAACAGCCACAAACTTTGATGCTTTCTATTGGTGCTGCACTAGTCTGGAACACACACCGCCTACAAAAAGCATTCGACCACTTGAATGTTTTACCCTTTTTTAGTGTTAGGGTCAGTATTTACGAGATGGATCCTATTTTATGTTAAATACTTTTAATTAGTCATTTCTGTAGAAATTGGTCACTCAGTTTGGGATGTTTTAAACATTATTTATACAGATAAGGTATTAGCTGTATAAAGAAAAATAATACGTGTTTTCCAAGCACATAAGTGCCATTTTATAACACAACCAAGAATGTTGCTTTCAGTAACATTTCATATCATATCAGATATTTGCAATATCAAATATGACTTAAACAGAATGTAACTTTGTGATTACCACCTTGAAATTGGGCCTCTGTCTCTTTAAAAACTCCTGCTCTTTCTGAAACTTTGCCTTCAGGAAGTCATCAAAGCAGGACTCCTCTATTAACCTTTTAATGCTTTTACCAGCGTTGGACTGAGAAGTAGCTCGTTGTTTGCTAATTGCTGCTGGCTAGTCTGAAGGAGCTGAGCGGCGGAGTCACCAGGGGAGGGCTGCTCTCTGAGGCTGAAGCTCAGAAGGTTGAAAACTGAAGCTCTGAGGAGGAGATGAGTCTTGAAGGCCCACCCAGGCATTTTGCACAGCTGAATGGTTGCTACGGGAGATTAAAGGATTCCTCAAAGATGCATGTATCAAATGCATGTTTTTCACGAAGCAATAACAATATAACATGATGTAAAGCTGAAAAAAGTTGGCTTTACTTTATGCTGCCCCTTTAAAACTCTCACAGTCATCTTTTTGTTGAAAGAGGTTAAAGGTTAGCCACTGCGTTAACATTGATAATTGATATATCTCGAGGTATGGCACTTAAAATTATAAATAGTCCATTAGTTGTGACTGTTCAATGTCCCTTTGCATAATGTGTGGATATGCCTCATGTAGGCGCTGCGCACAAAACCCAACCAAGCACTTCCTCCGAGCCCAGGAGGACCTGAGTGGGTTCTAATCGATCCAAGCTCCAGTCCTTTGGACCGACAGAATCTCAGTTTCCTGCAGTTATTGTCTCAAGCTCACTTTCACCCTGATACTAAAAACTCTCAGGAGACATCCACGCAACTTTCACTGCATTTTTTTTCTTCCTCCTTCCTCATCCTTTTCCTCATCTTTCTCTGCTCCTGTCATCCAATCTGTGAATCAAATTACCAAATTCCTTAATGCTTCGGTCGAAGCATCAGGGAATGTTCTGCTGAAGAGAGTCAAGCGGTGGAGTAATTCACCCGTCCACATCTGGTAATACATACGTTATTAATTAGGCAGCGCAGGAAGAACTCACAATAAACCACTGAGAACCTGCAGTGTGTTTATTAAAAACCTGCCAGGTACTGGTTTGAATTAACCACATCTGGAAATCTGAAGTGTGCAGAATCAATGTCAGGCCTCACAATGTCTGGGGCGTAAACAGCCAAACACACACACACACACGCACACACACACGCACACACACACACACACACACTCGGCTAACGTCGTTATCATGAAAACGTGCAGGGCCTGTTTTCTGCTTGTAAAGTAAAGAACAGCAACTGGTCAATTCCAACGTGTTCTGTTGGATCTATGGATCTACGTGATTACACGTCCATCTGACGAATAACCAGCTGTCCTTCATCAGGACCCCAGAGGTTATTCACAGAAGTTATGGACTTCAGTCATGAAGAGCAACAGGCTGCAAATACTTGAGAACCTCTCTAAAAAAACACATATAACTTCCTATTTTAATAGTTCAAACAGCAAACATAGAATACCATGATTTCATCTGCACAGTGGAAAACGTTTCAGCTCCACCTTCACATACTAAGGACTGATTCATAGAACGTAGCTGACATAATACTAAAGATAAAGTCTGTTTTAGTGGTAGAACCAAACAAGTAAAATAAATGCAGCTGCTGCATTAGCTGCTTTGTAACTCTAGAAAAAATTGTGACAAGTAGGATTGTGCCTGTGTACTTCAGCTTCCCAAACTACATTTTCTGTCAAAAGTTTTGATGTGCTCTATAAAAACGATCAGCAAATTTCCTGCAAATAATTTGTAATCACTTTCCACTGAAAAATACAGATAGAAAATCTGACTGCTGAACCACGAATAGGCAGGACTCCACTGTACTGCAGCACCTTCAAGCATTGAGAAATTGGAATTGAAATGTGGAGGGCCCAGTTGTCTTGCCTGTTTCTTTAGTTTTTTTCGTGGTGACACACAGAGTAGCAATGTGTTTAAGGTGTGTTAAAATACATCCAAAAGTAAGCATTTACCTCAAATGTTGAATTAATCTATCACAAAAAGTCAATTATTTCAGTGAGTTTCACACTGTAGAATCTGAGGAAAAAAATTGGTCTGATTTAATGTCAAACTCAGAAACAAATGAGTCTTTTTATGCAGTATACTCATATGTAAATATCTATTTTCAGCTGAATTATATAAAAAAATTACATTGAGTCTAGAAGTCTTTATTGAGTTGATGATACTGTACGAAAAAAGAAGAAGGAAAAAAAACTGGAGAAAATGTAGCAGTTAGGAAATGTTGAGATTTCTAGAGTTGAAGTTTCAGCTGGGAAAATCTACTGGTTTGAATTCAAAGTAGTTTGAAATTGAATCAGTCTGGCTGCCCTTCCCACTGAAATCCCAACATGGAGAGAAGTGAATTTACACAGCTGTTGTTTCGTTATCAAACTCTAAATATGAAAGAAAAAGTAGGAGGGAGAAAAAGGTTGGACAAAACAGAGAGCAGAGCTGAAGCAGGGGGGAAAATGCAACTCTGCACTCTGTAGCATTGCGGTTGCTTTGTAGCTGTAATGAAACAGCAGGCTGTGGAACTGTGCTTCTGGAAGCAATCTGGGGCCTAGCTTTTCACACACACACACACACACACACACACGCACACACACACACACACACACACACACACACACACACACACACACACACACCTAGAGCCATATAAAGTCCGACTCACACATACACACACAGATGGCTGTCCAAGAGCCTCTGCCCTGCATAACCGCTAGCTACTTTAATGAAAGCCTGTAAATCTATTCGTGGAGCTGGAGCTACCAAACGGCAGGGCAGGATCTCTTTACAGACCTTCTCTCATAGGCTTAAATTCTTAAATACATAGTTATTTTTATGACTGAATCTCTTAAAACTGTGTCATTTCCAGCCAACTGTCGCAGACTGAATGTGAGGTTAGTGTCGATATGTGACTTTTATGGGGAAAAGAGTAAAGAAATAAAGAAAAATCCCATGATATCATCTCTTTCCACATCTTTAAAACTAGTGGTGGTGGGTTACTGGTAGCAGCTGCTTCATGTGAATAATGTCTAAATGAGTCAGTGTTTTTAAAAACCCACTCATAAAAGTTCCATTCAAATTGTTTAAATCCAATCAAATTGTGAAGTTTTGGGGTGCTGGGTGGCTGAGCTCAGCGGTGAGCGGGCCGTGTGCAGAGGCTACGGTTCTTGTTTGATTCCCAGTCCAGACCGTTTGCTGCATGTCTTCCCCGTCTCCCACCGTGCTATTTCCTGTCTATCTGAAATTCACTAAAGGCCACTAGTGCCAAAATAAAATCTCTTACAAAATAAATAAATAAAAAGAAAAATTCAAATAGTATAAGATAATAATTAGGATTCAATATATTCAAGATATGGTGTGCTGCTGACCTCAGCTCGGGACGTTGTGGGCCGGTGGGCGGAATACTTCGAAGACCTCCTCAATCCCACCAACATGCCTTCTGTTGAGGAAGCTGAGCCTGGAGACTCTGAGTTGGGCTCTCCAGTCTCTGGGGACGAGGTCACCGAGGTGGTCAAAAAGCTCCTCGGTGGCAGGGCCTCCTTGGTATTCAGGGGTCCTGGAGAGGAGGGTCTGTCGGATAGTCGAACCTTGGATTCAGGAAGAGCAGTGTGGTTTTCGTCCTGGTCGTGGAACACTGGACCAGCTCTACACCCTCAGCAGGTCCTGGAGGGTGCATGGAGTTCGCCCAACCAGTCTACATGTGTTTTGTGGAGTTGGAGAAGGCGTTCGACCGTGTCCCTCTGGGGGCCTTGTGAGGGGTTCTCCGGGAGTATGGGGTACCGGGCCCTTTGATACAGGCTGTTAGGTCCCTGTATGACCGGTGTCAGAGTCTGGTCCACATTGCCGGCAGTAAGTCGGGTTCCAGTGAGAGTTGGACTCCGCCAAGGCTGCCCTTTGTCACCGATTCTGTTCATTACTTTTATGGACAGAATTTCTAGGCGCAGCCGAGGTGTTGAGGGGATCCGTTTTGGTGGCCTTAGGATCGCATCTCTGCTTTTTGCGGATGATGTGGTCCTGTTGGCTTCATCGGAACGTGATCTGCAGCTCTCACTGGAGCGGTTCGCAGCCGAGTGTGAAGCGGCCGGGATGAGGCTCAGTGCCTCCAAATCCGAGGTCATGGTCTTGAGCCGGAAAAGGGTAGAGTGCCTTCTCCGGGTCAGGGGGGTCGTCCTGCCTCAAGTGGAGGAGTTTAAGTATCTGGGGATCTTGTTCACCAGGAGTGTCAAACTCCAGTCCTCGAGGGCCGGTGTCCTGCAACTTTTAGATGTGCCTCTGCTGCACCACACCTGAATAGAATTAGGTCATTAGCAAGGCTCTGGAGAACGTATATTCACAAAGAGGATGTAATTAAGTCATTTCATTCCAGTGTTTTGTACCTGTGGCACATCTAAACACTGCAGGACACCGGCCCTTGAGGACTGGAGTTTGACACCTGTGTTGTTCATGAATGAGGGAAGAAGGGAGCGGGAGATCGACAGGCGGATTGGGGCAGCGTCTGCCGTGAAGCGGGCGCTGTACCGGTCCGTCGTGGTGAAGAGAGAGCTGAGCCAAAAAGCGAAGCTCTCAATTTACCGGTCGATCTACGTTCCCACCCTCATCTATGGTCATGAGCTTTGGGTCATGACCGAAAGAACGAGATCACGGGTACAAGCGGCCGAAATGGGTTTCCTCCGCAGGGTGGCTGGGCTCTCCGTTAGAGAGAGAAGCTCGGTCATCCAGGAGGGACTCAGAGTAGAGCCGCTGCTCCTCCACATCGAGAGGAGCCAGTTGAGGCTCGGGCATCTGGTCAGGATGCCTCCTGGACGCCTCCCTGGTGAGGAGTTCCGGGCACGTCCCACCAGGAGGAGGCCTCGGGGAAGACCCAGGACACGCTGGAGGGACTATGTCTCTCGGCTGGCCTGGGAACGCCTTGGGATTCCCCTGGAGGAGCTGGAAGAAGTGGCTGGGGAGGGAAGTCTGGGCCTCCCTTCTGAAGCTGCTGCCCCCGCGACCCGACCCCGGATAAGCGGAAGAAAATGGATGGATGAGACACAAACCTTTCTCATTTTAACACTCACAGACAATATTGTCCATTTGAATGTTTAGGAAAAATATTCAAATGGACAATACTTGCTTGTAAAAAGCAAGTATTGCTTGCTTTTATATTTATGTTTTTTAATATGTGAAAAACAAATATATGTTCTTCGCATATATTTATGTGAAAAACATAAATATAGAAGGGAGCAGCAATCTTTACACTCAGGTAAAAATTCAGTAACTAACCTTTTAAATACTATTTCTGTGTCTAGAAACGTAGCTGACATTGGAAAGTCACATGTCGCCCTTAGGACTCACACTAATAGGTAATCAGTTGAACTTTATATGGTGTAAAAGTGTAATAATGCTAAGGATGTAGAAATCTAGCTTGTAAAGGAAAGGAAACATACTGTACTTCTTCTGCAAGTGGGTTTTATTTAAATAATTGTATTTTTCCAGTAACTACAACTACACTTTTAGATATTAAGCGACACAGAGAAAGAAAATTGCAATGTTATGTTTTCTGGGGGGTTTTGTTGTTTATTTATTTTTTAAAATCAACCATATATTGATATTTATATCAATATTTGCAAACTTGGCATCCTTTAAAAAACAACATCAAACAAAACATCCATCAGTTGATCTTTGGTTGCAATATTTAATTCTGCCTAGGTCAAGTTTTTGGATCTTTCTAACATCCAACAAAGCAGCATTTTAGCAAATGTGCCATTTCTTTGGTTGGAAGTATGAGCATGTGTGCACTTTGTAGCACAAACATTAAATCAATGCATCGCCACATGGCTGCGTTCCCCAGTGACGTCCACAGAGACGTCCTGCAGCACTCGTTTACTGCTCCCATGCAGTAAGAGGGAGCCTTTATGTCATGTCTACATCTGTACTCTGCAAGCCTTTCCAGAACCGCCGCTAGTCTACGGTGTTCCAGCTCCAAGGCTTCTGCCTTCACTTTGATGGGAACTTAATTGTTCTGGCTGGCAGCGGTTGGGTGCAATTACCAAGGAATGAGGAGGGAGAGAGAAAGAAAGCTTGGATGTTTGGGTGAAATGTGCGAGAGTAAGCGACACCAGGCCTGACCAGCGTTAGCATGTGGAATTAATTAGAGTGGTAATAACTGCCTGGAAGTAAGAAGGCATGGTGGTTAAAATGACTTAAAGCGGATGGTGAAACAGAAAGAGACCGAAAATATACAGAAATTGGAAGTCTGTCCAAAAAAAGAGAGAGAGTGAGATAATTCAGACTGTTTGTGGAGGACATGGTATCTGCATACTTCACAGAAGTGAGCTGATAAATCTGGTTCGATGAGACCCGATCGCTACGTTAACCACAGAGATCCTACACTGTCTGGATGAAACCCAGTAGCTCTAAGGTCTGGATATGTATGGATATGAAACAAGATAATATCAGTATTACTATCTCATTGTCAAAATATTGCCCTTCCTGACATCATTTCTTATTGTTTTTCTTCAATACCCATCCATGCTTTCTTGTCTTTCTTGCTTCTCTCCTTCCTTTCTTTTCCAACTTGTATCTTCGTTTTTCATCTGATGTTCTCCCTCTTTTTCTGTCCTTTCTTTCTTTTCTCTCGCTGCTATTGTTTATTCACCTTTCCTGTCTTCATTCCTTGACCCCACTGTTAAGATATGAACCATTAAAATCATAGTTTGTAATTTTACGATGATCAGTATGGACTGAAAAGTTAAATCTAGACATGTGACTTCTATCTAAATCAGTTCATCCCAATAAATATTCAGTTTGTTGTTATGATATGTCCACACATCCATAGTTTATCTTTTTTTTACCTTGAACATTTTTTTCCCCTGCAGTTAAGAAAGAAGCTATGAATAATTTTGGGCTTCTGTGTATGTGGCTGAAATAAATATTTTCTGACAGCAACGTTTTCCACAGTTATCTTGGTTTCATCAGGGCTTAAAATTAATTAATCTTCATAAAGATTACCCCAACTGACCCAAACAGGGACCAGCAATATAATCAAAGGAAACGTGGGGAAAAATAAAATGTTCAGATAATGAATTAGCATTTTTATGATAATTCATTGTCAAAACTACTGAGAGGTCCTACACACTGATGGGATGGTTAAAGGCAAACACCAGCATTCAACAGGCGAAAGGAAAAAGGAGCCAGAAAAATGAAAAGAGATCAAATGATTTTCCATGAGACACTTTGCATGTCCAGAGGGCAAATAGACAATTTTTAACGTGCCATTATTGACCGCACAAACACTGAGTCTGTTACAATTTAACTTTTACAGGTTTGATGTTTATGTTGCGATGATTAATAAATGGTCGTCTGAACACAGTGGTCATTTAAACACCTGCTCTACTGATGATCTGACAGACATGTTGTGTGGGTCGTCTTATTTTTTACTGAACTTAAACACGCAGAATTCTGCAGCATATTTACATGTTAAAGTTATCAAAGTCAAGCTAACATAACTGACCTACTTCCCTCTCCTTCACTATTTTTTTTTATTAAAGCTTTTTTCTGACCTTATCTACCTGTCATAGTGCTGATAACTAATGGCAAAGCACTGCGTCCCTTTTAGCGTGCTACGTTGACAACTTGACGGCTAAAACAAAGGGTGGTCATCGTTAGCAAGCAGTTTTTTATCCTCCAAAAATAAGTGTTAAAATAAAATAGAGGGTAATAAAATAAACTCAACATTTGACCCCTGGTCTCTGAGTTTATTGGTTGGGGAAAACAGCTTTGTCCCAAACACAAATAGAAACTTACATTTTCACTCTAAATATGGCATCACAGGTTGATTAGAGAATGTTGTTCAATGAATACGCTGCAAGTCAGTCAGCAAAATGTTGTCTGACTTTGTTTTCTGTTTTTGAATAAGTTATGAAACGGCATTGCCCCACTCAGTAAGTTCAGCTCCTATGTCATTAAAGAGAGGCGTTGAGTGATAAACTGTTCTTCTAATGCACCACAGGCTCTTATTCTCTGTTTGCTGGGAGCCAACAGAAAAATCTCATCATGTTTCACCCTTCAGACGCTTTCCCTCAGTACAAACTCATAAAGCTCACTCGGTCCGAGTCCATCTGGGGAAGACAAAATTGATCGCCGCGACTAAAATTGATCAGCAGGAAGAAAGATGTAAAGATGTGAGGAGTTTATTTTTTCTTAATTTAGTCAAATCTGGTGAGCGAAGGCTTACGGGCAATCATGACGGCTCAGGAGGGTCAGCAAGGGACTCCCAGCACAGCCGGATGCAATCTACCTCCATCTCACACTTTCATGCTCTGGAACGATTTTCTGAGGAACACAAACAAGAATATGTCGGTATGATTTCAGAGAAAACAGATTAACATCAATGCATTTAACAGAAGAAATCATAGACAATATGGATAAATGTAAATTTGCAACTGGTGTATTTCTTGATCTAAACAAAGCATTTCATACCGTCAGTCATTATAGTGTTCACACCAAACACGATGTGAGCGTCAGAAGCGTCTGGTTTACATACAGAGTCTATGTGGACGCTCGGTGAGGGCTCGGTGAGGGCTGAATTTAGGGCTGTGTTAGGGCTCAGTGAGGGCTGCGTTAGGGCTGTGTTAGGGCTCCGTTAGGGCTGCGTTAGGGCTGAATTTAGGGCTGTGTTAGGGCTCCGTTAGGGCTGCGTTAGGGCTGAATTTAGGGCTGTGTTAGGGCTGAATTTAGGGCTGAATTTAGGGCTGCGTTAGGGCTGTGTTAGGGCTCCGTTAGGGCTGCGTTAGGGCTGAATTTAGGGCTCCGTTAGGGCTGTGTTAGGGCTCCGTTAGGGCTGAATTTAGGGCTGTGTTAGGGCTCGGTGAGGGCTGTGTTAGGGCTCGGTGAGGGCTGTGTTAGGGCTCGGTGAGGGCTGCGTTAGGGCTGAATTTAGGGCTGTGTTAGGGCTCGGTGAGGGCTGCGTTAGGGCTGTGTTAGGGCTCGGTTAGGGCTCGGTGAGGGCTCCGTTAGGGCTCGGTGAGGGCTCCGTTAGGGCGCATCGTGGCGCGTCTGCACTGCATCTAGCACTGCATGATTGAAGCGTTTCGAGCATTTAAAGCGTGTCCAACGTTGTAGTTGAAAAATCAGCAGTTTCGCTGCTCAATGCGGAGCATCAATCAGAGAGACTATGTGACGAAGTGGCCTGCAGTTCATGTCCAGCCAGGACATGCTGGCACCAATGCAGGTTGGGAGGTCTTCAAATTGGGCTCAGGTGAGATGAAAACAGTGCTGATGGCACCCCTCATCAGCACCCACCTAGCTTGTGAAACTCATGAAACTCACTGTTTCACTTTGAATTATTTGGTAATTTCCATCGACCAACGGCAACATTCTGTTTATTTCAGTAAATAAAACCTAGATACTCTTGAGTATTTAATCCGCCATTGTTCAAAATAACTGGGAGAGGAAATAAAAGGCGAGAGTCGCTTTCAGGTATCACCATTGTTTGTTCAATAGACCAGGGGCGTAGTAAAGGGGGGGAAAGTGATGACAATTCTAGGGGCTCTGTCCCAACAGGGGGCCCTCCACAATTTAATTATTTATTTTTTGTTCATAGGGGCCCTGTCAATTACAGGATTAATCATATTGTATTTTCAAAGATTGTTTTTAGCAATAAAAATTTAATGTTCCCACTCTCAGACCAAAAAACACACATCCATATTTACCCTGAACCCCCCTCCATCCATCCATTTTCTTTACACCCTTGTCCCTCAGTGGGATCGGGAGGGTTCCTGGTGCCTCTCCAGCTAACGTTCCTGGCGAGAGGCGGGGTCACCTGGACAGGTCGCCAGTCTGTCGCAGGGCCCTGAACCCCCCTATCTGCGTTAAATGGTTCGTTCCTGCTTGGTGCTTCAGCGTGACGCTGTTAGCAGCAGACAGTGGAAGACATGAATGATTGTGGCGTCCAACGGTCAAAGCATTTATGGAAAAATGTTATCTAATTGATATTTGGAGAAAGGAACAACCACAATATCATTTATTTACCTGGAGTAATAATTCCTTATCTTGACAATCTAGGATAGACTTCTGGCTGATCTTGGATTCAGTAAACAAGGAAACTGTGACTGTTAACATCCTACCTACCCGCCTTACAGACCATAAAGTTATTGAAATAAGTATCAAGTTTTTAGATGAAAAACACTCTTGTAATTCTCCTTCATACTGGAAATTAAATAATTCTTTACTAAATTGCGATGAGGTCACTATAAAAATAAAAGAATTATTACAATTCTTCTGGCATAAAGCTCAAACAGATCATCTTTATGGTCTGAACTGGGAACTTTTTAAATTTCTAAGAAAGTTTGGTAGTAATAAGGCTAAAATAAACAGAGCTGAGGAAACAAAGGTTATATCAAGAATATTTGAACTCACTCAGTTGAATCCCTTTAAATTAAATGACTCCGAACAACAAGAATTAACAGACTTACAAAGTAAATTAGATTGTTTTACATTAATAAGACTAAAGGAATTTTATTAGATCAAGAAGAAAATGGTTAGAAGAGGGAGAACAAAACACTCATTACTTTAACTTAGAAAAACATAATTCAGTCAATAACTCTGTTACCAGACTAAAGATTAACAACAGATAACCTTGATATCGCTAGATATTGTAGTTCCTTTTATGAAACTCTTTATCTTTCCAACTTCTGTCAAACTTCAGTTGATGCCCTGATGATCAATTTAACAGTTAACCAAATTTCTAATAGTGAACAGGAACGATGTGATGAGCCAGTCTCTTTGACAGAGATGATGGATCATCTCACATCTCAAAACCAACAAACTCCTGCAATCGATGGGCTGAGTGCTGAATTTTACAAACATTTTTTGTTGGACCTCGCTCCCTTTTGCAGGTTTTTAATGAAAGTATAGAAAAGGGTTTGCTCCCTGCAGCCCTCACTCAGGGTTTAACCACTTTAATACCAAAACCAAAGAAAGATCCTTTACTTTTAGATAATTGGCGTCCCATTTGTCTTCTTAACAATGATTACAAAATATTTGCATTAGTTGTTGCTAAAAGATTAAAATCCGTCCTTCATTCTATTATTGATGAAACTCAATCTGGTTTTATGAAAAATAGGCATATATCAAATAATATAAGATTTGTTTTGGATATTTTAGATTATCCTGATCTTATTCATGATAATGGCTTTATTTATTTTTTTAGACTTTTATAAAGCATTTGATACGGTCGAACATGAGTTTATTTTTCAAAGTCTAGATAAGTTTGGTTTTGGGAAACTCTTTACTTCTATCATTAAAACCTTGTACCAAAACAGTAACAGCCCCATCAAACTAAGAAATGGCTCCTCTCCTAGATTCAGCCTCTGCAGAGGAATCAGACAGGGCCGTCCCGTCTCCCCCATCTGTTCCTGTTGGTGGCTCAGATTCTGGCCGAACATATTGAAACTGGTTCTTTAAAAGGGATCACTATTGCTGATAAAGTGGTTACTTTAACACAACTGGCAGATGATGCTACTTCATTTTTAAAGGATGAGAGCCAAATCTCTTTAGCTATTAAGGAAATTGCTACTTTCTCCAAAGCCTCTGCTCTTTCTCTTAACCTTAAAAAATGTGAAATAATGGCCATAAAGGACGACTCCATAGCTTCAATTGAAGCCATACCAGTTAAAAATGAGGTTGTTTATTTAGGAATAAATATCACAAAGGATCAAAACAAAAGAAGCTCTGAACTTTGACCCGTTAATTCAAAAGACTAAAAAAAGACTGAATCAGTGGTTAGTTAGAGATCTCTCTCTGCGCAGCCGTATTCTGCTTACGAAGGCTGAACTCCTCTCTAGACTCATTTATGCTGCACAGTCGTTAGACATTGACAATAAAAGTGAGAAAGAAATTGACAAACTTATTTAATTTTGTTATTTAATAACTCACTATATTAAAAAATCTACTCTAATGAATTCGTATGAAAACGGAGGACTTAATTGTTTATCTTTCTCTATTTTGACTAATACTTTTTAAATAAATTGGATCCGTCAATTTTTTAATTCTCCAGCGTCTTTCTGGAATTTTAAACCTTCCCATATTTTTTCTAAATTTGGTGGTCTGAATTTCTTTTTAGTTTGTAATTTTGATATATCCCAACGAAACTCTCCAACTTTCACCGGCAGGCCTTTTTATCATGGTCACTCATCTACAAACACAGCTTCTCTCCTCACCGGTACTTCATTTGGAATAATAATGACATCCTATATAAGAAGAAAACTATATTTTTTGATTCCTGGTTTACTCGTAACATTATTCTGGTTGACCAATTATTTAACAGTGATGGCTTGTTATTGAGTTATGAGGAATTTCTCTCTAAGTTTAATTTTCCTGTCTCTCCTGGAGAATATGCAAAAGCTTTTGATGCCATTTCTACAAAAATCTGTATGTTATTCAAGCAGAAGCCGAGAGTCGGTTATCATTCTCCCATTTTAACTCCCATACATTCTCCTGTTGGTAAAATCTGTCTTAAACTTCTTCCTCGTAACAATAATAAATCGATTAGATCCCTGTTTCAGAGGGAAGTGACCTCTGCTCCTGTAGTTGTACCATATTGGAATCGTTTTCATATTAATTTGTCCTGGAAATCGACCTGGCTGCTCCCAAATCACTTTCTTCTCACTAACAAGGTAAAAGAAGTGTATTTTAAACTCATACACTGAATCTACCCCGTTAAAGTCTATCTACAGAAGTTCAACTCTAACATTGATGGAAACTGTTCCTTCTGTGACATTTGCCCAGAATCAGTCACTCATTTGTTCTGATTGTGTTCTTACTCTAAAGCAGTGGTGGGAAGTAACTTAAGTACTTAAGTACAGTTTTCGTGTATCTGTACTTTACTTAAGTAGATTTAATAATGGATACTTTCTACTTTTACTCCACTACATTTTACAGTAAGTATCTGTACTTTCTACTTCACTACATTTCTACAAACTGTCTCGTTACTCGTTACATCCAAGTCTCGTTGCTCTTTTTTCCGTTAAAATGTGAAGTTCGGGGATTTAAGATGGCGCCGTGAAATCCGAGCAGTAAAATGACGTAGTGTCTGTTGTCACCCATCGGCTCCACCTTTACTCGCACGCGAAGCTCCAGACATGCGCAGTGGTTTCCTCTGAGCGGGAGAAGATGTCTGTCTAATCGATAATAGCTGCATAAATTGATATGGCGACATGTAAAATCAGCAGCGCTTCGCTTTCACAGACGGTGGGACTTCGTCCAACTTTTAGCGTCACTTGGAAGGAAAGCTTAAAGAAAGGTAAGATCTGTGGACGTGATGCTAGCTAAGCTAGCTGTACTGAGACACATGTTGCATCTGATGAAAAAAAGTTGTCACTCATGCGCTGAATTATTGTGTGGAGGTTTTGACTGAGGTGTTGCATATATGGGACAACGCTGGTACCAAAGTGCAACATAGTGATATGACATTCAGGAACGATCCGATTCTTCTGGACGGATCTTTACTGATTAAATTTATTTCAGCTCTAAGTATTTAATATCTAGTTTTTTATGGGAATGTGGATCTTTAAGATCAATTTGAGAAGCAGTTTTGATAAGTAAAAGTTAATGTTTTTGTGTCGCGTAGCGCGGGGTGCTGGTCTAGACTTGGTCTTGGGTTGGTGGTCTTGACTACAACTCTGCTACTGGCTCCTTGGTTGCCTGTCCTCTCCCACCCACCTTCTTTCCATCCCCTTTATGTTGGATTTCTTTCAAAATAAATGCCACTAGTGGCAAAAAAAGTGAAGTTCATGTTATGTTAGGACAGGAGACGAGATGTTTATATCCCTGAAATTATGATGGATAGAATCACATGTCTAAGTCTAAACTATGTTACAGAGTAAACATAATAAAAACATGCTTTATCTGTGGCATTGTTCATTAAAATGGCACATTTCTAATGTATTAAAATTAAATACGATCGGTTCACTTAATGATATTGTATTAGGGATCAGGTTATGCATTCAGCAAGTACTTTTACTTTTAATACTTAAGTATTTTTAATAGCCAGTACTTTTTTTACTTTTACTTAAGTACAAATGTTAATGTGGTAGTTTTACTTTAAGTTGAGTACATTTTTGTCTGTGTATTTGTACTTCTACTTTAGTACATTTTTGAGTACTTTCTCCACCACTGCTCTAAAGTATTTTGGCAACCAATTATATTTGTTTTTGTTTGTTTTTTCTAATATGTACACAGCACAGTTGTGTATTGTTGTTTACAAGAAATAAAGTTTATTAAAAAAAATAAAAAAAACAAGTTCAAATCCCAAAACCCCACCCCAGAAAAACAAACAAACAAAAAAAACTATTGTGGCTGTTACTATGCTGCTAAGAAAAGTTATAAAATCAGGGCTTCAAAAAAGAGAGTGAGAGAGAGAAAAAGGCAAGAGTGTTAATTTATAACCCAGTTTTTCTCCAAGAGAGGTGAGTAGACTGTGTGAGATTATCAACCATTTAGCATAATTAGCTTAGCTACAAACTACTGTTTGCCTCCATTTCACTAGCATTTAATGAATTAAGGAAACAAATTACCAACATATTCATATATTTAACTTGTTCCCTGTGCCTTTTACCACTTAACAGGTGAGTGAGTCAGCAGCAGCTCTAACCCACGTCCCTCCTGAACTGTCCTCTCCTGAGTGAAATTAAAGCTGCAGTATGTCACTTTTATATAAATATTTTTTCCACATATTTATTAAAACTGTCATTATGTTGTGACATTATGGTATGAAAGGTAATTTGTGAAAAATCTATTTCCTCTGCTTTCTCCCAGTGATAGAAACAACCAGTCAGTGGCAGGAGAGGTTTAGTGCTGTCAATCACAATCTCATGTGGTGCTGCTCATCCTTCCTCCCCTCGCAGCTACAAATTGTAACAGCAGTTGTGCAGGGGGGCCCAAACAAATTTTTTGTCAGGGGGCCCAAGATTTTTGGCAACACCCCGGATAGAGACTAAACACAAAATGTTCAGCAAAGACATTTGAGCCTCTATTATAATTGCAGAAGCTTTTACTACGTAATATTTTGGCGCCACTAAATTTCATCTTCCATAGACCAGCAATGGAAAACAACGGCTCCTCTCAACGTTCGCCTAACATGAAATGTGAAGTGTCTGACTTCAAAGTGCACATGCATCAAACTTGAAGCATCGGACGTGATTTTGACGCACGAAACAAGAACGCACCATTACACCTTACTAAAAAAGCTGGAAAGCTATGGAATTCATGGGATAGCATTAGATTTTCTTAGAAGGGTTCTTCAAAGATGGCAGGTGCAGAATATATTCAAAGGACGTTTAAGGCAGGTTAAAATCAGACAAACAGCTGTTCCTTCAATGTGACTGTGGCGCAGAGCCCTGCTTGTAAAGCCACAGGCTCCGCCCACAGAAACAAACAAGCAAAAACAACTAAACAATTACTTCTAACTCAAGTAAACTCTTAAAGTAAACAAAGTAATAATAAACAGTTCCAAGGAAAAAAGAAAATATATAAGTATAAAAATAAATAAACTTGTGATAGCTGGAGATGGGCACCAGCAACCCTCCTGACCCCACTAAGGGACAAGTGTGTAAAGAAAATGGATGGATGGATGTGATCAAAAATACAATACTCAATTTAATAGAAAACACTCAGAACGTTCTGATGACATCACTACGTCATCATGTGACTCCCTCCTGGTGCGCCACAAACCGGAAAAAACCCTGCTTGAAAATGGAACCGGGAAAATGTTCGGAACTGAAAACAACAGGTTAGGATGGATAAGTTAACTGAAGCAGGATGCTCCCACGATGAACCGCGTCAGTTTAAGCTGCAACAAAAAGTAAGTTAGCGATTGTGTACGCTGGTGTGTCTGGGTTTGCTCGCATGCTGACACGGACTCATAATTAAGTCCCGGTTCGTGCGGCTCCTCCGTCACATATTTCAAGTGCAGAAAATATCTAAGAACTTAAAGTCAAATAAAACTTTCTACCTGCTGCTTGTTTTCTGTGTGAGTCCAGACTGAACTGGAAACACGTCAATTTTGAAAAATCCGTTAACTGAACATCTGTTGTTCTCATGATTTTCAATGATGTGAACAAGCTTGTTCATTTTAATTTCATTTATTTTTTAGTATAAACACCATAATTGCAAAATTGTGTTTTTTTACAGCATAATATAGACACAGATTTACTTATATTGGTATTGGAAATGCAACTAGTGCTGATTTAGAATGAGTCCAGGAAACCAAATTTCCGGGTGTCACATTGGATGAGAAATTTTGAAGGAAATCACAGATTTGTCAAGTAAAATCAAAATCAAAATTAGCCCAAAAGTGTCTTGAGGAGAATAACATGCCACTAAATACAATTTGTAGTTTTGGACCTCAAATCACTTTTTTTATATATAAATAACATTCTCCTTGGACCATATTTGAGTTACTGAGTGAATGTTTAGAATACATAACAAAAAACTTAGTCACTGTACGCAATACCACCTAAAATCAATCAAAATGATTAATAAAGTTTGCCATTGGGAACATACCAATTATTTATAATCAAATGTATTGAAATTCTGAGACCTTGTACAATTCAAAACTGTACAATTTATGTTCAGAGTAAGATATTCCAAAAGATTTTAAAGAACGTTTTGCGACAGAGAGAGAATAATTAAGAGAAGGAAATTAGAAGAAAAAAACAACAACAATGCATCAAAACAACCAGAAAGAGCTTTTACATCAACAAATGATATAAATTTGCATGTGTGTTGGCATGGCTATATGTTTCATTATCATTCTTTTACTTGTCTGTTTCAAATAATAAAAAAAACAAACAAATAAAATAAAACACATTTTAATGTCATTTTTTCCTGTCTGAAGTATGACTGTGTGTTGTTGACAACCAAGCTTTCCCCTCAGGACATGGATGCTTGTAACTGTCTTAATTCAGTAGATTGTGATAGTTTTGCTGGAAACTGAAATAACTGTCATTGTGTTAAGTTTGAAAAAGATGTGACAGTCACCCCAAGAGTTGATTTTTTTAGGGATTGCTTTCATGTTGTGCTGGGTTTGAAAGATGGCACTCAGAGTTCTGTGGAGATGACGCCTCTGGCTATTGTTGCAAACACACACATGCACACACACACTGACATATACACACACATACACCCTTGAGCTTTTCTTCATATTGCACAAATGCTACAGTCAATGCTTGGAGCAAAGAAGCAAAAAAAAAAAGAAAAGCTATGAATAAAGGAGGAAAGAGTCTTTAATTTAGAATAATTCTAGGCTACTCCCCTTATATCAGCCATGCAAATTGGGGTAAGTGTGTTTATATGAATATGTATGTGGTGGCGTAACATATCTTAAGACTTGGAATGAGAGTCGTAGCAGCCCTCTGAGGTTGCTGGAAGTAAACCAAAACCAGCCAATGAAACACAGTGAAAAACACAGTTACACTTTTACAGACACAGTCTGTACAGTTTGACTCATCCGTGTTGTAGAAGGGCGGTTTATATGTGACTGATGTGGTCTAGTTCAAGGTTTTCAACTCCAGGCCTCCAGGGCTGGTGTCCCAACATTAAAAGATGTGTGTCTGTTTCAATACACAGTTTGTCAGCAGGACTCTGGAGAACTTGCCTGCATACTGGGGAACCATTGGATTCATCATTCTACGGTAGGCTCTGGCTGCCACTAAATACAATTTGTTTTACCTTGTACTGTATATGTTTCTGTGATGCTATATTTGTTGCTGTGGTTTCTCTCTTTCTGCCGGTGTAGGAGCAGACTTCCAGGGTGCTCACTACCCTTCCTTCTCTCTTCCACTCTTATTTCCTTCTTTCCCTTTAAACCTTTGTCCCCACTTTCTCCCTGTCTTTTCCATCTTGGTTTCCATTTGAAATAAGTCCAAAGAAATTTAAAACGAAGTTTTGCATACCAGATGATTACATGCACTGAATAAAACGACACAAACGCGTTTTGTTCTCACTGTTAAATCAGACCAAACGTTTAGTGTCAGGAAGCCCAAAAGGTTTGACTCAAGTCAAACATTTTGGAAACCAGCTATCCCTCATACTGATCAAATGTATGTAAACTTTTGAATTTGAGGTAATTTACAAAAGAAACTCAAAAAGAAAATGTCCTCAATTTTCTAGCATTTAGCATAAAGAGATATTTTTGATAATTCAAACTAAGCTACAACAAGAAAAGTTAGGTTGGTTTTAACTTCAGACAGTGGGAGAAAAAATGTCCTTGTGTCTTTTTATTCGTTGTATGTAAATATCTGGTTTCAACCGTTTATGTCAAGTGGAGTATCATACGGAAATCCATAATGCTTCGCTTGTAAAAGTTCATCTGTTGGGCCTCACAGTGACACTCAGACAACAATCAGACGATGCCCAAAGATCAGTTTGTGACCTCACACTTTGGTTTATGAAAGACCTGAAATCTCTGAACAAAAGCTTTGCTTTAAACATGGAGAGGTCTATTTAAAGTCCACACTTATTGTATTGTGCCAAATCAAGCAAATGAAACAAAACAAGAGCTAACCGTTGTTTACGCAAAAACTAGATGGCACCAGCCAGATGACCAAGTGTGTCTAACAGAAATAAATATAATCCTGCATCCAAATTCTCCATCAACTCTCAAATTGGCACCAACTTGCATACTTCACCTGTAGAAAAACAGGGAGAAAGAAACACAAACGCAATCTGGCAGACGTGTAACAAGGCCCATGATATGCAACATTTCCCAAGTGTGGTTGATTAAAACAGTTTTCAAATAAGAGTTGGACAAAATTCCCCCCTCAGCCATTTAAAAAGGCTCATTACTGCAAATGCTGGATGGCAGTAATGACACAAACAGCTGCAAAGATTAAGGAGCAGCTATAAGGTTGGTTTGGAAAGCAGTTTATTTTTTCAGTAAGTGAAATAATCATTTGAAAACTGTTTTTTTGTAATTACTCAAGTTATTTTTGTCTGATATTAAAATGTGTTTGATGTGAAACATTAAAGTGTGACAAAAAATCCCAGACAAAAGAAGTCACAGCAGCGTACCATGACCAGTCACAGGTTTAAGGTTGCTAATTGCATTAACATTACAAAGAGGGCTCTTTGTGTTTAACATCGCCTTAAAAGGGGCAGACAGACACACGTCTTATTTTTAGCTTCTAAAGTAAAACAGTCTTGATTCTAATATAGAACCTGAGTCATAATTCTGTAACAAAAAGCAAAGAAATGTCAGTATTTTAAGGGAGTTTTTTAGAGGTGTGCCGATCGATCGGTCACCGATCATAATCGGCCGATTTCCATGAAAAAGTGCATAATCGGTGATCGCCGATCATTGGCTCTTGTTGCCGATACCGATCACCTGCATCTCATTTCTCAGCCTGCCTGTGCAGATGGTCTCCTCTTTCCTTCACTGCGCAAACTCGCAGTAACAAATCCTAAGTGATGTGGAACTATAACGCACTGAGTGAATGGGGACGTTTGCGTGTTGCGGCGGAAAATTGAAGCAGGTCAAAATGCATCAACACAATGAAGCTAATACGACATAAAAACAATGCCATACTTGATGGAGTTTGGCTACATCGAGGCTCACTGCAGTAAAAAAGACATATGGAGGATCAGATAGCAGGTAAAGCAGCGCACAGCTACAAACACTCACCCGGATTAGCATGGCGGTCAGAAAACTAAACAAATAACCCGCAAAATTATTTAAGTCTTGGAGCTGCGATGTAAGACGCTGGTTCTGTTCTCGCTGTTGAACCGCTGCTACGCGCTACAGGTAGTAATATTTCACAGACGGAGCGCCGCTTCTGCTCCACCTGGTAGTGACTCTCACACCAAACCTCTGTTTAAAGCATCTAACCTAAAAAAAAATACATTTTACATATGTATTAAAACTTTTGCTGTCCTAACATGAGACAGATAATCTCTAAAAAATAATCGATCTCCTCCCTGCTCTGCATAATTACTCCGCTCAGTCAGAAACAGCCACTCAGAACTAGCATTAATCAGCTAGCCGCCATGCTATCAGGAAGTTTTCATTCAGTAACTCTGGATTGTTTATTGTAATGGATCCTGTATTTGCCTTTGAATGTTAAGTTTTATACTTGAATTTTTTGGCAATGTTGAGGTTTTATTTTGGCTCTTTGCATTATTTAGCCTCTTCAGAGCCTCCATATGTTATCAGTCTGTTAAAGATAGTTTTACTGATAGCAAGACAATTTGCACAATGCCTGTTTAGTTTTTTTCTTAGAAAAAGTTATTAAAAACAAGTTTTTGTCCAAATTAAGGTGAATTCATGGTTCCTTTTTCCACATAATGTAACTGGTAGTGCTTATGATTAAAAAATAAAAATAATTATGTGATTGTATCGGTTATCGGCCCTCGTGGGTGATCGGAATCGGAATCAGCAGGAAAAAACCTGATCGGCACATCTCTAATATTAGTATTCAAAATGAACTGTTGAATGATTTTCTTTATAGTTTTAAAAACGGCTTTGCTTCTCCATGTCATATAGTTTGTTCATTAAGACGAACAGAACTGGTCACAGCCAAGCTGTTGGGTTTCTGTCTGAATCAGCTGGGGACTCTGGCTGACTAATGACATGTACTTGTGTTAAAAGCCCCTCATGATAAACCAGTGCTTATTTAATATAGAAACAGTTCTGGGGTCAGATTATAGTTGTACTCAAGGGTTCTCAACATGGTTCATGGTTTAATAATTGTTATATTTCTGGAGTAAATCCCTTATTAGTCTTAACTAAGGTGAGCATGATTCTGGGTGATGTGTTTTAATTCTCTTTCTGCGTCATATCTGGACAAACTCTTAGATCCAATATGCTTACAGCATTTAGCACAGTGTAAAACAATAAATCACATGTCTCTGTTTTGTCAAATGTTGAAGTTTATTACAGTAGAATTAGAGGAGTAATAGCATGGATGATTTGTAAGGTTACATTTAAATGAAGTAAAGTTGTTTGGCCAAAAACCCAACAGAAATTAAAGCTTTTATTTTAAAAAATTACATATTTCTTAAAGTTATCATTATGTCAGGACAATCTGATAAAATCAAACTCCATTGCCTTCTTCCAGTCCTAGCTGCAGCAACAACCAATCAGAGCCAGGAGGAGGGACTTAGTGCTGTCAGTCACTGTTGTCCTCACCTCTTCCTGTTTGGACTTTGCTAAGCTGCAGCTGGTTCACCACAACATAGCTGGTCACCAATGCTAAATTATAATTAGCATGTACACTGAAGACAGCAGATAAATGGTTTTCCTGGAAAATTAAGCTGTTTTTCCACCTTTAGCACAATGAGAATAATTGACAACGTTAAGTCCCTCCTCTCGCCTCTGATTGGTTGGTTTTGGTCAGGAGCAACAGTAGAACTGGGAGAAGATTAATCTTTTCACAGATTATTTGTCTCAAAACATTGTCACAACATGGTGACCATTCTTCAAATATGGAACAAACATATTTTGGTTAAAGTTACATTCTGCAGCTTTAATTCTAATTAACTCTTGAACTTGGACACACATAATGGCAGCATGAGGGAGTGGCTGCAGTGTAATTTCTGAGTTGTTCTTTTTGTAGACTTCATCATTGCACGTTTGGACAATTATTCCCTCTGGTTTTAGATGCTGTGTAGCTGGTAGGATTTTTGCTCTTACTTTTTTTATTAATTTTTTTTACTTTTGTCCAGTTGTTTTGATGCATAACCAGGTGATACCTGAACTACGACCCCAAATCCCAGAGGGCTTGGACCAAAGAGCAGAGAGAGAAGGAGGAAGAGGCAGAGGAACTTGATTATTTTTCACAGATTATTTATCTCATGGTGACAGTTTTAACAAATATGTAAAAAGTACATTACCTACTGGGGCTTTAAAGCCATGAGATTTGGGGATCTAGGATTCAAAGAACTCATCTGTAAACCAGAACATTCTGTCAAATGTAAAAAGAAGAAAGAAAAAAAAACTTTGTAAAACATCAGCTTTCTCAAAACGACACAATGATCCCAGAGGCAGGATGCAGTCTGTGATAGAACTGCTAAACAAGAACCAAAGTGTTGCAGTCAAAGTCCAAAACTCAATTAAGTTGGACATTAAATTTGTTCATCTTGGGCTTATGTACATTTGAGGATTGAAAACGATTTCAAAACTCGGCTGCATCATGTCCTGAAATATAAAACAAATTTCCTCATGATGGCATTTTTACATTCACCTACGTAAACATGTGTAAATGTTTCTTGCAGATGCGGAAGAGAATTCTCTATTTTCTTATCTTTTTTCACCTTCTGGGCAAATTGGAGTTTGAATATTTTATTTCAAAAGCCTGCATTAGTTTTCTCTCCAGTCCAACACGATGCTTGTTCAGTTCGAGGTTTATTGGAAATGGGCCGTAGGTGTGAACACGAGCATACATCTTTGTCTGGACTGACCTTGTTGTGACCCTTTAGCATGCTGGATGAAATGTGCATAAGAGATGAATGGATCATTAATCTCTGAGAACAAGCTGCTGAGAGGCCGTCGTCCTGTTTACAGGATCCAAAAGGTCTGAATGGCATGATGAGTTTTAAAAGGCTGTCAGAGGTTTCAGCATTGGTCTCCATATGCACTAAGTGGGTGTTTTGTTGTTTAAAATATTAAATAATAATAGTATAATAATTGGAGTGGAGGATGAGGAATAAGAAGGGTTCGGTGAATGCGCATATGAAACTGGGGGGTTTGGTACCTCAAAAAAGGTTAAGAACCACTGAACTAGATTCCTTTTTAAAAACATTTACTTTATATTTCTCAATCTTTTCAATTTGTACCTTGGAGTATTTCTTTCTAAAGCAGCATGTGGTGGTGCAAAACTTCATCACATTTCATTCGGCTTTCTACTTTCATCTTACTAAAACCTTTTTATTAAGAATATATATCATATTCTGAGGTCATGCCCTGCCAGAAAGGAAAGCTGATAAAGTAATGATGAACAAAAAATCTCTTTTTTTAGATAGTCAATATAATCATTTCAGTTTTATTTAAAGTCACCACTGAGGTTAAAGACCTGCTGAAAAACCTCAGACATATAAATCTATATCTGCTTCATACCACTAACCTTTTACTTATTGTCTTTTTCATGTCATTTGGTTCCAGCATTTCAGTTTTGTCATACAAAACCATCATATCTCCATTTTTCTGTCATTTTGGTTTTCTACTCACCTCTATTGATCTCATCTGTTAACTCCACTGCTCAGTGGCCGGTGTCAAGATAAGTCAAGTTTATCTGTGTAGAACATTTGAGCAACAAGGCACTTCAAAGTTACAATGTTAGTATAATTTATGTTATAACACATAACATATTGCATATGTCAGATGTAGATACATCTGTGTGGCTTTAGTGGAAAAAAGACAAAAGAGGAAACTTTAAATTCCAGTGTGAGTCTTGTTTATGGTTGATACAACAGCAGCAGATCTTTAATGTATTATGGTGCTAAACCGTTCAGTGATTTATAAACTAACTGGATTTTAAAGTCTATTCTGTCAGTGGAAGGACTGTAGAACTGGGTGATGAGCTCCATCTTCCTGGTTTTAGTCAGAACGCCAGCAGCAGCGTTCTGGATCAGCTGCAACTGGAGGATTCTTTTTTTTTAGGCAGACTCACCGCAGCAATGAGTGCGACTAGAGATGGACACATGAATGCGTTTCTCAGAATGTTATTTTGACACCTTTAATCCTAAACGTTCTTCAAAGGACAGAAGGACAACTTTGTAATCATCTTTGTCTCTTTTTTCATTTCTTGAAACGTCTCTATGAGATCTAACATGTCTTTCATTCAGCACCAATTTACAAAGTGTGATACAGGAAGTGCACAACAGCGCATTCAAGGATGTATTGCATCATATTTTGTCACATTTTTGTTCAGAAAAACAAACATGAAACAAAAAATGGCATTATTTCACATTTGTTCAAAAATCAATTCTCTTACGTGCTTCTTGTATGTTTGGGTTTTACACCGTTTAATCATGCTGTAAACACCAAGTCATCCATACACTGCATACACTCTAACAGGTCAGAAATAAACGTGCGTCTTTCATAATATCCTTAGAAAAACACATTTTCTATAGTATTAAATTGCCTCTGGTCCCCTGGAGCTATTCTGTTTTCTGTTGCTTTGACCTCTTCTGTGTTGAAACAAGTTGCTACACACTTTAATTAAATCATCCACAAGCCCAGAGTCTGGAGAAAATAATAAAAGCTAATCACTTTAGTCTGTTCTGCGCTCCGTCTCCATCAGTGGAAGAAGAACAGAGACGGATTTTCCTTCCAGTCTTCTGTCAACAATAACGTATTTTTATTGTCTGTAACGTGTAACTCCACACACACCAAAACCATAGCTTTGAGATAACATTGATTTTAGATTTTGTCATATTTTGATGTAACAGTATTTTAGATATGGTATATTTGTGCAGCAAAAATATGCCAATATTTTAATAAAATTCTCAACTCATGTATAATTTCGTTCACTGATTTATTACTGTTGCTGGGAAGAAATCTTGTTTCTGTAAAAGGTAAACCTTTCAGGACGTATTCTGCTTCTAACTATAAATTTAATGTGTTATAGTTACATATAGTTCTTTTGATACTCGACACTGTAAATGTATCAATGAAAACCTAAATAGATATGATGAATGATCAATAAATATGATGAGTGATTAATAGATTTTGGTTTTTGAATGAATTAAAAATCACAAAAACGGAGATGAAAAGTTTTTGATGCATTTGTTGCTCGCCACTGTCATTTCCCAGTTTTCAGGTTTTCTCTCTTTCTGCAGGTGTGGAAGCAGATCCATATTGTCTTTTCTTGTATTCTTCTTCTTCTTCTCTCCCTATAACTTTTGACCCAACCTCTTTATTTTTTGGTCTTTTTTGTTTCTGTGTTCGTGTCCATTGCATTTGAGCTACACTGCCAGACAGGAAAGGTTAAAAAATAAATGAATAAAAAAACCCTCATTTCTATTTAGCTTGTTTCTTTATTGTGAGATTACAGATTTTGTTTAAATGACATCGACAATGAAAAAAAATGTCTGCCTACTTAATACTAATGTGACTGGTACAAAATGCCCCATGGTAGAACAGCAGTTCAGTACAAAACAAGCCAAGGAATGATCAACACTCAATAGGATGTCAATACTGTTTGGATTTAAAAAAGAAATCAATAATGTGATTAATGTATAATGCCAGAGAGTTGTATCTAATCTACACTGCAGAATCATTGTGTTGTGAAGGATTTCTGCTTGTATAATGCTCCAGTGATGATGCACACAGCCATTATTTGGCAGTGTTTTTAATCTGGTCTAATAATATGATTATCATGTCTGATCTCCTGATGATACTTCCAACTAGATGCAACATTTCCCTTCTGTTTTGGGACCCTTTCAACATTTTGTGTGGGAACCGTAAAGAATGTGGCTTCTGGCAGCACATGCTTCAAATTCAGCCCTAATATCCTTCTCCAAACACCCAGCATGTAGACTCTCGTGACCCTTATTATTTAAATGCAGGCCAGGTGCATCGGCGACTGACATATGATTCTACCTTCTCTCAGGGTGCTAATTTCCTCCCGAGAGGGTAAATACCCGGGGTTTCCTCCAGTCACTTGAATTAAGCAGCTATTTGCATGAGAGAGGGAAATTCTTTCAGAAACTCGTCCAGAACGACTCGCTTGTCGACTTGCAGTCACCCTACCTCATATTATGCAGCTTGTTCAGAAATTGCCACGTCGCAGCAGTGATGCTCTTTGCTAACAGACAGCCGCTTTCAGTGACCTTTGAGGATTCTCTAATCTGAAGCTAAACAACACATGGATCTGGCCAGTCAGACTATTGATCCCTGTCTTGACCAACATAAATGCTGGGTGGGATCACATTTAATAGCTGTATTTGAACAAAGTTCTTAAGGTCACAGCTCCAAATAACATTTGACTCTTGTTTTCTAAAGCCTGGTTAGCATAAAAATGACTGTCGGGATGCATGTGTGTGACAAGCTTTACTCTGCTGTTTGCAGTCAAAACCTAATCTAAATGGGGACAGATGATACTATAAGGTCATATAATGAATTAAAGAGTTTTAAGGTATTTATCATCAAAAATAATTTCCCAGAGAACAAAAAAGTCATGGGAATAGAAATTATTTTCACAGGCGTCTATGAAAAATGTAACGAACATTCAAGTTAAAATTGGTAGGCCTAACAGCAGCCAATAAGAGTGGAAACAATATTCTTATTCTTTGCCATTTTCTAGTTAAATATTCCACAAAATGACCAGATAAAAGATGTTCAACATGCCAGTTTAAACTTTGAACTATTTGCTAAACGACTGAGCTCTGCAACATTAAAACATGGATAGAACTGTAACTACATTAATCATAACTCTTCTTCTCTTCAGTGTTTGTCAGTTTCTGGTGGTGCAGCTCTGTGCTGCCTTCAGGAGAATGGGACATCAGAGTATCATCCATAAAACTTCACCCTCAAGGCATTTATTGTGCAAACCAGAGCTTTCAGTGGAAAAACATAAGTTCCAGATCCTTTTAATGCCATACAAATATGAGACAGAAACATGGATTATATCTTTATATAAACCTGTCTATTGATTATAGATTAATAGTTTTACTGGACATAAATTACAAAGAACAAATCTGGTTCTTAATCAAATCCTAATGAGCCAAATTGAAAGTGTCATGGAGTCATCAGCCTCATGACATTAACACTGACATGAAAAATAATATTGAAGAAATAAATTAATCAAATCTAATTAAAAACATAAATAAGTGATCAGTTCTTTACTGTTATGGTCTGTAAGATATATTTATTCTCAGTACTAGATGTGGTCTCAACAAACCCATGACACTTCAACAATATTATTTGACCTTTTATCTCTGTATTAATTATTGCTCGAAAGGTCTTGCCATACCAGTTTATTCCTCTGTATTTACTTTAGTTTCTTACAGTTCCGGTGTTAACACTATAAAATGAACGCTCTCTATCGTGGTATCACCATGGAGGGATTTATTTATTTCTTTATTTAAATGGGTTCATTTTTCAGAGGGATACACAGTGAGGGTATCTGATTTTATCTACCAGTAGCAGGAGAACGGAGCTGCGCTAAGAAGCTAACAGAAGCTAACAAACACTGAATAGAAGAAGAGCTGCCATCGATACAGCTGCAGCCAAGCATGATTTAATGTTACACAATACAGTTTTACCAAGTTGCTCAAAGTCTAAACTGGTATTGTTGTGGATTTAAGGTGTAAAGTTTACCTTCGACCCCCAAAGGCATCCCAGCGCCCCCCTTTTGTAAAAATGTCCGCCAGCGCCCCCTGCCGTCCTCTGAACGCTCCCTGGGGGGCGGTACCGCCCACGTTGAGAACCGCTACCTTAGCTAATGGCCTTTATTACACAGTGAATATGGGAAAGACACGCAGCAAATGACCCGAGACCGTGAGTCGAACCCAGGACCACAGCTTCAAGGACAGTAGTCTCTGCACATGCTCTGAGCCACCCACCAGCCGCATATTTATTTTTAAACACACACATTGTGAAATGAATGCCCTCCAATGTGGCATTTTTTAAATTCAGGTAAACACAAGATGGAACAGCAAAACACCCCCTGCAAAGCAAGCGAGAAACTGAAGCTCTCTCAATTCAAGTTGTTTTTCGCAGGGAAAGTAGAACAGACATTCTGACTTCTGTTGATGTAATAATTGGGGCCACATCTGGTGTGAATTCCACATTGCGAACAGACTCGTAGTAAAATCCATTATAGGTCTCCAGGCTTCCAGCCAGCACAGGTGTTTCAACCACTGGTGGTGTTTAAATAGAAATAACGTCTGCCATGTGTGCAGGCAGCACACCGCCATCCACGCACTAACACACCACCATGCTTGGCGTGTGAACGCCCAGCCTCACGGCAGCTGCTCACCCTCTGCACAGCAATGCACGAAGAGATTGCCTGACAATAAAATATCCAGTAAAACTCTGCTTAGAGCTCAGAATTAAAGTAAATTTCCACAATGACTGCCCTTTAAAAAAAAAAGTTTAAATAAAAGCAATGTTTAAGTCAGATTCATGCCAACACTGGCCATTCCTCGAAGTGATAAAAGAAGCTTAATCTGAAATATTAAGCATGTAATTTTTAGCAACGCTACTTTAAGTGGTGAGATTTCCACTGGCTTTGCAGTGGAAATGGTTACCATGTTTCTGTTTATGTGCCAAAGCAGTAGTGAGGAGAACAAAAACAGGCGCCAAGGTATGGGAACAAAGAAAAAAAAACCTTTAAGACAGGAATAGACACCACAAAACAAGTATTTGTCACCCAATTTTAAATGAATCAGACCATCGGTATGGGAATCTTAGTTTTAGTAGCCATAATTCTAATGCTGCGTTCAGACTGAGCGTGATTTGAGCGTCTGAGGCATCTGGTTTATCTGCAAACTCTATGTGTTCATGCATCTAGGATAGCGGTTCTTAACGTGGGCAGTACCGCCCCCTGGGGGGCATTCAGAGGACGGCAGGGGGCGCTGGCGGACATTTTTACAAAAGGGGGGCTCTGGGATGCCTTTGGGGGGCGTTTGGTCGAAGGTAAACTTTACACCTTAAATGCACAACAATACCAGTTT
This sequence comes from Poecilia reticulata, assembly GCF_904066995.2. Lineage (NCBI taxonomy): Eukaryota > Metazoa > Chordata > Actinopteri > Cyprinodontiformes > Poeciliidae > Poecilia > Poecilia reticulata. Next base: position 4,045,365 of record NC_088844.1, on the reverse strand, counting down.
AGACTTTGAGCAACTTGGTAAAACTGTATTGTGTCATGGGGTGTGGTTGGTGGTGGTGAGAATGAACGCAGGAGACCCCGGATGTAGATGAAAGGATTAATTTTAATTAACAGCTCACAGTCCAGGACAGGCAACACGGCAGCAAATTAGCACACAGCTAATACCGGTAGCAACTGACATAGAGACTGAAGACCAGTGGTGGAGAAAGTACTCAAAAAATGTACTTAAGTAAAAGTACAAATACACAGACAAAAATGTACTCAAGTAAAAGTCAAAGTACCACATTAACATTTTACTTAAGTAAAAGTAAAAAAGTACTGGTTTTTAAAAATACTTAAGTATTAAAAGTAAAAGTACTTGCTGAATGCATTGCCTAATCACTAATATCATTAAGTGTACTGATCATATGATCATATGCCACAGATAAAACATGTTTTTATTGTGTTTATTCTGTAACATAGTTTAGACTTAGATATGTGATTCTATGCATCATAATTTCAGGGATGGAAACATCTCGTCTCCTGTCCTAACATAACATGAACTTCACTTTTTTTGCCACACATTTATTTTGAAAGAAATCCAACTGGCAGAGGAGGACATGGAACCAAGGAGCCACGTAGCAGAGTTTTAGTCTAGACCACTGAACCCAAGACCAAATCAAAACCAGCACCCCGTGCTACATGACAATAACATTTAGTGCACCTATCAAAACTGCTTCTCAAATTGATCTGGAAGATCCACATCCCCATAAAAACACCTAGATATTAAATACTTAGAGCTGAAATAAATTTTACCAGTATCAATTCAAACTCTTCTTCATTCTGTTTTGTTTTCATCTCTGTGCCACAATACACAGAGGTCTCCAGCCATCCCTAAAGAAATAACGCCCTGTGCGGTTGCCCATATTGCCAATGTCAGAAATAATAATTTTCTGCACCATTAAACATAGCAATTAAGAACGCTCAACTATGAACACTGTCCAAGGCCCAATAAGCAAGAAGTAACCAAGCAGGAGGAGCACCGTGACTGTTCTCATCCTCCCTCCTGCTGCAACGTCTGCCACCATGACAGGTGACGAAAACAAAGAGCAATGAGCATGCTCTGCGTTCTTACGTTCTTGTTTTATTTATTCACCAATTAAATATAAAGATATTTTAATGAAATAAAATAGCTACTGCAGTGTACGCAGAGCATTACAAGAACAAAGAACGGCTCTCAGTGAGGCTTCAGTACTATAGGACTTAGTCAAGATCTGTCCAGAAGAATCGGATCGTCCATGAATGTCATATTACAATATTGCACTTTGGTCACAGCGTTGTCCCATATCTGCGACATGTCAGTCATCGCAGATGCAACATGTGTCTCAGTACAGCTAGCTTTGCTAGCATCACGTCCACAGATCTTACCTTTCTTTAAGCTTTCCTTCCAAGTGACGTTAAAAATTGGACGAAGTCCCACCGTCTGTGAAAGCGAAGCGCTGCTGATTTTACATGTCTTCATATCTTATGATTTATGCAGCTATTATATTACTGACGCTCAGAGGAAACCACTGCGCATGTCTGGAGCTCCGCGTGTGAGTAAAGGTGGAGCCGATGGGTGACAACAGACACTAAGTCACGTTATTGATTGGATTTTACGGCGCCACATTAAATCCCTGAACTTCACATTTTAACGGAAAAAAAACACACAATGAGACTTGGATGTAACGAGTAACGCGACAGTTTGTAGAAATGTAGTAAAGTAGAAAGTACAGATACTTACTGTAAAATGTAGTGGAGTAAAAGTAGAAAGTATCCATTATTAAATCTACTTAAGTAAAGTACAGATACACAAAAATTGTACTTAAGTACAGTAACGACGTACTTGTACTTCGTTACTTCGAGGTTGCTTGGTTCAGCTGAAGACTGAACCAAGCAACCTCAGGACTTCACAGTTCAACTGAGGAAACTGACTGACAGAGACATAGAAGGACGACATGCCACGAGGATCTGACAAGAGACAGAGACAACAGGTGGACTTAAATACACGAGGGTAATCAAGGGAACTAGACACACCTGGGAACAATCAAGGGTTGACAGGACAACACAGACTCGGGGAAACAGGACTAAACACAGAAAATCCCAAAATAAACTATACTGAACAACACATAACATATTGTGTAACATTAAATCATGCTTGGCTGCAACTGTATCGATGGCAGCTCTTCTTCTATTCAGTGTTTGTAGCTTCATGGCGCAGCTCCGTTCCTGCTACTGGTAGCTTCACCACATCAGTTCAGCGTTACATCGGCTGATGACGTTGCTGTGATTCACTTTGTCTGGTATTTTTGTACATATGTTTTAGCAGATCTGTGATCATGTCAAAGCAGCAACTTATATTAAAAGGTGTTTTATTTCTGTTTGAAAGCTGCCCACTTCCATGGAAGGACAACAGAAAATCACCCTTATAAACATGTAATTACTAAAATCACGATACCCTCACTTTGTATCCCTCTGAAAAATGAACCCATTTAAATAAAGAAATCCCTCCATGGGTGATACCTCGATAGAGAGCGTTCATTTTATAGCGTTAACACGGAGCTGTAAGTGGTTCGGTATGAAACGGGGTGATAGAACAACACAGCACTTTTAAATTTCAATAATCAGGATGCAGAAATTGTTTCTGTTGTTTTAAAAGGTTTAGGTCAGTCTGCCTTTTCCCCATCGATACGATTCCCGACCGCCCTGCACCTTAGGGGCTTAAAAAAAAGAAACGAGGCACACATTGAGCAAAACTCTGAAACAGGAGAAGCGGGACATAAAACGGAGCGACGAACTAGATGTGAATTATGGCATAAAAACAGAGAATCCGACGTTGAACAGTGAAAAATCAACACATGATGTGAAACACATGACGATTAGGCGGCGCAGCAGGTGATGAGTGAAGATTACTGATGGTCAATAAATGATAAAATAAATGTAGCAACAGGAAAGAAACTAAAGTGGACATAGCAATAAACCAAGAGAGGATAAAACTAATCAAAGGAAACTAAATGGAAATGAATGAAGAACAAAATGCAAGAATAAACTAAGAAACTAAAGTAAATACAGAGGAATAAACTGGTATGGCAAGACCTTTAGAGCAATAATTAATACAGAGACTGTATGGCAAGAATAAACAGACACTATTTCCAGATAAAAGGTAAAATAATATTGTTGAAGTGTCATGGGTTTGTTGAGACCACATCTAGTACTGAGAATAAATATATCTTACAGACCATAACAGTAAAGAACTGATCACTTATTTATGTTTTTAATTAGATTTGATATATTTATTTCTTCAATATTATTTTTCATGTCAGTGTTAATGTCATGAGGCTGATGACTCCATGACACTTTCAATTTGACTCATTAGGATTTGATTAAGAACCAGATTTGTTCTTTGTAATTTCTGTCCAGTAAAACTATTAATCTATAATCAATAGACAGGTCTATATAAAGATATAATCCATGTTTCTGTCTCATATTTGTATGGCATTAAAAGGACCTGGAACTTTAGTTTTTCCACTGAAAGCTCTGGTTTGAACAATAAATGCCATGTTGAAGTTTTATGGATGATACTCTGATGTCCCATTCTCCTGAAGGCAGCACAGAGCTGCACCACCAGAAACTGACAAACACTGAAGAGAAGAAGAGTTATGATTAATGTAGTTACAGTTCTATCCATGTTTTAATGTTGCAGCTCAGTCGTTTGCAAATAGTTCAAAGTTTAAACTGGCATGTTGAACATCTTTTATCTGGTCATTTTGTGGAATATTTAACTAGAAAATGGCAAAGAATAAGAATATATTTTCCACTCTGACTGGCTGATGTTAGGCCTACTGATTTTAACTTGAATGTTCATTGCATTTTTCATAGACGCCTGTGAAAATAATTTCCATTCCCATGACTTTTTTGTTCTCTGGGAAATTATTTTTGATGATAAATACAGAAACAAGCATAAAAATCAAAACATCTACAATAGTGATAGTAATATTAATAATAAAATAATGGTCAGTGCAAAGTATCCTACAAATTCTTTGGTGGGGGCGATGAGGGACCTGGATAAAGGCTGGGGGGGCGCTGACCCAAATAAGGTTGAGAAACACTGATCTAGGATAAGTCTTGTGGCACATCTTGCATGTTAGGAGCATTTTGAGTGTCCTAGCTGATAAAGTAGAGTTGTCTCTATCTGTTGCAAAGACGCTAATGGAAAATATTTTTCTAAGTTGTGTGGTATGTTGGTAGATCCCATGAATTTTGCAGCAAAATCTGTGCCCAAGTATTTATAACGATTGACAATTTGGACCTCTTATCCACATGTAACGTTTGCTCTGTGCTAACTGTTTTCATCCTAAAATCAATGACTAACCTTGCTGTGTTCAGTTCAAGATAGTTTCCTTCCCACAATTCCAAAAACCAAGAGCAAGGCACTGAGAATCTGTAGGTGTGACACCAGAGAGGAGGTGAAAATGTATGACTGCTGCTCACCTGGGATGTCCGCCAGCTACAGGTCCTTCTAAAAAAATTAGCATATTGTGATAAAGCTCATTATTTTCCATAATGTAATGATAAAAATTAAACTGTCATATATTTTAGATTCATTGCACAACAACTGAAATATTTCAGGTCTTTTATTGTTTTAATACTGATGATTTTGGCAAACAGCTCATGAAAACCCAAAATCTGTCTAAAAAAATTAGCATATCATGAAAAGGTTCTCTGAACGAGCCGTTAACCTCATCATCTGAATCAACAAAGTAACTCTAAACACCTGCAAAAGATTCCTGAGGCTTTTAAAAACTCCCAGCCTGGTTCATTACTCAAAACCGCAATCATGGGTCAGACTGCTGACCTGACTGCTGTCCAGAAGGCCATCATTGATGCCCTAAAGCAAGAGGGTGAGACACAGAAAGACATTTCTGAACCAATAGGCTGTTCCCAGAGTGCTGCATCAAGGCACCTCAGTGGGAAGGAAAAAGTGTGGCAGAAAACGCTGCACAACGAGAAGAGGTGACCGGACCTGAGGGTGATGGTGGAGAAGGGCCGATTCCTTCTTCACCAAGCAGTGGACTGAGTCTGGAGTAGAAACATCCAGAGCCACCGTGCACAGGGGTGTGCAGGACATGGGCTACAGGTCCCTCATTCCCCAGGTCAAACCACTTTTGAACCAGAAACGGTGGCAGAAGCGCCTGACCTGGGCCACAGAGAAGCAGCACTGGACTGTTTGGTCCAAAGTACTTTTTTTGGATGAAAGCAAATTTTGCATGTCATTTGGAAATCAAGGTGCCAGAGTCTGGAGGAAGACTGGGGAGAAGGAAATGCCAAAAGGCCAGAAGTCCAGTGTCCAGTACCCACAGTCAGTGATGGTCTGGGAGCCACGTCAGCTGCTGGTGTTGGTCCACTGTGTTTTATCAAGGGCAGGTCAATGCAGCAGCTATCAGGAGGTTTTGGAGCACTTCATGCTTCCATCTGCTGAAAAGCTTTATGGAGATGAAGATTACATTTTTCAGCACCACCTGCTCACAGTGCCAAAACCACTGGTTTACTGACCATGGTGCTACTGTGCTCAGTTGGCCTGCCAACTCTCCTGACCTGAACCCCATAGAGAATCTGTAGGATATTGTGAAGAGAAAGTTGAGAGACCAAGACCCAAAACTCTGGATGAGCTTAAGGCTATCAAAGCATCCTGGGTTCCATGACACCTCAGCAGAGCCACAGGCTGATGGCCTCCATGCCGCATTGAAGGCTGCAAAAGGATTCCTGACCAAGTATTGAGTCCATAACTGAACATAATTATTTGAAGGTTGACTTTTTTGGTATTAAAACACTTTTATTTTATTGGTCGGATGAAATATGCTAATTTTTTGAGACAGGGATTTTGGGTTTTCATGAGCTGTTTGCCAAAATCACAGTATTAAAACAATAAAAGACCTGAAATATTTCAGTTGGTGTGCAATGAATCTAAAATATAAGAGTTTAATTTTTATCATTACTTTATGGAAAATAATGAACTTTATCACAATATGCTAATTTTTTGAGAAGGACCTGGATATATAAAATGAAAACTATACTCAAATATGTTGTAGAATATGGCTATGAAATAACAAAGTGCCCAATACATGAAACAGAACTGAATTAAATATTATTTTTGAAATGTTCCAAGATAATTCTTCTAAGATTGACATGACTCTTATTTACAGTGCAAACAAATGTAACACTAGTCTCCTGCCTATTCATGGATTTTTCTATGGAATGTAACTACAAATTATTCACAAAAAATTCACCCACGTTTTACTAAAGTATTAGAACAAGCTGCTGCTTATATATTGGTTATATATTGGTTATATATTGGTTGTCCAAACCAACCAATCTTGGAGCGCATTTAATTTTCCTTGATGCTAATTGGCTGTACCTCCAAGAGTGCAGATGAGGAAGTTAATTGGTTTTAGCTCCTGTAGTAACGCTAAGGCAGTTTTCACTGTACGTATTAAACCATATTAAATTATATTTGGTGTTTGAACTATTCAAATAATTTTTAGAAGGAGTCTCAAATACTCGTGGATTTCAGCTATTCACGAGCAGTTGTGGTCCCTAATCCCCATGAATACCAGGGGGCCACTCTATTTGGAAAGCCAAGCTCTCTCTACTTATTATTTATCTCTCAAATTCAGTCCTTTGAGTCAAATAAAAACCCCAGGTTGTGGATTTACCTGCTACTTTCAGTGCCGTCTCAGCTGCATACTGAAGTGAAGGCTATTTCTGTCACTGAACAGACAAAGCCTCTCTGTTGGTGTACATCTCTCCCTATTATGCTTTTCCAATAACTTCTTCAACCTGAAAACACATATCGCTGCTTGGTCTCAGAGCTTCTGGTTTCATTTTAGATCTAAACACTCATTCAGCACACAAACACAAGAAACATATTTGTTTTCATGCAGCAGCATTCTCCTGCTGGGGATTTGACTTTTGCTTACTGCTTGCTGAGGTTGACTGACATGTATAGTTTTATATATTTTCCTATTACAAATTGTGCTGGTATATGGATGCAACGTGTTTACTGTAGGTTTCTGATTTGGGGTGTTTAGCACCCCCTGGTGGTGACTGTGAAAATTGAAAGTTCCAGCACAGTGCCGATGATTGGGTTTTAAATTAGAATAATAAAGTCTATTTTTAATATTGTAAAAGAATGTATAAATAAAATATATTTTGTATACTATTTCTGTTTCATTATTCTAAGCCAGACCTACCTGAGTATTGTTAATTGGGAGACTCTAGGCCACTTGATATTTCAGTGGCCAGTTGGCTTTAGGGCCACGTCCTTGGTCACAATCCGGGTTCTTTCCCCGTGTTACACTGAAATGGAATAAAAAGAAAATGTTTAAAGTGTGGGGCTGCACAGTGGTGCAGTTGGTAGAGCTGTTGCCTTGCAGTAAGAAGGTTCTGGGTTCGATTCCCGGCCCCAGTCTTTCTGCATGGAGTCTCCATGTTCTCCCTGTGCATGATGGGTTTTCTCCAGGTACTCCGGTTTCCTCCCACAGTCCAAAAACATGACTGTCAGGTTAATTGGCCTCTCCAAATTGCCCCTAGGTGTGAGTGTGTGTGTGCATGGTTGTGTGTCTCTGTGTGTCTCAGTGTTGCTCTGCGACAGACTGGCGACCTGTCCAGGGTGACCCCGCCTCTCGCCCGGAACGTTTGCTGGAGATAGGCAGCAGCACCTCCTGACCCCATTAAGGGACAAGGGTGCAAGAAAATGGATGGATGGATGTTTAAAGTGTGTAAATATTTTGCATGGTTCTATGATCAGAAATGGCCAAAAGTGGCAAATGAAACAGAGTTTCTCGTCAGTTAGGGATACTGACTTCCTCCCTGCTCTGTTCACTGACACAGGTCACACGGGTCACCTCTCCAAACCCTTCTGGGCGGACTTTGGCAGTCTGCACTGACCTTTCTGCCTGAAGATGGCCAAACGCCCAAGTGAGTGACAGGCTGTCTGCTGATTTTAAACCGAGTGGAATGAAATGGGTAAAGACAAGGCCATGAAGGGAAAAAATGAACTGAATGGGCTAAAGGCAGGGGTGAAAGTAAGGGGGTACGGCAGGGTACTGCGTACCCCTAAGAGATTTAGCGTGGCTACGCAGTACCTGCAGGAGAGGAGGGGCTGTCTGCTGTATAAAATCAATGGATTCACTGTGCAGCCGTGAGTTCACCCACTAATCAGCTGTGACTGATTAGTTTTTCAAGAACAATCTAAAACACGACTTAATCAGTTTATTGAATAACTTTTTTCTCATGTCATATTGTTTCTGAACTGTTTGTGCTTTGTTAGAGCAGCGGTGCAATATGTCGATCGCGGAAGGTTTTGAGTCGATCTCGGCATTAGATGACAAACTGAACGCAGCCAGGAGGCTGAGAGCAGCACGTCCTCTGACTCCTTATCAAAACGTTCATAACTTTATTAAAGAACAACAACAAAAAAAGTCAACAAAACATTTTCAAATTAATGACCCAACAACAATAATAATCTCAGTAATTATTGTTTCAACAAGGTGTTGCGCAATTCTGTGCGTTTTGGTTCCATTACCAAAATAACTAGCAGAGCAGGAGTTTAAAATTAACTGATCAACCATCGCTGTGTTCATGAGGCTTATTAATGATCACTAAGTAACGGACTGAATGTTATGTTTTTAATGTAATATCTGGTTGGCTTGTGGAGCGCAGGAGGTTGCCATGGCAACGGGTGTGCTTAAATGACAGAGAGATGAAGAGTAAAAAGGTGCGAGTGGTTTAGAGTTGATCACCTGTTCAGGTTGTTTACCTTTGTCTTGGCTCATCACAGCTGCTGTAGTTTCTGAACGTTCAATAAACGACAAACTTGGACTAATTACCTCGTTCTTTGTGAGTATAAATCATTTACAACAAACATCAAACACGGTATATATTTTTCATTAAGTATTTAACAAACAAATGGCTTCTACTGTCATAATTATGTGAAATTAAATTAATTGTCTAATATAAAAAAATAGTTTGGTGGTGTGGAGCTCAGAGTCTGAGAGGCTTTTCCTTTATCAAACAATTTTTTTGCCTCTTATTTAGTGGAAATATTGATGTTGATGAGATTTTCTCCAAAATAATAACCTTTTTCAACCTTTATAGCTCCACTGTTGAAAATGAGGCTCTAACATTCACAAATGACAGTGAAATAAAATCCAGTCCAACATCTGGTTTGAGGTGATTCCTCTGGAACCTGTTGGAGGAAAAACATCCCAACTTCAGAAGATGAGCTTTAACCTAACAGAGCTCTGTGGTTCCTCCTGTCAGTATGAGAGTCAGGGTGAGGAGGCGCCATGTTAGGAAGAGAAGTGGAAGCTGCAGGATCTTCAGAACAAACAGGTCATGATGCTGGGCTACTGATTATCCCTCTGTCTGGACACGGGATCAATAGAAGCAGTTTAAAAGCAAAAAATAAATGTTTATATGCCAAACATGGAAAACTGGGATGCTCTCCATGCCATGATTTTCAGGATTTAGGTCTCATGGCATCTCAAGGTGTCAACATTGCAGCCAGTGGACTGAAGGTGTCATGTTGGTACTCAATTGTCGAACCCACATGCAAGAACACAACCAGAAGAGATGGATAAAAGTACAATGATGATTTATTGAAGTCAGGAAAGGGAATAGGGAATGAATACTGGAACGGAGGACCGGGTCGTCTTACTGCCAACAAGAGACAAGATTAGAAACGGGAAGGTGAATGTTTTCCAGGAATAAATCAGGAGATGCTTACTTGGTAGGGAGGTAAGGAGGACTTGAGTATAACGTTGGTTTGTATGACTCTGAGAGCGGATAGGTAGGTTAACGGTTGGAGGAGCGGCTTTGACTTCGGTTCAGTAGTACCTTTTCTCCGGTTGGGTTCGGGCTTGGGTCTTCAGACCCGGAAAGTCCCGAAGGGGAATCCACCGGAGAAGGATCGACGAAGGGAGAAGATGAACACACGAGGAGTGGCGTCTGACCGGTAACACCGGCAGCGTCAAGGGAGGACACAGGAGGTAGGTGATCCACAACAGCGGGGAAACAGACTCACTCAGAACCCGGGAAGGACTGAACACACGGGAACAACGAGGAGACGGCAGGATCATCGAGGTAAGCAAACACTCAGGCGATGAGAAGAAGAGGAGCTGCTGCTTATATCCACAATCCACGCCCTACAAACGAGCTGCAGGTGTGTACACGGGTTGAACCCAGCAGCTTCCCAGGGGCTCTGCTAGTTGGTGACATCTGGTGGATGCCATGAGGAATGACGGTTCCAGCAACAAATAAAAACAAACCAAAAACAAAGCAAATAACTAACAAAGTAAAAGAGGGAAGAAACACAAACCCTGACAGAAGGAAATACAGCTTTATTTTGTAACAATTCAAGAGCTACCAGCTTTTATCGCTTCGCAAAAAAAGTAATCAGCACAGAAACTCCAAAGCACAAAGAAGCAATACAGGTCATACAGGGACCTGACAGCCCGTATCAAAGGGCCCGGTACCCCCATACTCCCGGAGTACCCCCCACAGGGCCCCCAGAGGGACACGGTCGAACGCCTTCTCCAAGTCCACAAAACACATGCAGTGGTTCACATGTAGTGGTATTTTTGATTACCCTCCCTGTGTATTTAAATCCATCTGTTGTCTTTGTCTCTTGTCGGGTCCTCGTCAATTGGTCGTTGTTTGTCCATGCTACGTCGTCTGTCTGTTCCCAGTGCTACCAGTGATCTTTGAGTTGGTACTCTGTGTCCGTCATTAAATCATCTTCTAATATGTCAACCTGGGCTCATCGGCATTTCTCCTCACCATCTCACCCGCAAATCATGACAGTGTGGTTGCCAGTGCAGCTATGAGCTTGTGCATATTTTTATTTAATCAGTACCGTCATAAAACTTCAACCGTAAGTCAGATTCTCTCTGAGCTCACTGACTGGCTTTCCCTTTGTCCAAAGTGGAATAGATTTTGCTACAGAAGAGCAAAGAAATGAGTTTCTATGTTTCATTTTTGTACAGTAAAACTATTTTTCACTGTATACAAAAGTATTTACAGTACTTCACTTTTTCCACATTTTATGTTGTTATAGCCATATTCTAATTCTACACATAAAAAAACACCATTATGGCAATGTGGAAATACGGTTTAGAGATTTTTGAAAACTTATTAAAAATATAAACTAACCCTAACTCTGCCAAGGCTGCCCTTTGTCACCGATTCTGTTCATTACCTTCATGGACAGAATCTCTGACCAGCCGAGGTGTTGAGGGGATCCGTTTTGGTGGCCTTAGGATCACATCTCTGCTTTTTGCGGATGATGTGGTCCTGTTGGCTTCATCAGATCGTGATCTGCAGCTCTAATGGAGCGGTTCGCAGCCGAGTGTGAAGCGGCCGGGATGAGGCTCAGTGACTCCATATCCGAGGCTATGGACTTCAGCCGGAAAAGGGTAGAGTGCCTTCTCCGGGTCAGGGGGGTCGTCCTGCCTCAAGTGGAGGAGTTTAAGTATCTGGGGATCTTGTTCATAATGAGGGAAGAAGGGAGATCGACAGGTGGATTGGGGCAGCGTCTGCCGTGAAGCGGGCGCTGTACCGGTCCGTCGTGGTGAAGAGAGAGCTGAGCCAAAAAGCGAAGCTCTCGATTTACCGGTCGATCTACGTTCCCACCCTCATCTATGGTCATGAGCTTTGGGTCATGACCGAAAGAACGAGATCACGGGTACAAGCGGCCGAAATGGGTTTCCTCCGCAGGGTGGCTGGGCTCTCCCTTAGAGAGAGAAGCTCGGTCATCCAGGAGGGACTCAGAGTAGAGCCGCTGCTCCTCCACGTCGAGAGGAGCCAGTTGAGGCTCGGGCATCTGGTAAGGATGCCTCCTGGACGCCTCCCTGGTGAGGTGTTCCGGGCACGTCCCACCAGGAGGAGGCCTCGGGGAAGACCCAGGACACGCTGGAGGGATTACGTCTCTCGGCTGGCCTGGGAACGCCTTGGGATTCCCCCGGAGGAGCTGGAAGAAGTGGCTGGGGAGAGGGAAGTCTGGGCCTCCCTTCTGAAGCTGCTGCCCCCGCGACCCAACGCCGAATAAGCGGAAGAAAATGGATGGATGGATGGATGGATGGATGGATGGATGGATGGATGGATGGATGGATGGATGGATGGATGGATGGATGGATGGATGGATGGATGGATGGATGGATGGATAATCAGGGAACAATCAACAGGGATTACAGGACACAAAACACCTCACAGTGGATTCAACATTGACATTATCGCACACAACGACGATCACTGAACTAATTGTAAAAGCAGACATGACTCAAAAACATCTTGCAGTTAACATGCTATAAAAGTATTTCTTTGACACACACACACAACCAGTGGAAAACTGGGGTGGCAACGTGGCCATTTGGTTTCTGGCTCAGCTGTGTCTGGGAGACTTTAGTTCCTTCATGTTCAGCTTTATTCAGCAGATTTTTATTTATTTTTTCCTAATAATTATTACCATTTTTGAATATCTGAGTTCACTTTGTGGATATAGAGTCATGATATAGTCTGCTAAAAATACTGAATCATAATCATTAGAATTGTAACTACAAAAGGGTTATTTTCATTTCAGCGTTGCATAAATCAAGATTTTATATGACAGATCAACATGAATTAATATTTACAATATTTGTAAAGTGGGAAAGAAAATTGTAGAAAGTTTTTGAGATTTTAAGAGCAAGACTCTGAAAAGTATGGAGTGCTTTTGAAAACCACTTTACATCTCTAATTAGTATCCAGTTTAAACACTTGCTTTCAAAAGTCACCTAATTATTTAGCAGTTATGGAATGAAAATGCTGGTAAAAATGGAAAGAGTGTTGCACAAATGTAAGTTAGTTGTTTTTCTGTCTAGGTCATGTTTTTAATATAAATTATTGCTCACATATTTATTCAAGTAAAACATGATTTTGGCAAATAGAAAGTCAAACATCAATGCTATGCTATGTTTGCCAAAGAAACCCTAAGAAGGATGCTGTGGAAATGCTTTTGTTTGAATGGAACAGGGAAGCTGGTCAGAGCTGGCTAACACTCTTCAGATAGTCTGACTGATCCAGAGATGGTTTGTAAAAACAATAAATAAATAGTGGCAAAAAAACAAAATCTGTAGAGAGGAAGAAAAGCAGCTGGTTGACACACATCCCAAACAACTTATAGCTGTTACTGAAGTCAAGATGATTCCATTGACTCAACGGGGATAAAAAGTGATAGACGCCACACTTTTCAAGGTTTTATTCACAAACGCTTATGTCGCTTCAAACGTACAATTCTGTGCTTCTTCTCAATAAAATCCATTGACAGCTGTGGATGTAATTTCCCAAAATGTGAACAAGTTCAAGGGCTGCTATTCATTTAGCAAAATACTGGATGTGATGCTCTCAGTCTCTCCCTGAACCTCCTGTTTTACTTCCTCCCAGATCTTTTCCACTCCCACTGTTATCTGGACACTTTAAGCCATTATAAGCCATGGTTTGGCAGCCTATAGTGTGTGTTCATGCGGTGCCGCTCTGTAAAAAGACAGAGATTGAAGCCTTGTGGAAAATTCTTGGCTTGCTTTTAAAATACACCTGGAATCAGTGTCCAAAGACTCAAAGGGGAAGAGAGGCTGAAAAGGAGAAGGAGGAAGGAGAATGTAGGGAGAAAAGAGGGAAGATCAAAGATGGGCAACTGGAAAGGAGGCAGGAGGAGCACTGGAGAACACAAACTAATGTCTGCCTGACAAGAACACAAAATATTACCAATTTAGGTCTGGTTTCTAGAGCAGTTATTTTAGGACACTTGAAATAAGACAAAACTAACTTCCAAGTAACTTTTTAGCAAGATAGAGGAACTCTTTCTCTCATGCTCTCGATGAAGGCGGACGCGTTTGTCCTCTGCTCCCTCCCTGCCCATGCATACCCTGCTTGCTCTGTTTTTGTCCTGTCTTTTTCTATATTTTTGGTGCCTTTCTTTGCACATCATCCAAATCTAGATATCTCAATGGAATTGATCAAATTTTCGACGAGAAGTCTGGGCACAGAGAGCCTCTTGTCCTGCAGGGACACACTCAGAGGGATTCACCCTGGATTTATTCATGATAACAGAATTTCTGCTGTTTGGAGCTTGTGGATTCCTGGATTATCGACAAATTTGTGACAGACTTGGCCGAACTAGCGAACACTCAGACTGTTGGTGTGGACAGAGATGAGGACTCTAAAACTCACTAACGAGTTGGAATCGATCTTGGAGAAGTTGCTAGTTTCGGCTCAGTGGAACGACCAAACTAATTTGGATGATTGGGAACTGAGACGTATTAGAGACTTTGGAGAAGATTGAAATTTATAATCTTCCCGACCTAAGATATTCTGTTTATGAATTGGCTTTCCCCGTGTGGCCTTGGAAGGGCTGCATATCTCTAATCTCATTGAAGATATGTAAACACAACGCTCTTCCCTCCTCACCCCTCCTGTTTCCATGGAGTTGTGGAGCTGAGCGCTCTTAACCCTCTATGGCATGACTTTTTATCTTTTGATGGAAAATATATTTTCCTGCATTCTTTGGGAGCTTGTTGGCCCTTAATTACATATCAATCATAAAATTGGACCCTGACACCTCCCGGAACCGGATTTGGGTTTGTTGCCTCAGGACTACATTGCGCTACAAGGTGTCTAGAACGCCACGTTTTCTACAGTGATTATGAGAAATGAAATACAAATCAAACAAAAACTATATTCATAAACGTTTTGACAAAAATAAATCAGACATGGTTCCAACTCACCAAATGTAAAATAAACAACTAACATACATTTAAGCAAATTACTAAAACAAGCATTTGTGTGTTTTTACACATGTAATGTTTGGCAGAGTTAGAATCACTAAGGATGTTGAAATCAGTCTTTTTCCCTATTATATGTTAAACATCAGGAAGGAATTGCTGATGTGAAAAAGAGTGTATATCACATTTTTGGCACTTGATTATTGGCGTACCTGGGACTCACCATCTGTTTATCTGATCATCTATGGGTTATAATGACCAGATTCACATCAGTCACTATAGTTAGGGGTGCAGGTTCTTTTTTTAAGAGTTTGTAGTTCTGATTCTTTGTTAGAATTTGAGCCAAGCAAAGGATAACATTTCCACCAGCTCCCATATCTGGTAGATTTGGTGGTTGCATGAATCGCCCTGTGTAGGTTGTAAGGAGCACCATCTGCACCAGTCATACAAAGTTCCCTGCAGACCCATATTTTTGGGTTTGGCAGGTGTTGCTTCAGTCTTTGCCTGCCTTGGAATGGGGCCATTTGTTCATTGATGACCAGCTCATCACTCTTTGGGACTGAAGTCAGTTTTGAGGATAAACAAACGATGAAATAATGGTTGTACAGTGAATCCTCATGTTTTCATCAGGAATGACCCCAACTTATGAACCAGGCACCTTTTGTCCATGAAATGACCTTTCATCCATCTCCTGTTGCTGTTAGTCAATAATAAAGTAAATAAATTGGTTGTGATAATTATTTTGTAATCAATTGAATATCATCGCATTAGAATAATATTGTCTGAGCAGAAGGGCCCTAAATGCACAATGTTGCCCTGAGGCAACAAACAAAAAAACACAGTTTTAACATATAAATTATAAAAAAAATGGTCTTGAAATGATCTACAATGCTTCTTTACTTACTCACAGATATAAACATATTTTTAGTTAGAGTGACCCAAATTTAAACATGAAGAAAAGTGATGTATAACTTACAGTAGGAGGCCAGGAGTAGCATCACCTCTGCTTCATAAAAAGGACTGCTCCTCTTCTAAAAGGTCACATGAATCTCAATACCTCTTTTATTTGAACAAAAATATGTCTGGAGGTATTTTAAATCATCAACCCCCAAAAATAAAATAAAGGAGCAACGTGAGGGACAGATATATGGTTTGTTGCCTGAGGGCGACGCCATGCCACACAGGGTTAAGGACATCATTCCTCCATAACAAACACCCTGTTGGACTAGGCCAGGGCCATGAAGCCAGGGGCCACAGCCACCTGGTTTCATGGCCCTGTGACTTCACCGCCTTCACTCATGTCTTTGTTTTGTCTGAATGTCTGAATGTTGCCACCTGCCCTCATGTGTCCTTTCCTCCTTTCCTTTGGTTTGTTATTTTGTTTGTATTTCCTTTTAATTCATGTAAAGTACTTTGAATTACCTTGTTGCTGAAAATGTGCTATATAAATAAAATGACCTTACCTTAATTTAAGTCAGTATGTTTGATAAAAAAAGTATTTCTTTCATTGGCAGATTATTTCACCTATAACAAGACATTTTTATCATGTTATGTATTAAATAATATTCCACTGGAACTAGTACTTATTCATCAATATTAAATGTAACTTTTATAAAATTATTTTTTTCTCTCTTGCTGTGACTGTCTCACAAATAATTTGCAAAATGATCGAGCTCACATGGGCACGATTGACAGCGCTAAGACCCGCCTCCTAGCTCTGATTGGCTGCTTCTAGTTAGCACAGATTATCTGTCTCACACTACGCTGTCACAACAGGGTGACTGTTTAACAAATATGTAAAAAAAAAAAATAAATATGCATCCATAGAAATTACTGAGTGAAAACAAGCTCTTATTTCATGCTGAAGTTATTTGTTAAGTTTGTCTTATTTTAAGTGTACTAATATATTTGCAATATAAATTAGACCCAAAGAAACTTGGTAAGATTTTGTGTTTTCGTCATGGAATAAGCAGAAGGAAAAAAACGCCATGAGGGAGATGCAGCAAGGAGTTGAGCTGAAAAACAGGAAGTTTCATTTTCCGGTATCGGGTCTCATCAAATTTCCAAGGTATCAAAGAAAGTCCAAAAACAAGCCGATACTGACGTATCAGCTCTTTATCGTGGCTCTCTAAAGTCAGATAAGCTTCAGTCATATTGTCTTTATGAAAAAGGGACTGAAACGGAAACCGACTTGTGGCACTTTGACTTGTGTCTGACATCCTTCTTCACATGCACACCTTACAGGAGCTGCTGCGGTAATAATACATGCTGAGCCAACCCAGAAACACAGCAAGTGACGGTGGAGAATGAGCTGCAGGGAGCGAGTCTGAGCAGTAATGCTCTCCATGTGTCCTGCATGTGTCTGAGTGCTACATTTAGAGGCATATTTCTGTCCTCTATCTGAGATTTCTCACTGCATTCTGCTGAAGACACAGGCGGAGAGTTTATGCTCCCATTCGCCAGAGTTCAGCAGTGAAAGCTCTTACAGTCTACAAAAAAATAGCTTCATTTTCCCCCCACTGTGTAATGCGGACTAACACAAAGCTTGTCTCTATCCCCACTGACAGGGACTCTATAGAATACCATATAACACATTTTTTATCTGATGTACAAAGGTGTGTATATTAGAATAAATGTGACAGGTAACTAAAGAGTCATCATCCCTCATGGCTTTGCACTCTGACTTTTTAAAGAAACTCCCTTTCCAGGTATGTGTCACAGAGAACACAACATCTTATTGTTTTCTCTTTTCTGTATGAAGCCTAGACATTTATTTTTTTTTTTCAAAAGGGAAGTTGTTACACTATGTGAGGTCAATCTTTTAGAATCTTTGTAATAGATGAAGTACCAGTGAGACCTGGAACGTAAGCTGCGTTTCTGTTGTCCTTACAATCACGCAATTTGAAATTACAAAAACAAAAAAGAAGATTAGATAGTGTATCAGACAAATAAATACATTTTTAAAACGTAAAAGTGTGTTATAGAAAGACTTTCTTTCCATCTGAACAATATTTGTCCTGCGTTTGATGGGTTATTCACATGCAAAACCTCTTTTAGGGTTTTGATTCAGAGTCAAAATCTTAAGACGTAAAGTAGGACGTGATTGAAGGAGGACAATAATAAGCAGGTAACAGCATCACACTTCACTCTGTTCCTTTAAACTTCATAGCTTGTCACACTAAAAGACCACAGGCCACTTATAGAATTTCATAACTAGAGGTATTCTTGAAATATTTTCCCAAGTTTTTTCAGCTAAGACATAAACGCTCTGTCTGTCCCACAGCCTAAGCTGAAGCTTTACTAGAAAACCAAAATGACGTTAAGAAATTTTAAAGAAACTAGGGGGAGTGTCCAATCGCTGCTGCGTTCAGTAATATAGGCGAAAGGTATAATTATGAGCTCAGATATGAAGGTAAAGTGCTTTTAGCTTGTCATCTTACGTTTGACAAGGTCCAAAGTACTTTTTTTGGATGAAAGCAAATTTTGCATGTCATTTGGAAATCAAGGTGCCAGAGTCTGGAGGAAGACTGGGGAGAAGGAAATGCCAAAATGCCAGAAGTCCAGTGTCCAGTACCCACAGTCAGTGATGGTCTGGGAGCCATGTCAGCTGCTGGTGTTGGTCCACTGGGTTTTATCAAGGGCAGGTCAATGCAGCAGCTATCAGGAGGTTTTGGAGCACTTCATGCTTCCATCTGCTGAAAAGCTTTATGGAGATGAAGATTTCATTTTTCAGCACCACCTGCTCACAGTGCCAAAACCACTGGTATTACTGACCATGGTGTTACTGTGCTCAGTTGGCCTGCCAACTCTCCTGACCTGAACCCCATAGAGAATCTGTAGGATATTGTGAAGAGAAAGTTGAGAGACCAAGACCCAAAACTCTGGATGAGCTTAAGGCTATCGAAGCATCCTGGGCTCCATGACACCTCAGCAGAGCCACAGGCTGATGGCCTCCATGCCGCATTGAAGGCTGCAAAAGGATTCCTGACCAAGTTTTGAGTCCATAACTGAACATAATTATTTGAAGGTTGACTTTTTTGGTATTGAAACACTTTTATTTTATTGGTCGGATGAAATATGCTAATATTTTGAGACAGGGATTTTGGGTTTTCATGAGCTGTTTGCCAAAATCACAGTATTAAAACAATAAAAGACCTGAAATATTTCAGTTGGTGTGCAATGAATCTAAAATATAAGAGTTTAATTTTTATCATTACATTATGGAAAATAATGAACTTTATCACAATATGCTAATTTTTTGAGAAGGACCTGGATATTTAAAACTCTTAACGGAAATAATTACTGAGCTGCTCTGTTGTTTTGAGTTGACTAATAAAGACCGCTTGTCAGGCTGAAGACTGCACCATCGTTAGATTGATCATCTGGCAGCATTTTGGCAACTTGGTAGGGAGAAAAGGTCAGTTCGTGGCAGAGAGGATGTCAAGGAACTGTGAGCACTGAACATCCAAATATGTTTTTATACTATGGATGCATTCTTAAGGGGAATCACTCACAGATTTAAACATGGAAATGGTGTTTCTCCTGAGGTGTTCTGTTTGACTTATTTTACTCAAACCGAGGACAGAATTTGAACAAAGTCTACAAAACAGAGTGAGATTCCAAAAAGTTCTAGTACTCTGTCATCAGTCCTCAAATTATTTTCCTAAAAGTCCTGGAGATGTTTTTTTGTTTGGTTGGTTGTTTTTTGTTTCTTTTTTGGCGATTTTGAGATGTTCCTTATTGCTTTCAGCAGTGGGGTTTGGCCTTGAAGCGTTCCCATAGATGCCATTTTTACCCAGATTATGTATTTGTTATAGTGGAACGGTGAACATCGGCCTTCACTGAGGCGTATAAGGTCAGCAGTGCTTAGCTGCTGTTCTGGGTTGTTTCGTGATTTCCTGAATACAACATAGATTCACTCCTGGAGGAATTGTGGAAAACAATAGGCTATTCTGGAAAGGTTCACCATTTGTGGATTATTTTTTCAGGTTCTATTTAAATTTTCATAATTTTGTAGGTATATCACAAACCAGCAATTCTATGATGTAATAACCTTCAAGGCTTTTATTTTGAAATTTTCTGTGAGCTTAATTTTAACTTGCCAAACTAATCCCATGTGTAATAGTTATAGTGTTAAATCAGTTGTTTAACGCTCCAAACACAAGTAGTTGTAAATACCAGTTAAGTCCTACAGTCATGGCATGCAGTCCTGAGCAGCTGCAGTTCCAGGCTCTACTCTGCTGCTATGTGTCGTCTTCCTCCATGTGTTTCTCTTCATTTTCATCCCCTCTTGTGGTTTTTACATTCACATCGATTTTAACGCTTCAGGATCTGGAAAAAAGGCTTGTCTGTTTCTTTTGGGTCCCAATAAGGTCATGGAATGTTTTCATTCTTCTGGCTCCCATAGAAGGAGACTATATTTAAAATCATCATTTATATATATATATATATATATATATATATATATATATATATATATATATATATATATATATATATATATATATATATATATGGAGCTCTCATGGCTCAATGTGTCCTGCTGGTGAAAGGCTAATTGTTCTGAGTTTGCTTCAGAGCAGCAAAAGTTAAAGACAGAAAAAATAATTCATGTCACGCCACAACTAATTAGCATGACATTTGACTGCGAGCCAAAACAAAGGATGAGAAATGAATCTTGTCTTCACAATCAAAAATGTGGTGCAAATTGCAGATGAAAAATGTTCCTTTCATATAAGAGATGCAAACTTTCATTTAATTATTTCTTAATTATTTTTTAATGGTAGGTAAAAAGTGTATATTCACTAAAGAGTTGCTGTAAACTAATGCAATCTATAATCTCCACACAAGCAAAACATTGTTGCTATAGTTATAATGCATCTTTAAAATTTTTATTTCCCTAATCAATAATGAGTTAAGTGGCATTTATTTTATTAAACATATATTTTCTAATAGGTGCACACTCTAGCTAAGCATAAACTAGTTTTTTTTCTTTGAGATTCTGCAAACACAGTCCAGCTGGAGGTGTTGAATCCTGGAACATCCACATAGCTGGGATTTATTTGTTAAAGTTAACTTTAAGTATTTAGTTTGTCACTTTAATATTCGCTTATTATTTCTGCTAAGTTAACAATAGTTTTGCCTTATTTGTTTTGTATGTTGCTTTAGCTAATTTTGTATATTTAGTTCCCTTTTTATATTGTGCTGCCCTCATGTGGCAGGTTTAGGTTACTCCAGCAGCCTTTGTTCATTGTCTGCAGGTCAGTTTGTTTGAGCTCAGTTCAGTTGGCCTTAATTGAGTTGGATAAAATCCATGTCACTTATCATTTGACTGATTTTGCATTGGAGTTTGACATATTTTTTTTTGACATTATTAAATTAAAGGTTTTTTCCGATTCTGTCACCTTTTTTCTTTGTTTAAATTTGGTCCCTTACAGTTTTTTTCTGTCCAGTGCATCATGTCTTACCTGTTAAACTCCTCTTCTTGTCCTTGTTCTGATGTTTTGTACCAGGAATTGTCTTGCTGCATGTTTAGCAGAAGGATAAACTTGTTTCTCCTGTTGAAGACCGACACAGCTTTGACTGATATCTGGCTAGATGGACACGGACGGCTGAATGTGTACGAGGACCAGAGGTGAGCAGTGGGGATGAAAGAACCAAACAGCTGTGTGTGTTTATGTTGTGTGTGACTGACAGAGCTACAGCCAGTCGGTCTGTGGGTTAACTTCCACATGACTGTCAGGAATCACATTGCTTTCACTTCACATTATCCAGAGAACATGTGATCTCTGGGGAGTCACATGACTCTGCTTCTGAGCTTCCTATTGGCTGTTTTATTTTCCTTCTTTTTACCAAGTCAGGAGCGCTTTTAATCAGCTCAGATTATGAAATGCTTAGATTCATCAAACCTGATGTGGACACATCTAAACCAACTAGAGATTCTTTAAAATAGAAATTTAAATAAAGGATGATTTCCAGTGTTTTAAATGTTGATATGAGGAACACATAAAACTGAAAAAGTGATTTAAAGACATGTCAAATCTGGACCAGAAAAGTGACAAAGCTTTTTTTGGGTTTTTTAGACCAATGGTAGTCATTGTCGCCAAACTATTTTTTGTCCTCCATCAGGAAACTGGTGCCACTTTGCAACATGTCTGTAAACACAATGTGGCTCTGCAGTGCTGCATAGAAAGTTGAGAACTTTTGGAATTGTATCAATCAGTGATACAAATCCTCTGAGTGTGAGCTTCATTTTATAATATTAGTCTGTGTTGTCTGTTCATTTCGGTGTTGAAAGTCTAATCAGATATTAAGAGTCCTCAGCTACGCGGCCATGGAAGGTGTTATGAGTCCTTTTAGCATTAAAGTCCAATCAAAGAGCGGTGGCGAGGAGCTTTCAGGCAAAAGGATTAATTAACACTAAATAGCCGTTTAAAGATGAGAGGGCTCTCGCGTTCTGAAGCCAGATAAGTCTGTGTGATCCGACATCCGAGCGTCTCTCACTCTTTTCATGTGAGGCCGTTTGGTTGAGTTAGCACATGAAACGAGACCACAACTGAGTTGATGTTTGAAAATGTTCTGGAAATATATCAGTATAAAATTTCAAAACGCTGCCTTGGCTCTCAAAAATGAAGCAGTTTTTTTATTTTTATTTTTTCAAAAAGTCCTCTGCCACCCACAATGGACACTCTGGAGGAAGCTGTGGCCGCTTTCTGTCCAGCAAGAAGCTCAGGAAAGCAGCACTGACACTCTTAGAGGGGAGAACTGAGGAGGAAGTGTTTAATCTGAATCTCTGATTTTGTTCTACAACAGAACCTAAATCTGAGTCCAAATTGCTAATGTTTAGCAGGAAGCTCACAATTTATACAACGATACACAACAAGTATGAAATATGGTTTTCATTTTGCATTGCAATAATAAATGCAAATTTGAATATAATGAAACTAAATTAATTTTTACCTCACAATCATCACAAACTTTCCACAGATAAACAATTACTACACATTTTGATTGACAAAAATAAATGGTGTTTGCGTTCAAAAACATATTTCCCATTAGAAACACTTTTTTGCATCATCATTAGCAGAATAAACATCTTCAGGATGGAAGATTTGGACTGATAGTTCAATGGGAGTCAGCAGCCACAGGGGTGTTGTTTGTTAGCATAAAGTTTATCAGGTAAGAAGTTCTAATTTTATTGCTGTAATTTTGATGTCCCTACTGTCATTATAATTTATCTGCTGACATCTACTAAAAATCTTTGTGATGTTTCATTAAGTCTGTAACAACTTTTTCCAGATGTAATCATTTTCCAAGATCCTCCAACTCCTTCCTGTCGTCCTCTTCCTGGTTTCCGCCAAAAAGAGGAAACCAAAAAGGAGAACGACACGATTCACATGTCGTTGATGTGAAAACAGTGTTTCCGTTGCAGTTTTTCTAAATAAACCAGTTTAGATAAGACCATTAAAACCACCTCATGTTAGCGTCAAAATATTTTAGCAAAAAATTTAGAGTTTTTCTTTCAATTAGTGTTTTTCCATGAAACCAATTTATTTTCAAAATGTCAAACTGCGCAATTACATGGCCAAGAGAAACGCAGCAATATGAGGGTTTTCATTTCTGAAGATTCATTTTGTTGATCACAATTGATTTCTAAAAGTAATAAAATGGTTAAACAGACACTCTACCTACTAATTGTAGTAACTCTGATTATTTCCATCTACTTTTATTTTGTAATTAAATTACGTAACACCATAAAGAGTGATACAGTGATTCATTTTTCAATAACTTTCTGGTTGTTGTGCTTTTTTTCACATGTCTCTACTTTGGACATTGAAACAAATGCAACTCTCCTGACTCAGAAGGAAAAAGGCCTTTGAGAAGTTTTTTCTTCAGAGAGACTCCAGCTGGACCTCTGGACCTCTGGACCTCTGGACCTCTGGACCTCTGGACCTCTGGACCTCTGGACCTCGTCTCCAGCAGCGACCAACAATAAATCCATTTTCTTTGGTTTTCAGGAACACATCATTCAACCTGTGATGACATAGTTTGCTTCCTCTCTGGATCCTTTTCCAAACATACCAAGTCCTCGCAAACGCAATCATCTGCATACCAGTTGCTGGTGTGCATGTGTACTAAATTAAATTCAAGTGGAATCATTCATCCTGGCTGCGTAGCTTTTTTTTTCATCGGTTAGTGTATAAGCAGTCTTGTGGAGCACATCTTTTCAGTCCCTGAATAATCCCACTGCTCGACCTGATTAACATTTAAAGAAGATGTGGCGCACCTTCCTGAAATACTAATTACTCTGTTAAAATATCAGATTAGTGGGAGTGAGCATCACTTATTAAAGATCTATGCGTTCCAGGAAGGTTTGCTGAGCTTGCATGCTGATTTTAAAAGTAACTTTTTCTTTTATTTATTTTTTTCTAATTGCTCACATGAATAATTTACAAGCTCCTTAGTAGAAGCTCCCCTCATTTGATGGGGGATGCTAAAGGACATTAATTACAAATGCATGTGAAGCCAAAGTGACTTTTAATATCAAGCATAAAAATGTGATTTGTTGTTACACTTTCAAAGTTTTCTGGAAGAATGATCCATCACGGCCAGTCGAAAGGGGAAGCGCAACTTCCACAGTCATGACAGAACTTTAGAGTTTGCATTTTAAAGTCTACCTGGGAATGATCTGTTATCTGCTTTTCAACAGTGTGATGGGGCAGTGAAATATGAGCGTTCACTTCTAAGGACTGTGAAAAATGGGACAGGCAGCTTTATGTGTTGAAGGAAAATAGCTCATAAAGATTTACATAAAGAATGGTGGAAATATATCAACAAAAATGAATTGTATAAACATGATGTCATATTTTGAATTCACTGTAATATATTTAGTTTCTGATATTCTGAATCATTGGTACGATTATGTTTTACATCAGGGGTGCCCAAACTTTTTGAGACCAGGATCTACTTTTTCTCTCACCAGCCGCCTGAGATCTACCTCATGACACAAAGACATAAAAATAGCAAATTAAACTCTATTGACTTATTTTATATGTGAATATACATCAGTTATAGCAGAAATAATAAAGTGACAGAAAACTTATTGCAGTTTCTTCCTGACACTGGGAGCAGCTTACTGGTTACTGGTTTCTGGTCACTGGTTACTGGTTTCTGGTCTCTGGTTTCTGGTCTCTGGTTACTGGTTTCTGGTCTCTGGTTACTGGTTTCTGGTCTCTGGTTTCTGGTTTCTGGTCTCTGGTTACTGGTTTCTGGTCTCTGTTTACTGGTTTCTGGTCTCTGGTTTCTGGTCTCTGGTTACTGGTTTCTGGTCACTGGTTACTGGTTTCTGGTCTCTGGTTACTGGTTTCTGGTCACTGGTTACTGGTTTCTGGTCTCTGGTTACTGGTTTCTGGTCACTGGTTACTGGTTTCTGGTCTCTGGTTACTGGTTTCTGGTCTCTGGTTACTGGTTTCTGGTCACTGGTTACTGGTTTCTGGTCTCTGGTTACTGGTTTCTGGTTACTGGTTTCTGGTCACTGGTTACTGGTTTCTGGTCTCTGGTTACTGGTTTCTGGTCACTGGTTACTGGTTTCTGGTCTCTGGTTACTGGTTTCTGGTCACTGGTTACTGGTTTCTGGTCTCTGGTTACTGGTTTCTGGTTTCTGGTTTCTGGTCTCTGGTTACTGGTTTCTGGTCTCTGGTTTCTGGTTTCTGGTCACTGGTTACTGGTTTCTGGTCTCTGGTTACTGGTTTCTGGTCACTGGTTACTGGTTTCTGGTCTCTGGTCTCTGGTTACTGGTTTCTGGTCTCTGGTTACTGGTTTCTGGTCACTGGTTACTGGTTTCTGGTCTCTGGTTACTGGTTTCTGGTCACTGGTTACTGGTTTCTGGTCTCTGGTTACTGGTTTCTGGTCACTGGTTACTGGTTTCTGGTCTCTGGTTACTGGTTTCTGGTTTCTGGTCTCTGGTTACTGGTTTCTGGTCTCTGGTTTCTGGTTTCTGGTCACTGGTTACTGGTTTCTGGTCTCTGGTTACTGGTTTCTGGTCACTGGTTACTGGTTTCTGGTCTCTGGTTACTGGTTTCTGGTCACTGGCTACTGGTTTCTGGTCTCTGGTTACTGGTTTCTGGTTTCTGGTCTCTGGTCTCTGGTTACTGGTTTCTGGTCTCTGGTTTCTGGTTTCTGGTCACTGGTTACTGGTTTCTGGTCACTGGTTACTGGTTTCTGGTCTCTGGTTACTGGTTTCTGGTCTCTGGTTTCTGGTTTCTGGTTTCTGGTCTCTGGTTACTGGTTTCTGGTCACTGGTTACTGGTTTCTGGTCTCTGGTTACTGGTTTCTGGTCTCTGGTTACTGGTTTCTGGTCACTGGTTACTGGTTTCTGGTCTCTGGTTACTGGTTTCTGGTCTCTGGTTACTGGTTTCTGGTTTCTGGTCTCTGGTTACTGGTTTCTGGTCTCTGGTTTCTGGTTTCTGGTTACTGGTTTCTGGTTTCTGGTCTCTGGTTACTGGTTTCTGGTCTCTGGTTACTGGTTTCTGGTCTCTGGTTACTGGTTTCTGGTCTCTGGTTACTGGTTTCTGGTCTCTGGTTACTGGTTTCTGGTCTCTGGTTACTGGTTTCTGGTTTCTGGTCTCTGGTTACTGGTTTCTGGTCTCTGGTTACTGGTTTCTGGTCACTGGTTACTGGTTTCTGGTCTCTGGTTACTGGTTTCTGGTCTCTGGTTACTGGTTTCTGGTTTCTGGTCTCTGGTTACTGGTTTCTGGTCTCTGGTTACTGGTTTCTGGTCACTGGTTACTGGTTTCTGGTCTCTGGTTACTGGTCTCTGGTCTCTGGTCTCTGGTTACTGGTTTCTGGTCTCTGGTTACTGGTTTCTGGTCTCTGGTTTCTGGTTTCTGGTCACTGGTTACTGGTTTCTGGTTTCTGGTTACTGGTTTCTGGTCTCTGGTTTCTGGTCTCTGGTTACTGGTTTCTGGTCTCTGGTTTCTGGTTTCTGGTTACTGGTTTCTGGTCTCTGGTCTCTGGTTACTGGTTTCTGGTCTCTGGTTACTGGTTTCTGGTCTCTGGTCTCTGGTTACTGGTTTCTGGTCTCTGGTTACTGGTTTCTGGTCTCTGGTTACTGGTTTCTGGTCTCTGGTCTCTGGTTACTGGTTTCTGGTTTCTGGTTTCTGGTCTCTGGTTTCTGGTCTCTGGTTACTGGTTTCTGGTCTCTGGTTACTGGTTTCTGGTCTCTGGTTACTGGTTTCTGGTCTCTGGTTTCTGGTTTCTGGTTACTGGTTTCTGGTCTCTGGTCTCTGGTCTCTGGTTACTGGTTTCTGGTCTCTGGTTACTGGTTTCTGGTCTCTGGTCTCTGGTTACTGGTTTCTGGTCTCTGGTTACTGGTTTCTGGTCTCTGGTCTCTGGTTACTGGTTTCTGGTCTCTGGTTACTGGTTTCTGGTCTCTGGTCTCTGGTTACTGGTTTCTGGTCTCTGGTTTCTGGTTTCTGGTCTCTGGTTACTGGTTTCTGGTCTCTGGTTTCTGGTTTCTGGTCTCTGGTTACTGGTTTCTGGTCTCTGGTTACTGGTTTCTGGTCTCTGGTTACTGGTTTCTGGTCTCTGGTTACTGGTTTCTGGTCTCTGGTTTCTGGTCTCTGGTTACTGGTTTCTGGTCTCTGGTTTCTGGTTTCTGGTCTCTGGTTACTGGTTTCTGGTCTCTGGTTTCTGGTCTCTGGTTACTGGTTTCTGGTCTCTGGTCTCTGGTTTCTGGTCTCTGGTTTCTGGTCTCTGGTTACTGGTTTCTGGTTTCTGGTCTCTGGTCTCTGGTTACTGGTTTCTGGTCTCTGGTTTCTGGTCTCTGGTTTCTGGTCTCTGGTTACTGGTTTCTGGTCTCTGGTTTCTGGTTTCTGGTTTCTGGTCTCTGGTTACTGGTTTCTGGTCTCTGGTTTCTGGTCTCTGGTTACTGGTTTCTGGTCTCTGGTCTCTGGTCTCTGGTTTCTGGTCTCTGGTTACTGGTTACTGGTTTCTGGTTTCTGGTCTCTGGTTACTGGTTTCTGGTCTCTGGTTTCTGGTTTCTGGTTTCTGGTCTCTGGTTACTGGTTTCTGGTTTCTGGTCTCTGGTTTCTGGTCTCTGGTTACTGGTTTCTGGTCTCTGGTTTCTGGTTTCTGGTCTCTGGTTACTGGTTTCTGGTCTCTGGTTTCTGGTCTCTGGTCTCTGGTCTCTGGTTTCTGGTCTCTGGTTACTGGTTTCTGGTTTCTGGTTTCTGGTTTCTGGTCTCTGGTTACTGGTTTCTGGTTACTGGTTTCTGGTCTCTGGTCTCTGGTTACTGGTTTCTGGTTACTGGTTTCTGGTTACTGGTTACTGGTTTCTGGTTTCTGGTTACTGGTTACTGGTTTCTGGTTTCTGGTTACTGGTTTCTGGTCTCTGGTTACTGGTTTCTGGTCTCTGGTCTCTGGTTTCTGGTCTCTGGTTACTGGTTACTGGTTTCTGGTTTCTGGTCTCTGGTTACTGGTTTCTGGTCTCTGGTTTCTGGTTTCTGGTTTCTGGTCTCTGGTTACTGGTTTCTGGTCTCTGGTCTCTGGTCTCTGGTTACTGGTTTCTGGTCTCTGGTTTCTGGTTTCTGGTCTCTGGTTACTGGTTTCTGGTCACTGGTTACTGGTTTCTGGTCTCTGGTTACTGGTTTCTGGTCACTGGTTACTGGTTTCTGGTCTCTGGTTACTGGTTTCTGGTCACTGGTTACTGGTTTCTGGTCTCTGGTTACTGGTTTCTGGTCTCTGGTTACTGGTTTCTGGTCACTGGTTACTGGTTTCTGGTCTCTGGTTACTGGTTTCTGGTTACTGGTTTCTGGTCACTGGTTACTGGTTTCTGGTCTCTGGTTACTGGTTTCTGGTCACTGGTTACTGGTTTCTGGTCTCTGGTTACTGGTTTCTGGTCACTGGTTACTGGTTTCTGGTCTCTGGTTACTGGTTTCTGGTTTCTGGTTTCTGGTCTCTGGTTACTGGTTTCTGGTCTCTGGTTTCTGGTTTCTGGTCACTGGTTACTGGTTTCTGGTCTCTGGTTACTGGTTTCTGGTCACTGGTTACTGGTTTCTGGTCTCTGGTCTCTGGTTACTGGTTTCTGGTCTCTGGTTACTGGTTTCTGGTCACTGGTTACTGGTTTCTGGTCTCTGGTTACTGGTTTCTGGTCACTGGTTACTGGTTTCTGGTCTCTGGTTACTGGTTTCTGGTCACTGGTTACTGGTTTCTGGTCTCTGGTTACTGGTTTCTGGTTTCTGGTTTCTGGTCTCTGGTCTCTGGTTTCTGGTCTCTGGTTTCTGGTTTCTGGTCACTGGTTACTGGTTTCTGGTCTCTGGTTACTGGTTTCTGGTCACTGGTTACTGGTTTCTGGTCTCTGGTTACTGGTTTCTGGTCACTGGCTACTGGTTTCTGGTCTCTGGTTACTGGTTTCTGGTTTCTGGTCTCTGGTCTCTGGTTACTGGTTTCTGGTCTCTGGTTTCTGGTTTCTGGTCACTGGTTACTGGTTTCTGGTCACTGGTTACTGGTTTCTGGTCTCTGGTTACTGGTTTCTGGTCTCTGGTTTCTGGTTTCTGGTTTCTGGTCTCTGGTTACTGGTTTCTGGTCACTGGTTACTGGTTTCTGGTCTCTGGTTACTGGTTTCTGGTCTCTGGTTACTGGTTTCTGGTCACTGGTTACTGGTTTCTGGTCTCTGGTTACTGGTTTCTGGTCTCTGGTTACTGGTTTCTGGTTTCTGGTCTCTGGTTACTGGTTTCTGGTCTCTGGTTTCTGGTTTCTGGTTACTGGTTTCTGGTTTCTGGTCTCTGGTTACTGGTTTCTGGTCTCTGGTTACTGGTTTCTGGTCACTGGTTACTGGTTTCTGGTCTCTGGTTACTGGTTTCTGGTCTCTGGTTACTGGTTTCTGGTTACTGGTTACTGGTTTCTGGTCTCTGGTTACTGGTTTCTGGTTTCTGGTCTCTGGTTACTGGTTTCTGGTCTCTGGTTACTGGTTTCTGGTCACTGGTTACTGGTTTCTGGTCTCTGGTTACTGGTTTCTGGTCTCTGGTTACTGGTTTCTGGTTTCTGGTCTCTGGTTACTGGTTTCTGGTCTCTGGTTACTGGTTTCTGGTCACTGGTTACTGGTTTCTGGTCTCTGGTTACTGGTCTCTGGTCTCTGGTCTCTGGTTACTGGTTTCTGGTCTCTGGTTACTGGTTTCTGGTCTCTGGTTTCTGGTTTCTGGTCACTGGTTACTGGTTTCTGGTTTCTGGTTACTGGTTTCTGGTCTCTGGTTTCTGGTCTCTGGTCACTGGTTTCTGGTCTCTGGTTTCTGGTTTCTGGTTACTGGTTTCTGGTCTCTGGTCTCTGGTTACTGGTTTCTGGTCTCTGGTTACTGGTTTCTGGTCTCTGGTCTCTGGTTACTGGTTTCTGGTCTCTGGTTACTGGTTTCTGGTCTCTGGTTACTGGTTTCTGGTCTCTGGTCTCTGGTTACTGGTTTCTGGTTTCTGGTTTCTGGTCTCTGGTTTCTGGTCTCTGGTTACTGGTTTCTGGTCTCTGGTTACTGGTTTCTGGTCTCTGGTCACTGGTTTCTGGTCTCTGGTTTCTGGTTTCTGGTTACTGGTTTCTGGTCTCTGGTCTCTGGTCTCTGGTTACTGGTTTCTGGTCTCTGGTTACTGGTTTCTGGTCTCTGGTCTCTGGTTACTGGTTTCTGGTCTCTGGTTACTGGTTTCTGGTCTCTGGTCTCTGGTCTCTGGTTACTGGTTTCTGGTCTCTGGTTACTGGTTTCTGGTCTCTGGTCTCTGGTTTCTGGTTTCTGGTCTCTGGTTACTGGTTTCTGGTTACTGGTTTCTGGTTTCTGGTCTCTGGTTACTGGTTTCTGGTTACTGGTTTCTGGTTACTGGTTACTGGTTTCTGGTTTCTGGTTACTGGTTACTGGTTTCTGGTTTCTGGTTACTGGTTTCTGGTCTCTGGTTTCTGGTCTCTGGTTACTGGTTACTGGTTTCTGGTTTCTGGTCTCTGGTTACTGGTTTCTGGTTTCTGGTCTCTGGTCTCTGGTTTCTGGTTTCTGGTCTCTGGTCTCTGGTTACTGGTTACTGGTTTCTCAGTCAGAAGCTGGTTGCAAACCTGATGCCAGCAGGTGTCAGTCAGTCATGGTGGATCTGAAATTTGATTTTTCTCAATATGAGAAACTACAGACTGACAGGAGGAACCAAAGAGCCCAGTAAAGGTGAAGGCAAATCTTCTGAAATCGGGATATAATTAATTTAATTTCACATAATTATCGCGGTAGAATTTGTTAAAACTTAATGAAATATATTTGTCCTATTTGATGTTTGTTGTGACGTATGCTCACAAAGAACCAGGTAATTAGTCCAAGTTTGTCTTTATTGAACGTTCAGAAACTACAGCAGGTGTAATGAGCCACAGCAAAGGTAAACAGAGGTAAAACAACCCGAACAGACTATCAACTAAACATCTCCTACCTTTTTACTCTCGGTGTCTTTGTCGTTTAAGCACACCTGTTGCCGTGGCAACCGCCTGCGCCCCTCAAGCCGAGCAAAGATTACATTAAAAACATTCAGTCCGTTACATATCAGGTTTCCAGGCTTGATGTTTATTTCTTATTCTTAATAAGCCTCATGAACACAGCGGTGGTTGAGTATCTGATTTAAACTCCTGCTCTGCTGTCAGTCGGTCTTTGAGTCGCTTTTTTATTGTTAATGGAACCGAAACGCACTGAATTGCGCAACAACTTGTTGAAACAATAATTACTGAGATTATTAATTTTAACACGTTTCGTTGACTTTTTATAATTATTCTTTTTTAATGGAGCTACAAACGTTTAGGATCTTAGTGAATATTTTTGATAAGCCTGTCAGGAGGAAGTGCTGACTCAGCGTCCTGGTGGCGATCAGTTTGTCACCTGCAGAGATCGACTCCAAACCTTTCGACGTATTGAGCTCCCCTGTTTTAGAGCCACTGCAGATAGAAAGAAATGGAGAAAATTTCATTGAAATATTTTTGAAAAATGAAAGAAACTCCATACAACAGAAATAAAACAGAAATTCAACTCAGAAAATGTCTAAAATGTTAAACTTTTGAAAACCAGAAACTTCCATCTTTTTCAAACTCACTAATTTTCTTCTTCTTCTGTAAAACATTTCTGAGATTAATGTCAAAATTAAGAGTTTTTTGGAGGGAATTTACTGTCTTTTTTCTACATTTATTATCGGCCCCAATACACCACAGGGGCTCCGGTACAGCTTTGTTATTTATTAACAAATAAAGGGTCTGCAAATATATGATCACACATGTACTGTCATGGTAACCACCCTGAACATTATTGAGTGGCACCTGTCAGCAGAGATGGAAAGGGGGGGAGAAAAAGTGATGCAATCAAAGAGAAAAGAGGAGACAGAGGAAAGGATGAAACACGCTGGGAAATGAGACACAAACCCGGATGAAGGGAGAGATGATAGGATGGAGAACAGAGTCAGGTTGGAATGACTGTGGAACGGGAGGCGGAGTGCAGCTGGCACAGAAACAAGTGGGAAACGGAACGGTGGAAAAACGATGCCAGGAAAATCCTCCGCACTCTCACATTGATGCTGGCATGTAGACACTGAGGCAGGTTGATGGACGGATGACAGCTGAATGAACAGATGGGTGGACAGTAAGGCCTGAGTGACAGACAGATAAACATAATATTCTGCTTCACAGATAAACACGATCTGCATTGTACAAAGGTAAGACAATAATACAATATATTGAGGTGAGAAAAAACAGATTTCTTCCGTTTGCACTTAAACGTTTCAGATCCTGAAAGAAATATTAATATCACACAAAAAAGTACAACTAGCAGGACTCAGTTATGACTAGAAAAATGCTTCTGCAAGCCAACCTGGCCCTTTGTAAAAAAGTAATTGCCCCCTAAAACTAAGACCGCTTGTGCCACCCCTGGTAGCAGCAGCTGTCATTAAGTCTTTATTACAACTGGCAATGAGTCTTCTGTTTCCCCATGAGGAGTTCTGGCCCACCCTTTACACCACATTAAAGGCTTTGCCAGCATGAACGGCCATTTTACGGTGGTGTCATAACTGGGTTTAAGTCCAGACTTTAATTAAAGGTTCTGCATGGTCAGGACAAACTGACTGAATCGGTTCTTATTGTCGCAGTCGCGTCATTTTGTTCTCAGCCTCAAGTCTTGTCAGATCCCCATGGCCACCTTTTCACCTCTCCCTCCATCCTGAACTATTGTGTGATTGGTCTGAATTTCATGGGCGTGATTCAGGAACAGCTTTGGCTGAATTCATTGCAAAGAAAATCAGTTTTTGTGACTTTAACAATTAAGTAATTTTTTTGCTAAAGTGATTTTAAGCCAAATAGTGGTTTAAATCGTTATTTTTCTAAAATACGTCACATCACTATAGAAAAATAAAGGTGTATTTTCCTGATCTGACAACAAAGCAGAACTTTCATAAATGTCTATAATAGATTGTAAACAGGTTAGAAAGTAAACTTAACTAAATGAAAAGCCTATCCATAAAAAAACTATTTCTCAGAATACATTTCTGCATGTATTTGTGCTGCATTAACAAGACCTTATCATTCCTCTTAAGCAGATTAGTTGGACTGAACTGAGTCACCCTTTCATCTATTCATCCATTCAGCCAAAAGACCCATTTGAAGTCAGGTTCATTTGACTCTACTGGGTATTTTTTGAAATAGTTTTTGCATTTAAGCCACTGTCTTTGATACTGTTTCTGATAATAAAAAAGCACACACACCTAAGTGCAGATAACTGCAGCATAGTCAGACACAATAAGCTAGCAACACATGAAAACCTGGACTACCTTTTAGTTGCATCGCTTTAGACTGCCGACTGTTCTGAGGCTGAACGGATGCTAAACTTTCAAAGTGACTTGCTCTGAAATGGTTTGGTAACCTGGACTGAGAACGGTTGGGATTACTCTGACAATGTGAGCGATGGACGCTGAAAGGTTTTCAGATTACACATACTGAAAATCTAAATAATGCATTAACCTTTGGCTCTGTGTGCCAGTCATGTGATCCTCAGCTGGGGATAAAGACTAAAGGTTAGGTTTATTTAAGAAGGCAGCGTGTCCTTTTGGACCCAGTGGAATGCTGGGTATGTCGGTGGTTTCTGTTGCTCATGGCCCAGAGTTCAACTCCAGCCAAGATGTTTCCTTCTGCTGTTTAAACATCATACTGGCTACCAGTATTAGATTACAGATAATTAAACTTAATGGGTGTCTTTGGGTCAATGGGTAACTCTGCCTCAGAAATGCATTTGCTTATGTTCATAAGCTTCAAATTATTAGATTAAGATTTATGCCTGATAAGGTTATGGTCAGACCGAGGACCGGAGGGAGACACTTCAACTACTGTTTCACGATCCACATCTTACGCCCTGGTCATCTGGAAGTAAAGTGATGTGTACAATGGCTGCTATTAGAGAGCAAAATATGTTTACTGAAAAAAGAACATGGGCCCAAATGGAAACCGATTCAAGGAATGTCCAAAAGAGACCTGCTGGTCAGAACCCAGACACTAGTCAGAACAAGAATCAAAAGGTTTAAGACACTGGGATTGAGACGAGTATGGATGAGGACTCATTCTTGCAAGAATACACGAACGTACATATGATTGAATTGAAATTACTTTGTGTTTTAGTAAAGCATTTTGAGGTGACCTGTTGTGAGCTGGTGGGATATAAAAAACTCAACTGATTCATTTTAAATGTGAATACCCTGACAGCTTACCATCATGGATCACAGGAACCAGTGGTGATTCAGAGATGTGTGTGTGTGTGTGTGTGTGTGTGTGTGTGTGTGTGTGTGTGTGTGTGTGTGTGTGTGTGTGTGTGTGTGTGTGTGTGTGTGTGTGTGTGTGTGTGTGTGTGTGTGTGTGAAATATGTTAGACTTACACAGACCTAAGTCACAGCATGGTGGACCTACTGGTAGAGACCAATGTATAATTGAGACTGAATGCACCGATCCACTTTTTCAGTTCCGATACCGACATTTGGGGTGTAGTTTTGGTTGATCCAAAACAAAAAAAAAAAAACAGTGGTGAATTGACTTCCGGCTGTTTTTTAAACCCTGACAAAAATGTACTGAATTCCAAATGTATTACTCTGCATCAGTACAGCATCACAGCTTCAGAAGATTGGTCAAATATGTAAAGACAACTTTAATTTGTCCAGTCAGCGCATGTAGAATAAATAATACAGGAACTGACAAAAACAATAGGGTGACTACGTCGGTCAAAGATGTTAAAAGAAGATGTTAAAAAATATGTGGACATAAATAATGCTGCATACACATCAACCCAAAACTGAAATGAGAGATTTTTAAAATCTGTTAAAATGTAATTTCATTCTTGTGAATCCTGTATGTCATCTTGTCCCATAACCTGGATGTGTTGTTCTGCTCAGTGTGTCAAGTATTTAGAAAAACTGTAGAATGTCTGCTGTCCTTAAGACTCACATGATTGCTCATAGCATAACAGACAACCTGCAGCATCACTGTAATACCTCAAAGGGCGACATGGAATTTGAATAAGTGTTTTCATAAACAATCTGTAGGAAATACTTTTTCTGCTCAGCCACTGACTCAGCTATGGCAGCCAGACTATGCAGTAAATCTAGGAGCAAGTTATTGGTTTTATAAAGTGAGCATGTGTGTTTGTGACTATGCCTCTCCATCCATCATAACACCGGGGTTAACATGGCTGAAAAACATATACAATACTCACATAAACACACACAGCTCCCTTGTTTCTCATACCTCTATATACATCTGTCTGACCTGAGGAAGATTAAATTCTGGTACTCCAGATAGAGAATCAGTGTCTGTGCGTGAGTGTGTGAGTGTAAAGGAAAAAAGAGAGACAGCCAGGGGAACTCAGTTGATTTAATCTCCAACTCAGCCCTTGAAAAACACAAGAGAAGCGGAGCACGCGCTGTCCCACACACATTTTAAAGTCTTTATTCAAATCCATCGAACTATAACAGAATTTGCATGTGATTCTGGATGTTTGAGCTGCTTAACAAAATGATGCAGACAAAACACACAGACACACACACACACACTTCCATACACACACTGACGTTTGTGCCTTCAGGCCTCACTGCCTTAACAGAGGACATTTTAACTCTGCTGCCCGTTCTCCTGTGCCAATATCTCTCTCAGAAAAAGCGATGCAGTGTTTTCTCCCTGGGGAAGGATTCCTTCCTCTGTCTCTTTCTAGCAATCTCTTCTGCCCGCTCCGTCTCCATCATGCACTAATGTTCCAATTTCCTCTCCAGCAACCACCTGATGTCTCCTTCAGCAGCTGGCAAACACTCTTGACACTACAATAAGCAATGCCTTGTATGACAAAATCCTAGATTTCCCCCCTCTCTCCGGTCACCTAAACAGAGCAACAAATCATGTCTTCATCTCAAAAAGCTTTATTTAAAAAAAAAAGGTTATGTCCGACACTGCAAAAACATAAAATCTTACCAAGTACTTTTGGTCTGGTCTCTAGTGCAGGTGTCTTGGTAAACTTGAAGTAAGTCCAAACCAAGTAACTTTTCAGCCAGACATAGGACGTTGTTTAGTCAATAATTCCTTAATATTGATTAAAAAAATGTTTAATTGGAAAATTATTTAATTTATAACATGAAAAAATATCTTGTTATAAGTGAAATAATCTGTCAGTGGAACTAGTACTTTTTCATCAATATTAAGGAATTATGAAATTAAAACAAACTCCTACATCTTGCTGAAAAATTGTAAGTTAGTTTTGTCGTATTTCAAGTGTACCAAGACACTTGCATTGGAAACTAAATTAAAAATACTTGGTAGGATTTTGTGGTTTTGCAGTGCATAGCCACTCATGACCATAGAAATGAGCTTTTCACATTTAGCTCTATTCCGTGACCAAAAAATCCAGACAATAATGTGCATATAACACAATTGCTGTATCATGAAAAGGTATTCACAGCCCTTGGTATTTTTCATATTTTGTCTCATGACACTCCAGTGTGATTGTAATTACAGCTTTTGGGGGTTTGTCTCTGGCAGCTTTGCACATTTAGACTCTGAATTTTCCGCCCCATGTTTTTTTTATGAGCTACTTGAAACTCATTCAGGCTGTCTGTGAAAAATGTCTCCACAAATTTCCAAACTGTAAATACAGCATCTTACTGGTTCATTTCAACAATGGTTGTCTTCTTGCCACATTCCTGCAAAGCTAAGGGTGACCTGTTATTCTTCCTTGAACAGGAAAGGTTAGGTCTGTGAGCTATACAAAATATGTTCAACACATCTGAATAATTTTCAATGGCAAAATCACAAGATATAATCCAAAAATAGTGTAGAT
Source organism: Poecilia reticulata (assembly GCF_904066995.2). NCBI lineage: Eukaryota > Metazoa > Chordata > Actinopteri > Cyprinodontiformes > Poeciliidae > Poecilia > Poecilia reticulata. The sequence goes on along the minus strand of NC_088844.1, from coordinate 4,008,186 downwards.
AGAAGCTAGTCTTTTTATACCTTCACTTTTTGTAATACAGAGCATTTTTTGTCTATTTTTCCCTAAAGAGACCACTAAGGAATTCTAACTGAGTCCAGTCCAAGTCCAGTCCTAGAGAGCTACCCTCCTGCAACTTTCAGATGGATCCTTCTCCAACACACTTGAATCATATGAATGGCTCGATAGCAGGAGTCTGCAGACTGCCTGACTGCTGATGAGGGAATTCACCCATTTGATTCAGGCGTGTTAGAGCGAGGATGCATCTAAATGTTGCAAAATGTTAACTCTTGAGAACTGGACTTGGGCACCTCTGCTAAGGAAAAGCTCATAATCAACAATAATTAAACTTTGCTGTGTTTTATTAGTAAATTTAGCAAAGCATTTTTACACATTTTATTATTTAAAGAGAGAAAAACACAGTTTTAAGTCCTCACAACAACGATTCCACACGAGTCCCTCTGACTGAAGTACCACATTCTATGGTTGTATCAACCTTTAGATTTTTTAAACAAAACTTTTTCTGTATTCATTCATACTTTAATTTTAGTGAGCCTTATGGTGCAACAAGAACATGCTCTGAATATTTTTAGTGATGCACATTATGTCCAATCACACAAAAACAACAACACAGGGCTGTGAATTATGAATACGGTTGCAAGACACTGTTCAAACTGCTATGAAAATGAAACTTTGGTTTGGAATCTTTTAGCTGTGAAATCCTCCTTGCCCATCCCCACAAAAAAAATAAAAATAAAATAAAATAAAACTGCAGCACAAAGTGACATTTGCTCAAATGTAAGAAAAAGTTCCTCCTACTGGTTTGGTTTTGAAGCCACATACAGAACGATTCTCATTGATAACACGTTTTCAAGGAGGTGAGAACATCTCTGTGCTCTTAGCACCTTCCTGCTGAAAGCTGGCGGTGTGTGATCCCGTCATAACACACAAAGCTCTTATTATCGTTGTACCGACTATGTTTTTCTTTTTTATGCATTGTCAAATCCATACCTTAGCTTAAGATGAATGCTTCAGAGAGAGGTCTATTGGCAGAAAACTTGCAAATTAACAGATCCAAGGAAAATGAAGGACAGTGTGTTTCATAAAGCAGCCACACCTCTTGTTCTGGCCTTTGAATCCAATGCCACAGTGAATGACAAAGACGGAAGTCCTAAATTAGATGCAACTGTTTAAGTAAACAGTCCAGAACAGACACAAAAAATTATTTTATGATTTGTTCTTAAATGGTGCCAAACCCAAAGAAAAATTTCTTGATAGTATTTTATATGGCTAGACCTTTTCTCCTTTAATTTTTCTTCCCTCCATTTGCTTCGTCTTTGACTCCATCCGTCAAATGTATGCTCCTTGCTCGCTCGCCTTCTTTTTGAATTTTCCTTCCTTGGTGGGAGCGTTCTGGATGGAGAGTCAGAGCTGTTAGGATGAATTCAGACCCCCTTTTTCTCTAAGTGTGTGTGTGCGTGCGTGTGTGTGTGCGTGTGTGTGTGTGTGTGTGTGTGTGTGTGTGTGTGTGTGTGTGTGTGTGTGTGTGTGTGTGTGTGTGTGCAGAGCTGTTAAAGTAAGATTGATCCATTGGCTTCAGCTGAGCGGGATAGAGGGGTTTCATTCCAACCAGTTTGGTCCCCTCGCTATAAGAAATACTAACAGCTTGACTAGGTTTCTGTGGTGAAGTACGCTTAGCTTCTGTAAGGGAGAAGCTGAGAGTTTGGCTAGGTTTCAGTCACACCAGTTTGTCTGTCTTTTCAGGTAGACCTCGGCCACCTTTCAAATGTCTGCCGAAGAGTATCTGGCAGGCAGTCTTCCAAATAATTACCCTTTTATGACAGAAAATCTGTCTTGTTGACTGATTTTGTTCCTAGCAGATTGCCATGCTTTCTTAAAGCTCAGGTCTTCTTACAGGTTAGTTGTAATAAGGGCTCTGCTAGGTATGTCTCACCACAATCAAAGGCTGCCAAAGTTTCAAAAAGGCGCAGTAAGGACATTGTTTAGGCCTCTATGTTCATTCTGTTGTCCACTTTAAACTTGGTTTCACACCAGATCTTTTTGGTGAGCTTTGAACAGACCAGAGTTCACTTCCTAGGACACTCTGCTTTTCTTGGGCAGACAGGGAAGCTCATTTGAACTTTGACCCAGCTTAAACGTGGATCTCAGTTGACGTGCAAGTGAACCTCGGTGTGATTTGCTTACAATGGGAATGCAACATGACACTCTGGCGAGCCAAAGAAAGGAGGCAACCCAAGAAGAAGAACTGACTTTTCCTCTTCATATGATTTACAGACCCACATGTAATCTGAAAACCCAACATCCGTGTAACCACAGTCGTACCTTGTCATATTTCTCCCTCTCTTTATGGTATATTTTATGCTGCTGCAAAACTCTTATGTTCTTCACAACATGCTGGATAGCTTTCTGCCTGGACTGCTGCTCATACTGGGCAAATTCTTGTGACTGTGGGATTGTGAGACGCTGCCCAGGTTACTTTATTCCACATCAAACCAACTGAAAGTATAAGACTCATCAGCAACACCCACCAGTTTAACTAAGTTCTCTGAACCATCCTGGTGAAACAGATCCCTGTGTGTTTTCAGTCCATTTACTGAAACTCAGAGGCCAAATCTAAGTCTTGAGATGCATCTTCACAATATTATCCACTCTAAGCAAAACTTCACACTGGGCAAAATGTTATCAAAAATTTACAATTGTCCTGGCAACTGCTAAATGATTCACGATTCGTCTATTGGATTACAAGTCAGGGTTTGACTTTTCAGAAAACCGGAGTTCACAACTCCAGCAGGAGGTCATAAGCTGAACCCTGGTACTCACCGGGGTTAGGGATAACAGTCGCCTGCAAATAGCTAAAACTCGTGAGTCATTCAAACACCAAAGACGTTTTAATATCCATTAATACACACAGTGGAATCAGTTTTAGTCTTTTTTATTGTCACTCTTAAAGCTACAACCAATCAGTATCAAGACAATGAAATGACACTTCTGCACCAGCTGCTTTACAGACATCACATGTCAAGTACACCTTAGTATTTCAGCTCCCTATGCTGCAGTATATATATATATATATATATATATATATATATATATATATATATATATATATATATATATATATATATATATATATATATATATATATATATATATATATATACCTGATGTACTCGAGGAAAAATCCACAAATATGAAGAGTTTTTGTGAATAACTTGAAATTACAGTTCACAGAAAAACAGTTGAATCTGCAAATAATGAACTTTACTTGTCAGAGTCAGAGCGTCTAACATGTCACCAAATAAAACAATCATATGAATTTGAGACATTCTCTAGCTGAGCTGAACGCTAAGCTTCCTTATCTAATTTATTAATCACAAAAAGAAATATACATAAAAGAAGGAACATTGCAGTCATTCTGTGTACATGATGAACCCCGGGACAGAAGGCTTGTCATTGGAAGTAAAATTGATTGTGGCTTAAAGGCCTGAGTATTGTAAGTTACCTTTGATAAATTCTGTTTAATTATCTTGCAATTTACTCGCCCATTATAAAGTATATTGGACAAAATGATAGTGAGCAGTTATTGTAGTTTCTCCCATCACTGAAATGAGGCGGCGGTGGGGTGGCGGGCCTGCTGCTCATCTGTCCAACTAATGTGCAGGCGTGCGTTTGAGCGCTTGACACAGCTTCTACGTGTAAAGTCAGGGTGGTGGCTGAGATTAAGTATGTAGACACAGATAGACCAGAAGGCTAACTGCTCTCCTTTAATTGCATGTGTGTATGTGTGTGCCGTGAGCTAACATCACTAATTATGTCTCTCTCAAAGTGCATGAACCTCTCTTGCAGTGAATATTTGTTGTTTGACTGCTGCTTTTGAGAGCAATAAGCCCAGCAGATAATGTAGTGAAGATGAACAAGGGTGTTTTCATTATTAAAAGCAACTCTAAGTTCTCTTTTCTTTATTCCATCTCATTAAGAATTAATTGCGTTAATATTTCCATTTGTCCTTGTTAATATCGCGGCTCGCCTGCTTCCTTTTCATCCCCTCTGAGACTTTCTGCTGGAGCTTTTCACCAACCTACAATGTCACGACATTTTACTCCTGCTCCAGATAGTTTTTTGTTACCTTTACTAAGGACAGCTTAAAGTCACACTTTTATATATTATCAGAATATTGAGAGAATGTTCAGTTTAACTAGAAATGAATTAAAAATGCTGTTTTCCAATAATAATTCTATTAGGAATAAAAAAACAATCCAAAGCAACTTCCAAAAACCTTTTGTGATAATGAGTGTATTTTGTTACTATGACTTGTTTAAAGGGGCATTAATATGTATTTTCCAGGGATATAGTCATTTTATAACACAATCAAGTGACTGTTACATTAAGTTATTATACAAATGCTATATATCTCAAATATGACTTAAAAGAAATGTGAATTTGTAATTTAATGCATTAAAATTGAGGCTCTGTCTCTTTAAGAAACTCCTACTCTGTCTGAAAGACATAGCCGAGAGACATAGTCCCTCCAGCGTGTCCTGGCTCTACTCTGAGTCCCTCCTGGATGACCGAGCTTCTCTCTCTAAGGGAGAGCCCAGCCACCCTGCGGAGGAAACCGATTTCGGCCGCTTGTACCCGTGATCTCGTTCTTTCGGTCATGACCCAAAGCTCATGACCATAGATGAGGGTGGGAACGTAGATCGACCGGTAAATCGAGAGCTTCGCTTTTTGGCTCAGCTCTCTCTTCACCACGACGGACCGGTACAGCGCCCGCTTCACGGCAGATGCTGCCCCAATCCGCCTGTCGTTCTCCGGTTCCATTCTTCCCTCATTCGTGAACAAGATCCCCAGATACTTAAACTCCTCCACTTGAGGCAGGACGACCCCCCTGACCCGGAGAAGGCACTCTACCCTTTTCCGGCTCAAGACCATGGCCTCGGATTTGGAGGCACTGAGCCTCATCCCGGCCGCTTCACACTCGGCCACGAACCGCTCCATTAACCGCCCGAGATTTGGCCTCAGCCACCACCCGAGCCGCATCCCAGTAGAACAAGGGAGTCCCCAGAAGGGGCACTCTCCAGTACCCCCTCTAAGGACTCCAAGAAGGGTGGGTAATCTGAACTGTTGTTCGGCCCATAAGGACAGACAACAGTCAGAACCCGTCCCTCCACCCGTAGGCGGAGGGAGGCTACCCCCTCGTTCACCGGGGTAAACCTCAACGTACAGGCGCCGAGATGGGGGGCAATAAGTATGCCCACTCTTGCCCAACGCCTCTCACCGTGGGCAACTCCAGAGTGGAAGTACGTCCAGCCCCTCTCAAGGAGACTGGTTCTAGAACCAGAGCCATGTGTCGAGGTGACTATTTCTAGCCGGAACCTCTCAGCCTCGCACACTAGCTCCGGTTCCTTCCCCACCAGAGAGGTGACGTTCCACGTCCCAAGAGCTTCTGCAGTCGAGGATCAGACCGCCAGGGTCCCCTCCCTCGGCTGCCGCCCATAGCACAATGCACCCGACCCCTTTGGCCCCTCCGACAGGTGGTGAGCCCATTGGAAAGGGGACCCACGTCTCCTCTTCGGGCTGAGCCCGGCCGGGCTCTGTGGGTAAAAGCCCGGCCACCAGGCGCTCGCCATTGTGCCCCTCCTCCAGGCCTGGCTCCAGAGTGGGGCCCCGGTGACCCGCGTTCGGGCGAGGGAACGCCAGATCCAAAGTTTGTCTCCATCATAAGGGGTCTTCAGGCTGCACTTAGTCTGGTTCCTCACCTAGGACCTGTCTGCCTTGGGTGACCCTACCAGGGGCATAAAGCCCCAGACAGCATAGCTCCTAGGATCATTGGGACACTCAAACCCCTCCACCACGATAAGGTGGCAGCCCGACTTTACAAAACTTTAAAACTCTTCATAGCACAGAATCTGCTTTAATAAGAGTTTTTAATGACATCCTTCTTGCATGTGATTCTGGTAACCATGTTGTTCTGATTTTACTTGACTTAACTGCTGCCTTTGATACAGTAGACCACGACATTTTAATATCGCGATTACATCACATTGTTGGTATTGATGGCACTGTTCTTAAATGGTTCCGGTCTTACCTGGAGGAGAGAACATTTTCAGTGAAAATTAGTGACTCTGAATCATCTGCTGCTGCTTCAATGCCTTATGGTGTCCCACAGGGCTCAATTCTGGGCCCACTGCTTTTCTCTCTGTATTTACTGCCTCTGGGTTCTATCCTTAGGAAACATGGGATTTCTTTTCATTGTTATGCTGATGATTGTCAGATTTATTTGCCCATGAAGCAGAAGGATGTCCATTCCATCAAACATCTCCTGGCATGTCTAGGTGATATTAAATCTTGGTTGGCCTTGAACTTTTTAAATTGTAATGAAAACAAAACAGAGTTGATGGTGTTTGGACCCAGTGGCTCCTGTGAGTCCTCCTCTGTTGACCTTGGACCTTTGGAGGTATATTTTAAACATGTTATTACGGACCTTGGTTTTAAGGTGGACAGTGATTTTAAATTGGACAGCCAAATCAGAGCCGTGGTTAAGTCCAGCTTTTATCATTTAAGGCGATTGGCGTCAGTGAAATATTTTCTTTCCAGGCAGCATTTTGAAACAGTGATCCACGCTTTTATCTCGACTCGACTGGATTACTGTAACTCCCTTTATCTGGGAGTCAGTCAGTCGCTGCTCTCACGTCTGCAGCTGGTTCATAATGCAGCTGCAAGACTTTTGACAGGAACTCGGAAGAGGGAGCATGTGACCCCTGTCCTGGCTTCACTTCACTGGCTGCCTGTATATTTTAGGATTCATTTTAAAATTCTTTTGTTTGTTTTTAAATCACTGCATAATCTTGCCCCGGCTTACCTCTTTGAGCTTCTTCACCCCTACGTACCCTATCGGTCACTCAGGTCAGCAGATCAGCTGCTTTTGGAGGTACCAAGATCCAGGAGGAAGCTCAGAGGGGACAGGGCTTTCTCTGTCATAGGTCCTAAGTTATGGAACGACTTGCCTTTGCAGGTCAGAGAGGCCCCTTCACTGTCCACTTTTAAAGTTCGTCTTAAAACCCATTTATTTTACTTGGCTTTTAACTCCTGTGGGATCTAGTTTTAGAGTGTATGTTTTTGTTTTTAAACTGTAAGAGTTTTTTATTTTTTTATTATGCTGTGTTTTAATGTACAGCACTTTGTATCAGCTGTGGTTGTTTTAAAGTGCTTTATAAATAAAGTTGGTATGGTATGGTAAAACTTTACAAAATAATGGAAAACCCCCAAAAGTCGACTTTACAAAAATACTTCCTCTTTAAATAATTTCTGCTGTTGGGAGCAGTGGCTGGAAGCTTTACCACAATGTGAGTTTGTACTTGAAAGTAAATGTCAAACCTTTGGAATCTAATAAAGACAAGAGAACTTTAATTGTGTCTTTTCAAGTGAAACCATACAAAGAAGGTACCGGTGGATCTTCATAAAGACTGTTCTGCTTTGTTCGCTTGTTCCAAATTATTATTCATGTGTCGTTTTATAGTTCATCAAGTGGTTTTATTTAATCACAACATAACGAAAAGCCAACTTCCCATGTGGTTAGTTTTCATAATTATCTACTTCATCTTGATGAGTGTTTAATAAAATCAAATCCAGTGATTTTTTATGATTAATGTGGAGCTGGAACATCTTTTAAAAAGGAGCTTGTTTGCATTTTGCTTTCATCTGATTTCAGCGACTAATAAGATGCTCCAAATATGTCTGGTTCTGTTTACTGCCAATGTCAGCAAAATAAAGACATTACACACACACGCACACACCCCCACACACGCACACACACACACACGCACGCACACACACACACGCACACCCCCACGTGCGCACGCATGTTAACGGATGCAGGCACATTTACACACACACTGTGAAAGTTGACGCAGACAGACATTTCATAGGAGTTTTTTTTTAAATGTTTTAAAGACACCAGTGTAGTGAAATGAAAGATATTTATAAGTCTGGTAAAAGTGTTATTTACAGACATGCATACAAACAAACACGCTCTGCACTTAACAGACATGAGGGAATTTTCTTTACAGGTCATTTTTAACCCACAAACTGGCTCAAACATTTCTGTGATGAAGAAAAATTAAGTTCCATGATCTGACAAAAAAGAAAAAAAATAAATCTGTGAAGTGGCAAATATTTGTTTCTGCAGTCTATCGCACCAGCTCTAATGAAAGGTTTTAACGGCGCCTGCAGTTTTTGTATCTATGCACCAAAATGTCACGGTTCTAAAATGTGCTTTTATAAAGACGGATTGTGCTGTGCACTGTATCGCTCTGTTTCAGTTGCATCATCAAACATATGGAGGTATGAAAAACTGAGAGCCAGGCGGCCCACTCAAAGGTCTGGAAAGGTCAGGTTTTTATTGTTCCTCAGTTCAGTTATTTAGCTTTATTTATATTTGTGTCTCTAAAGATAAACCTGAACGTTTCAGCTCTAGTTGATTTATTGATTGCAAAAACTCTCCTCATAAAGACAAAAACATATTTTTTACCTCATCTCAGAAATTGAATCTACATTGTCGTATAAATCACACATTTCAAAAAAAAATTAATTACAAACTTTTTCTACTCAAGTCTCTTTAGGAATAATATAAATACATTAACTCTTTACTGTCTGAATCTATTTACCTTTTTGGATCCATTTGTGTACCATTGCACCTCTAGCTAGTATTTGTTGAAATAAAATATTGCCAAAAATAAAAAACTCTCTCTAAAACTAAACAGTTTCCCATAATACAAAATGAGTTAACTTTAACATTTTAATATTTATTAATATTTGAGTGCTGCTTAAGTTAATAAAAATCCAACATTTAAAGAAATGCCAAATGCAAAATAAGGTGCAAAGTTTATTAAACATGCACAACACAAAACGAAACATATTTTTAACCCCTCCTCCCCAAAGACCTCTCAGCCCTGGGCTACTGCCCCTTTAAGCATCTTCTACGTCTGGCCAAGTCTGCAGTAATAATTTGAAGTAGTCATTTTTTCTATGACTTTATCAATCATTTTGTATTCTTGTTGAACTTAATTGCTTCCTTCATTCTTTGCATCACAAACTTTAAGTCAACTTTCACCTTACATGGACAGGAGTTCATGGTTGATCCGGTGATTGGAAGGTTTGTATCCTGGTTGGAAAACAATCCCACAGCACCACACCACTGCATCTACGCCTGGCGTTGCCTTTGGGGTCTGAGGTGAATCTGATGAAAGTATGGACTCAACGTTGATAGGAAACAGACTTAAACCCTTCCCAGTTTGATAGGTAGCAACAATTGCTCCTCTATGCTCAATTTAATGGTTTAATGTATTTTCTTATTAGCATTGTGTTAGCACAATGCTAATAAAGTTTGCATTTAAATCATTTTAAAATGTAAAAATGTAAATGTTAAGCACATTCCTTTTTTTAATAAAACCATTAAATTGTGAAGGTGTGTTTGTTTCTAAATATGACTGTAATCTTTTGTAGCAGCACAGAAGCAACAAACTTAGAAAAGAGGAATTTGTTTGTCAACGCAAAAACAATTAAAGCTGCGCTATAGGGAGAAGGGGAAAGGGAATAGCTATGCAAAGTGAATTTTAACAGCAAGAACGTCAGGAACAAATGCAAACTCCCCTCAGGAGTTCCTTTTATCAGCTCCTTCTCACCCTGAGTCACATACCGTCTCGTTTTCAGGTGTCACATATCAGCATGAAGAGCAATAAGATAAAACACCTTGTGAAACAGTGTGTTTCTGCACAAGTACTCTATTCATTATTCCATTTTTTTGCAACAGGTACAGTTTTATAAATGTAGCTAAGAATTCAACCATATTTCTTATGAAAAGGGTTTCATTTCAGTATCAGGACAGCCCTCTGGATCTGAAATAGTCTTTCACAACACACTGTTCACTGTAACACTTTTTCACATGGAAAAGATGAAGAACATAACATGAAGTGTTTTAATGACCAACAAACTTATTCTCATATGATTTTAACTATGCTTCTTATTTAATGGAAACACTGTAATTGAGAAATTTAGTTTTTCAATATCAGCGGAATATCAGAAAAAATGTGTAATGGAAACGCAGCTACAGTATATCAAGGACAAAATACCTGTTTGTCTGTCCTGTTTCTATTGTGGGATTCCTACTCTGTTCTTTAGCAGATTTGGCAATACCATTTGCCGACTTGACACTATTGAGACCTTCATGCTAATTTCTAAGTATGCTCTAAATTTGTAAAAGTATTGAGTACTCCACAGTTTCTAAGTAATAAAATAAAAACTAAAAATAATAATAAAAACTAATTGTACACTCCTCTTTTTATATTTGGACATTTATAGGCCTGTAAAGTATAAACATTCAAGCAACATAAAATCCTAATAATATACATTTAACTTTGTTTCCATAAAGTGACAAAAAATGCAAAAGGTCTAAATGGTGTGAATAATTTAGATTTTTTTACCTCCCTAATTCTTTAATTTTTCCCACATTTATATTTTTCTGTATTCTTTCCACTGCTGACAAGATTTACATTAACAGCTCTCAATAGTGTCACATTTAAAAAGAAAAAGAAAAAGATAATGAGAGCGAAAATAAAAGACAAAAAAATGAGCTAACAGGAGATGAAAATTGGGGGATTGTTAAGAAGAAGAAGAGCAACGGACTGATAAAGTCGAGGCCATCAAAATTGAAACTCAAAGATAATAAAGTAATCTGTGTGCTGGTTCAGCGCTCACACATATGCACTCATAAAGGCCGACGGACAGACGTGAAGATAAGTTCACTGCTATCTCAAATGTAATAAAACTGAAGTAAATGAGTCTATTCTCAGCGTCTAGCTGTGGGCCATTGTGGCTGTAATAGCCTCTGCTGTGGTATAAATCTGAAAGGAGAGATAATGAGTTAGTTGTAATAATCTCACCCAGCTCATACAGATAAGGGCCACACATTTGTATGCGCCGAGTGTAATCTCATACCTAGGCTTGTTATTCTGAAATAGAAGGTTGCAGGTTCAGATCCCCTGCTGAGAAAGTCTTGATGTGATCTGTGAATATAAAACATCAGCTTTTCCCTCATCAACTTTTGTAAAAGTGACCTTGACCAGAACCTATAATTCCTCCAAATCATCTGACACACTCTCTGTGTAAACGTGGGACGACAACTAATGACCAATAAAGTGATGGAAACTATCTATCTATCTATCTATCTATCTATCTATCTATCTATCTATCTATCTATCTATCTATCTATCTATCTATCTATCTATCTATCTATCTATCTATCTATCTATCTATCTATCTATCTATATTGCTTGGTTTTATTGCTGAGATTATTTCATTTTTGGAACATTTTACATATTTGCTGTTACAGTTTTATTAGTTAACAAAAGCATATTTTTAAAAATCACATACATTTAAAATTGGTATCAAAACACAGTTTAAAAAAATGGGGAAAAAAGGAGAAAAAGACAAATGAAAATCTTTACCATCTATTCAACATGTTAAAAACTCTAAAGTGAACTCCTATCCTCTGTACTGACCTCCAACAGTTAAGAACAAATCGTCTGGCAAGCAAACGGACATCAAGCAACAAATTCTCATTTCCACCTAAGATAGTGACAAGTCTTTTAAAAGGACTAACCACAAAGTAACAGATTGAGGTTTATGTTTGATAAAGTTATTAAAAATTCATTTCTGAGTAAGCAACAATAGTTTATCACATCATTTATCATTTATTTTAAGGGAAATCTGTCCATCCATCTATTAGTGTTACACTATAAGCAGTAGTGTTTCTAGTTGTAGCCTCAGCTGGACCCGACATTCCGGCCTGGTCTGGTCACAGTGAGATGCTTGATGGTGGAGTTGGTTTTTTAATAAGTCAACAATAAATATAGTGGAGAGAAAATGAAATGAGAATGAGTGATATAAACGTGTGTTGATCTGCTTATTGTTGTCTAAATAGAGGAACAGGTAGTTCACCCTGGTGAAGATAGAAAATGAGTTGCAGAAGTTAACTAAACTGTAACAAGAGCAACATGTGCACAAAGCTCCACCCTGCTCCGCTCCTATCAGTCGCACATCCCACAAGATTTACACTTGACTCACCCAGCAGTCACAACACGCTAGGAAGACGTTGAGCAAAAGCTAAAACCAGGTGAAGTGACACAGAGTGCAAAGTCAGAGATCTGGGATTGTTTTAAACTTGAGTTTGACACGTTCTGTATAGGATGTGTAGACGGTTGAGAGCACAGTGGGGCTTTCTTCATCCAACTTTAAAGGAACACTCCTAGCTTTCCCATCCATCCATCCATCCATCCATCCATCCATCCATCCATCCATCCATCCATCCATCCATCCATCCATCCATCCATCCATCCATCCATCCATCCAACCAACCAACCAACCAACCAACCAACCAACCAACCAACCTCCTGAGTTTTTGTGTAGACCTTCCAACAACCTCTAGCAGATCGTTCACACAAACTCGGACACATCCTTCCAAATAATCTTGACAAAACTAGTGTTTTCACGAAGCTCGCCTTGGTGTGAGATGTCTGTCAGGAAAACCCCGAGTCACTGAAGGCAGTACTGTGCACTGATATATCATTAAATACAGTATATTTCTAAACTTCAACCTGCATTTTGCTCCACAATTGAGGCATTCAGAGTGTGACATTTTCAAGTACTTTTAATTAAGTGTGAGACCTTGGTGAGCCTTTATATTGAAATGTAATGAATACTGTTCACTTTTGTTTGATCATTGTGCCATTCTCAGGTTAAGTAATTTTCCCTGAATATGACCTGAATGGAATGAAGTGCTATTATGAGTCCAGTGTGTGAATGGAGACACGTTTCCTATCCTCTCCACCTGTCACCCGTCTCTCTCCCTCTTTTTAATATTTCAAGGCTTTTGTCTTGCTGCCAAAGCTTTTATTGCCTTGATGGCAACAAAAGCCTTAACAAAATTAAACGGTGTTCAGTGTCATTTAAAAACATATATCATCATATGCATATGCTGTTTTAAGAGTCAGGTGACATTTTCTTCTTTTTAAGCTTACTTGAGGAAAAACTACTCAGAAGTGTTGCCTGAATGTCCATCACTAAAAATGAAAATTAAATTACGTTGCTTAATCATCTGAAGTTTTAGTTTGTGCATTGATTAAAAAAATAGAGTTCTGATACCTTCTTGTTTTTTAAATACTGAGATAAGTGGGTAAGGACATAGTATAAGGTGGTACTTAAAGAGTATGTCTGCAGCTGACTTTCCATTACAAATGTCTGGAAAACTATGTTGATATTCTGTTAATGTTGAGAAAACAGATTTGCAATTGCAGTGTTTTTATTAAATAAAAAACACAATTAAAATCATTTGTGAATACGTTTGTTAATGTTTTAAGTTATTAAAAGACATAATTCTTGAAACCACTTCCTGTCTTCTTTGTCATTTCTGCCAGTAGAAACATCTGGTTGTTGATCACATGACTCCTGTGGTGTGGAACCAGTGTTTCCATTCCGGTTTTGTGAAATACAGTAATTTCAATATTGCTGAAAAACCACTTCACCCTAAACAAAAACTTTTTTAATCAGAAAACATGTTTTTATGAAATTGCCGTGTTTCCATTAAGCAAATTTGTTTTTTCCAATCCAATTTGTCAAATTTTACGGTCAGTGGAAACCAGCTGTGTTCTGGGTCCGACTCAAACCTAAACCATTCCACAGGCTGTAGTTTCACAAGTTTTTCTGACTCATTCAGTAAATCACAGACAGTTTTATTCTTTGAAGATGAGAACTTCAAAGAAGTTCTGCGCTGCAAACTGAAATAACCAGTCACCAGTCTGAAGGTGCTACAGATCCATATTTCCACTGTTAATGCTTGAATTTAATGTTTGTGAATTATTTATTGATATAAGTTCATGTAAATTGAGACAAAGATCTGTATCTTATTTTGAAGGGATATGTAAACGTTACTATAGCGACCAGAGTCAGAGCGTTTGGGCAGTGGTCAAGAGGAGAGGAGTAGAGCTTGTGAGTCTTAAGTCTGGTTTAGATGGCAAGATTTAAGAATGTCGGCCGATTCTCCAAACCTCTGTGACCACAGAGCTGATAAAAGTCCAACAGGTTCGATCGGTTCGTGTCTTCAGCTACACGGCAGGAGCAACATGAACCGATTCCAGTCACAAACATCCGGATTCCAGAAGAAAATCCACAAAACTCCCAACATAGCAAACGGGAATTTAGAATAACCAAACACGGATGACGATGTAGAAACAATAGTGATAGTTTGTGGAGTCATTTAAGAGATAAAAGACGTAACAAAAAGAAAAGGCAGCGGATAAAAGACGACGGGAGCAGCAGCTCTATTTGCTGCACTATGATTTGGATGTGACTATGTTTTTTCATAGTTAACATTTTTAACTGAATAAACATAAACATATATAATAATGACCTTTACATATAGTAATAAACATTTCCACATCTCCGATATCCACCAGACTCTCAGTTGCTCGATATGTCAGCTGTTTGGATTCCCCTCTGTTCTGACGTCACCTTTCTGATTGGCTTCCTGTCACATTCAGCAGGTTGTTTTCTCGTTCCCAGTCAGAAAAAACCCCACAGGCTGCGATAAAAGGGCCAAGACAACCAAATTGGGTATATTCAGGATTTAACGGGAACACCAACATGCAGAAGCTTCATCTGACGGTTCGCCCCCCTCCCCCCTCCACGGGCCGCAGCAAAATGTCCAAATCTTGACCGGTCCGCGGTAATAAAAAGGTTGGGGACCACTGAACTAAAGCACTAACAAAAGGGAGTTTTCACATAAACATGGACTACAGAACTTCTGGGTGCTGAGCAGTGGGTTACTCAGTCACACAAGAAGAGATTTTGTTGCCTCACAGTAACAAATCTTTATGAAAGGCTTTCAAAGCTTTAGCTGTTATTTGGATGTGTGAGTTTGAATCATCATAGAAGAATCTGACATTCAGAATAATAAGCTATATTGGGATGTCGCACTTTGAAATAGGAAGAATGCATTCAGTAGAATGCATCGTTCTCCACATTCTGTAACTATCCAAACGCATGCACTTCCTAAGAAATGATTGCTTTATTTTTATGTAAATTCACCATCATTTCATACAGTTTACCACCTTCTTTGATGTTTTTTTAATGTAATTTTAAGGAGGGAAGTGGGATCCCAACACAGCCACCTCTACGTCTGTGGCTCTGCCAGTGAATCTGGTTGTTACTGTTACATGAGCTCAGCGTTTCTTTTGCAGGAGTGTCAGATAAAGATGAAGGGAGATCAACAATCTGGCAGGAAAATAATCTGCCCCGCTCCTGCTAATTAGTACTTCTATATCCTTCAACTCAGCTGCTTCTTCTGCTTTAAGTATTTCAAAAAAATAAAAAATAAAACAAAGAGTGAGTAGTTCAGCACATGCAGACATTTTTCATCAATTGATAAATAAATATGACACATTAGTTTTATGGTGAACAACACTGACCATGCCAAAGCAGCTGCAGCTCTTGGTCAGCCTGTTTGACTACGTTTACAATAATATGTTTGGTTTGACTGAATATTTATAAAGTGCATGTTTGTGTCTTCACAGACACAAAAGTGACAAAACACTGTAAAACATAAATCACAGTAACATTATATACCATGTATAACAATATGATGGAGTTTTAGGACCATACTAGAAAAAAATAAAAAAAATAATAAATACAATAAAATTACAAGAATAAAGTCATAATATGAGAATAAAATCAGAATATTTCAAGAATAAAGTCACAGCTTTACGAGAATAAAGTTGTAATATTATGACTCAATTCTCGTAATACTACAACTTTATTCTTGTATTAGTATTCCTGTGGTAGAACAAGGAAACACATGGAACACAATAAAATTATGACAAACGCTCAGGAGAACAAATCGGTTTTCAGTTGGATCTTCAAAACCTCCACAGAAGAGATAAGTTTCTATTTAATAAGAAGCTGGTCTTACCTCACCAGCGGCTCTTTGTTACCTTGTGAGGACAAAACTGGATTTCTAGGTAAGGTCAAAGCAACGTCAAGAATCCAGCAATAAGCAACACCCCTTCATTTCTATAACAATAATAATTCAAAAATAGCATTTTGCACCTACAGATGTTTGCTTTTGATAGCCAAGCGTAAGGACCACTCCAATTTTATAAATTATTTATGAATAATTTCAGCTTAAACTTTAAATATGTTTAGGGTTAGGGCTCTTCACTGCAGGAGGAGGTAAAAGAAATGAGATAAAACAAATACCAGACAATGTGAGCTCATTTCCTCTTTGCTCATGGTGATATGGATTACATAACTCATATCATGCATTTGGCAAAGATGAAAATTAGCAAAACCCCAAATCTTTTTTTTTTTTTCCAGATTAACTGTACAGAGGGAGCTATCTTTATGTTACTATGTAAACTGTGACGTTTTTGTGTAAACTACTTTAAAATTCTGCAATTCTTTTGACTGCAACTGTCTTGTAGTGCTGCCCTCTTTGGGTTGAAGGCAGTGGTGGGAAGTAACGAAGTACAAGTACTTCGTTACTGTACTTAAGTACAATTTTCGTGTATCTGTACTTTAGTTAAGTAGATTTAATAATGCATACTTTCTACTTTTACTCCACTACATTTTACAGTAAGTATCTGTACTTTCTACTTCACTACATTTCTACAAACTGTCTCGTTACTCGTTACATCCAAGTCTCGTTGCTCTTTTTTTCGTTAAAATGTGAAGTTCCGGTTCTTAAGATGGCGCCGTGAAATCCGAGCAGTAAAATGACTTAGTGTCTGTTGTCACCCATCGGCTCCACCTTTACTCGCACGCGAAGCTCCAGACATGCGCAGTGGTTTCCTCTGAGCGGGAGGAGATGTCTGTCTAATCATCAGTAATATAATAGCTGCATAAATTGATATGGCGACATGTAAAATCAGCAGCGCTTCGCTTTCACAGACGGTGGAACTTCATCCAACTTTTAGCGTCACTTTGAAGGAAAGCTTAAAGAAAGGTAAGATCTGTGGACGTGATGCTAGCTAAGCTAGCTGTACTGAGACACATGATGCATCTGCGATGAAAAAAGTTGTCACTCATGGGCTGAATTATTGTGTGGAGGTTTTGACTGAGGTGTTGCAAATATGGGACAACGCTGGTACCAAAGTGCAACATATTGATATGACATTCAGGAACGATCCGATTCTTGTGGACTGATCTTTACTAATTACATTTATTTCAGCTCTAAGTATTTAATATCTAGTTTTTTATGGGAATGTGGATCTTTCAGATCAATTTGAGAAGCAATTTTGATAAGTAAAAGTTAATGTTTTTGTGTCGCGTAGCGCAGGGTGCTGGTCTAGACTTGGTCTTGGGTTGGTGGTCTTGACTACAACTCTGCTACTGGCTCCTTGGTTGCCTGTCCTCTCCCACCCACCTTCTTTCCATCCCCTTTATGTTGGATTTCTTTCAAAATAAAAGCCACTAGTGGCAAAAAAAAAGTGAAGTTCATGTTATGTTAGGAGTGGAGACGAGATGTTTATATCCCTGAAATTATGATGGATAGAATCACATGTCTAAGTCTAAACTATGTTACAGAGTAAACATAATAAAAACATGCTTTATCTGTGGCATTGTTCATTAAAATGGCACATTTCTAATGTATTAAAATTAAATACGATCGGTTCACTTAATGATTAGGTAATCCATTCAGCAAGTACTTTTACTTTTAATACTTAAGTATTTTTAATAGCCAGTACTTTTTTACTTTTACTTAAGTACAAATGCTAATGTGGTAGTTTTACTTTTACTTAAGTACATTTTTTGAGTACTTTCTCCACCACTGGTTGAAGGGTGCTACTGCAGCTTCATTTTCCTATTAGTCACAGGTGGTTGACGTTGACGTCGTCTCATCACTCAGACAAACACCCCTTGGTGAGTTGAGAAGAGTTGGAATTGCGTGCATCAATTGATAGCGCTTCTAGCTTTGCACATGCGTTATTCATTTGTGATATGAGTGAAATGAGTCTGACTGCTGCGGGTTTTACTGCAGAATGACTGTGAGATGCATACAGTGTTAGGAAGCAGCAACACCAAACACAGCACGCTCAGGTGCTTTCACGTGTGGTCGTCAGTCTCCAGTAACAGAAAAAAGTCGCTAGTCACTTTTTTAAAAGTAAAAGTTCATATAGAGGTCTGTAAAGTAGTTAAATAAAGCGTCAAAGTCACTAAGTTAGTGACAGAGTCTTTCTTTTAGCAATCAGTCATTGTGAACATCTGTGACTGATTGTAGCAAAATCCAAAGTCTTCTAAATCTTCCACAGTTTGTAAGTCGAGTTCTGAGGTTCCACTGGCTGGAGGCTGGACTGTCTTGCCATTTGATCCAAACCTGAGTCTGGTTGTTGAGAAAGGATATTTTATTCTTTAAACCAAATCACAAAGCTAAAAACTGTGCTAATCATGAGGTAAAACTGAAAAAAATAAAACGTAAGGAGCAGATGGGGAAGAAAAGGACTTCCAGTAATTATTTTAAATTCAAAGATCTGTTATTTAATAATTACCTTCCATCTGTTTGCTTTGACAGTCTGTTATTGCTCTGTGATACCAATGGAAACACTTTCTGGGAGATTTCAGAGGATTTTAGGAAATCACTTAAACCAGTGGATGAAACAATTTCTAAAATATCCCACAGAGACAAATTATCCTTCATCTGCTTCTTTCTGTGTGTGTGTGTGTGTGTGTGTGTGTGTGTTCACTATTTAGGACCCTGTCTGACATATTCACTAACTTTCTGAAGATTGATGGGCCTTAAGGAGGCTGGTCCTCTGTTTTAGGGTAAGGTGTTCAGATAATTTAACTAATTTGAATATCTTGTTATTTCAATCTGACCTAATTCAAAATCCAGCTTTCTAATCATGGTTTTAATAAGGTACAGGGCTGATGACTTGTGGTTGTTTACATGACCACTGGCAGCAACGATCCACTCTTCATCAAAGTGTCTTAACGCAAACTTTGGACTAATTGAGTTTCCATGGTGAACAGCAAGTGTAAGGTAATGGTACTTGGGGTAGAAGATGCTTTTGTTGTATGCTCAAAACCTTCACCATCATGTAAGACAAACTCAACACCAAACACAGCACACCTTCATTCCCACGGTGAAACATGAAGGTAGTTTTCAAAAGTAAAGAAACTGAAACCTGGTCTGAGTATCTACATTTCCATTGACCATATAACGGAGCAGTTTTGACATTTTGAAAAACAAATTTGCTTAATGGAAACACCATAAAAAAAAAAATAACTTGTTTTTGGACAAAAAAGTTTTGTTACGAGGATGAGGTGCTTGTTTGTTCAAATCAAAGTTGGTGTCAAATGATCAACAACTGGATGTTACAGCTCAAAACCATGGAGAAGAAAATGACAGGAAGTAGTTGCATGTTTTTTAAAGACAACATGAACAGACTTACTCGTGTGATTTTAATTGCATTGCTTCTTTAATGGAAACACCGCAACTGCAAAATTGTGTTTTTTCGACATTAGCAGAATATTGACAAGGTTTTCCATTTGCAATGGAAACACGTCTTATAGGAGGACAATTTAGCTGAATGCAACACAATTCTGGTGAATAAAACTTGCAAGAGGCTTTAAAAACACGTGAGTGATCAGAGGTTCACCTTCCAGCTGGACAACTCTAACAGCAAGTTACAGTACAGAGGTTTGGATCAGATGATTTCATGTGTGAAAATTTCCCCATTTAAGATCCAGAATAATGTCCAAATGAGAATCTACAGCAGGATTTGAAAACTCTCATCGTCCAATCTGACTAAACCAGAGCTACTTTCCAAAGAAGAATAGACAAAGGTTTCAGTGTCTGGATGTGCAAATGTTGGCAAGACGTACTCCAAAGGACCTGCAGCTGTAATCACAATGAAGTGTGTGTTTCCAAAGTTGAATCTGGGGTACAAAACACAAAATGCACGCCGCAGATTTCTGTTTTTTATTTGAAAGAATCTGTTTCATTTCCCATTCACTTCTTAATTACGCTCTATTTTGTGTTTCTCTGTCACATAAAATCGAAATAAAATACATTAAACCTTGTGGTCGTTTACATGACAATATTCAAAGATTATGCAAGTCTTTGTGAGGCTTTGTGTGCAGTTTGTAACTGGAGCTGCTAAAGCAAAGATAGTCGGTTTTTACCTCTTTGCTAAATTAGTTTTCAAAGTACGAAGCCAGACCAATACAATAATACTCATTTTGTTGCTTTTTCTCAGCGTACCTCTTTATTACTTTACGTACCCGGTTGCTGATGACTCGGCATAATTCTCATCCTGACTGAGAGACTTTAAACCTGATTGTCAGTCAAGACAAGCAGCCTGTTTGTGAATGCATGCTGCCCTGTAGGGGGTCATCTTAAACAAGTCTCTAATGTCAACCGGCCTGAGGCTGTTTTTATATATATATATATATATATATATATATAAATCCCATTCTAACTGCTGTGTGCACAGCTGAACTAAGACAAGTCTGGCGAACATCGAAGTGACACATGATTTGCAAACATTTCCCACACCAGTACTTCCACACATTTTCTTTTCTTTTAATGACTCATCTTTTTTTCCACAGTAATGTTCTTTTTTTAGCTCTCTTTCTCCACCATTTCCTAACTTCCCATCTCTCAGCTGCCACCCGTGTCCTAACAGAGTGGTCTGTGTGCTATGAGATGGTAATTAAAGTCTGCAGTGATTGGAAATATAGCCACACACCATATCATTTAATGCCAGGGCCCTAATATGCCAAGATAGTGTCTGTAATTGGATTTTGATTGGTTACTAATGAAGATGCACTTCCTGGGAGACAGACGTGACAAGTCATCTGTTTTACCCCAGAACCCCCACGGCCCAGGCTGCGTTAATGTAGATGTGAGCATGGACGCTCACAGACATAAATGATCAAAGTTCATCCACATGAGCCTGAGATACATTTACATTTTTACTAATGTAAATAAACCTACATGGCTCAATGGGCTCCTTCACACTGATAAACAGATGAAAGCTAAAGGAAAGAGCAGAATGTCATCCTGTCCATGTATAGAAAGAAGCCTAACTACAAAAGACCAACAAGAAAATGCATTTGATATATCAGTTAAAAATGAAACTGAAGTACTTATTTAAATAGCAAGGCAACTGATACTATCAAGTGTTTCACCACTCTGTGAAAAGAGAGCAAAGAAAACAAACCAAAATTGAAACTGCCGATCATGTGGTGAATTTCCAACAACCTGGCAACAGGAACCAGTTACATCCACCTAGCCTGGTGAAAACCAGACCCTTGTTCTGTGCTTCACTTACAGAGGATCTGGAACATCGGCTATTGAGAAACGATTGCGCTTGCTGGAGGCCGATGGCTTCAGATTTGAGCTAATCACTAACATTTGGCTGTGACCTATGTGGTACGGTAGCTCGACCACAAAGCATCCCGGACATTGCATGGACTGTAAATAACCGTCCTCCACTGCAAAGAGAGAAGAGCCAAGCCAAACGACATCTTTAGCAGCAATAAAACGACTAAAACATTCCTCTTGCTCCAACTTTGTCGGGAGTGTTTAATATTTGGAAGTGTGGACAACACGGACTGAACGGCTTCATTCACTTTCACTTTATTGTTATAATAGTGTTTTTTCTCTTTCTGCGGGTGAAGAAGCAGATATAGTCAGAAAGCACAAAGAAATATTTTCCAGGAGAATACAGAGAGGACAAAACAGTCCAGTGTATCCTCTGACACTGTCACTGAAGGCTTGATGGCAGACAGGTGTACAGTAGACCTGCTCAGCTCCACCGTCCAGAAGAACCCCGCTGCTCCAGAACAGATGATGACCTCTGGTGGAGATGATGTATCACTAAATATGGACAAACTTCCACCACACAAACACAACATCTGCAGAATTTACACAATGGACGAAGAGGAGCAGAAATACAGTGAATGGTTATAAGAATAGCAGCAAAGGGTGTGTACCCCCTTTGATAGTGCAGAAGTTAACTCCTCCCCTCAGCGGTGACTAAACCTCACTATGTCCATAACTAACATGCCTGTTTGTCTCTGCCCTGAGATCATCTTATCATGCTGTTGCAATGGCTGCGTCACCACGTTATTCTGCACCAGTTTGTTGACGTTCCCTCTGTATTAATCACATATGACGTTCTATGAGTATGGAAAGGTTCAAGAGTTAAGACGATGTTTGAAACATTCTGTTAACATTCATAATGTCTTCCCAGTAGTTTAGCTCATTTCTGAGATAAGGCTCAGTTGTTTCTGAACATCCCAACCAACTACCTTTCACCTCAACATGACACATTTAATCATTTTGAAGTCCTTGTTAAAACATTGACATCTTTGAATAACTGTCCTACCTATGAACAAACTAATGGATGTAGAAAATGCATTTGTTTAGAAATTTCCCCACATAACTTTCAAAACCAACAGTTTTCAATAACTTTTCTACATCTTCCGTAAAATCCATGTATTGTCATATTGCCAAAAAACCCTATTTTTATGATCACCAAAGGAAACTACCAACAGTACACCAGTCATTATTAGAGCTGAAACGATTCCTCGAGAGATTCGAGTACCTTGATTATTAAAATCTGCCTTGAAGCTTCGTTAAGTTATGTTTTATTATTTAGCGCACTGTGTTCCAGTCGGGTCGTTACTTGCGTTGCGCAAGTAACGCCAAATGTTAGCTAATCACTAACATTTGGCTGTGACCGATGTGATACGGTAGCTCGACCACAAAGCATCCCGGACATTGCATGGACTGTAAATAACCGTCCTCCACTGCAAAGAGAGAAGAGCCAAGCTTCGTTAAGTTATGTTTTATTGTTTCTGAACATCCCAACCATCCCAAGTTGTTGAGGAAAGCTAAGTGCTAGCAGCATAACGTCCAATTTTCAAGTTTGGCCTGGGAGGATTTTATTGATTGAAGATAATGTCCAGGTTTTTGTCGTTTTTCGGGGACCAATAGCCATCCTTAAAATGACGGGAGCGATGCCTGGAGAGTACAGCAGCTTTTCTCCTACCGGACCTGATGGCTCAGAGCAAACTGCGGAGACGAGCACTGCAGAATTATTTATACAAGTAAGCGGCTAGACTGAACATGGTGGGCGGCTGTGCTTAGATGCGTAGGTTTATGGACGAACCGGAAAATAAATGTCATGTCATCTCGGTCGCAACAAATGGGTAGCAAAGCGCATCGTGATGTTACATACCTGATAGATGAGTTTCTGAGTTTGAAGAACGTAGGTGTCAAATCCTGTCGCTAACATGAACACAAAAACTATAGATGGTTGTGCAAGCTGGAGCATAGACATTTTTTATAAGTGTATTTGTGAGCCTGCCTCTTTATTATTAACTTGAATATAATTTCAGATTTTTGTATAACTTTTCTTCAGGTTAACTTAGAAAGTGAACTATTACTGTTACAAGTACATTTTCTAAACTACAGAAAAGTTATTGTTAGGGAAGGTCAAATAGGAAAAATTGGACTGATGTTGATATTCGATAGTAATAGTGATGTTATGATAGATTTTGTTTTATTTAATCTTTTTTTTATCTGATTAATTAAGAATTGATAGATTACTCGATAACTAAAATATTTGTTTACAACAGCCCTAGTCATGATCACTAATGAAAAGAGCAGCAGGCCGTGGTTAAATGACTTTCAACACCTTTCACCACCACTTGTTGCATTTTTCTGAAAATGTCGATATATTTGATACATTGTGCTGCGTGAATTAGAAAAACACAACAAATTCAAAGTTATACACTTTGCTTTCTAAATGATGTACAACCATTTATAAAGTTATATACTTTGTAAATGGTGGCACACTTTGCGATGTGGCACATCAAACTTACATGATATGCTTCAACATGTGCAGATGCTGTCTTTGAAATGGTTTCTCTCAATTCATCACATCTTTGTAATAATAAATGGCTACACCTACAGTGAGGGTGGCAGAGGCTTTTGTTCATGTTTTTTTTCTTAACAGATTCCTGTTTCATTTTGTAGAATAAATTCCTTCACACATAGCAAAGGCATAGAGATTGAACTCTTATGTTGTTTCACTCAGAAATCTGTTGCATTGCATTATGGTCCATCACAATTAACTATTTCCAAGACTTTTTCTCCTGTTTTGATCACACACTGAAGTTGAAGCTAAGGGAGTCTCTCATATTTTGCTGAAATGTGCTGCAGAACCATTTCTTTGTATCAAGTGGGGGCTTTTTATTCATCCTTTCTTGTTCAGAGATCCTCCACACACAAACTCCTCATTTTGATTTCGCCCATGGGGTAGAGGGTGCTGATGCACCCAGTCAATGGAAGGCCTTTTCTTTTTGAGTGCTAAGAATGATGCCAAAACTTAAATGTGAATGCCATACAATCTTATTCAATAAATTAGGACATACGTCCTGATCAGGCTTGTCAGATTAATACTACCTTTTGAAAATAGCCTTTTAACAGGTATTAAACATAGCCTACTACAAAATATAAATATGTTAAACCGGAAGTAATCTAATTAATCTATATAATGTCTTTCACTTGGAGATGGAACTGCTGACAAAGGAACTTTTCAGTCAAATTTTGATTTATGGAATCAGCCTGTATTTGCTGAATGCTTGCCTTCAGTTAAACAGTTTCACAATTCAGTAATATTTTTTGTGAAGAATTATCACATAGTTGCCTTTTATTGTCTAATTTTATCAAGTGCTAAAAACATCAACATGAGATTCTGTAACAATCAAAATGTTATTAAACATCTCAAAAGTAGAATAAGTAACTTCTGTGTGGTGTGCTCTCCAGTGTGCCCAACTCACCCAGCCCCAGCAGAACCTTCAGTATAGAAATAAGTTCAAATTGTTAATTAAAGTTATTATTTGGACGTGATTATTGAATTAATAAGGCCATCATATTTGATGATGCAAACCCTCTTTTCTGTTTAATTTGATGTAATATTATCAGTGAAAACCATTGTAACAATTATTTAATGACATATTTTGATTAACAACACTAAGACCCTCCTCCTCGTTCTGATTGGTTGTTTTTGGTCAGAACGTTGCATTACTTTAGTTAGCAACAGTATTTCAGGGAGGAGGTGGAGGAGAGTTTTTTTTCACAGATTATCTGTCTCATAGCAAACCGCGTAACATGGTGACAGCTTTAACAAATATGAAGAAAACATATAAGTTTTATTAAAGTTATGTACTGCAGCTTGAATAAAGTGCAACTACATAGCATTTTTTGAGAAGTCTGGATTGCTTCATGTATATTTTGCACATTGCTTTTGAATGTTGCTCATGGAGAGAAACATTTCAATGAGATAAAACTAATAAAAAATTTAACCCTTGTGTGTGCGAGGACTGAGGCAAACGTAGAGGACTATGGAAAATGGTACAAGTTTTACATGTGTGTGGTCAGTTGGACCCCATTTCGACATACAAGGTTTAAGCAACCCATTTGCTGTACTGTATGCGTACTGTTGAACTGTTGCATGTAAAATTCACGAGCAGTAAATATTGTGCTAGTATCGGTATTGGACCAAAGAAAGCAAGGCAGTTGAAAGCCTTTAAAGTTGTTACGCTTTATATGGGTCAGATAGACTCAAGAAACTGTAACAGTAGTTGTGCAGGGGGGTCCAATTTAAGTTTTTGTCATGGGGCCCAAGATTCCTTGCGGTGCTCCTGGTGGCACATAAACAAAAACTGATGAAGGCAGGCCAACACCTTAGAGAGGGAGCAGAATGAGGAGAAAATAAAGCAAAACTCGCGCTACAATCTTTGCTTCACTTGGTGCCACAAAGGTGAGCTGAGTGGAGCTCAGTGCTGGATGGAGAATGTCACTCTGTATCTGTTCCATTTGTATGACGTGTAACATTTGATCATTTTTAGCATTAAAGCCAGTTTTATATTTAACCAAATCTAATTTTTTCTCAAGGTAATGACACTGGGGTTTTAGTCAATTCCTGACACTGGTAAACAGACCGAGGTGGTGCACAGAGGGGAAAATGGGTGAACTACAACAACTTTGACATCAATTTTCTCCCCCTCTACCTGGAGAAGAAGAAGTCTTTGTGGAGTCCTGTCTCCTTTCCCTTAATTGCTTCCCTGGTGTATCTTGTTCCCTGATTACCCTCCTGTATATTTAACTCCACCTGTTGTCCTTGTCTCTTGTCGGGTCCTTGTCGTCCCAGTCTGTGCTGCGTCCGTGTCTTTTGTCTTGTGTCTAGTCGCCACAGTAGAACTGTAAAGTCCTGTGTCCAAGTTAGCTCTCGTTTACTCAGTCAGTGATCAGTTGCTACCGGTGCTGAGCTTAGCCTCTCGCTGCTGCCTGCTTCCTGTACAGTTTTTTTTAGCTTAACTCCTTCATTAAATTATCATCTTTTCAACCACATCCTGGATCTGCCTGCGTTCTACTCACCTCCACACAGCACCTCATGACAGTAGGACCCAACCAGACAAAGTGAAGAACGCAGTTTTACCATCATGGATCCAGCTGACTGTCGTACCCTGATACGGGAGATCAGGAAGTACCACGTGGAGTTGCCTAAGCCCTACTCCGCGGTCGTCCGCGGCCACCCGTTTGGCAATTCATCTGGACAGATGGGCTCCACTTCTTCCTCAGCTGCGGTTGGTGGAAGTTCTGCAGGACGTTAGAACAGGAGCTGCAGACAGCAAAGAAGGTGCTGTCCGCGAGACCACATCCTCCCAAGCCGAACATCGGTTTCCCCAACCCAGCTCCAGCTACCTCTGTTCCAGCTCCAGTTCCTCCGTCGCCTCTTGTGCCAGCCACACACCTGGTAACCACCACAACTACCCCGTCTGAACAAGCTACAGCGCCCCCACCCCCTGTGCTCCGCTGTCGGGCCTCTTGCCGGGCCTAAGAGGTTCCAGCGCTGCCCTCAAAGGCCCTAGTTACTCCGGCGCTGCCTGCTGAGGCCCAAGCTCTTCTTGCACTGGACTCCCATGGACTCTTGCCTTCTCCTCCTAGTGTTCCTTCGCCCGCCCTGATTGGGTTGTTTTTTGGTTGTTGTTTTTTTGACTCAGGTCCCCCCGTCCAGCACCCCCGCACCCACCATTGTGGTGTTTTTGTTTGGACAGTTTCTGCCTGCATTCTACTCACCTCCACCCACCACCTCATGACAATATTACTTTCATAATTATGCATGAAGTTTTCCCTTTTTTTAAAATTTAAATTCATTTTAGATCAGTTACAACACAAAGAACAAAAGACAAACCCGTGCCGCCTCACACATACACACAAAACAAAAAACTATTGTCATGTTGGGGTCTACCTTTCTAACCCACATGCAGATCAACTCCAGAGACCGAGAATGATTAAAGAGATTTATTATAACAAATAGGGAGGGAAACACAGGTAAACGGTCCGGGTGCGTTCGGGCTGGAACTCAGGTCAGCTATGAGGGAAACAGATGGTTAGTTTGGGGTCGTCGGAAACTTGAGAATGGTGCTGGTGGCGAGCTTACCTCCAATCGGGAGGGAAAAGGATTGGGGGGGGAATCCTGGGAAGTCCGGAGTCGATCGAGGTGCTGAGGACTGAGGGCGGTGGCGGCGTTGGAGGACGGACAGGTAAGTATGGAAACTTTCACTGTTCTGCTTGGAGGGGAACTGCCGGTCTATAGGTCTAGGGAAGTGTCGGAAGTGTAACCCCTCATTTGTCACTTCAGGAAGTTACACAAATGGAAAAAGGAAACAAGAGTTCTTTACAAATGTCTATATGTCCCAAACTTAAGGAATTCCGGCTCTAATGATCCCGAGGAAAAGAGCGGGTGGAGAGAAACTTCTGGCTGGAGCCAAAGTCGTGGGATACACACACATCACTGCACAACACAAACTAAAATAAACAAACAAAATCTGTAAAACTTTTTCCACCAGAGTTCATCCTGGTGGTAAGGATTGAAGGAGCACATCAGTAGTAGTCAGTAGTGATGTATCCTTTGTGACGAGCAATCCAGGAGGATTTTTATGAGGTGTGTATTGATAATGCTGCAGAGGTGGCAATGTACCATATGACTTTAACCCTTCTAAACCAGAACGTGTCGTTGACGACACGGCCAAATTTGCAGTACCGTAATTCCGCCACACGTAGCGCTATCTGAAAAATTCCAACAGTTTCTGAAAGGGGAGACGTTGCACTTTCCAGCAAATATCAGGTTATTACGGTAATTTCACAGCTGCAGCTGCAGAGAATGTAATTAATCAGGGGGGCACTTGTTTATTAGATGGTAAATTACAAAAATAACTTGCTGGATATTGAAAGTTCCAGTTGTTATGGATAAATGTGTAGATATATCAACTCACAGGACAGAACTACTTTCAATTAAAATAAGGAAGAAATATATAGGCAGACATTTGAAACTTGGGCGTAAAAGGTTTAATGCAATAAGAAGACCTGGCTCTGCTACGCCCTCTGGTGGAAACAGCAAGGAGAGGCAGGGAGAGAAAAAAAACACCACACAGAACAAAATGTCTGGATTCCTGACATGATTACCATCATGGAAATCAAGGAGCAGCATGTAGCACAGGGTGAGCATGGCAGAGGAAGAAGGCAAAAGATTTTAAAGACCTTGTCAGTCAAACTAAGACAACTGGCAGGACATTAACGAATGACTTAGTAAGGTCAGGGATTGTTTTCTTAATGAAGATCAGCTGTAGGACAGATAAAGCTGGCCATTCACTTCACCCTACAACATTTTTCTTCACCTCCACGTGTTCGGAAGGACAAAGGGAAACAAGCATTCAGCTGTGTTGCAACTCCTAATCTGATCTCAACATATACTGGATCTTTTTTTTTTCTTTTTATCATTTCAAACTAAATAAGCTGTCAGTCTGTTAACCATTCTAAGTTCTTTTCTTTGTTGTTTTCAATTCTCTTAAATATCTTTGCATTGTGTAACCCTTTTTATTTTCTGCCCAGGTCCACCTTGCAAATCGTTAAATCAACGAGTGCCTGGATTTAACTTGGTTAAATTAAGGAAATAAAATGAAAACTAGAAAAAAACTATCATATTTGAGAAATGTTCTCAGCTTCATGCTGGTCGATTACAGAAAAAAAATCCCAATAAAAGACGCAATTCTGTTTGGCAGTACAAAAATGTAAACAAGTTCAATGGGTGTTCAATGTTTGCATGACACTGTAAAGAGGTAAAAGCACTTAGTATATCCTCGCCCTTTCCTTAAAAAGTCTGCTTTCACACATCTGATCTTTACAGTTAAAAGTAATTCTACTTTTTCTAAATGATTGGCTAATGGGACGTCTGGTCCTTGATCGATGAAGAGCTGCACGTCCAGGTTTACGCATGAAAACCCAGTTATCTGGGTTACATACATACATACATACATACATACATACATACATACATACATACATACATACATACATACATACATACATACATACATACATACATACATACATACATACATACATACATGAACACCTCATTAGATTCATTTCAAAGGGTTTCGAATGAACATAATTCCTGCTAAACATTTTCTTAAACAATGTCGAGGTTTTTTCTTATATTTGAAACAAAGTCAAAATACACGACAG
Source organism: Poecilia reticulata (assembly GCF_904066995.2). NCBI lineage: Eukaryota > Metazoa > Chordata > Actinopteri > Cyprinodontiformes > Poeciliidae > Poecilia > Poecilia reticulata. Next base: position 3,978,512 of record NC_088844.1, on the reverse strand, counting down.
AAATGGAGTCCAAGACCAAAGATATTCCATCTTTGTTAAATAATTTTGTGAAAAACCCAAAAGTCACCCAAATAATGACCGAATGTTGTTGTTCTTATGTCATCAAATCATCTTTAAGATGCAAAGACCAAAGTTTGTTTTCCCTAAATGGACCTTACCTGGAGTCACAATAAATATTGAGCAGATGGAGACACTAACATTTTCCTCTTTGTTCCTCCCACATCATCAGTTAGTCATTAAGAAACCTGAGTCATTAGTACGCAGAGATTGGTAATGCAGAGACAGATCATTAGCAGAGCCCACCTCTTTGTCTTTTGAGAAAAGGGAAGGATTATTTTCCCACCTGAGTGTCATTTATCTCTGCAACTGAAAGAGAGAACAGAGTAGGATTAATGAACAAGCGGTCTCTAAAAGAGAAAGACTTTTGCCCGAAGAGAAAGCATGGTGATTTGAAACTTGACTCGGTTTCTATTAACAAAATTGAAATTAGACTATTTGACAAAGCTCAATAAACAATGGCACACTATGCCTCATCAACACCATGAACATACATTTATGACTACATTAACATATTGAAAAGAAATCAGACAGAGTCCTCGTCTGATATTTTTTATATTTTAAAAATAAAACAAATATTGTTTTATTGTGTTGTTGCAATAGTAATCCTTACTATTTCCCTAAAGTTCTGCATCCTGTCTTTCTCTTGAAAACCCAACAATGGGTTTTACTATGCCGTTTTCTATTAACTTCAAAATCTGAAAATGAATAAGGTTGTTCAGAACCAAAGTTTCATTTTTTAAGTTGATTATACACATTTATTGTAGTAGTTTGGATCTGTTATTAACATACAAAATAAAGAAGCATAGCAAACAAGATTGTAGAAAATGTAACCATATGCCGGTATTATGCCCAAGTAATCCGTACACAATGAGTTCTTTACTATAAGTTCTGAAAAAACTGAGGTATGTATCCATAACTATATCTTTGTGTGCATCAACTGATGTCTTTGTTGGTCTTACAGTGTGATTTTCTGATGGATAGCTAGCCATCAACTAGCTGGCTGTGGCCCAGAAAATAGCCCATAAGAATTAGAGATTAAAGAAGAGAAGGGTCAGTTCTTGTTTTCTGTGTTATCCTCACCTGTGCTGAAAACAAAATGTTGAATTCCACATATTACAGTGGACCCTTGTCTGTTTGTGGATCAGTATTCACAGATTCACCTATTCACAAATTTTTCTGTGAAACTCAACTCCCAAATTATTGACTTAAAATCCGCCTGTTCTCTGATTTTTTTTCATTGAGCATGTTGAAAACATCCACAAGAAAATGTAACTTGGAGAGCTGGAATACTTTGGCACAATGCTACTCCATATTCAAATGCTAATGGCTAGCATTTGCAAGGCAGCCAGTCCATGAGTGCCTTCAGTTTTTCTTACCAGCTTCTTCAACTTCCGTAGATATGCTAAGACCATTTCCACTCTGCGTACTAATAGATGGAAGAAATATTTGGAGTTTGAAGGTAAAAATGCAGGGTGTAAGTAATTTTGGAGGAGGTATCAAATATTCACAGATTTCTGCTATTTGCAGGTGTTGTGGCATTTTTATGTAGCACTATCAGTATCTTTGTGTCCATTCTTGCATTTCTCCAAGCTTTACCTTCTAATCATGATTTTAGCTGCATTTTAAATACCACAACTTGTATAAAAGTAGGATTGTACAAATGAACCAAAATACAATGTTGACTGCATGATAAATCAGCTGTAAGTGTTTCTCTGTTTTCTAGACACTTTTTTTGGACAATATCTTACAGGTGTTTCTCGTGCCTGTTAGAGTTGCATATTATATGTTTATATGACTGAGGAAGTGAGATAAATTCAGTTTTCCTTCATATAAACTGTATATTTCTCCTCACTGAAAATTGTTCCAGCATCTATAAAAATAATGGACAGGAACCCCTGTAGGGTCTGAACTTTTCCCAGCAGGTTGGATTTGCTGTAATATGAAATGGAATCAATATGGCCGTCATGCAGAAACACATTCAGACACTCACTTAGCCTTGATTTCAATCTCCATCCACTTTGCTATGTTTCCCCTTAAGAAGGAATAGATGGTGGTAAGAGATGGGGGATGGGTGTGTTCAGGTACTATTTTTCCTAAACACACACGCAGAGTGCGCACTAAACACATGCGCACTGTGGCCATTCAAGCAGGCGGGGAGCTGAGTAATGAGTGGTTTTAGTGAAGAAGACAGCTCACCTTCTTACCAACTCCTCTCAAGGAGACTTCTGATCATTGTTGTCAACTATAGCTAAGCACTTTAAATGAATACTGAAATGTGTGTATGTCAGTGTGTAATTTAAAACAGAGAGAAACATGTGCATGTGTGAAATCACTAAACAGATTGAGCAGAAAGGGTGTGTGTTCACATCTTTTTCTGTATGTGTGTTTGATGCAGACGGCGTCTCTGTAAATTTGCTTTCTGTAGGTGTGAGAAAGTGGCTCTGCAGCAGCCTGATCTGCCTCTCATTAGGATTAGGAGAGAGCCACTGATAGATGATAATAGACTTTCCTGTTTCTGTGCGTGCACGGGTGTGAAGGAAGCATTCAGCAGCCAATCAATCACAGGTTGTCAGACAGGTAACAGTTGAGAACGATATCAGCAAAGGTGACGCACGTGCACGCTCGGCCCCACGTGCACGCTCGGCCCGACGCTCGGCCCCACGCTCGGCCCCACGTGCACGCTCGGCCCCACGTGCACGCTCGGCCCCACGTGCACGCTCGGCCCCACGTGCACGCTCGGCCCCACGTACACGCTCGGCCCCACGTGCACGCTCGGCCCCACGCTCGGCCCCACGTGCACGCTCGGCCCCACGCTCGGCCCCACGCTCGGCCCCACGTGCACGCTCGGCCCCACGCTCGGCCCCATACTTGATTGTTGATTTCACAGACTACAGCACAGATTGGGTTAACTGTTAAATAAAATATGCTACAAAAATGAACTTGTGCTAGCCATAGCGTGTTATATTTCTGACTCCTGATGTTATACATAGCAGATCAGATGAGTATCCACTCATGCAACTCTTACAACATGCCTAGAGGAGAGACGTAAATCAAAGGTAATGTAAACTGTTTGGTTCTTTAACTGGACCCTTGTTTCAATAAACATAATTTACAAATATAATCTTACTGAAGTGAACTGAATAACGGGGGAATTAGTTTTTAATATCATTTGGTTGTAATTTGATTGAATTTGACTTTACTTACATGAAACTGAATTGAACCTGTTTACTTTGAGAGCAGGGCCCAGATTATTCTCTTCACTACTCTGTAAATCAACCCAAACTTAATGGAAGTTTAAAAAGTCAGGATATATATAAATAGCAAATATGCCTAATATGTAAATGAAAAGGACAAAGTTTAGGGTCAGTCAAAGTCAGTAGCAAGAAATCAAATTGTCCATTAATAAACAGGACATGTGTTTGGTTTTGTGTCTCTGTGTGTCTCTGTTGGACATGTGATGGACTGGAGACAACATGGATGTTGGGTGAACTCTATGTGCGCTGCATTGGGTTTGTGTGCATCAAAAATAGATTCATGGTGTATCCCAAAGCAAGTAATGAAGATTTAGAAAGCTTGCAGAACCATGTCTAGCATGTGTCTTTATGTAATGTGGGATTTTTAGGTGCTGGTCCTTCAATTTTCAATAACAGACTCGTATTCTGCTGTAAAACATTGAAGCCACGTATCTCCCAGAGGTGAAATTATGCCAGGGCTGAGCCCCAGCACATAAAGCAGGACTGCATCATAAGACAAACCAAAGGCAATTTACATTTTTCATGACTTTTGGTTGTAAATTATAAAAATAAAATGTTTTAACCTTTAAAATGGTGATGGAAAGTAATTTAGGTTTCATTTTCTTGCAGTGGAATACAAGAAACCACCAGTTTTCAAACTTTTCTCTCTTGCTGTTGTCTTTTATCTGTGAGATGACATTTAAGTTGACTCCCAGATCATAGACTGGGTAAAGATTTTGACTAAAAAGAAACTGGACAGTGTTTACTCAGTTCAAACTCTAAAATACACCTCGTTGTCAAACCTTGATTGAGTCGTTGAAAGGACAGTTTCTATATGGCACGCTTATTGGCATTTGAAAATTTGTATTAAACCAAAATGAAGAAAAGAATTATGTAATCAACATTCATATGTTCATTCATACACATTGAAAGATGTTTTATTTATCTTTAAATAAGAACAGACACTTTAAAAAAGCAGCAAGCTCGCCCTCTAAGGCAGTGGTCCCCAACCCCCGGGCCGCAGACCAATTGGTACCAGGCCGCGCAAGAAATAATTAAATACTTCCGTTTTATGTATTATTTGAGTCTGGAGGATCTTTTATTTAGAAAATCTTTTAACCGGATTCTCTCGGTTACTTGCGCGCCAACACTGAGGCCACAAGCAGCAAAGTGAGTAGAAACAGATCAGATGTCTTTGGAAAGTTTCTTTGCAAAGGGGAAAAGGCCCAGAGAAGAGACAGGAGAATGGATTTATCCCGGACCGGTAGGTGAGTCCCACATTACAAGCCGCTCTGCGTAACATGCGGCGACCGGCTGCTAATGAGGCAATGAAGCTTCAAGCTGCTTCACCACGTAGAGACCAAGCAGGCTGTGGATATAAGCAACACTTCAGGTGTTATTGTCTCCCATCACTCCCAGATGAAACCGTCTGGTTGCAGAGAAACAAGCTCAGGGCTCCGTTAGTCAGTATTGTGAGTTAAAATTTTCACGAGAGTAAAATGTTCGTTTTTGTGGCGCTTCTGTATCTTATTTTGAAGGGATATGTAAACGTTACCATAGTGACCAGAGTCAGAGCGTTTGGGCAGTGGTCAAGAGGAGAGGAGTAGAGCTTGTGAGTCTTAAGTCTGGTTTAGACGGCAAGATTTAAGAATGTCGGCTGATTCTCCAAACCTCTGTGACCACAGAGCTGATAAAAGTCCAACAGGTTTGATCGGTTCGTGTGTCCAAGGCAGGAGCAACACGAACCGATTCCAGTCACGAACATCCCGATTCCAGAGGATAATCCAGTAAAACTCCCAACATAGCAAACGGGAATTTAGAATAACCAAACACGGATGACGATGTAGAAGGAATAGTGATAGTTTGTGGAGTCATTTAAGAGATAAAAGACGTAACAAAAAGAAAAGGCTGTGGATAAAAGACGACGGGAGCAGCAGCTCTATTTGCTGCACTATGATTTGGATGTGACTATGTTTTTTCATAGTTAACATTTTTAACTGAATAAACATAAACATATATAATAACGACCTTTATGATAATATACATTTCCACATATCATCTCCGATATCCACCAGACTCTCAGTTGCTCGATATGTCAGCTGTTTGGGATTCCCCTCTGTTCTTAGGTCACCGTGCTTTCTGATTGGCTTCCTGTCACATTCAGCAGGTCGTATTCTCATCCCCAGTCAGGAAAACCTCACAGGCTGCGATAAAAGGGCCAAGACAACCCAAACTGGGCATATTCAGGATTTAGCGGGAACCGTCAGATAAGGCTTATTTATGCCTTATCTGACGGTTCAACCCCCCACACCCCCCGGGGCTGCAGCAAAATTTCCAAGTCTTGACCGGTCCGCTGTAATAAAAAGGTTGGGGACCACTGGTCTAAGGCACTTTTCACATTTGATAGTCCAGTAGACTCGGTTTGATTGGAGACCACACTGCACTGTCAAACTATCCAAACTAATTGAAAAACCTGTTGGTGGCGCTGCACCAAGAACCACTGAAGGAAACGACATAAAAAAAACCTCTGAAGACACTGAACACAACTTTCTTCTTCATGAAATATAAACATAAATGGAGCTGCTTCAGACTTTAGAACTTATCTTTGGTAAAAAAAAACAACAAAAAAAAACAACATCAACCTGGGGCCATTTTTGGCACTGGCATGAGACTCATGTATTTGTTTTGGTTGTATTTACCATCCCGATTCCAGAATGCCGTGCACAATAGTCCACTTTCTGGTTTTGGAGCAGTCTCCTGTCTGCCATCGAACCACGCCACAGCTCACTTCAACCGAACCGAGAGCCAGCAGCAGTTTGCAAACACCTGAGCCGTTTTCGTACTGCAAGGAACGGAACGGTTCGGAACGGAACGGTTCCACCCATACTGCAGCCCTGTTGTGTTTGCATATACACCGAGGACGCCATCGAAGCTGTACCTGCCGTCATTATTTTTGAAACTGAACAATGGTTTCGATGTAGCGGCCGAAGCCTTTTCCTCAGAGATGCGGCGGAAAACTTTCTCTTTCCTTGTTGACCGATTTAGCTCATTCTGTACTCGTTCATCAGCGAGTAAGCGGAGGAAAAAAAAACCCTCATCATTAGACCAGGTGATTGCACTATATTGAGACGAATCCATTGGTAATTAAACTAATAATACAAATATTGAAAAGAGCACTCTTTACAAAATAAAATAGAGTTTAGTGAGAGCCAGCTGTCAACGGAAAATCAACGACTGACTCCATAACAACCAGCGGCCAATCAGCTGCTGGTTCTAAGCAGAACCGCTTGGCCGGCCCGATTGGAACCACAGCTCTTGTGGTTCCAAGGTGCCGGGTGGAACCGGTCGGAAGTTGTAATGCAAACACGGTCGGAACCGTTCCGTTCTGTACCGTTCCCTGCAGTGCGAAAACGCCTCTGGTGGAACTGCATATCTGCTCTGTTCATTATGCTACTTCTTAGAGCAACAATGGTAAAAACGTTGTTAAAGGGTTAATAGAGGAGAAATGCTGTGTTGACTTCCTGAAGGCAGCGTTTCAGAAAGAGCAGGAGTTTTTAAAGAGACAGAGGGTTTGATGTATGTAGCTCTTTTTATAACAGCTGGCGGTAACTTAGTTGCTTGACTGTGCCATAAAATACATGGTACTGCCAGTTTAAACGATTTGTGTTCTATCACTTTCTTCAGTAAAGTGTTATGTTTATTTTTTATCGATATAAATCGATAGAGACAGACTTTGGATGGAACTTGTGTGATACTCAGGGTCACTCAGGTCACTAATCCAGTGACTCAAAGGACTCAGAAACTCAACTACCCCAACTTCTAGTCATATAGAATTAAGAAAACATATGGAAACACTGTTTTGCCACATGACTTTTGTCCTATTTAAATGAGTTATTGGGTGCCAAACACATAATCAGCAAATGCCTTTTTTCAAATTTGTTTCCACTGTGCACTCTACCAACCTGGCAGAAGGAAGGACCTGGTGATAAACTGAAAATAGCCCACAGAAAACATTTTGCTCTGTGAATTACATGAGGAACAGGTGTGTTCTGGCTAGACTGTCTGGGGTCTGGAGGCCAGGCCTGCAGGTGCATGGAGGGGACAACCGAGATGGAGGCCAAGCAAACAGAGAATAGGATTAAAGGGAAGATGAGAATCAAAGGGAAATACAACGCAGGATACGGTGAGCCCTCGCTAATAATAATAACTGCTAATGTTTGGTTGTCAGAAATGAGCTTTACAGTTCACAGACATGAACTCTGCTCTGAAACTGCTGTGTAAACTCCAGCTAAGCTCATTTTGCTTGTTTTATGTCAAATATTTTGAATGAACTGTCATTATTTTGAAGACATTAGTGTTTCACTTTATCGTTAGTGTTTTTATGTGCATGTGTTGATCAAAAATGCCAAGTTTTGTTGATCATGATTGATTTGCAAAAGCAATGAAAATGGTTGGTAGTTTATTATGCTGCATTAATGAAGATGAACTCATTCAGATGTTTTGCTCACCATGTGAAAGGCGGGCCGGATGAAACAGCCAATCACATCACTCACTGTAAATTCCAAGCACACACAGAGACTAAATGACTGGATGAATACCTCTAACACAATCAGTGCAAACTGTTGGGCTTTTATCAAATGTGCATTCAAAACACACACCTCGTTCCAATTTTATTAGCGACTTAAAAGTGTGTCATAGAACACATTCCAGACTCCCCCCCCTCTTTTCACTCAAGCTTGATAAATGACTCTTGGTGCGGAGAAAAAGCACTTTCTGCGCTCTAAACAGATTACTAATACTTAGGGTAAATAGCAGCAGCGGAGGTTAAAAAAAATGGAGGATTGCTTTTTAATAGAGCTTCCTGGAAACTGCGTGGTCATGTGATGCAACAGTTTCTTTTCCCGTCACTTATTGAAGAGAAGTGAATGAATGAGATTAGGGGTGTAACACAGTTACGCCGGCGTGTGGGAGTTTGTGTCTGCGTGAAATTGTCAAAAGAACAAGTGGAGGGTAATATCATAAAGCGGCAGTGAGAGAGAGGCTCAATCTGATATTTGCAAATTGGTTTAAGACATCTAATATTCACTCCCAACGCTTATTTATGTTAAACCATAAACATTTTTGAAGAGTGCATGTTTCCTAGCACAACAAATACAGTGCTGGAAATAAGTAATTGCTCCTCAACAAATTTCTTTCATATTTGCTTTTTTTGTGTCAGACTTAAATGTTTCAGATTGTCAAACCATTTTTAAGTGGCAGTATAATGTAAAATCGACGTTTTTTGAGCTTTACAAAAAGATACCTGAAGTGTTGCTTTGATTCTTGAATGTTTGAGAAATCCTTTAATCTCCATGGAACCATTCTGATGTGCAACGCCTGGTTGGACCCATCTATGCCTTCGAAGCGCAGCTCCTGATCAAACTTCACCTGACAGAGCACCTCCTCTCAGTTACTACAGACTAGCCAGCAGCAATTAGCAAACACCTAGTAGAACTGCTGAGCTCATTATAAAGGCTCAGCAACTCCTCTAAAGCTTCTATAAAGTATAAACTTTGTTAATCGAGGCGCCATGTTGTAACGATTTAGGGAAGGCGGAGTTTCAGAAAGAGGAAGTGTTTCTTAAAGAGACAGAGGCCCAATTTAAAGACGTTAACATGCGAAGTCAAATTTCTTTTAAGTAATAATTGATATATACAACTGAAAGTTAGATAATTACTTGATTGTGCTATAAAATTGCACAAAACTGAGGTTGGGAAAAACATAATACTGGTCCATTAATATTAGGTGAATATGACTTGAATAAATTTTAAAAAGTTGATCATTTCATTTATTGCTCGAGAAAAAGCTACTCAAAATATGTAAAAAAAAGCAATTTAAGTCCAAACTTAGTCATTTTTTGTGCTTCCATTAACCATTACCATATTTATTGTCATCAAATATTTTGAGACAAATTCCAATCTCTTACATTGCTTTTGTTTTTGTGTTTTTTGTTTGTTTTGGGGCTGGAGGGGGGCAGGGGGGGCAGCCACATTGGAGGATTTTCAAGCAGCCTATCTGAGGTCATACCACATCATCTCATGAGGATTTAAGTTCAGACTTTGACTAGGCCACTGTGAAGCCTTTATTTATTCATTTATTTTCAACCCTTCAGATTGGGACTTCTGATTTAGATCAGAGTCCTGTTGTGTAACCCAGGTGTGCAGAAGTTTAAAGTCCAGCTTTCATTTGTATTTACAGTATTTTAGATTCATTGTCTGTGTCCACAAATGTGGACAAAAAAAATGTGACTCTTAAAAAAGAAAAAAAAAACACATGTAAGGTTAAACTTCTACCAAAATGAGTATTTGAATGATGACTCTTATGCCTGTTGTGATGTCACCAATCCAAACACATCCTTTGTTGGCTGCTTCTTCTGTTCACTGTTTAAAAAACTTTATATTTTAACTCCTGTAAGGGATTATGGGGATGGATAGATTTTTGTTGTTAGTCTGAGAAAAACAAAAGACCTTTGGAAAATTGGGCTGCTTGATTTTAGAAAAACAAATAATCACTGAATATTGCAGCAAAAATATTGATTATCATTAAGTCATGCGTTTATTGACCCTTTTTGTCTTCTCTTATGAGCTTTAGCATTATTGCTACCTTGTACACATCCAGTGTTCATCGAGTGAAGGTTCATCCAACTGGCCAACAGACGTAGCATTAGCATTCTGCATTTACATTCACACCATGTGCTCATATCTATTATATTCCTAGAAAATCCTTCCATCCATTTTCTTTACACCTTTATCCCTCAGTGGGGTCGGGAGGGTTGCTGGTGCCTCTCCAGCTAACGTTCCAGGCGAGAGGCGGGGTCACCTGGACAGGTCGCCAGTCTGTCACAGGGCAACGCAGAGACACACAGGACACACAACCATGCACACACACACTCACACCTAGGGAGAATTTAGACAGACCAATTAACCTGACAGTCATGGTTCTGGACTGTGGGAGGAAACCGGAGTACCCAGAGAAAACCCACCATGCACAGGGAGAACATGGAGACTCCATGCAGAAAGACGGGGGCCGGGAATCGAACCCAGAACATTCTTGCTGCAAGGCAACAGCTCTACCAACTGCACCACTGTGCAGCCCATTCCTAGAAAATATGAAATCAAAACAGTCCCAACCAAGTGTGATGTTGCAAAAATAGATACTATAATAAAATATGTGATTCCATATATAGTGAAGCTTAACCCAGGTAAATTTAATGTTGAACCATAATAGAGTTCATAATAAGATAAAATGGCTCCAGCAGGTTGAAGCAGTAAAATGGAGGATGAGATGGAAGGTGGCTACGCTCCTGTTTCTTCTTTTTCAAGGTCTTAGTTTTTTCCCATCACTTTTACTTGTTGATATGACATCACTGCAGCGCAGAGCTCTGTCAGTGTTAACTGTTGGCTCAGTAACACCACAGTAGAAGGAAAACTGGCAGCCATTAGCTACGGAGCTGTTCCCTGTGTGACAAATGAGTTTGAAATTGGCACTCAGGACCCTTGGCCAGTCATCGGTATGTGATGGGGTCTGATGTTCTTCAGGGTTTTCCTTTGGACGCGATCTAACATGTCAGTTTTACAAAAGCCACTGTGAAGTAGAAGCTCCTGTCTTGCCAAATTAAAATCTGGGTTTTATTAAGGCCAGATGGAAATTTCAAAATGAGAGTTACATTTTTGATGGTTCAAAATCTTGGCTCTCTGTGTGGAGTCATTTCATTTAATTAAGAATGCTCAGTTAATCATACTATGTGCAACACTACATTTCTCTTTCATTAGTTACATTATGTCAAAGTCTCTGGCTGTAGTGGTTCATATAGACCTGTGTTTAGGTTGCTGAAGCTTTTTTTGGGGGTGTTGCTGATGCTGTACCTGTTCGTCATGGTGGAGTGAGATCAGAGCTGAACGGGAAAGTTTTGAATTTACCAGTGAACACGTTCCAATTTTCTTTTGGTTGGTAAAGGCCGAACACAGCCGCCTAGTCCTACAAGTGGCTGAACTCACGTCCAAGAAGCTCAAAGAACAGGTGCAGGACTTTTCCTCCAACGTGGTTTGGAATCTGTTCCGTTTCTTGTCTGTGTTTTCAGGTCATGTAACGTTCACGGACGATCCGATTCTTCTCAACTGCTCCTCTTTACCCTGAACAACAGGACGCAAGTCTCAGTTAGTGAAAGTCGTATTTCAGTTTTCTTACAACTTAGCTTGCTTATAATGCTCACTGTACACACTGCAGTAACTCTTGTAATTCTGTCTAATTTAATTTAAACATATATTTGTTTACTCTGCGAATTAATAAAACGGTAGTTTGTTTTCGTCACATGTCAAAGCGGCTCTTTGACACAACGCTGGTTTCATGCAGCAGCAGAGAGGATGAGGAGGGTCATGATGCAATCTTCTAAACAATTAAAAGTAAAACTGCATTATGGACAATGGCTTCTTCTCAGAAAAATTTACATTTTCAAAAATGGATCATTTGAACGGCTTAGAAGGGAACGAATCCTAAAGATCCGGTTCCCTTCAAAGAGCCTTAAATCCCATCTCTAGTGCTTTAGAGCCAGAGACTAACATTCAGCTTTTATTATGGCCTCAAATTATACTCTGGTTTTTGGTCATGGATTTGAGTTTTCCTTTGATTTTCAACAAACAATTTGAAGAAGTTATGTAACACCAGCAAAGCCTCAAAATGTTAGGCTGTGCTGACATGAAATACTCTCATGTTATCAGAAAAGACTTCAGCTAAATTAGTGCAGTCAGTAAATTAAACTGAACTAAAGGTGACACTGAAACACACTGCCAAACAAACACACACACACACACACCCCTTAGTTGAAATTCTGTAATTTCGTTGCAGAACACTCCAATGTTTTGTCCCATAAAGGAGAAACACAAACCGAGTAAAGGAACAAACATGCAGAGGAATCCACTTTCATGCTCCTTTCCCTCAGGAGTGAAGCTGATACAAACATAAAAGTAGAAAAATTCATATTGGATTCTCAAAATACCTCTGTTCTCCTGTGGGTGAGTAAACATTAGCATTCTGGTGATTCTCTGTAATATCCTAATCTGCTGTGTGTCACTGTGCTTCTTTTACTGTTCAAACGGTTTCACAGTCAACAAGGGGGAGGCTGCTTGTGGAAACAGGCTGTTTTCTGAAACGGTGTGAAAAAGTATTTACCGTTTCAGATTTCTACTGTCTTTACCTCTTTGTCACTTAAACGCTGATAATTCAACTACTCAGCAAACAATATCTTTTTGGCAACGATAACTTGAATCAAACCAAAACACTGTTTATGACAGCAGCTGCGTTTCCATTGACCACATTATTTCACAATTTGACATTTTGAAAATAAGTTTGTGCCCCGTGATGGACTGGCGACCTGTCCTGAGTGTACGCTCCCCCTGCCCCTGTTGACCGCTGGAAACAGGCACCAGTAGCCCTTGTGTAAATGGGATAAGTGGGAAAAGATAATAGATGGATGGAAAAATAAATTAGCATAATGGAAATACGGCAATTTTTACGGAAAAACTTTATTCACATGATCAACAATCACTGGCCTTTAATAAATAAATATATCTGAAATCTATGAATACAGGTAAGACTAACCCATTTAATGGGAATTAGGCCCCACCCACATGGAAAATACTCTTTAGCCTTCCTGTAATTTGGACTATGATTTATACATAATTGTTTCCCATGTGCACAGAAATTCTAAATTCCTCATTGATTCTGCTGCTGACTCCCTCCTGCTGCACCTTCTTCATGTTTGCTGCTCTGTAACATTAACAGCCTTGTCAGTTGACACCCATTAAAACACCAGTGAGCTCCACAGTGGCTTTTATTTGACTGGAGGTGTTTACTGCGTGACCTTCTCTTTGACCTCGTATTTCTCACATTCATCAGTTGTTTAGAAAATCCAAAAACGAGTCTATAAGTGCCCTCGTCCAAAACTCCATCAAGAACGCTGAGTCTTTTACTTTAATGCATGTCCCTGCCGTTAACATTGAGCAAGAAAGTCTTCAGTCTAGGCTCTACAGAAAGTAACACAGAACCTTTAGCAACACTTTGATTAGAAATAGAGATCCATCATCTGCTGTTGTTAATGATTGCAAATGTCTGGCTGTTTGTGTTTGATTGCTCTTTATTGAAATGGCCTTTCCTGCTGTTCAGAAATCGCTGGCAAAGATTTTTATGTTGTTGTTCTGTAGCTACATTATGAGACCAGAGTAATCCATGTTGGTCCCGTGTCATCAATTATCTGCAGACACTTGGCGGAAAAGAAATAACACAATAATTATGAATTGGTGTGTAGCCTATTGCTTTTGAAAAGTATTTATTCTCATTTAACTTCTTTACAAATAATAGAGTCACAAGCTGAAATGTAAAGGCATATCCCAAAATATTAAAATGTCAAAAAAAATATTCTACATTTTTCGTCATTCTTGTCAGAAACAAAACTCGTAGTGTGTAGATTCATCACACATACAGTGAAATGTCTAACGTGGTTTTTCACAACACCTACAATCTAAATGTAACCTAAAATAGACTTTTACATTATGAGAGTGCTGGAGATTTAGAAGCTAATCATTCACATATTTGTTTGCAGCTGTACAAAAATGACTGAATATTGGGAAAAAATTGGATCAACATTGACTAAAATTCTGGGTAAGCAATTCCAAATACTTGCCTAGTGATGCGTTTGGGGAATATTTCAGATGTGGTGAGGAAAGAAGACGTGTTTCTGACTGAGGTGATCCTGGCTGTGAACAATGAGGCAAAAACAAAAATATGGCTGGAGTTAGACCTGAATAATCAAGAGGACTGGGTCAACTTTGTGGAGGAAAATCTCAATAATGGAAAAAAATAAGGTTTTAGGTAATACGAATTAATTTTGTTTTAGTTACTTCTTAAACTTTTTATATTTGTTTTTTAGTTTTAATTCTTTTTATTGACAGTTTCTGTAGTTAAGTCATTTTAACCTTGTTTGCATAACCTTCATCTGTTTTTAGCAGGGCAAACTGAGCATTGTTCAGTATATATATATATATATATATATATATATATATATATATATATATATATATATATATATATATATATATATATATCTCCACACTTGTGGAATTTAAGTTACCATTGACCAATGGTCAGCAAATAATTTGATTGCAAAAGATGTTTCCATCATTTTGAAGGTATAAATAATGTTTGACATATTAATACAAATTAGGAACATAACTTTTTAACATTTCTTTCTACTGGACTCCATAAACTCAACATCTGGTTCTATAAAGCATCCATCGCTCCAACAGTTCTGTCCGTGATACGTGCTGGATGATGTAACCACTACAGTGATGGGACCCACTTTGTTTCTGCGGATAATTTACTTAAAGGCGCATTAAACTTCATAATCGAATGGATGTGTGAAGAGATGAATGGAGCGAAGAGCAAAAAAAACAGGCGGAGGGTGAATGAATGTTGACTGAGGTGAATGAGCAACACAGAGGATGGAGAGAGGCGAGTTTTAACGTGGACTAAAGTGAGAAATCTTCTAGAGTTGAGAAGTAAAAGACAAGGTGAGTATAAAACAGTTAAAAGAGAAAAAAAAATAAAGAGCTACGGTGGAGGGCTTTGAGCGCGCGGCAGAGATAGTGAAGCAAAGTGATATTACATAAACTAATTATAACAGATCCTTCTTCCTGCACTCTCGTTGGTTCGGTCTATATCCATCCATCTCTTCTGCCGGTCATCCTCTCAATCTCTCCGTCTTTCCCGGAATATTAGCGTGATGTTTTCCCGCCGACGGCGAGTGGCGTTGCTTCCCGCAGGCTCTTTAAGCTGAAACTGGATACATGTACATCTAATCGCCAAGCTTTTAACTAACAGGGCGATGGGGTTGCCAGGTGCGTAAAGTATCTCTCAGTTGGCACACTCGCTGTGTATCTGTGTGTGTGTGTGCAGAAGTGTGTGAGTTGGGAGCAAAGCGTTTAGCGGTCAGGTCATTCACTGGGCCTCTCTAGTTTCACTCTGTAGGACTTTGTGCCTTTTGCCATTTGTGTTGGTGTGTTTCCCAGGAGTGATTTTACATTTCTGGAAACATCCCAGTACTGTTTTCATCTGGGAAATGGATGACAAAATAAGCAAGTTATTGCAGCCAAATATTGCAGCCTATGTCATATTTTATGGTTAACAACAGCTAATGGTTTGCAGCAGCTAATGTATCATCTTGGACAATGAGGTGTCGGTTTCTCCGTTTTAGAGCCTTTTATAACTTTAAATCCAAATGAGCTGCTGCTGGCCACGCCTCCCCCACACTCAGTGTTTACACTCACATGTGAAAATGACTGCAAACAGATGTGCAAGTAAAAAAAAAAAACATACATCTTTGAAAAGCAGAAGTGGAGCTTCCTACACAACCAACAATAATGCAGCAAGTGGTTTCTGGATGGTAAATCAATGGTAAAACTCTTGTCTTTCCCAGCATCCATTGTGTAGTGCATACAGAGGTAAAACCAGCTGATCAAACATGCTGGAACTCAGCTAGGGTTGCTAAGTAACGGGCAGTACTTGCTGATTTGCGACATTACAATCCAGCGGTTTCTGAAACAACTCATTTTTCAGACACCAAAAAACATCAACTTATTCCCAAAAACTGCCTGGATATTTTTTAAGCACTTAGTCTGTTTTTAGAAGCAGTAGGAACAGAAACAGAAGTCCAAAACATGCAGAATGTACATTTAGCATAATATGTTTGCTTTAAAGTTTTGCCAATGCTTTCATTTACTGTATGTCTCGCCTTAATGCAGGGTCTGAGCTTTAAAAATATTACATAAAGAAAGAAAATGACCCTTTGATAAACATCAGGTCATGTTTGGTAACAATCTGCACCTGTGTGTATCTTAAAATGAGTCCGTTTCATTGTGTACTGTGTGCTCACACACCTTCAAAGTTCATAGATATGCAACCAAGAAATTGAGTATTGCTACTCTCTTAAACAAGTGTGTGTGTGTGTGTGTGTGTGTATGTGGGCGTGTGTGTGTAGAACTTTTATAGCTATCTACCAGCAGCAGCACTGCTTAACAGAAACCTTTCATATATTTCAAGGTTATAAATAATTCACAAAGGAAAAAGTTTATGCTCCCGTTTTATTTTTTCAGTATACAAACACATACCAGAACATAATATGCTCATGATCACAAGCACCTCCACACACACGCACACACCTGCATGTATGTATAATTTTATTAGAGACGCTGGTTTTGCATCTTACACATCAGAAGCAAAAAAATGAAAAAAATGAACAGTCTATTTTCAACAATCAAAGTGCACATACTTATAATTTCATGCCTGTTCCTGCTGCAAGAAATACTTAATGGAAAACCTGCACTGGCAAAGTGTGAATCACAATAAGTATACTCAGTTCTCCCATTTCTGTTTCTGAATATCAATATAAATGTATATGCAGACGCTAAATGGGGAATTTCATTAGCATAATGAACAGCAGAGGCAAGAAGGGAGAGTTTTGTTGTTAAAATGGCCATAATTTATTGAATTTGCAAACAACACAAACTTTAGATGCATTTAATTGCATGCATAGATGCATATGTATATTTTAACATTATCTGCAGACTAATGTCTGTTCTATCAGATATTTCTGTGCTGATATTTTGTATAAACAAAGGACTTTCTATTGCTTCAGGGCTCTCATAAAGCTCCTGGGTTATTTTTTAAAGGGTTAGTACTGTTTTCATCTGGGAAATGGATGACAAAATAAACAATTTATGGCAGTCAAATACTGCCTATGTCATATTTTACGGTTGGCAATGCTAATGGTTAGCAACAGTTAATCTAGCCAGGCTAGCCAGGAAGGTCATCTTGGAAAGCTGCTTCTCTCAGCTCTGGAGTTGGTCTGCTACCTCTTCTCTCACTCAAAGGCGTCAGCTAACATCAGGTTGTCGATGGAACAAATAATCCGGTGCTGACATCACATGTGTGATGATTGTTAGTGTTTGGCCGTGCAGCGGATGAAAGATGACTTCTATTAGAGAAGTTTGATTTTTACGTTCGTTCAGATGACTTTTACTTGAGGGTTTTTAATAAGCCCAAATGCTACAACGTGTTGAGTTGCAGAGGAGAAAGACAGCTTTGAGGTCAGCTGTTGCCACTATCCCTGCCAATACGGAGGAACAATCTGGTCAACGTCCACGTGTGTCCATACTTGCTTTAACATGGTTCCCAGTCGACATTGTCTTGTGTTTTATTAATTTTATATTCCAATAAAGTGTTTAAAAGTAGCTCGACCTCTGCCTGTCCACACAAAGAGCCTCTTGATTCCATTTTTAATTTCCAACAGGAAGTCGGTTGTTTTGAATCTTTGTGATTGGCTGACAGGTTTTAGCTTTGCACTACACTGCCACCTATATGTAGTAACTCAGTGGGTTCATGTGGATAAACACTTTTCTTAAACCAATCCTGTGAGTACAATATCCTTTTTTCAAGCAATGTGATGGAGATACTAGTTTTTGTAAAGACCCAGCTACGTGTGGACAAGGACTTTGATGCAGGCCGTCTCTCTGTCTGAAGAAAAAGAAGGGATCGTCTCCACACTGATGGGGAGCCTCAGATTTTGCCTTGATTGCTTGAATGCATCATGTAGATCATTTAAGTGCATGTGGTCCCATATTTATGCACTGTCAACAAGATTTCATCTTCTAGAATTTGGAAATATTTAGACCGTTTTATTTTCAGCTACATACCCACTGTGTCTTTTTCATGCGTTAAAAATGTTTAGAGATGAGTACTTTGTACGGGACGAGCTGAAACTAAAATATTATTTTTGACTCGGCTTACTGTGAGCATGGAATGCATCAGTCTGATTTTTTTTAAATGTTCCCATGTAAAAGACAGTAATTGGCTGCTGTAATAAAACCAGGACCTTTCTGCTCGATAATGACTATAGTATTAGCTTAAAGAATACATTATTGGGCGTCATTTTCAGGTGATTCTTGGACTCTTGATATGTAGTGACCTTTACAAAAGGCCTAAATTAATTTGAATAGCTGGAGGCCTACTTCACTTTAATGGGCCTATTATTGGTAATGTGACATTGCCATATACCCTCAACTGACTGAAATGCTCAAGTGCAATAAATCCTGTTAAAGGCAATAAACAAATACTGCCATGAGTTAAGATAATGTAATGTTTTCATTGCATTTTAACACAGGTGTCTCCGGTTCCCCCTCCTTCCTCTATTTACCCTCAAAGGAATAATAGGACAATAGCATTAACTCCCCATCTTGTGAGATTTAATTATTGATTTTTTTATTAGCTTTACATCATGTTATAATGTTAGTCCCTCATCAGAAACATACCTGGAGTGATGCCTTGATTCTTTCATGTTTGACAAGCCCTTGAATTTCCCTTGGCAACTATTCAAGGATGCATAAATACTTGCTCCCACAAAGCCCTACCTATTTCCTCAAAGCTGCTCCTTGGAGCTGCAGTCTCCAGCCAAGCTCCCATCTCAAAGAGCGCCCCTTCCTCACAACTCTTCCTCAGCTCCTCTAGACTAGTGGCGGCAGCAATTAACAAACATCTATCTGGTGGGACTGTGCTTGGGCTGCGCTCCTTATATGAGCTTCTCCTAAGAACTCTTGTAATATGGATGAACAGTCCATGTCCATAGCAAACAAATTGGTTTCCAATCTCCTAATTGGTGAAAAACAAATTTGTAATTTAGTTCCAATATAAGTTCAGCTGTTCAGTGAAAACTTCACGGGGAGAAAGTTGTGAAGAAGTCTAAAGCAGTATTCCAAGCTTTGAACATGTCACAGAGCTCTGCTCAATACGTTATCAGAAACGGGGAAAAAGAAGAGCATGGCACAACTGCATACCTACAAAAGATAAGGCTCTCTATTAAACTGACCAATAGGGTAATAGGCAGTTATAGTTTCCTACAGACCAGATGGGGTCACAGCAGAAGAAGATACTCTGGTTGCTCCAGACTAAACATGGATCTTTGGTCCACATTCAAGGAGCTTTATGCAGTGGAAAACTATCATTGCACATACCCATAAAGATACCTTGCCCATGGTGAAAACCAGTGGTGGAGAAAGTACTCAAAAAATGTACTTAAGTAAAAAAGTACTGGCTTTTAAAAATACTTAAGTATTAAAAGTAAAAGTACTTGCTGAATGCATTACCTAATCGCTAATATCATTAAGTGTGCCGATCGTATTTAATTTTAATACATCAGAAATGTGCCATTTTAATTAACACTACCACAGATTAAACATGTTCTTATTCTCTGTAACAGTTTAGACTTAGATATGTGATTCTATGGATCATAATTTCAGGGATGGAAACATTTTGTCTCCTGTCCTAACATAACATGAACTTCATTAGTGGCATTTATTTTGAAAGAAATCCAACAGAAAGGGGATGTAAAGAAGGTGTGGGGGGAGGAAATGCAACCAAGGAGCCATGTAGCAGAGTTGTAGTCAAGACCACTGAACCCAAGACCAGCGCCCCGCGCTAAATGACACAATAAAGTTTACCTATCAAAATTGGTTCTCAGATTGATCTGAAAGATCCACATTCTCATAAAACACCTAGATATTAAATACTTAGAGCTGAAATATATTTAACCAGTATCAATTAAAACTCACTTCATTCTGTTTTGCTTTCATCATTATGCTACAATCCGCAGATGTCTCCTGCCATCCCTAGAAAAATAACGCCCTGGGCGGTTGCCCATATTGCCCATGTCAGAAACCACAACTGTCTGCACCATTAAACCATGAAACATAGCAATTAACGGTAAACAACGTTCAACTATGAACAATGTCCAACGGCGCAACAAGCAAGAAGTAACCAAGCAGAAGGAGGTGACTGTTCTCATCCTCCCTCCTGCTGCCATGTTTGCCACCATGACAGGAGACGAAATCAATCAATGAGCAATGAGCATGCTCTGTGTTCATACATTCAACTTTTACTTATTCCACAATTAAATAAATGTGTGTGTATTATATATATATATATATATATATATATATATATATATATATATATATATATATATATATATATATTTGGGTTGAACGACTACATATTTTTTAAGGTCGACTACATCGTGATAATAGCCGAGTCGATGTCGACTAGTCGCAGTGACGTCATAGTGACGTAAGCGCAAAACCCTTCACA
Source organism: Poecilia reticulata (assembly GCF_904066995.2). Classification (NCBI taxonomy): domain Eukaryota; kingdom Metazoa; phylum Chordata; class Actinopteri; order Cyprinodontiformes; family Poeciliidae; genus Poecilia; species Poecilia reticulata. The sequence continues at coordinate 3,957,990 of NC_088844.1, read as the reverse complement.
ACTACTTGGAGGCTTTATCAGCTATTTTCACGACCAATATTAACCCCTACGCTCCCCTTCTCCCACTTTTACTAAGTCTATTATGCAGAATTAAAAGAGCAATAAATATATCATTCTTCGTGAGCAGCGGAGAAAAGTTTGTTGCACAAAGTCGGGTCTGACTTTTTTTTTCCCAAACACCGGCTCATACTGATGATCTCTGCATAGTTACTCATATCGGAGTCCGATTATCACACTGACCACAATGGTGCTTTTGGAACACAAAAAAACAAACTTATTATGAACGGATCCCGTTTGGTTACAGTTGAATTGAACAAAACCTCCTGCTGCTCCTCCACCTGATGAGCAACAGGAAGCTCTGCTGACTTGGCAGCGGTTCTGAACCGACATGCAGACGGCAGCAGAGATCGCCTCTATCAGACCCTCCGGATGAAGCTTGGACTTAGTTTCCAGATGTAGTCAAACCATATTTTTATAAGAGCGAAAAGCTGCCAGGTTAGAAGCTTCAGTGCGCAGGGTGACGCTGATCAGTTGGGGGTTGAGGGACATTGTGCCACATTGTCGCACATTACTCCAGTAGTCTTTTTTTTTTTTAAGGATTTTTTCGGCACTACTTTATTTGACAGCAATCTGACTGTAAGGGGGCAGAGAGAGCGGAGCGGGGGGAGAGAGGCACGATGGGCCCAGCGAATGGAGGACGGGAGTCGGACTCCTGACTACCGCGGGCTAAGGTCTCTATATGCGGGGCGCCGCGCTAACCACCGCGCCGCACAACGCCCCTATTGCGGGAGCCTATGCTGTAATTTACAGTTTCTCTTTGTTAAATTATTTACATTTTTATACAATTTGAGCTTTCTGACGAACTCACCTAGTCCATCTTCTTTCATTTACTTGGAAAAATCTGTTTTGTCACGTGATTGCGACTAGACGACTGGCACAGAAAAAAGTCATTGCAGAGAAAAGAATCGACTAGTCGACTAATTGGTGCAACCCCTAATATATATATAGCTACTGCAGTTTACACAAGAGCAAAGAACGGCTCTAAGTGAGGCTTCAGTCCTTAGTAAAGATCCGTCCAGAAGAATCGGATCGTTCCTGAATGTCATATCACTAAATTGCACTTTGGTACCAGCGTTGTCCCATATATGCGACACCTCAGTCAAAACCTCCACACAATAATTCAGCGCACGAGTGACAACTTTTTTCATCGCGGATGCAACATGTCTCAATACAGCTAGCTCTGCTAGCATCACGTCCACATAGCTTACCTTTCTTTATGCTTTCCTTCCAAGCAGTGGTGGGAAGTAACGAAGTACAAGTACTTCGTTACTGTACTTAAGTACAGTTTTCGTGTATCTGTACTTTACTTAAGTAGATTTAATAATGGATACTTTCTACTTTTACTCCACTACATTTTACAGTAAGTATCTGTACTTTCTACTTCACTACATTTCTACAAACTGTCTCGTTACTCGTTACATCCAAGTCTCGTTGCTCTTTTCTTCCGTTAAAATGTGAAGTTCAGGGATTTAAGGTGGCGCCGTGAAATCCGAGCAGTAAAATGACTTAGTGTCTGTTGTCACCCATCGGCTCCACCTTTACTCGCACGCGGAGCTCCAGACATGCGCAGTGGTTTCCTCTGAGTGGGAGAAGATGTCTGTCTAATGTCAGTAATATAATAGCTGCATAAATCAAAAGATATGGCGACATGTAAAATCAGCAGCGCTTCGCTTTCACAGACGGTGAGACTTCATCCAACTTTTAGCGTCACTTGGAAGGAAAGCTTAAAGAAAGGTAAGATCTGTGGACGTGATGCTAGCTAAGCTAGCTGTACTGAGACACATGTTGCATCTGCGATGAAAAAAGTTGTCACTCATGGGCTGAATTATTGTGTGGAGGTTTTGACTGAGGTGTCGCAAATATGGTACATTCAGGAACGATCCGATTCTTCTGGACGGATCTTTACTGATTAAATTTATTTCAGCTCTAAGTATTTAATATCTAGTTTTTTATGGGAATGTGGATCTTTCAGATCAATTTGAGAAGCAGTTTTGATAAGTAAAAGTTAATGTTTTTGTGTCGCGTAGCGCAGGGTGCTGGTCTAGACTTGGTCTTGGGTTGGTGGTCTTGACTACAACTCTGCTACTGGCTCCTTGGTTGCCTGTCCTCTCCCACCCACCTTCTTTCCATCCCCTTTATGTTGGATTTCTTTCAAAATAAAAGCCACTAGTGGCAAAAAAAGTGAAGTTCATGTTATGTTAGGACTGGAGACGAGATGTTTATATCCCTGAAATTATGATGGATAGAATCACATGTCTAAGTCTAAACTATGTTACAGAGTAAACATAATAAAAACATGCTTTATCTGTGGCATTGTTCATTAAAATGGCACATTTCTAATGTATTAAAATTAAATACGATCGGTTCACTTAATGATTAGGTAATCCATTCAGCAAGTACTTTTACTTTTAATACTTAAGTATTTTTAATAGCCAGTACTTTTTTACTTTTACTTAAGTACAAATGCTAATGTGGTAGTTTTACTTTTACTTGAGTACATTTTTGTCTGTGTATTTGTACTTTTACTTAAGTAAATTTTTTGAGTACTTTCTCCACCACTGCTTCCAAGTGACCCTAAAAGTTGGATGTAGTTCCACCGTCTGTGAAAGCGAAGCGCTGCTGATTTTACATGTCGCCATATCAATTTATGCAGCTATTATATTACTGAAGATTAGACAGACATCTTCTCCTGCTCAGAGGAAACCACTGCGCATGTCTTCAGCTCCGCGTGCGAGTAAAGGTGGAGCCGATGGGTGACAACAGACACTAAGTCATTTTACTGCTCGGATTTCACGGCGCCACCTTAAATCCCTGAACTTCACATTTTAACGGAAGAAAAGAGCAACGAGACTTGGATGTAACGAGTAACGAGACAGTTTGTAGAAATGTAGTGAAGTAGAAAGTACAGATACTTACTGTAAAATGTAGTGGAGTAAAAGTAGAAAGTATCCATTATTAAATATACTTAAGTAGAGATACATGAAAATCGTACTTAAGTACAGTACTTTCCACCACTGGTGAAAACTGTGGTGTCAGCATCATGCTGTGTGAATGTCTGTCTTCAGCCAAAACAGGGAAAACATAGAGCAACCCTGCAGAAAACCTGGAAGGTCTATTGGTTTTTGCAGATGTATTTTATTTTTTCTGTTCCAGCAGTTCATATGTTCTACTGAATGTAACATTCATGCCTTGGTATGAATCTGTCTTTTTAACAACATCTTGACCTCCATTAAGTTCTGACATTTTACAGTTTCTGACATTCATTCCAATTTTCTGATTGAACACTGTGACACCCAGATCAGAGTGGGTTGAAGACACAATGTGTGATTTATTCATCAAATGTTCTGTGCTAGAAGAAAAGGTTTTTACTCCTTTATAGTTCCTGTATTTGTTTAGGTTTTTGTTTGTGCTAAATATATATAGGATATTCAAATGAAACTTTATGTCAGAGAAAAATTTACCAGAGGCAGTTTTAAAATCTGAAGTCCATGTGATGACATAAATAAATAGATTTATATCAGGCGCCATACCAGCCTCCTTTATACTCATAACAACAAGCTGATATTCTTCTCCTGGATGTTTCAGTTGTGCTGCGTTGTGGTGCAACTCAAAGGCTAAAGCACTTCATACCTGGTGGTGATGGTAAAACACCAATAAGTTATTTATTGATCCTCTGCAAAAAAGAGAAAAAAACGTAGAGGGGCTGACGATGTTCGTAGTTTGGAGCAGAGGTTGCGCTGGAGTTTTTTCGTTGTCCGTCAAAGAAAAAAATCATTTTATTTCCAATTTGTAGTCATCAAACGAAACATTTATTATTTCTCTGCGAGAACGTTTTTGAAATCAGGTAACATTTCACGAAATGACGTGATTAGAAGACGACAGAACTCTGATCGGTTCCTGATCCCTCATCACTTCTCTCAGCGGGGGAAAAGCCCTGCAGAAGCGGATCAGCTGCTGGACGCTCCAAGCCTCTGGTCCGTTAAAGCGTCCAGATCAGAGGTGATCCTCTGACAGATATTGTTCTAATAATGATTAATAATGAGCTCCACGATGTTCTCTGTGCGTAAAGTTGAAACTGTCTGAGCACCAAGTGGTCAGCTGATCACATTCTGGACAGAAACCAGCGAACTGCTGTCTGTTCTTATCAAGACGAGGCTGAGGAGGGAATCTGACATATTAACTAGGTTAAGTTTTTACTGGTTTTGTTTTTAAAACACCATTAACATTAGCAGTGTAACTATATATTGTATATTTTGCGTTTGTCGTCTCATGTGTGATTGATTGGAGCGTAACGGTGGAGCATTTAAGCCCATTTATTGCCCAGCGCTCTGCGCTTGTTTCTGCCTAACAGATCTGCACTTTAATTTCTTTCCTCTCTCAACAATCAGCTGTTATTCCTCTATTTAAACTACAATAAGTAGATCACATTATCTTTAGCTTTTCTCTGTGTGCTCCAAACTCATTAAATATAAACTCATTAGAAGCCTGAACCACCATCAGGCAAATAATTCTGGTCCGACCCGAAATATTGTTACCTGTCAAATTACCTGTCCAAACAGAGCTTCCTAACCAAGGTGTCCATAACTCTTCAACACGCTGTCAGCTCCCGGTCAGAAAGACGCATTTAGTTCAGTGTCCATGAGATGATATTCAGAAAGGATCTTTTATTTGATTGATTTTAGTTTCCTCTGCGATGAACTCTTTGCGTAAAGTCTATCATGTCTCCATGTGCGCCAGTCAAAGGTGTTAATTATAACATGTCAAATGACAGAGGGGCTTAAAAAATAACCAAATATTCAGTTTGGTTATTTTTTTAAATTATATACATATATATAGATGTGCACACACACATTTAAAATTTTGTCCCCCCAGACGTAGTCCTGGCCCCCCCAACTTTAAAAGTCTAGCTCCGCCACTGGTAACGAGTGCTAACTGCTACACCAACATGAACGAAAATACCCGTGCGTTGTGTGAAATGGTGGAAAAAGTCCTATTTCACGGAGTTACCTTTTCAGTATCGTTTTGATATTAAGCAATGATCCGGCGGAAAACAACAGATGACACCGCGGCGGTCCAACAAGACCGAACTCACGGTAAGAAAGCTTTAATAAATAACACGTGGAGCGAGGCCAGTTGCTTTGTTTGTTTCTTACAGAATGCGGTCTGTCGTTTTCTTAAAACAAGTGTAGGGTGAGATTTTGTATTGTAATCTCTATTACATGTGATGTTCAGAACTCTTAAAAATACTCGCATCATCTTTGATTTTTTCAGGCCTGAAAAATGGCCAAGCAGAACCAGCCAGACCTCAGACCACGGTGCCGAGGAGCTCTGAGTCCACCAGGACGAAGAAGAGAGATTCAGTAAGTTATGATTTCACATTTAGTGAATAGTGAACACTCACATATTTGTAAGGAAAACTGATCTTCCCGTTATTTTATTTATTTTGTTGTAACTCAGTACAGCAAGGCAGAGTGTGGAAAGCAGTAAAGATCTACAAAATGGCGGACGGAGGACGAAGTCATGAAGCCGGTATGTATAATCACTGCGTTGATTCCCGACTGTAGAATGGTTGGTTGAGAATAATTTTAACTTATTTACTTACGTATTTTTGAGAAAGCGATATATCTGCTACGATATTTTTTTAATTTTACATTTATTTCCACAGACTCCACAGAATGAGAGTCACATTTGTGTCCATCAGACTCTTCAGGAACGTTCTGATGTCTGTGATGAGGACAGAGATGCAACTGTGTGTGACTATCTACTATTTTAGAATGTTGATGATATTTTATGCTTCAACATTGTTTATGTACATAATGTAATTATGCTATGTATTGAAAATGCACAAAAATGTTTTCCAGCTGCATCCAGGACCTACTGCCAGTCATCCAGATGTAGCTAAAGAAAGAAGCAGGTCAGATTTATTACTAATCTAGAGATGTCACAATTCTTTGAATGATTAAAGTAATGTGATTTATTAAAATCCATCAAAGCAAATTATCTGCCTCAAAGTTTGTTGAATTATATTTTACTATTTATAACCAACTGCTTTTAATTCTTTTTTTCTTCCAATTGTTTCCAAGTGTTTTCTCTTTTTCATTAAAGTTTTTATTTTTTGTAAGAATGTATTAATGTGTTTGTTTGTTTTAATGTCTTATGTGAGCATACTAAGCTGGAAGTTGCCAAACAATTTCACTGTATTTCATAATGATTGTCTGTTCAGTGTTAACAGCTGGTGGAGGAAGGCAGAGAGTCCTGGCAGCAGAGGAGGAGGCGGAGTCAGGATGGACCCCAAGTTCCTCCAACCAGGAGTCAGTGACATCAGGACTACAAGACAGGAAGAGACGTCAGGTCTACGCTACAGGAGAGACGTCAGGTCTACGCTACAGGAGAGACGTCAGGTCTACGCTACAGGAGAGACGTCAGGTCTACGCTACAGGAGAGACGTCAGGTCTAAGTTACAGGAGAGACGTCAGGTCTACGCTACAGGAGAGACGTCAGGTCTAAGTTACAGGAGAGACGTCAGGTCTAAGTTACAGGAGAGACGTCAGGTCTACGCTACAGGAGAGACGTCAGGTCTAAGTTACAGGAGAGACGTCAGGTCTACGCTACAGGAGAGACGTCAGGTCTAAGTTACAGGAGAGACGTCAGGTCTACGCTACAGGAGAGACGTCAGGTCTAAGTTACAGGAGAGACGTCAGGTCTAAGTTACAGGAGAGACGTCAGGTCTACGCTACAGGAGAGACGTCAGGTCTAAGTTACAGGAGAGACGTCAGGTCTACGCTACAGGAGAGACGTCAGGTCTAAGCTACAGGAGAGACGTCAGGTCTACGCTACAGGAGAGACGTCAGGTCTACGCTACAGGAGAGACGTCAGGTCTACGCTACAGGAGAGACGTCAGGTCTACGCTACAGGAGAGACGTCAGGTCTACGCTACAGGAGAGACGTCAGGTCTAAGTTACAGGAGAGACGTCAGGTCTACGCTACAGGAGAGACGTCAAGTCTAAGTTACAGGAGAGACGTCAGGTCTAAGTTACAGGAGAGACGTCAGGTCTACGCTACAGGAGAGACGTCAGGTCTAAGTTACAGGAGAGACGTCAGGTCTACGCTACAGGAGAGACGTCAGGTCTAAGTTACAGGAGAGACGTCAGGTCTACGCTACAGGAGAGACGTCAGGTCTACGTTACAGGAGAGACGTCAGGTCTAAGCTACAGGAGAGACGTCAGGTCTAAGTTACAGGAGAGACGTCAGGTCTACGCTACAGGAGAGACGTCAGGTCTAAGTTACAGGAGAGACGTCAGGTCTAAGTTACAGGAGAGACGTCAGGTCTACGCTACAGGAGAGACGTCAGGTCTAAGTTACAGGAGAGACGTCAGGTCTAAGTTACAGGAGAGACGTCAGGTCTACGCTACAGGAGAGACGTCAGGTCTAAGCTACAGGAGAGACGTCAGGTCTAAGCTACAGGAGAGACGTCAGGTCTACGCTACAGGAGAGACGTCAAGTCTACGCTACAGGAGAGACGTCAGGTCTATGCTACAGGAAAGACGTCAGGTCCACGCTACAGGAGAGACGTCAGGTCCACGCTACAGGAGAGACGTCAGGTCTGCGCTACAGGAGAGACGTCAGGTCTGCGCTACAGGAGAGACGTCAGGTCTGCGCTACAGGAGAGACGTCAGGTCTAAGCTACAGGAGAGACGTCAGGTCTAAGCTACAGGAGAGACGTCAGGTCTACGCTACAGGAGAGACGTCAGGTCTAAGTTACAGGAGACACGTCAGGTCTAAGTTACAGGAGAGACGTCAGGTCTAAGTTACAGGAGAGACGTCAGGTCTACGCTACAGGAGAGACGTCAGGTCTACGCTACAGGAGAGACGTCAGGTCTAAGTTACAGGAGAGACGTCAGGTCTAAGTTACAGGAGAGACGTCAGGTCTAAGCTACAGGAGAGACGTCAGGTCTAAGTTACAGGAGAGACGTCAGGTCTACGCTACAGGAGAGACGTCAGGTCTAAGTTACAGGAGAGACGTCAGGTCTAAGTTACAGGAGAGACGTCAGGTCTACGCTACAGGAGAGACGTCAGGTCTAAGTTACAGGAGAGACGTCAGGTCTAAGTTACAGGAGAGACGTCAGGTCTACGCTACAGGAGAGACGTCAGGTCTAAGCTACAGGAGAGACGTCAGGTCTAGCTACAGGAGAGACGTCAGGTCTACGCTACAGGAGAGACGTCAAGTCTACGCTACAGGAGAGACGTCAGGTCTATGCTACAGGAAAGACGTCAGGTCCACGCTACAGGAGAGACGTCAGGTCCACGCTACAGGAGAGACGTCAGGTCTGCGCTACAGGAGAGACGTCAGGTCTGCGCTACAGGAGAGACGTCAGGTCTAAGCTACAGGAGAGACGTCAGGTCTAAGCTACAGGAGAGACGTCAGGTCTACGCTACAGGAGAGACGTCAGGTCTAAGTTACAGGAGACACGTCAGGTCTAAGTTACAGGAGAGACGTCAGGTCTAAGTTACAGGAGAGACGTCAGGTCTACGCTACAGGAGAGACGTCAGGTCTAAGCTACAGGAGAGACGTCAGGTCTACGCTACAGGAGAGACGTCAGGTCTATGCTGCAGGAGGCACGTAAGGACTAAGCTACAGGAGAGACGTCAGGTCTACGCTACAGGAGAGACGTCAGGTCTAAGTTACAGGAGAGACGTCAGGTCTAAGTTACAGGAGAGACGTCAGGTCTACGCTACAGGAGAGACGTCAGGTCTAAGCTACAGGAGAGACGTCAGGTCTACGCTACAGGAGAGATGTCAAGTCTACGCTACAGGAGAGACGTCAGGTCTACGCTACAGGAGAGACGTCAGGTCTACGCTACAGGAGAGACGTCAGGTCTACGCTACAGGAGAGACGTCAGGTCCACGCTACAGGAGAGACGTCAGGTCTACGCTACAGGAGAGACGTCAGGTCTACGCTACAGGAGAGACGTCAGGTCTAAGCTACAGGAGAGACGTCAGGTCTACGCTACAGGAGAGACGTCAGGTCTACGCTACAGGAGACACGTCAGGTCTAAGTTACAGGAGAGACGTCAGGTCTAAGTTACAGGAGAGACGTCAGGTCTACGCTACAGGAGAGACGTCAGGTCTAAGTTACAGGAGAGACGTCAGGTCTAAGTTACAGGAGAGACGTCAGGTCTACGCTACAGGAGAGACGTCAGGTCTAAGCTACAGGAGAGACGTCAGGTCTACGCTACAGGAGAGATGTCAAGTCTACGCTACAGGAGAGACGTCAGGTCTACGCTACAGGAGAGACGTCAGGTCTACGCTACAGGAGAGACGTCAGGTCCACGCTACAGGAGAGACGTCAGGTCTACGCTACAGGAGAGACGTCAGGTCTACGCTACAGGAGAGACGTCAGGTCTAAGCTACAGGAGAGACGTCAGGTCTACGCTACAGGAGAGACGTCAGGTCTACGCTACAGGAGAGACGTCAGGTCTACGCTACAGGAGAGACGTCAGGTCTAAGCTACAGGAGAGACGTCAGGTCTACGCTACAGGAGAGACGTCAGGTCTAAGTTACAGGAGAGACGTCAGGTCTAAGTTACAGGAGAGACGTCAGGTCTAAGGTACAGGAGAGACGTCAGGTCTAAGCTACAGGAGAGACGTCAGGTCTACGCTACAGGAGAGACGTCAGGTCTAAGTTACAGGAGAGACGTCAGGTCTAAGTTACAGGAGAGACGTCAGGTCTACGCTACAGGAGAGACGTCAGGTCTAAGTTACAGGAGAGACGTCAGGTCTAAGCTACAGGAGAGACGTCAGGTCTAAGTTACAGGAGAGACGTCAGGTCTACGCTACAGGAGAGACGTCAGGTCTAAGTTACAGGAGAGACGTCAGGTCTACGCTACAGGAGAGACGTCAGGTCTAAGTTACAGGAGAGACGTCAGGTCTAAGTTACAGGAGAGACGTCAGGTCTACGCTACAGGAGAGACGTCAGGTCTAAGTTACAGGAGAGACGTCAGGTCCACGCTACAGGAGAGACGTCAGGTCTATGTTACAGGAGAGACGTCAGGTCTAAGTTACAGGAGAGACGTCAGGTCTAAGTTACAGGAGAGACGTCAGGCCTATGTTACAGGAGAGACGTCAGGTCTAAGTTACAGGAGAGACGTCAGGTCTAAGTTACAGGAGAGACGTCAGGTCTAAGTTACAGGAGAGACGTCAGGTCTATGTTACAGGAGAGACGTCAGGTCTACGTTACAGGAGAGACGTCAGGTCTACGCTACAGGAGAGACGTCAGGTCTACGCTACAGGAGAGACGTCAGGTCTAAGTTACAGGAGAGACGTCAGGTCTAAGTTACAGGAGAGACGTCAGGTCTATGTTACAGGAGAGACGTCAGGTCTAAGTTACAGGAGAGACGTCAGGTCTATGTTACAGGAGAGACGTCAGGTCTAAGTTACAGGAGAGACGTCAGGTCTAAGCTACAGGAGAGATGTCAGGTCTACGCTACAGGAGAGACGTCAGGTCTACGCTACAGGAGAGATGTCAGGTCTACGCTACAGGAGAGACGTTGGACCTGTCCTGGACGCAGCATAATGTTCATGTTTGGACAAAGAAACACTGCCAGATGGTCCAGAAATGGACAAGCATTTATGTCTTATTTTGTGTGCAAACAGTAACATGTTGCATATAAGCAATATCAAATGAATATATTTTAATACAGCATTTATTTTTTATATAGATTTTTTAAAATACAACATTAAAAATGTTAATGATTGGGGGCGGGGTTTATTTATAAAGACATAAGTGCTATCCAATGGGCACACATCAACCAACCAATCACATGTCGATGATGAACTCTGATGTCATTGTTTTTCATCCAATGACTGAGAATCCACGTGGGTCTGCTGAGCGCCTTTGCATATGCTAGGCTAGGCTATTCGTATGCTAAGTAGAGTCGTTAACGCCTCTCGCCCGCCCGCTACCCCTCACCGCCGCTCCCTCCTCAAGGATTCCGCAATCGACAGATTTCGACTCCCGTGAGTGAAAATGCAAACTGTCGATATCTGTCGCTGACTAGCTGCGTTCGCGTCAGAATACAGGGTCAAAAATCCCACTTTTCGTCCTGTGAAATGAAATCAGTAAATGAAAAATGCTTGTTGTGTTCACACTGGTTATGTCCGTGTGACATTAACAAGAGTTTGATGATCTGAAGCTGTATAGCTGTGGCTAGAGATGGGAATTGATAAAAATTCCAATTCTATTATTGATCTCACTCATTGGTTCATTTCCTTCTAGATTCTCAAATAGATTCTCATTGAGTTAGGAGACGAACTGTTTAACTCAAATTATGCACCTTGTATGTGATTCAATGAAAATCAAATCTGACTTAAAACGATTAAGAATGAACCTTTTGACATGAAACTCTGATGGTACATCTTGACATGCTTTATGCCCTTTGCAACCAAAGTGACAAATGTTAGTGCAAATGAGACACTGCTAGAAAATGTCATTCAGGAAATATTTGCAAAAACATTGTTAAAGAGTCAGAAGACAAATATTTGTCCTGCTGATCTGTCCCATGAAATCTCTAAAGATACGGTATGTACAATGTCAAGGCCGAGACATTCATGTAACTTTTTTAAGTTTTCAGGTCCACTGAGCTCCACCAAAGAAATTTTGACCCCCAATGTTTCTTATTATGGTCACAAAAGAAGCAGAGCTTATCTGAGGGCTTGAGGAATACAGAAACGCTTTGCATCTCTCATCTTTCTATTAGAGCAAATTGTAATGTTCTTCGACAGCAAAGGGGAACAACGACTCGCTGGTTGAACAATTATCCTGCAAACCCGGCCGTCAGAGCAGCATTACCCTGTCAGACTTGGTGAACATTATAAAACACGGATAAAAGGGATCTTGTCACTCACGGGTGATTACATGGTTTCAGGATTGTAACGACTGACATTTCTGAAAGGCTTCTGTCTCCGCACCGCCCTCCCTGAGAGCTTTTGCTGCTGTGCTACACACTATTTACTCTATTTTAATCCAGCCCATAATGACTCAGTTGCTGTTTCCACATAAAACAGATCTAGATCCTGCTGGGATTTCACAGATAGGTCTTTCTGCAATTAGGAGGTCAGCTTTTTGAAATAATGACTCTTTTAGAGTAAGTTTCAGCAAATATTTATGTATGTGCACAACTTTATGTGTGTCTGCATGCATTATTGATGCGTTTGGGGCTTCATCCCCTGGACAGCTGCGTTTGTGGGTGCATAGGCAGGTAAACCTAAATGATGTTTTAAGTCATTACTTACCCAAGCTCACCCAGAGATACCTTTGTCCTCTTTTAAACAACCTTTTCCTTTTTCCCCTTTGATTTCTACTTGCCACACTGCCTCTTTGCCTCCTTACCACCAACGTCACTTCTGTCCTCCCATGCCCTCTTCATCGCCCCATCCAGATGTCGGATCAGACAGAACATCAAGACTCAGAAAAGATGTAAAGTCTCCGTTGTTTGCCCATTTGACATTGGCACTGTGTGCTGTGGGATTAACCTAAAACCGTTGTTGGTAACATGAAACACCAACGCAGACTAAACAGTGATTGCTTGGGAGGTCAAACCATCCAGAGGAGGGCCAGAGAGCTTTCCTTTGAAATCCAGTCCCTTCTAATTTGCCTGCGTGAAATTGTAAAATGTAGAGACATGCATTATGATTACCTACGTTTACTACGTAGGCAAACAGTATTACCCGTGTCACCTTCGTTAGTACTTATGAATGTATGGGTGCCGTTTTTACATTTGAGAAAATTCAATGGCTAACATCCCACACCACATGTTTAACCTAGAAGCATACTTAGCATTGACAATGAAACTGTCAGGCAGTTAAAGCAGTTTATTGCTAAACTATTGAAACGTCTATCTGTATAACTACTTCAGTGAGTCACAGGAATCGTTACTTCCACTCTCAAATCCATCGGACATCTGGCTTATATGGCTGCAGCGCAACACGGGAGCCCAGCGTAATTTATGGTGGCCAGTAGTACAGAGAAATATGTCAGTGTAACTTTAGACTATAACACTAATGCTTCCCATTTGGATATACTTCAAACAGACAGTCACAAAATAGAGAATGGTCCAACTGGGACGGTCGGGTGACAGGGGCTGTATTTATGTGTGTGTGTGTGTGTGTGTGTGTGTGTGTGTGTGTGCGTGCGTGTATTTGATACATTGTAAGGACCATTTTCTGACTGCTCCTTATGCGGCCCCTTTATTAGAAGTGTGATTATGATTTAGGTTTAGAACTAAGGTTAGGTTTAGGGTTAGGCATGTACTGGTAATGGTTAGGGTTAAGCCTTAGGTTTAAGGCTAGAGTAGATGTTAGGCTATAGAAATGAATGAAAATGAATGGCAGTCAATGTAAAGTCCTTGTGAAGATAGAAAGCTTGTTTCTCTAAGTGTGTGTGTGTGTGTGTGTGTGTGTGTGTGTTACTATAATAGGTCTGCATCTGTCAAGCTGCTAAAGTGTGTGTGGTTGTGTGTGTGGATTTTTCCATGAAGTGACTTCACCCCTGAGGTTAATCTCAGATCTTGACTATGAGGAAACTTGATCCATAAGCCACACTCATAAACATAAAGGTGCCAAAAGAGCAAGAAGGTGTTCTGGCAGAATTCACACCAACAAAGAACACCTTTCAGTCTTGGCTCTCCCTCTTCCTCTTTCCTCCTCCTTCAGTCTCCTTTCCATATTTTCTTTTTTCTCCCTTCTTTCATTATTCCAACCTTGCTCTTTCTTCATCTCATGTTCATTTTCCTTAACTCCCTCCTTTCCTTCTCCCCCCTCTGTCTCGCTCCATCCCTTGGGACCCATTCGTCCAACTCTGCCTCAATAACTCCTGTGCCTCCCTGCAGTCACAACTTTCACTCCTCCGTCATCGACTAGGTTGAGTCGTTCTGGCTCAGTTAACTGTAGACGGACAGCTGGTGATCAGGTTTATATGGCTCTTTTGGACCCCGCCGTCTGTTTTCCCTCCTGCTGAGTTCGGTCTGTGGAGGATTCGGACTCTTTGCAGTCAGATTTTTACTCATGATTGTCACGAAAAGTATTCACCACCTTCGATGTTTTACTCTTTTTATTGCTTTTACAAATCCATCATGATTAACAAAATTAGCTTTTTTGGACAAAAAGAAAGTATAGAAACATCTTTCAATGGCAAAGAGAAAACTGATTTTTACAAAATATGAAATATAAATTGATTGCAGAAATCAGTCAATTTCTTCTTTTAAATTATGCAATCACTTATTTTACATTTCATATTTTTCTGTAATTTGTCAAAATCAGTTTTCACTTCAAAGCACAAAAAAACTAACTTAGACCTAGATTCACCAAATAAAATAATGTTCATGGCATAAAATAATTTTTTTCCAGTAAATACATGTGCAAATGGATCTAATTTGTTCTACAGCAGCAGCAGCAGCAGCAAAGGTAGCAGGACCTCTGATAACGAGGCCTGGACCAAAGTTTGTCGGCTCCTTTGCTGGTTCTTTAACTGGCTGGTTGGTTATTTGGTTAGTTCATTCATTAGTTGGTTGGTTGGTTCTTCTGTTGGTTTGTTTGCTGGTTGATTTGCTCATTGATAGATTCCTTCCTTCCTTCCTTCCTTCCTTCCTTCCTTCCTTCCTTTCCTCCCTCCCTCCCTCCCTCATTCCTTCCGTTTAACGTTCCTTTTCACAAAGTGTAGAAATGTGTCCCATAAATAATATTGAATCTTAGTATTAATGTTATTTTAAATTTTAAATGCATGTTGATCACTGTGTCAAGCTGGGTAATGATGAGTGTGAGAAAAAACTGGACATTTTACATAATAGATGCCACTAAGCAGCTGTCTTTATTAAAACATCGGAGGGAAAAATAACAAATATAGAAAATAAAACAAAATATAGTTTTTGTGACAGAGAACAATGCATAATTTTTTATATTTAACATTTGCTAACATATCTGTAATTCAACCACCGATCTAGCTGCTATGTTTTATTTTTAACTGTATGACCGCTGACACAAGCTTTTATCATGCTATCACACAGGAAAATGAATCTAGATGCAGTTTTAGTGCAGAGGAAAGCATTTAGCCACAGGGTGACATACAGATGGGCAGTAAAAATAGTCGCTCTCACACAGACTCTCTCTTAAGATAAGAGCGGATCGGATAGCGGTGGCCGTATGGCGGCTCACCGAGTCTCAACCAGGCTTAGCCGCCTACAAGGAGTGTGTGTTCATTTCAAAGAGATCCTTTGTGTGTATAAACGTATCTGAGTGTGTGCCCCTCTCGATCTCCCTACCTCTGACTGGGTTTCAAAGAGAGAAAGCTGTGAGGCGTCACTTCACTGAAATAAAAACCATCCCGAACAGCAGAGTGTGCTTTAACAGGCTTACATGGTGTTTTGGATAACACTCTGACGGCACATGGCCAGGGCGTTATTTATGAATCTGTTTAGTCCTTTAAAGTTTCATCACTGCACTGGAATTCAAGGCTCCTGCGTGAAATATTTTGGTACAAAGAAGTTGTCCCCCTGGCAGTGAAGCAAAAGAAGACCGGTGCTACAGGACCTTGGGGAAAGCACAGAGAAAAGTGGAGCCGTTCAGGTGTAACTATACAAGAGATGAGAGCATCTCAGGTCAAACACGGCAAAGATACAGCACACAATCTGACAGCACAGCAGTAAAAATTGTGTGAATTTCTTTTTGACAGAAAACTTACAGAATCATTTTTAAGTCCTGCTTTTAAAAAGGTCAACCCATTTGATTGTTTTCTTGGTTTGTTCTTTTGATGATTCATCAGCAATTGACCTCTTTGAAAGCCAGGTGCAGAGCTAATCAAAGGTTAGCAACACCTGGCCATTTAGCATATGTATTGCTATATAGCATACCTTTCAGATATTTTTCTTTTTTTGATTGTGATTAGGTTAACAGTTACATTTATGTAAATGTAAAGTGTAAAAAGTGTAAATCAAAATACAATGACAAGGCTGTTGAGAATCCAGCTGAAAGTTGCCAAAGAGTGAAGACAACAGAAATACTGGCAGCAAAGTCTCCATGTTGAACAGGTTGTATACTCATTTGGGGCGTTTGAGGGACTAAAGTATGCGGCGCTGGCAATAAAGGCTTATAAATGAAGAAATACTTCACACTGTAAAAAACACTTCTGGTTTATCTGTGCACATAACTGCAGACATTGATAAAGAAAAGTTTCACTGAAGCAAATTATAATGGCTAAACACGAAGCAGGATTGTTCTGAGTGAGAGTATTGATTTAGTTTGCTCTGCAGATACCAGGAGTAGAGAAGAAACACAAAAAGTTTTTTAAAAACTATGGAAGGGAGGATTTTTGGACATAATGCTCACAAACAACAGCTGCAGTCATCTGGTCAGAACTCACCTGGATGCAATGTTCGTGTGTTCGGATGAATCAATCTGATCTAGTTAAAAATCTGTTGCCTTCTTTCCTCAGATGATTGAATTATTTTGCAGAGATGAACAGGCAGAAATTTGTGTCTCTGTCTGCAAAGCTGTCCATTTTTCTTTTGAAATATGTTGTTTTTTTTATACAGGTCTACTACCACGTGTACAAATACTGAAAAATAATTCAGTTAGTTCTTTAGCCTGTTGTGGGAAATGAAGAAAGGTGAGTGGAAGCTTGTTCTACTGTGAAGCTTTCAGCTGGAGTCATGAGCTTTTATTCCTTCCTGATTTCCTAACACCGTCTTGGAGCAGAGCTGCTGCTTCAGTCAGTTCAGGTTGGGGCATCTGATTAGGATGCCTCCAGGTTGCTTCCCAGTGAACATATTCTGGGCACATTCCACAAGGAGTCGGCCGCAGGCAGAGCCAGAACACACTGAAGGGATTCCATATCTCATCTGACTCTTCAGAGGGCTGGGATTCCCCAGCAGGATGTAGCTGGAGTGCAAAACTGTCTTCAAATATTCCTAAATATACACAACGCTAAGTGTTTCATAAATAAATATAACTAATCTTGACTATCTAGAAAAAGAGAAGCCGTATGTTTTAGAAAGCTCCCATCAGTTATACATTTTGATGACGGTTCCCGTTCCTTTTTATTCTCTGATCAGTCTTTTGAACAGGGAGATTATTATTAAAACTAGTAATTTAGATGAACATTACCAAGTCGGTGCATCACCAGATTATCATGAAAATTAAGTTAAATTAACAGTTATTGTCTGTAAATGCCCGATTAGGCTTAGATTTTAAATAATAATATATGAAGGCATAAACGCAGCACCGATTGTTTTCAAGTCAACACATGTAACATGTAATAAACACAAACAACTTCTCTCAACACACAGGAGGTCATTAACCCCTTAGCTGTCATGAAGACGCTGGTGTCCTAATGATTAACATGTTAACATTGATTAACATGTAAGTGTTTTGAGGCGTTTTTAAGAAAAATAATTCAACCTTACAAATAAATACTTTAATCAACAACCTACTATGTGTTTTCCAGCCACATCATGCAATTTTATAACAAAGTCAAGTAACTATGTTAACTTCAGGTTTTATAAAAATGATATACATATCAAAAATCACTTAGAAGAACTTTGACTTGGTAATTTAATGCCTTGAAATTGGGTCTCTGTCTCTTTAAAAACTCCTGCTATGTCTGAAAGTTTTTTCAAGAAGTCATCACATCATCGCTCTATTAACCTTCTAACAATGTTTTTGTTTTGGGTTTTTTTTACCAGTGCTACACTGAGAAGTAGCTCCTATAACAAGATCAGCAGGTGAGCAGTTCCACCAGGTGTTTGCTAATTGCTGCTGGCTAGTCTGAAGGAGCTCAGAGGGGGAAGTCTGCTCTGAGGAGGTTCTGCAGCCCAAAGGCGGAGCTATGTCCAACCAGGTTTTTACACAGCTGAATGGTTGCCACGAGAAATGAAAGGATTTCTCAAACATGCATAAAAGCTTCAAGGCACCACTTCAGGCATGTTTTTGATGAGAGAATAACATCATAGCATGATGATGTTGACTTTACATAAAACTGTCCCTTCAGTCCACTAACTCTCCACTAAACCAGTGCTTCCCAACCCTGGTCCTTAAGGCATGCTGCCTTCCTGTTTTAGATGTCTCCCTGTTTTAATTCGAATTATTGCAGTTCAACAAAATCCTGTTAACGTCTCCGTCGCTAGAGGACTCGGCGCCGCAACAAGATCAATTAAAAACACATGCTATACATTTATCAATATAGGCATATTGCATATCCACGTAAAGGGAAAAAGCTCTTCTAAATGATAGGATCGATATTTTCTTCCTCAACAACACCCAGATTGAACACTAAGCAGATTGATAAAAAGAAATGCAATTAGACGCTAACGAGGCTAACGAGGCACACCCGGTAAAAAACGCAATAGTAAAAGAGCAAGGAGGCCTG
This sequence comes from Poecilia reticulata, assembly GCF_904066995.2. Classification (NCBI taxonomy): domain Eukaryota; kingdom Metazoa; phylum Chordata; class Actinopteri; order Cyprinodontiformes; family Poeciliidae; genus Poecilia; species Poecilia reticulata. The sequence continues at coordinate 3,939,516 of NC_088844.1, read as the reverse complement.
ATATACAAAAACTATTAATCAGAGTAAAGCCGAAGCTCTGAGGTTTTTAACAATACTAGAGTCACCACGCTACGTGCAAAACTCAATGAACCAGCAGCTAAAGAAGACAAACAGAAATGGCTCATTTCACGAAGCTAAAATCAAAAATCCAGTCCTACCTTAGCCGTTTCGTGGTCATAATCCATATTAGAGTAAATATTTCCACCTGGTCCGATAATCCCTTTTCCCTGAGTACATCTCACATGGTTTTTGGTTCGGCACAGACGCATTTCCGTGTTTTATGCCGGGTCAAATTTGGTCAATTTACGTCACATGCCTTTTTTTCGCTGTAATTGGTAAATGACTTTAGTTTCCGTATTAATGTCAACGCCCTCAGATTCTATTGGCTCTGACGGTTCGAACGACATGTCAATCATCAAAATTGACCAATGGGTTCCCGAGAAACTGGCCCGCGTAGTTTTGAAAACCTGAATGGAGAATTGGATGATTTTACGCTCAGAGCGCAGTTATTGTAATGTAATTATGAGATATATTAGTTTTTCCTTTGATCATATCATTTTGACAACTTAGTTTTCATTGCTATTTGCATTTTCATTGTTGTATAATTCTATTTGAAGTGTTATTGTGAGTTAATCTTCCATTTTCAGTCTATTACAATTTGTCTATTTTTTTTCTCTTTTTATGAATCAATGCAATGTGGATTTTTCAAAAGAACCCCAAAAACAATTATTAGATGTAATTACTTATTTATGATAAATAATAATTTATTATATGAAAAGAATAAATGATTAAAACAGACCCTACAGAAATAAAAACTAAGAAAGTTCAAATGGCACAAATTGTGCCAAAATGGCTCATTTGGAAGGTCCGCCTAGATTTTTATCTAGAAGCATCTAAAACTCATATGATTGACTTTTTTTCATGAAACTTGGCACAGTAAAAGGTCAGATTGTGTACTGTTGTTGCTACTTTTTTTGGCTTTCACTGCATGTTTTGAAAGGAGCATTCATAGATTGAAGTGGTTTTTTTAGGCGGAAATTGATTTTTTTCTTAATTTCTGCTGTTTATCATATTAATACACTTTCCCCAGTAACAGGCAGGGTGGTTTTTAGAGCTGTAACATGTTCTCTAGGGTCTTGCCTTTGTTTTGATACCAAAACAATTAAAATAAACTCTGTAGTTCTTGAGATACATTCAATTCATTTTGGGCATGTTATTTTCAGCCATATTGCTCAAAAGGAGGCCTGGAGACGGAGAGGTTTGAATCAGCCATCAGTTGAAGTCCGGTGTGACTGACAAAATAACTCTTGAGCTATGAGTCCTAGGCAGGAATTTTTAGGCTAAGATAGGAGCGCCGTGAGAGGGCTTTGAAAATCTTTGGGACTACTCCATCTTACACTTGCTTCGACAAACTCCCTGACCTCTGGACAAAGCAGGTGAGGATCATGTTCTTTGATTTCTCCAGAACATTTAACACAATTGAAAATCACATTAAGCATCTGTTTAAAACTTGTTTCTTTCATCTTCGTAATATCTCCAAAATTTGACCATCTCTTTCTTTCTGTGATGCCGAGACTCTCGTCCATGCCTTTGTCTCCTCCAGGCTCATCTACTGCAATTCTGTTGTTTGTTGGAATCCATAGAAAACCCCTTCAGAAGCTTCAATACATTCAAAACAGCGCAGCCAGGATTCTATTGAGAGCCCATAAATCTGACCATATTACACCTATTCTCCATGATCTTCACTGGCTTCCTGTCACCTACAGAATTCAGTACAAAATCGCTCTCATTACCCATCAATGTTTAAACGGACCCTCTCCGGATTATCTGAAGGACCTTCTCATTCCACATTCATCCACCAATCTCTACGATCACAAGACTGTAACTTCCTCCACCTTCCTCGATCCAGATTAAGGACCATGGGAGATCGGGCATTCGCTGTGGCTGCCCCCCGTCTCTGGAACACTCTCCCGGATTATTTGAGAGCTCTGCAACCACTGGTTGACTTCAAAAGATGCTTGAAGACTTTTCTATTTAAGCAAGCCTATTCTGCCCCTACATGATTTTTATGATGTTGATTTTATCCTTGATTTTAGTTGCACTGTGTAGCACTTTGAGATTTTTGTTAATAAAAAGTGCGGTACAAATTAAATTGATTATTATTATTACAATTCAGTGTGATCTGCTTTATCAGAAACTCCAGAAGGTTCAGGCGGAGGCCTCAACAATCACCTGGATCTATGACTACCTCACTAACAGACCACCGTTTGTGAGACTGAAGGACTGAGTGTCTAACCAGGTGATCAGCAGCACAGGAGACCACAGGGAGCTGTACTCGCATCGTTCCTTTTCACTCTGCTTTTTAGAAAATTGTGTAACATGAGTTACAACGTTTTACTTCCCTCTGGGATTAGTAAAGTACTCTTGAACCGAACTGAGTTTAAACAACTGACAGTGTGGGATACAGCTGTTTTCTTAACGTGTTCAATTATTTTGTCTCATGTGAACCAATAATCATTTCAGCTCACAGATCCATTTCCTGAGATGAGATCCAAGAGGTTTTTCTTTTACACAAAGCATTGAGTCATAGCAAAACCTGACAACCAGGCACCATTTCCCACTGCCTTCTGTCTAAATCACACCCATTCATATCCCAGCATGCATCAGCCTACTCACAGTCGCATCTCACAATATTAGAAATTTGCAAAACACCCATCACTGTATGAGCATCAGAAACTGCCTGCAGGGAAATATGTAGTTTAGCACAAAAAGCAATAATCAAGTTAGGAAATGATTTGGGACAACCAAGCACATAACAACAGAAAGCTCACACACTGACACACACACACACACACACACACACACACACACACACACACACACACACACACACACACACACCCAATCTGAAAACACTTCCTCAGGGAAAGGTTTAGAATGCACACACACACTTTTGTATGAAAACACACACACTCGCACACATTAAAAGATATAAAAATCCTCATTTATTCATTATATGACTCCACAAAGATATTAATTCTTTTCATGCAAGCTGATTAAAATTAGCCAGCATCAGGAAAAATATAATAGGGAATTTGTTTTTGCTTTTGTAATGATTAGTTCAGATCCTCAATTAATGAAATCGAGGTCGCAGGAATACGCTGTGGTTAGTTGAAGAGGAAGAAAGAGAAGCGGAGCTCAGCTCAGAGGAAGAACTGAGGCGGGTCAGACCAAGGGAGGGAGTAATGTCATTATATAGGGTTAGATAAAGTTTCTTTTAAACCTGCACTATGTAACTTTTAGAAAATATGTCTTCTTCTACGCATTTATTAAAACAGTCACCATGAGACAGGTAATCTGTTAAAAGATGGAACTCCTCTGCCCCCTCCTGACTATTGCCATTTGAAGAAAAGTTCCCGACCTAAAACAACCAATCAGAGCCAAGGGGAGGAGATAAGCGCCGTCAATCATCCTTGTGTATGCACTGCTCAACCAGCTAATGATGGAGAAACAACTTACAGACACCATTGGTGGATGTGCTAAGTAGCCTTAGCATTCGTAGCAGTCTGTGTTGTGGAGAACTAGCTGTAGCGTAGCGGAGAAACTCAAAGTTTGGGTTGATTGACACAAGAGAACTGCAGCAGCTGAAAATGGAACAAATATTGCAATTTTAGTCCCCAAATCAAACTGAGTCTATAATGCTATCATGTTTAAATAACCTAAGACTTAATAGTTTTCTGTGATAATTGTACAAGATATTATGATACATGATATTACCAAGCTTTATTTACTCTCTACATAATTTGACTCTTTTAATTTCCTTATGCCACTTGTGGATGCTGATTAGTAAATGATATGATGCAATCAGAGCTAGATTGCAATAAGTACTCTACAGTAAGTGAACCACGTTCTGAAACTAGGGGATGGACAGCTCTCAAAGTGAAGGACCAAATCAGCTGATTATCAATTATAATTGATAATTATCAGACAACAGCCCCCGCCCTGCATACAGGCTAAACTGCACCAAGAACAATTATAAGAAAGACTGAATGAATAAACATTTTCAGGAAGTTTAGTTCCTACCTAGAATACTACACAGGCCTTCGTTTTGGTTCACTTACTGCTGTTTAACCTCTTTATAGCAACACAACTTTCTTCTATTGGTCTTTGTTTTGTTGGGGATTTATTCAGATTAAAATCCCTCTGGCTCAGATTCATTTAGTCCATCTTCTTTCAAGGATATCTAACCAACACGGTCAGGCAGCTTAATAAAGGCGTAGGATTTTTGTTTGAACAACCCGGAGCTGCTGGGAAATCTCTGATGCGGGGCGATTTCTGCTCATAACATTCTCTAACAGTCTTGTAAATGAGGTGTCATGGCGGTTCGGCGGGTTCCTGAACCTTGTCAAATTGCTGACCAGTGCTGAAATAAAATGTTTTTTCTTAATTGGCTTGCTGATATCTCATCAGATTAATTTCATGCTTCTAATGCATCTCCACTGACTATGAAAGTAATCATGGTTCTCCATTAGCTGGCAGATCTGCATATTGTGCACAACACTCTGAAATGAGGATGACAGTGATGGTTGTAAGTATGCGCACCTACAGGGGTGTTAAAAAAGTATTTGCTCCCTTTGGTTTTCATTTGGTTCCATCCATTGTCCTTGCAGGGTCTGCTGCATCCATCTGCAGGCGTCTTTGGGTGACAGTTAGTTATTTAAAGAGCAAAAAACAATTTGTGAAAATGGGAGATATTGAATCTGATTGTCTGGAGACTGTGTGTGGGGTTCCTCAAGGGTCAGTACTGGGACCAGTTTTATTTAATTTGTACATAAACAATATAAGCAAAGCGTATTCAAATTTGTGTTATTTGCTGACAACACAAAATTTCTAGTCTCTGGTGAAAACTTACAACTTCTTTCCATAATCGCCTCAGAAATCAGTAAATTAAAGAAATGGTTTGACAATAATAAATTATCACTAAATTTGGACGAGACTAAAATTGTGGTTTTTGGGAACCGTTTCAAAAATACTCAAAATTCAAGTTCAGATAGAAGGTGTGACTCTGGAAACCAAGTACAGAACTCAAGGACCAAACAGTCGGAACAGCAGCTGAGCGACGAGAGGATCCAGTCTGGGGAGGTGAGGTTAAATACAGACAGGGGATAATGAGGAAACGAGGGACAGCTGGAACCAATAATGGGGCGTAACATGACACAAGGGGACTAAATTAACCAAAATACATATACAGAAACCTGAGATCCTCACAAGGTGAGAGACACCAGGAATAAGCTGCCAGTCTGTCAGAGGATGGTTTTCTGTCACTTAAATATTCCAACTCATTAAACAAAGTTGAATATCACATAAGGACAACCTGAGGAAATAGAAACTGAGGTTTTCCAACCTGTTGTAAAGTAAAAACTAATTGCACCATAAATTTAATAACCTGCACTGATCAAAGATTTTCAATAACTGATCATTCTTTGACATTGCTGTTTAAGGTCACACCAGTACATGTCATTCACTCCTCTGTCAAAGTGGATCAACTGCTTTAATGTTGATATGGGATGAACTTTGACTGGTCCAACAATGTCCACCAGCTTCCATTCTGTCACTGAGTCATATAGCAGCATTAACTGCATTTTCATTACAAATGTGCACAAAGCTTTGTCAATATCATAATCCTGTTTCCATTAAATAAGAAATGAAATAAAATGTCAATAAGCTTGTTCACACAATAAATCAACAAAAAACATGGCGCGCCATCATCCTCCTTCTACTTCCTGTCGTCTTCTTCATCTTGTAACATCTGGTTGTTGATCGCGTTTCCATTGTAGCGTTACAAAATACTCAACTAAACCTCATCTGGTATGGTGTGCTAACTGGTGCACACCATACCAGATGTCATTGGCAGATTTGTAATTTTCAAGGTTTGGTCATCAGATACATTCCTCCAGCGAATCCCACAGACTGCTGATAGGACTGAGACCTAAGGAATATCTACCATTCCCAACCCTGTAGCGTAGTCAGCATCTTTTCCCTCTTGGGGGCGCCGATATCCCAACCTGCTTGTCACTGGCTGGAACAAGCAGCGATGACCTCTCTCTTTTGATATTTGTTTTTTGACCAACACCATCATTGTTGGTCAAAAACAAATTGCCTACTAATGCAAAATATATTTGCCAGACCTTGGTTTACCTTTGAAAATAATCAATGTTGATAAGTGTCGCTGATTATTGTGTAAGTTTTCGTTTTTATTACCTTTTGGAAGTAAAAAATAGACGGTATCTAGGGTATGCAGAACTGTGACTCAGAATTCTCTGAACCAAACTAACCTAATTGATATTGAAGGTTAGTTCAATATCAATTATTGAACTAAGAATTCATTCTTTCTAACTATGATCAGTTAGAAAGAATGAATTGCAATATTAAAAGGCTATTGTATAAAAATGTATTTGTGATTTGAATAATTTGCCTCTAGGTAAGAACACACTAAAGCTTTTGCCCTTAAACTGTTTGCAGACACCCACTGTTATTTATTGAAATATTACTTGTGGACTGAAAAATGGAGTTAATATTGACTGACAGAGGAGGCCAGCTCATGTACTTACCCATCTGGAGGAAGAAAGACCTCAGCAGCCTGGATGCTGACAGTTGGAAATCGCTGTCCTAACACATGTTTGATGCCAGAGTGGGTTTGTGAGGAGGAATACGACGGTTCTGAAGGTGTCAGCCGTCTCCACGAACATGTTTACATTTTTGCACGGATTTGCGAAGTGCGGAGGTCTGCCTGACGGGGAGTTTGATGACTGTCAGGCATTTGTGTGATGGTCTGTGGGCAGACTGGTAAGATGTGACAGATTTAAATGTGTGAGCGTGTAATACAGACAAACGAGCCATTCCATGGGCTGATTTGCATTTTCTCCCATGGTACAGATAGTTTTAACTGTTCTGTATAGATAGAACCATTCAGTCAGAAATGTCCATACCAACATTATGTTACTGAGATATGTTGATATTTTATTGCCATGATCTGTCTGTCTGTCGATAACTAACAGATAGCTCCAGACAGACTTAATTACAATTACAGACATGAAAGTTAGCATCTCTTGCCAATAGTTGAAGCACCGTTGCTTTCCATGATCTTAGACAATAATGAAAGAAAATCATGATTAAACCTGCATTGTAATGTTTCGCTGAAATAAGCAGTGAATGTGCACCGTTTACTGAAAAGACTTGATGTGACGAAGGTCAAAGTGTAGAAGAAAAAGAAGAGGATGGAGAAGAATAAGAAAGTAGGAAAAATGAAGGTTTGTTCATTTCCCTTTCCTTACCAGAAATCCAACAAACTACTGTGAACAGCTTGAGGAAGAAAACCCCAAATTCCTTCCCAACTGTATGATGTAAATCATAGAGTTTAAAAGAAACCTGTGTCTGATATTGACCAAATGTATATAAAACTTCTGAATTTGAAGAAAGTTACAATAAAATCTTTGAAAAGCTTCTGTTTTCTGGTATTTAGCAAATAGAAATAATTTAGGTAATTTTGATGTACCTACCAGAAGATACGTTTTGTCTGAATTTACTTCAGACACTGAGGAAAAAAATATTTATGTATCTTTTTATTAAGTTTATATAAATATCAGCTTACTCGCAGGTCCAGCATTTATTTTGCTGGACCTGAGTCCCCCTGTAACTCACTACATAAAGTAAGAATGCACATTCAGTTTCCGAATGTTTTTGCTTCAGTCTCTAACTTAATATCATGTGTCGAGTCCAGTGGGGGAAAAAATCAGCTCTTGTCTCACACTCTTATGACAAGTCAACAAAACTCTTTCCCTTTTTTCCCTTTGTGGTTCTTCACAGTGTTCCCACTTCTTTAAAGGCACAAAAACCAGACAGTCAGATTGATTGACTCAGCAGGTGAGGAGACAGGCTGTCAATGAGGATCAGTCGACACAGAGCCTGAACTGCACATTTTAAAACAAAACCCACACATGTTAACCCAATTACCTTGAACAGCACCGGGTAGCAGTGTGTGAACTTGACACAAAAGAGCCGAGGCTGATCTGTGACAGCTCTGTGATGCGTGACGAAAGATCATTTGAAAAGGACCCCGACCAACAGACATCGCTTGAACAAATCAGCATTTATGAAGCCAGCCTCTCATCTCCAGTCCAAACCTTCAGCCCACCTGTTGGTGCAAAAGTGGCACTTTATAAAGCGACCACTTAGCTAGGCAGCTAGCAAGCTAGAACAATGCTTTGAGCTGGTTAGCTATTTAGCCAAGTGACACTTTTCAAAAATGGGGAAAATGTCTTGTTTTAAGTGAAATAATCTGCCAATGGAACAAGTATTTTCTCATCAATATTAAGAATTATTTACTTAAAATAAACGCCTGAATCTTGCTGGAAAGTTACTTGTCAGTTAGTTTTGTCTTATTTCAAATTTACCAAGATATTTTGCATTAGAAACTGGACCAAAATACTTTGTAAGATGTTGTGTTGTTTTTTAGCTTGAACCTTTTTTTGTTTTGCCTTTTTTTCCCTCTAAAAATTGGGTTCAGTACATTCAAATCTTGTGTTTTTTTCTACAAGTATGTCAAAGCGAATGCATTCTGCTGTTAGACATCTGCCATGTTTTCTCTGCTATTACTGAAGGTTATGTCTGCGCTCCTCAGTTGGTGTTTTGCCACTGGCCACAGTAAACAGTTTCCACAGCAGCTCATGTAATTTTAGGTGTTAAAAAGATTTTAGAGCTTTTCCATGTCCAGGCTGTTGAGGAAAAATGACTATTTTTAGTGTTTAACACAGTTTAAACCTTTTAGAACGAATTTCTTAAGTTTGAACAGGTTTGTGTTAGTGTTAATACTTAGGTTTATGGTGAATGAATGTCTTAATTCTTATTTGTTTCTAATTCCTAATTAGAAAACAGGAATTGTACTTCATTATTTTCTGTTTATTATCTATTGCTTTTGGTTTGATATCAGGACTAAACTTTGGAGATGCTGAGTGCAGAAGAACAAATTGGGTTTTTGGAGAACTTTTAATTGAATTAAAATACAGAATTAAAGGTTTGTTCCTGGCAGAGCAGAAGAGAAACCAGAATTTCACAGCTACCTGTGAGGTTCCTGCATCTGTTTCTCTCGGCCCAGATGGCTGTAGAGTCACAGGAGGCTGGATACTGTTAAGAAAATAAATTTAGAATAAGTTAGTTTTAGAATTTATCATGACTTGATTGAAATACCATAATTATAGTTTTAAAAATTATAACATATTCTGACCTATTGATCTATATTTTACTGTAGTTAAAGCAGATTGTTTGCCAAGATCTCTGATCTGCTCTTTGTCTGTTGGGAAACAATCAGTAGGAAGTTCTAGCTTTTCACACTGATCTGTGAGAACCATAAACCACCATGAATTCGGAGAGTCTGCTTCCACCTTATTTAACAAAAGGTGTTTGATCTTGTGAACAAATTGCAGGGACTTTCTAAATTTAAAAGGGCCAGAGATGTCTTCCAATTGGTCAAGTAGAGATACGCCTTATTTGAATACATTAAGAGGTAAACACACCTACAGGTATAAAAGTTTGTGCACAAGGGAAACAATTTAGAAAAAAGCTGATTTATTTTACTTCTGCACCAGCTCTTTCTCCAAGGACGTCCTTGATATTTCTCTGTCTTCTTGTCTCAGGTAACAATGTTTGTATCTGTGTTTCTTCAGTTTCCTGTTCTATCTTATACTTTCTTCTGATTGGATTAAATTCTGTAATGCTGTGACGTCAACACGCATTGTTGTGTTTCTGTCCCCACACGTGGCCACATGAGAGAACCCGGGATCAAAAGGAAGAAACAGAGCCAGAGTTCTGCTAAATTTAATTGTAATATAAAAATTCTTCCTTAACAAGGCAAAGCAGCAGCATTAAGTGTGTGGCTAACAGCGGCGATTCCTACTAAAATAATATAAAACGCCAGTTTAAAACAAAGGGATAAAAATAAGATTTGTTACCGAGTCCACCTACCGATCAGGCCAAGCTCCCTTCGCTTCCACCCAAACGGGAACGCTCACAAACATCGGCACTTGTCACAGGAACCACTCCACCCACGATCAAACGTGGAGGTAAATACGCCAGTTCGTTTCTTATGGTAAAAGCTCTATAACTACAATGTATAAGCAGTTGTAAGTGTGCAGGCAGCGAACCTCATCTGTACTCGGCCCACAGACAGCCCAACACTGAAACGCGGCACGCAACGTGTCAACAGCAAGCAAGTGTCAGTCCTAGACATAAAATAAGAGTAGACCCCACATTGGCTGCTCCTGCGCAGGAAATACGGCGGCCATCTTGGAGCGTTAGTCCCTCCTACTTTGCTCAATCAAAGCAGCAGAAGATGCCTCAGCACTGAGGGATATGGACCTTACCACAGGGTCCGCCTTTCATTGGCTACTGCCCATTTTACGTCACAGCGCAGCTATCACGTAGGTTACCGGCTCACAAACTCATGCTAATGTACATTGTGGACTATCAGACCGACAGAAAGTTTTTGCGTCAGGACTCGGAAAAACAATGGTTTTCCGTCAGTGGGAACCTGTACAGGTGATGTCAGGTATCCTGATCGTGTTTGTGGAACTAAAATTCACAGATTTCCAAAATCTGAAACGTAAAGCCTTGCTTGGATTAAACCTTGTGCACGACCGCATTTGCAGCTCAACCGTCGTAGGATCAATAAGAACAAAGTGTCTGCTGGTGTAAGTATTATTGCTTTGCTTTCTTTGTGTTTAGTGAATGAAAAAAATAAAGTCAATAATAAACACATCCATTATGAAAACCTTTTAGCCAAGTACAGCATAATGGCAGTACCGATACAACTTCTACATCCTGAAGCCTGTCTGTTACAGCCTTACGTTAGCTGAACAGATCAATATGCAATGTGTACAGTATCTGACATACATTAAAGATTTTATTTAACCTGAAAAGGCTTTTTACTAAACTGTAATCGTGTTAGCCACACTAGCTTTTACTAAACTGTAATCGTGTTAGCCACGCTAGCTTTTTACTAAACTGTAATTGTGTTAGCCATGCTAACGTTTACTAAACTGTAATCGTGTTAGCCACGCTAGCTTTTTACTAAACTGTAATCGTGTTAGCCACGCTAGCTTTTACTAAACTGTAATCGTGTTAGCCATGCTAATGTACCATACCATACCATACCAACTTTATTTATAAAGCACTTTAAAACAACCACAGCTGATACAAAGTGCTGTACATTAAAACACAGCATAATAAAAAAATAAAAAACTCTTACAGTTTAAAAACAAAAACATACACTCTAAAACTAGATCCCACAGGAGTTAAAAGCCAAGTAAAATAAATGGGTTTTAAGACGAACTTTAAAAGTGGACAGTGAAGGGGCCTCTCTGACCTGCAAAGGCAAGTCGTTCCATAACTTAGGACCTATGACAGAGGAAGCCCTGTCCCCTCTGAGCTTCCTCCTGGATCTTGGTACCTCCAAGAGCAGCTGATCTGCTGACCTGAGTGACCGATAGGATACGTAGGGGTGAAGAAGCTCAGAGAGGTAAGCCGGGGCAAGATTATGCAGTGATTTAAAAACAAACAAAAGAATTTTAAAATGAATCCTAAAATATACAGGCAGCCAGTGAAGTGAAGCCAGGACAGGGGTCACATGCTCCCTCTTCCGAGTTCCTGTCAAAAGTCTTGCAGCTGGATTATGAACCAGCTGCAGACGTGAGAGCAGCGACTGACTGACTCCCAGATAAAGTGCATTACAGTAATCCAGTCGAGTCGAGATAAAAGCGTGGATCACTGTTTCAAAATGTTGCCTGGAAAGAAAAGATTTCACTGATGCCAATCGCCTTAAATGATAAAAGCTGGACTTAACCACGGCTCTGATTTGGCTGTCCAATTTAAAATCACTGTCCACCTTAAAACCAAGGTCCGTAATAACATGTTTAAAATATACCTCCAAAGGTCCAAGGTCAACAGAGGAGGACTCACAGGAGCCACTGGGTCCAAACACAATCACCTCTGTTTTGTTTTCATTACAATTTAAAAAGTTCAAGGCCAACCAAGATTTAATATCACCTAGACATGCCAGGAGATGTTTGATGGAGTGGACATCCTTCTGCTTCATGGGCAAATAAATCTGACAATCATCAGCATAACAATGAAAAGAAATCCCATGTTTCCTAAGGATAGAACCCAAAGGCAATAAATAAAGAGAGAAAAGCAGTGGGCCCAGAATTGAGCCCTGCGGGACACCATAAGTCATTGAAACAGCAGATGATTCAGAGTAGAGTAAACATGCAGTAGTGCAGCCACTGCTTAAAAAACCTGGCCTTGATCCTACTGTTCTGGCTAATTATCGGCCTATTTCGAAGCTGCCTTTTCTTTCTAAGGTTTTAGAAAAAATTGTGTACTGTCAGCTGAAACAGTTTTTAGATGACAATGGCATTCTGGAGGTTTTCCAGTCAGGTTTTAAAACTCTTCATAGCACAGAATCTGCTTTAATAAGAGTTTTTAATGACATCCTTCTTGCATGTGATTCTGGTAACCATGTTGTTCTGATTTTACTTGACTTAACTGCTGCCTTGATACAGTAATGTTTACTAAACTGTAATCGTGTTAGCCACGCTAGCTTTTTACTAAACTGTAACCGTGTTAGCCACGCTAGCTTTTACTAAACTGTAATCGTGTTAGCCACGCTAGCTTTTACTAAACTGTAATCGTGTTAGCCATGCTAGCTTTTTACTAAACCGTAATCGTGTTAGCCACGCCAGCACCGAGTATCGTGTATAAGTCCTAGGCACATTCAAACCCTCAAAACCATGAATGCCCGACTTGCAAGAACAACAGGCATCAGTGATCTTGTCCACAGCTATATTTATGCTGAGGGTCTGAGGATCTGTTGTTTTCCTCATCGACTGGTAGCATTTAGCTGCAACTCACACAATGTTGGAGGCATCGCGTGGCTAAAACATCTTGATGTCGTCCAAAAAAGATGACATGAACTCGTTGGTTCCCTTGTCGTGGCTGATATTTTGTGAAAATCTGGCAGAAATGCTAAACTAATCGACTCAGAAATACTCTGCAGAGAGTCAGTCGAAACAAAAAATCCCATAGAAGCTAAGCTCTGCGAGGAGGTCAATGTGAGACATGAAGTCACGTGGGACTTTCGAGGGGCGTTTCTGGGCGGAGCTTGGTAAGGTCCATTGTTGTTCTGATCGATGGACTATTGATGTGAGGCTCCACAGACAACATTTCACAAGTAAGATGGACATATTATTGTGTATATATTGTGATTAGAATATTACTTTACTGTATTTATGTCCACCGGCGAGATACCAGCTAATATTAGCCACAGTGCTTGGTGTAATACGGGTTCAGCCGCTATTAAGGATAACTGAGATTCTGTAAATATAAAATAATTAATTATTCTCTAACATTGACTTAGATTGTCTGACACAAGAGCCTATATTAGAAATGAAACAATGTAACATATATTATAAAACTTATATTATGTGTTATAACATTCACCAGCAAAGTTTACACAGGTGGTAAAGACTATTATTTATATGTAATTCTTTCACTAGTAAGATACATCCCAAATCTGTTTTTGTTTTGAAAGTTTCCTAAAGACACGATGTGAGGAAGAAGAAGGAGAATCTATAAAGAGAGTCGGATTCACTGCAGCACTGATGAATCTCACCGGATTTTGGACTCAATCTCAGCTGCTGAATCTCTGAAGCTAGAACTCGTTGGCTGAAAAACATATATATATGTATCCAATATATATTATTCAGTATTAATCATTATTTATTTGTGTCTGTATAGTTATATAAATATGTATTGATATTACTAAATACATTGTTAAATAAATCATGAACGGCTGTGGGCTTTATAATATGCTCATCATACATCAATATCAGAATATTCCATTCCTATTCTATTGTTATAACCACTAATATTTAAATATGCTGAACTATGTATTAAAAACATACTTAAATAATGCAATTGTTTATAAATGTAGCTTTGATAGATGTTTGAATATGGTTTCCAGTAACAAAAAAAGCAGTTATGATCGATTAAATGCGCTGATACGTCATTGTGCTGCTAAACACATAACGCTGAGTGGAGTGGTGGACCGCTCCAAGATGGCCGCCCTAAATCTCGTCAGCGACAATAGGCGAGAGCGGCCATGAGGGTCTATCCTTATATTATGTTTATGGTGTCAGTCCTTCTTCTTCTTCTTTTAAATTTTTTAACAAGATTTTTTAGCATGTTTGGCGTGGTTTTTACCAATTCTGTTTTTATCTACGCTGTACATTACAGCCAAGCCACTAGTTTTAAATCCCAGATTTTAAATTATTTAATCGCAGAGGCCAAAATGGCAACGTATTTAACTCGACGGGACAAAATGCAGGCCGGACCTCAACTTGATGCCGTGGCTCTGTGGAAGTGCAACGTCAAGGCCAGGCTGAGGTTGGAGTTTTGTTTCCACAGAGCCACCGGGGATTTAAATAGTTTTTTACAATTGTGGGGTTTTAATAATGTATTGTGCACCGTTTCAAATCAGGGAGAATTAAATTTTAACAAGCTGTTGATGTAAATATCTATTGTTTTTATTTAGTTTCTTTGACCTGATTATGTGAAAGTGTATTGTTAAATTATTGTAAATAAACGTTTTGGTAAAAATGAAAAAAATCTTCGTGTGAGAGGAGGGTGAGTGGAGAGCGGAAGAAGAGCGGAAGAGCGAGCGAGTGTTTAACTTCTATCTGTGTTTTTTTTTACTCTTTTTTCACTGGGTGTTTATGTTAATTGTTTAGTTGTGATTTTTGTGATTTTGTGTTAATTTGTCACGTTTTTAGGGTTTTTTGTTTGGGTTCGGGTGTGGCTGTCAGGCGTGCCTGGCTGGCCGGCGTCTGACGACGCCATGGTGGTTGGTGGTGGGGTTTCCTCCACGCTGACACGGAAGAACGGCGTCAAGGTGGGCGCCGGTTCTCCGTGCAGCGTGGAGGAAGTTTGTCTGGCGGTTGGAAAAGTTATCGGACATCGGTCCATCAAGTCGGCAGCTCGCATGAGTGTCGAGAAGCTCAACAGTTGGTGGAGGTAGGCGTTTCTGTCAACGGCTTGTTTTTAAATAGTAAATAGTTGTACTTTTTATTTTTTATAATTGTGGGGTTTTAATAATGTATTGTGCACCGTTTCAAATCAGGGAGAACTAAATTTTAACAAGCTGCTGATGTAAATATTTATTGTTTTTATTAGTTTCTTTGACCTGATTATGTGAAAGTGTATTGTTAAATTATTGTAAATAAACGTTTTGGTAAAAATGAAAAAAGAATCTTCTTCTTTAGGTTTTAACGGCAGCTCTCATCCATATATGTTGCACTGCTGCCCTCTATTGGCTCCTACCATCTATACCTCAAATTCTCTTAAAGATCTCAGTGTTTTTTAAAAAACGACAAATCTTCTTTTTCCCCTCAATACTATTCAGCTGATCGATCACTTTCTCAAATTTCAATTCCCTACTAACACTTAGTTCCGTTTTTAATAATCTTTGGCTTTCATACTTTCTACATTTAATAAAAACATGTTCCACTGTTTCTACATCATCACACCAACTACATAAACCAGTAAGATGTTTCCCATCTTAAAAAGAGTTCGGACTTCCGGCTGAATGGCGGTGGAGTAAGTCGTGTTTTGGTGTGCTCCTGCGGGGTTGGCTGTTTTTTTCGATTTCCTGGCACTTTTTTTTTTTCGACTTCGACCTCAAACGATAAGTAATCCTTACATTGAACTCTGCCTTTTTTGTTTGGTCACCAAAATGCCACCAAAGCCGGTTAAAGGGGGAAATTCGATTCAGTCTCACCTGCGGCCTGCTCCTCGTGGTGAGTCCTCGTCCTGTGCTGAGTCGTCTCCTGGGTCGGAGGCAGCGGCCCGAGCCGCTGTAATTAGCGATGTTAGCAATCTTAAAAAGGAGCTACTTGCGGCTCTTCGGGATGACTTTACTGCTATACTTAAAGCAGAGTTTCATGCTGTTCTTGGTGAAAGTCTCTCTTCAATTAAGTCCGAGCTGCTATCCTTCAAGAAGGAATTGTCCTCTGGCCTTTCTGCGGTGCAGGACAGTTTTACGGGGCTAAACGCAACGGTTACAGAGATGGAGAAATCCCTATCCACCTGCTCTGATGACATCGTCAGTCTCCGGAAGACAGTAGACAGCCTTACTAAAACTGTGGCACAGTTGGAGGATAAATGTGATGATTTGGAGTCCCGGTCCCGGCGTCAGAA
The DNA here is from genome assembly GCF_904066995.2 of Poecilia reticulata. Classification (NCBI taxonomy): domain Eukaryota; kingdom Metazoa; phylum Chordata; class Actinopteri; order Cyprinodontiformes; family Poeciliidae; genus Poecilia; species Poecilia reticulata. The sequence continues at coordinate 3,923,211 of NC_088844.1, read as the reverse complement.
CATCCGCATCATTGGTGTCCCGGAGGAAGACCCTTTGTCGGCTTCGACGGCTGCGGTCTCTAGGTTGCTAAAGGAAGCCTTCGGTTTCGCGGAGGAACCGTTGCTAGACCGCGCTCACCGTATTCCAATCCCTAAACCCAAGGCAGGTGAGCGCCCTCGCCCCATCGTAGCCAAGCTACATTACTACACTGACTGTGCCAAAATCCTGACGAAGGCAAGGGAGCTACAGCAGATCAAGGTGAACGGTATGACCATCTTCGTTTTCCCTGATTATACTGCCAGGACGGCCCGAGCACGGGCAGCCTTCACAGATTGCCGTCGCCGGCTCCGTGGCATTGAGGGGGTCCGGTTCGGCTTACTTCATCCGGCCCGGTTGCGGATTACCTATGATGGAACTACGCGAGTCTTCACCTCTCCCGAGGAAGCTAATATCTACATCGAGTCTATTACCAAGTGAGATCTATAATCAGAATGATTTGTTTCACATTCTGGGGACTTTGTTTTGTCTGGTTAAGTAATATTAAGTAATATTCCCCTGGTTATGAGGAAATGGGGGAAAAAAAATAATAAAAAAAAAAGACTGTTTTGAAACAGTTGCTGCTTACTTGTGTAATTCAAATGATGGTTGTTTTCTGTAGGTGTTCTTGGTTTCCTAGAATAGTGCCTATTGTATATTTTTATTTTATTTCTATTCGTTTAACTCTGCAGGAGTCGCCTAGTACTTAGGAGTGTGTTTTTTGTTGTTGCGTTGTTTGGCTGTAAGGATATGTTTTCTAGTGGCTCCTGTTGGAGTCCGCACGGTTCCTTCATTTGGGGAAGGGCAGAGTGCAAGCAAGGGGTGGGGGGAAAATGGTTGTATGTTTATTTTAGTATCAATTTATTTTTATCTTTTTCTCTTTTTTTTTTCTTCTTACTCTGGGGGAGGTTGTGGGAGGGGTGGCAATATCTTTCAACTTCTGTTATAAACATCTGGTCACATGTCCATTGATTTGAAAGCTTCCCCATCTTCACCTGCTGTTAGATTCCTAAGTTGGAATGTTAAAGGTCTTAACAGCCCAATAAAGCGATCTAAAATAAACTCTCATCTGAAGCGCTTAAACCCTGACATAGTATTTCTACAGGAAACACATCTGCAGAATATACATTGGTCCAGGCTCAAATATTCATGGGTTGGAGAGATTTATCACTCGGGCTTCAACTCGAAAGCTAGAGGAGTAGCCATATTATTTAACAAGAAGGTTCATTTCACAGCATCAAAAATAATGCGAGATACATATGGCAGATTTCTTATAATTGCAGGCTGTCTGTTCCACACCCCTGTTTTATTAGTGAACATTTATGCACCAAATTTTGATAATCCAGATTTTATAAATAATCTATTTAGCACACTTCCTTCTCTTGACACTCATCAGTTGATTCTAGCTGGGGACTTGAACTGTGTAATGAACCCAGCATTAGATCGCTCTTCATCTCGGGTCTTTACACAGTCGAATATGTCTAAATCGATTTCGGATTTTATGACTCAAAATGGGTATGTAGATCCATGGAGGGCACGTAATCCACTAGCAAAGACGTATTCTTTTTTTTCTCAGGTACACCAGTCCTATTCCCGTTTAGATTATTTTTTTGTTGATGGCTCTTTAATGCACAGAGTCACATCTTCTGAATACTATCCGATTATTATTTCAGATCATTCCCCTTTAACCCTTGATATAAACTTCATAAATAAACCCCGTTCTTGCCCTCGTTGGAGATTTAATAGTCTTCTGTTATCAGATGAGCCATTCAACAGATTCATTTTATCAGCAATTGATGATTTCCTTATGTTTAACAAGAGAGACACAGTTTCTTTCTCATTATTATGGGAAACATTAAAAGCCTATCTTCGGGGTCAGATTATTTCTTTTTCAGCCAATGTTAATAAAAATCTACGTGCTAAGATATCAGAAATATCAACAAAAATTGAGAATATTGACAGGCAAAATGCCATTAATCCGTCACTCGCTCTACTGAAGCAACGACAGGATCTCCAAACTGAACTTGATCTCCTAACTACATCTGATGCGGAGCGTCTCTTGATTCGATCTCGAGCCTCTTATTATGAGCATGGAGAAAAACCAAGTAGGCTCCTGGCGCACCAACTGAAACGAAAAGCTAGCTCTCGCACAATATCACAAATCAAGGATCAGCTAGGTAATCTCGTTTCCGACCCCGTCTCTATCAGTGAAATTTTTAAGAAATTTTATTGCGATTTGTATAAATCTGAACTACAATCGGACTCGGATGAGTTATTTGCCTTTCTTCAGAATATTGACATTCCTAGGATAAATAAGTTGGCTTATGATCAACTTGATGCTCCCATTAAATTGGAAGAAATTTTGACATCAATCAAAAATATGCAGAATGGTAAGGCCCCCGGCTCGGACGGATTTCCTGTCGAATTTTTTAAGAAATTTAAAGACAAGCTGGCCCCTCTTCTTCTCGAGGTTTATAATGAGTCCCTGGGGCGGGGCTCGCTGCCCCCCACCATGGCTCAGGCTTCAATTTCTCTTCTGTTGAAGAAGGGGAAAGATCCCACTGCTTGCGAGTCTTATAGGCCCCTGTCGCTCTTAAATGTGGATTTTAAGATTTTGGCAAAAATACTTGCAACTCGGCTTGAGACAGTGCTCCCTCAGATTATTTCGCATGAACAGAATGGATTCATCAAAGGTCGCCATTTGTTTTTTAATATTCGTACATTATTGAATGCAATCTTTTCGGCTCATTGCCCCACGTCTCCGGAGGTGATTATTTCTCTTGACGCAGAGAAAGCCTTTGATCGAGTTGAATGGGAGTACCTCTTTGCCGTTCTTAATAAATTTGGTTTTGGAGAGAGGTTCGTGGCCTGGATCAAGCTACTTTATACATCTCCCCAGGCTTGTATCGTCACTAATTCCGTCCAATCTGATTATTTTCCGTTGGGACGTGGTACTAGACAGGGTTGTCCTCTTTCTCCCCTCCTGTTTGCGTTAGCCATTGAACCTCTTTCTGCTGCGCTAAGATCCCTCTCTTCTTTTCATGGAATTATCCGCTCTGGTGTTGAGCTTAAATTGTCCTTGTATGCAGACGATCTTCTCTTGTACGTTTCGGATCCTTTACATAGTCTTCCTCCAATTTTGGATTTTCTTGAAAAATTTGGATCTTTCTCTGGCTACAAAATTAACTTACTTAAAAGTGAATGCTACCCAGTAAATTCATTGGCTTTGGAGCTTAGGCAATCTGACACTCCTTTTAAACTCAGCCCCTCAGGGTTTAGATACCTGGGAATTAATATTACACGTACTCTGCCCTTAATGTTTTCTCAGAATTTTGCCCCCCTAGTTTCTCAAATCGCCTCAGACTTTCAGAGGTGGAACTCTCTCCCTCTTTCACTAATTGGCAGGGTTAATGTTATTAAAATGAATGTTCTGCCTAGATTTCTTTTTTTATTTCAATGTATCCCTCTATTTTTGCCTAAACAGTTTTTCAAGTCCCTGGATCAGATGGTTTCTTCCTTTTTGTGGAACAAAAAGGCCCCCAGACTGAGGCTTTCTCTACTGCAACAGTTCACCACAAGTGGTGGTCTTTCTCTACCCAATTTTGCAATGTATTACTGGTCTTCACATATTCATAAATTGATTTATTGGCTAAATTCACCTAATCTGATCTGGTGCAAACTTGAAATTCAATCGATTTCTACATCTTTTTCACCTGCCTCAATTATCTATTTATCACTACCAATGAAACTATCCTCTGTTTCTACAAATCCTATAGTGCTCTCGACACTTAAGATCTGGTCACAATTTAGGTCCCATTTTAAATTTATGTCTCCCTCTAATAAAATGCCGTTATTAAAAAACCATATTTTTTCTCCTGCGACCACTAATGTTGCCTATAGAGTTTGGCATGAGAGAGGCATTAGAACAATGAGAGATCTCTACAAAGATGGTCTATTTCTTAGTTTTTCAGAGTTGTCCTCAAAATTTAACCTACCTACTTCTCATCTGTTTCTCTATTTCCAAATTAGACATTGTGTTTCTTCGCTGTTCCCAAATTTTTCAACTCTTCCTGTTGACCCACCATGGGTCGACCTTCTAGTTTTGAAACCCAATCTGAAATCACCCCTCTCTTATATATATGGAAAGCTTATGGCAACTGAACTCGACTCAGCGGGTCAGCCCAGAACTCTTTGGGAACGCGAGTTGGGTGTTGAACTGTCTGATTCATGGTGGGATAAAGTTATTCTCAGCATACGCCAAAGCACTCCATGTGCCAGGTTACAACTTATACAGTTTAAAGTGATAAATAGAATCCACTTCTCAAAATCCCGTCTATCTAAAATTTTTCCTTCAATTTTGGACCAGTGTGACAGATGCCAGACCTCACCTTGCAACCTGAGTCATATGTTTTTTTTTTGCCCAAGCTTAAAAAAATTTTGGAAATATGTTTTTTTCATACTCTCAGGGGTGTTTGGAATCCAGATCCAAAGCGATCCAATAATTGCTATTTTTGGAGTCCCAGGGACGTCACTTAACCTGTCCCCTGTACAGGAGGAGGTCTTGGCTTTCTGTTCTCTCCTTGCCAGGCGCTGCATTTTACTCTGCTGGAAATCTCCTACACCTCCATCTACTTCACAGTGGCTTAATACTGTAAGATCATTCTTGAAGATAGAAAAACTTTTATTAACAGTAAAAGGTAATTCAGCAAAATTTACTCGCAAGTGGGCACCTTTTGTGACGTACATAAAATCTTTGCCTTTATAATGCGTAGACTGATGTGATTGACTCATCATGTGACTTAAGATTTACAGAATAAATAGGTAAAATGTTGTTGCCTTTTAGCTTCTCAGTGCCTTCCCCTCTATCCCCCCCTTCCCCCCCCCCTTTTTTTTTTTTTTTTATTTTTTTTTTTTGAATGTTTTGTTCTATTACTGTTTTTATTATTATTGTTTTTTTTATCTATACTTAATTTGTCTAATTGTTATGTCATTACGGTGATTTATGTTTGCTACGGGGAAATAAGGGAAAAAAAAAAAATTTGGAGAAGTTATGTAAATTGTGCAAAATGTATGTAATTTCAATGAATGTATGATCTCCTGAATAAAAAAATTAAAAAAAAAAAAAAAAAAAGAGTTCCATTTAGAAAACTATGCCTGGTTCTTATTCTGTTTATAATTATATCCTCCCTCCTGTTTATTCCTCTGATCCTTTCTACATCAACTGCATTTTGTATCCTATATAAATGTCTTCCATTTATTTCATTATCCCACCTAATTTTCCATATCTTTTTGCTTTCTCTCCAAACTATACTTTTGCCTTCAGATTTAGATAACTTTACTGGCATGTCATTATCTTCTTTTTTAATTGCCTCCTTAGCCAACCTATCTGCTCTTTCATTACCCAAAATACCTACATGAGCACGAGTCCAGAATAATATTACATTTTTATTTTGTTCACATATTCTATGATGAACAGCCATAACCTCATATAATATATCTTGATGATTATTTGTACGTCCCTTTCTGATACTCATCAACGCAGATAGTCACTACTAATAATACAATTTTTAATAAAATTTTATTATTTTATTATTATAAAATAATAAAAAAAACGATTATTTTATTCATATTAGTTTCCTCCACCCATTCTAAAGCTAGTAAAATAGCACATAATTCTACCGCGAATACACTCAAATAATTAGATGTTCTTTTTGAAATACTAATATTTAATTCAGGAATCAATACTGGTTGCTTCATTTTTGGGTCTTTCGAACCATCAGTATAAATTAGCAAGTAATCATTATATTTATTCTGCATTTGATTATCAAATTCTTGGCAAATATCTAATATGTTTCTTTTCTTAATATTTGTTAGTGTTCTGTCTACATTCGCGGTTCTCAACGTGGGCAGTACCGCCCCCCAGGGGGCGTTCAGAGGACGGCAGGGGGCGCTGGCGGACATTTTTACAAAAGGGGGGCGCTGGGATGCCTTTGGGGGGCGTTTGGTCGAAGGTAAACTTTACACCTTAAATCCACAACAATACCAGTTTAGACTTTGAGCAACTTGGTAAAACTGTATTGTGTAACATTAAATCATGCTTGGCTGCAGCTGTATAGATGGCAGCTCTTCTTCTATTCAGAGTTTGTAGCTTCATGGCTCCGCATCAGTTCAGCGTTACACCGGCTGATGACGCTGCTGTGATTCACTTTGTCTGGTATTTTTGTAGGCTACATATGTTTTGGCAGTTCTGTGATCATGTCAAAGCAGCAACTTATATTAAAAAGTGTTTTATTTCCGTTTGAAAGCTGCCCGCTACCATGGAAGGACAACAGAAAATCGCTCTTATAAACATGTAATTACTAAAATCACGACTTTGTATCCTTCTGAAAAATGAACCCATTTAAATAAAGAAATAAAGAAATCCCTCCATGGGTGATACCACGATAGAGAGCGTTCATTTTATAGCGTTAACACGGAGCTGCAAGTGGTCCGACATGAAACGGGTTTGAGGGAACAACGGTACCACAACACTTTTATATTTCAATAATCAGAACACCGAAATTGTTTCCGTTGTTTTAAAAGGTTTATGTCAGTCTGCCTTTTCCCCATCGATATTTTTCCCGACCGCCCTGCACCTTAGGGAGTTAAAAAAAAGAGAAAAAAAACGAGGCGCACATTGCGCAAAATTCTGAAACATGAGAAGCGGGCAAAACGGAGCGACGAACTAGATGTGAATTATAACATAAAAACAGAGAATCCGATGCTGAACAGTGAAAAATCAACACATGATGTGAAACACATGACGATTAGGAAGCGCAGCAGGTGATGAGTGAAGATTACTGATGGTTAATAAAGGATCAAATAAATGTAGCGACAGGAAAGAAACTAAAGTGGACATAGCAATAAACCAAGAGAGGATAATACTAATCAAATGAAACTAAATGGAAATGAATGAAGGACAAAATGCAAGAATAAACTAAGAAACTAAAGTAAATACAGAGGAATAAACTGGTATGGCAAGACCTTTAGAGCAATAATTAATACAGAGACTGTATGGCAAGAATAAACAGACACTATTTCCAGATAAAAGGTCAAATAATATTGTTGAAGTGCCATGGGCAGGGGCAACTACACATTATTCAGGTGGATGCGAAAACATAAATCGGCGCCCCTCACAAAGGAGCGTAGAAACATACGCTCCCCCCCAACCCCCCTCCTCCAGACGCCGATGCGTTTAGGGCAAAACTCGCTACATTTACCCCGTTATGTGCGCGAGGTGAAGGAGCGTAAGGCGCGCTGAAGTGTACGGGAAAACAATCGGTGCGCCGATTCAAAACATCTACAATAATGATAGTAACGTTAATAATAAAATAATTGTCAGTGCAAAGTAGCCTACAAATTTTTTGGTGGGGGGCGGTGAGGGACCTGGATAAAGGCTAGGGGGGCGCTGGCCCGAAAAAGGTTGAGAAACACTTCTCTACATTAATATATTTTCATGTCCATGTAGGTCTCAAAGGCCACAATACTGTTGGACTAAATTCCTTATAATATACATTAAAAATTTTCGCTCTATCATCCCCAACCCACCCAAAACTATTAATTTGTTTCTTTCCTCTTTCCCAACACTTTTCTGATACTTTCTTAACCGGGTGATCTGCATTATGTCCTTTTAAACTTATCCAATAATTGACCATTAGCTGCTGTCTTCTAATGCATAATGGCATTTCTCCTGACTCTACTTGTAAAGCACATACTGGCGTTGATTTAACTGCCCCTAAACAAATTCTCATTGCTCTGGCTTGAATCACATCTAACTTTTTTAACCTAGTTTTGGCTGCTGATCCATACACCACACTCCCATAATCTGTTCTTGATCTAATTAGTGACACATATATATTTTTTAGGGAATCAAAACTTGCACCCCATGTCAACTAAACACCTCATACTGTTTAGAACCTTTTTACTTTTCTCCATAACATGTTCTATGTGATTTCCCCAAGTTAGTTTCTTATCAAAAACTTCACCCAAAAACCGAAACCAATCAACCCTTTCTAACTCTTTCCCATACAAATACAACTTTTTATCAACCCCTATTTTCTTATTAGTGAAAAACATTACTTTTGTCTTTTCAATTGAAAATTTAAAGCCCCATTTTACCCCCCACTTACCCACTTTATCTATACCTTCCTGAAGTTTAATAATAAGATGTTCCACATTTCTTCCCCTTTTCCATAAAGCTCCATCATCAGCAAAAAGTGACCTACAAAAGCTGATGGATAATTCTTTAAAAATGTCATTAATCATAACTGAAAATAATGTTGGACTTACCACACTTCCTTGAGGGGTTCCATTTTCTATTTTACATAATTGTGAAACATGATATCCTATTTTAACTTGAATATTTCTATCCCGTAAAAAATCCCATATCCAATTAAACATATTACCTCCTATACCTATCTGATGTAATTTAATCATTAATCCTTCCCTCCATAACATATCATATGCTTTTTCCACATCAAAAAACACAGCAATAACAGTTTCCTTATTAATTTGAGCTTTTCTAATATCATCCTCTAAACATAAAATAGGATCTATTGATCCTCTCCCTCTATGAAAGCCACTCTGATGAGGAGCAATTAAATGTTTTGACTCCAAATATTGTATCCATCTCTCATTCACCATCCTCTCCATCAGTTTACACAGATTAGATGTTAAAGCTATTGGTCTGTAGTTTCCAGGGTTACTATGATCTTTCCCAGGTTTCTTCAACGAAATAACAATTGCTTATTTCCACTTACAAGGCAGTTTCCCCTCCTTCCAAATCTTATTGTACAAAATTAATAATTTATTTAAAACTTCCTCACTTACATGTCTTAACATAATATAACACACTTCATCTTTACCTGGAGCACGATTCCTAGTTCTATCCAAAGCTCTTTTCACCTCTCCAAGAGAGAAAGGATAATTCATCAGATCATTATTACTCTTTCTTCTTAAGATTCCATCATTCTCCTTTCTAGTTCTCTCCCTTCCCTCTATTTCATTAACTGATCAATTTTCCCCACTATGAATCTCTACAAATGCTCTCACTAACATATCAGCCTTTTCCTTGTCAGTTACAGCAACTATATCATTTTTATTTAGTATAGGATAACTCCATTCCCTTCCATCTCCTCCCATTTTTTGATCATCCCCCAAACATTCCCTAGTTTTGTACTACTGCCAATTGTGTCAGAAATCTCTCCAAAATTCTCTTTTTGTCCTTCTTATTGTTCTCCTGACTTTGGCTTGTGACTTTTTATATTCAATTAAATGTTGAAAATTATGAGACCTTTTAACCAATTTAAATGCTTTATTTCTTTCTCTAACTACTTTTCTACACTCTTCATTCCACCATGGAACCAACGTTCTCCTATTTTTCCCTGATGTTTTTGGAATAGACTCCTCAGCAGCAGTTAAAATACTCTGACTAATCTCTCAGTTCATACTTTCAATACTCTGATCATTTTGAACATTTAAAATTTTTCTATCACATAAGTTATAAAATTCCTCCCAATTTGCTTTCTCAAATATCCACTTTCCTCCTATCATTTCAGGTCTATGCACCTGGCCCATCCTTATTTTGCTGATTATAATGTAGTGATCACTACCAAACGACTTATTTTTGACTTGCCAATCACATAATGGAGCTAAACAGCTAGAAACAAATGTCAAATCTAATACAGATTCCTTACCTAAATTTATATAAATTCTTTTCTTACCATTATTCAAGCAAACCAGATTATTACTATCTAGAAATTCTTCTAAAATGTTCCCATTATAATCTACTTTTCCACTAACCCATAATGAATGATGTGCATTAAAATCTCCACACCAAATAACATTTCCTTTCATATCCATCTCTTCAAGTTTACTTAACTCAAGCTTTTTACAAGGATTGTAAAAATTTAAAATCAACATTATCTTCTCTTCCACCCATATTTCAGTTGCAACATACTCCAAGTCTCCTTTCCTTCCAATAATTTTATATGGAATACCTTCCTTAATCAGAGAAAGGCACCCTCCCCCATTTCCTTCTTCTCTATCATATCTAACTGCAATACATCCATCTATTTTGAAATCCAAACAAGGCCTCAGCCAAGTTTCCTGTATACAGATTATATCAGGTTTCTCTTTTAATTCATAAATAAACTGTTTAAAATCTTGCCCATTTGACCAAAGACTCCTCTTTTAGTCTCCTCTCCTTGAGACTATCCTTCTTGACTACACAGCTCTCCCCTTATGTCTTCCCACCGAATATTCTTTAAGTCTAAGCTATGGCATTCTGCCTTCACAATAATCTCAATCCTTTCCGTTTTTGATTCCACGTCCAATGTTGCATTCATAACTCCTGCAATAAAAGTCACCATTTTCTTTTTTTCCTCTTCTATTTTCTTTTCAACCATTTCCATAATTTTTGAGATTATTTGCTTTTCTCCTGTTAGAGATTTCGCATTTTGTTTCTCTTTCTCAACTACTTTACACGCTTCTGCATATGTTACTTTCTGCGTAACTTTCGTTTTCTGTATAGTTGTTTGTCGTTTCATTACTTCGCATCCCCAAAAAGCAACACTATGCTCTCCTCCACAACTACAGCACTTTGGTTTAACTCCAACTCCACATTTACCATATTCATGGTCTCCAGAACATCGGGCACATCTCCTTTTTCCTTTACACATTTTTGCAACACGGCCAAATTCCTGACAGCTGAAGCACCTCACTGGTTTGGGCACGTATTCCCTGACACTAAATCTTATCAAACCAAAGAAAACCTCCTTTGGCATTTCTTTTGTTTCAAATTCCAACAACACAGTTTCTGTTTCAACCTTCTCTGTACTCCTTGTCATTCTTCGTGCTCCTTTTATTTCCTTGTTTCTTTCTTTCAAATTCTCAACTAAGTCCTTCATGTTAACACTCAACGATACTCCTGTGATAATTCCTTTGCTTTCATCATTTCTTTTTTCACCCACTTTAACAACTGCTCTGACTTTGACTTTACACCCATCCAAGCTTTTTCACCTTTTCAACTTGCCCTTCCGAATTACATCCAATCAAAAGATCTCAGTATTTTAGCATGTTTAATTTCCCCAACATGTGTTTTTAGTGCTTTTGTTAGCTTAAGTGGATCAATCTTCTTGACTTCTTCTCCTTCATCAAATCTTATTATAATGTTCAGGTTTTGTCTTTTTGGTGCTTCAGCTCCCACCAAGTCTCACTCTTTATCTTCATTCTGCCCACTCCTTCCTTCCTCGTCACTACAATCCATACTATTAGTCACTTCTTTCTAAATCCAACGTCGTCATGTTCCAATTTAAGACGCATTTATCACCGAAAGTTCAGTTCAGTTCCACAACTTTCTGTCTTCGTCCAGTCCCTGTGATTGGTCGGTGAGAGCTGGCCCGTCACCACCAACAACGAGTGTCAGTCCGCAGCTCACCTCAGCTTTTATACTGAGAGCCCTCTGGCGCTATTAGCTCACTTGCAATCACCCTGCCAGCAGGTGCTGCCTCCATCTTCTTCCTGCCACATTCTCATCCACTTGACAACTTTAGTTTGGTAAAGGCTTTAATTTTTTACTCCGACTGTGTTGCTGACTCCACTCCTATCTTTCCCAACCTTCCAAAAAGGCAGATTCAAGATTCTGATCTATTACACCTTTAGGCACTTGAATTTAAATGCTAATTCTTTTAGTCCAAGCCGGCAGACTGCAATCTTTACTGGCAGGCCGACTGGCAGCAACACCCTGCTGCAAGTGTAGGAGTTTTGTTGCAAACAGAGGTATGAAGTTATGGAGAGGATTTTTTTTATGTATGTATATTCAGGAAATGTTGTTTCACTGCAAAAAAAGATTCTGACAACAGAGTCAGAAAATGATTGAAAAAGGTAACATCAACACAACAAACATCAATGAGGAGCTCCTGACCAAACCAACTCTCCAGGTCAATAGTGACCATAGGGAAAAGCCTCGCCGCTCTCCATCATCTCCTGCAAACACCAGCTGCAAATTTGTCTTTTTGTTTTAAAAGCCAACTGCTGCCCCTCCCATCTTGCCCAAATTACTTCCTATCTAGCACCAATAATTAAATTAATCAATTGACTTTAATGGTTTCTTCTTTCCTGTTGAACAGTCGATGGGAAAAGAAACAACAATGCCTATTCACTTTCAATTCAAGAGAACCATGAGTGAATTTGGCTCAGTTTTCTGCCTTTCTGCTTGCTGAAATGTGACGGGCTCAGATGCAACACTGCCATCGACTGGTGGTACCGTTACATCAAAACCGTTTATCCGCCATCATCATGATGTGACTTAACATTCACAGCAGTTTTTTCTGACAGGAAGAAGCTGTATCAAAACCAAGAGCACAAGAGGTGAGGGGAATGGCAGTGCATGGGAATGATTGACAGCGCTAAGACCCGCCTCCTGGCTCTGATTGGTTCTTACTAGTACTTGGCTCTGAGAGAAGGCAGAGAAGATTCTTTCCTAGATTATCTGTTTCATACAATACTATAAATGCATATTAAGAAAACATTTTGAATAACATTATTTTTAAGCTGTGGTGTCAGAAAGGACATTTTTAAGGAAAGCATTAGGTTTAGTACAGTAAGTTACGTTGTTATTATTAGAGAAAGAATCTCACCATAGCCTATTAAATCTAAAACATTTTTTTTGACAGAATCAAAATATCAACCTTTGGGAAACTGTATTCTCATTTGAACAACCAAGTTTTAGAGCTATGAGCAATAAAGATGAAACTTTGCGTCTTTCAAGGCTACATAACTTTCATTTTCTCACAGTACCTGCATTGACTTCAAATGAACAAAATTTGACTCTGGTAGAATTATCACCTTGTAGAAGAACCTGTCAGACCTGTGTGTGTATTCCTGTGATAAGGAAGTCCATTTGAGCTCCCATATTGCTGCTGATGTATAAGCAGCAGTGCTATCTGACCACTGCTGCCGTCGATCTGCTAATGCATCAGCTGAAGGTCGGCGCTGCTGTTTGAGGGTTGCAGCCGTGCTGCAGGAGGATTTTGTCTGATTTGATGAAAGTGCACCCTCATGAAAGCTAACATGTGACAGACACCAAGCCAGAAACAGACACAATTACTGCGATAAAGACATGCAAAGCATTGTTTCCTCACAATTACAAACAGAAAGGTACAGCAAGTGAGAAACTACAACATTTTGGAAGAAATTTAAACTTCAAAATGTTGTTAAAGGGTTAATAAAGGAGCGATGTTGGTGATGATTTCCTGAAGGTGGAGTTTCAGACAAAGAATGAGTTTCTTAAAGAGACAGAGTCCCAATTTCAAGGCATTATATCACAGTCATATTGTCACCTTCCTAGAATAGTGACATTTTTTGTCAAAAGTATTTCTTTTTTGCCTTAAATGCATTTTGTTTAAAAAGAGGTGATGACTTTTTTTTTTTTTTTTTTTGCCAAAATCACTTTTGGCAAAACATGACTTAGGCCACTATTTTAGAAGATAATAATTTGATCATTTTCATAACAGCTGAAGGACATGTAGTAACTTTATTGTGCTATATATCAAATTGCACTGTGGGGCTGTAAAATACATAACACCATCCCTTTAACAGAGGAGCAAAGTTGTGATGACTTCCTGAATGCAGAGCCTCAAAAAGTTCAGGAGTTTCATAAAGAGAGATAAATTTCAAGGTGTTAACTTATGAAGCCAAATTTCTTTTAAGTCATATTTGATACAAGTAGCCTTTTCACAACTGAAAGTAACAAAATTACTTGATTGTGCTTTAAAACTATTCTATGTGACTGGAAAACAAGTATACTGTCCCTTTAAAGCACAACAAAACAGAGCGTGGGAGCATGGATGTGAAATGTGGATGAGTTGTGGGTAGAAGGGAAGAGGCTTGATTCAGCTCTTGTGGTGGTACTGCATGCCCACATGGCTGTGAAGCCACTGCTGGAGGACGTATTCCAGCTGTTATGGGGTTCTTCACTTTAGTTTTTACACTAACTCCACTACAATGTTCATCCTTACCAGCTGACACATCATTGTACATGGGAAAACCAAGGCCTGGTTTTACTTATACTTATTTTGAGAAGAGTATTGTGCTAACAGGCGCTAATACAAATCTCTGGTCACAGAAATTTTGCAAAAAAAAAAAAGGCACATTTTTAGCTGAGGCCATTTCAATATTTTCATCTAGAGACAGCAAATGAAATGTCCTACAGCGAGCAAACAGGAAATAAAATTTCATTAACAGAAAAATATTTTGACCTCTTAAATTCTTGGATTAAGGAAAGAAAACATGATTTTTTTCCCTAAGTAACTATGGTGGTTCTAGTTCAGAAGGGCTTTTTATTATCAAGCATTTTATGATGTCATCTTTGCCCTCTTCTACTACAACCTATGGCAAAAACAACCAGAATCAAAATTGTTGGACGACATTCTGTCAGAGGTTTTATTGATGCATAACCATGACAACCTGGCACTACAATTGGGAGCAGCTGTTTGTCATCTCAGAAGCTCTAAATATACCTGAACTTTGACCCCAAACTCCTGGAAGTGGTAGGAAGGTAATGCTTTTATTGCATGAATAAACTGTTACAGATGTGATTTTTATTACATTTCTTATTTATTGGAAACACCACAATGGCAAAATTGTGTTGTTGTTTTTTTACATTAACAGAATAAATTTTGCTGACATTTATAATGGAAACACAGCCACTGACTCCCACAGCATCATCATCCAGTTTGAAGATACGTGGATGAAATGAGTTACGACAACATTTCATTTCCCTTTCAGAAACTGTTTTTTGAAACTGAGTTATTTTATATCAAAGTATTAAAAATGGTTCAAACACCTCCCATCTGACCTTTTGTAAACATGTCATTTCTTACCGTCAAGACTTTAAAATGACTTCATTATGACTTTATGTCTGAACCTTTGGTACAGAAGATGGTACAGTTATGTCTGAACCTTTGGTACAGAAGATGTCCCAAACCCTCAAAATATGAATGTTATTAGGACTGTGTTCATTTGGATTCCTGTAATTAAAAAGATTCAACATTATGACTTAAACAACTCAACTGAACAGTTCCTGGACTACCACAAGTTTTCAGTAGGACATTTCAATGAACATATACAGATATTTTTCTCATGCTCTTTGTGAGTATAGATTATCACTGGTCCCAGACACTTACTCTCCTTTATTGCTGATCATGTCTTGTTTTCATGACATGTTGTTTCCCACCATGACTTCCTGTCTGCTTCCATTTTACGACCCTCCCATTTAGTTTGGATTTGATGCAAATTTAGCCCCACCTGACCTAAAGAGAACATTTTTAAGAGATTCTCCTTTAGGTTTATTGTCTTTTGCCATTGTTTCATAAAGAACTCTCATTGGGAGTGCAACAAAAGAGCTCTTTTTTATATACAACTTTTGTACCACTTATGATTATAATTGTATTTGCTAATATTTGCTCATATTTAACAATCAGATGGAGAAGTTTGTCAAAAAATAAGTAATTTCCCATTGGGGATCAGTAAAGTCTATTCTATTCTAAGTTTTACAAGCCATTTACTTTGCTTCAGTAATCTCATGCATTTTTTGACTTGTGCAAAGTATTTGTTTTAGAGATGCAAATTACAGGCTGATTCTATAATATTTTCATAACATTTAAAAATCTGTAATTACACCACAGCTTGCTTCATCTGGTGTATTACTTCTACGAATCCATAACATTTGGTTACAAAAGGTATTTAATTGTAATGTTTAATTGATAGTATTACATCCAGAGTAACAACAGATCAAAAAAATGAGACTCCAGACTTTTTTTTGTGAGCGTTTCTCAGGCCACATGAGCAGAAATCTTAGTCCGTCCCCTTGGACACCAGCGAGAGCTTCAAGGACAATCAGCCAAGCCAACCATCTGCTTATTTGAAGACGGAGATACGCCAAGTCAAACATTCAAGGCAAACTCTGCATGCAGAGAATTGGCGGCTGATGGTTGAATTAGGTGTAGACTCCAGCTCACTCAGCATCTCCAGCCTCGGGCCCTCAGCCCTGCTGTGGCGTTGGAGGCAACCAGGCGCATAATCCTGGCGAAGTTCACTGTGGAACCGGAGGCACTTTTTTAATTTACAGCAAAAGAAGGACGGCGGTCTGATGAAGGATGGCCATTTATAAGGCTGCTGAGAGCGGCGGGGATTTGAAGGACACTTCCTGAGAGGAGAGGGGGGCTGCTGGCATCACAGAAAGAAGAGCAAAACAAGTGTATAAAATAATGAGAAAACCTGTAAGAAAGTGCCTAAAGGTGTTTGTGTGTTAGAAGAGTCCTTGGTAGCAGCTTCTGCAACAGAGATACAAACAACCATCACTGAGAATAAGCTGTAGTGCCTTAAAAAAATATTCATACCCCTTAAATTTCACATGTTGTCACAGTGGCACTGCAGCCGCACACAGAAATGCTGTTTTTTCAACATGTGCATATCAGAGTGTCCTTGTGTGACCAACTATCCAAGTAGTGTGTAATTGTGAAGTGAAAGGAAAATGATAAACGGTTTTTAATTTTGTTTCACAATTGAAAAGTTAATACTTTTAACATTTAAGGTTGTGTGTGTGTGTGTGTGTGTGTGGCCTAGATCTTTACTTTACATATATTACAGTAAAGAGCCTGTACATCTGTGGAGCTAATATCAGATGATATATAATTTTATAGTAAATTGATTGAACTTTCATCCCAAAAATTACTCATTTATCTTGCTATATTTCGATTTAAAAATATTTTCATGTAACTAAGAACTTTATTTTTGATATCAAATGAAACAAGTGTCTTTTAAAAGATGAAGCGATGCAGAAGGACTACATAAAAAAAGACATCTGTTTTATTTATGTTATATTTTCAAAAATGCATTTCAATAATTATTTAAATTCAAATTCAAAAATACTTTATTAATCCCACAGGGAAATTAAATGTTGTTGTAACTCATAATTTAGATTCTTCAAAGGGTTACTGAAGATGGTGATGGCTGTTGGCAAGACAGATCTCCTCAAGCAGTCTGTAATGCACTGAGTTTGAAGAAGCCTCTGACTGAAGATGCTCTGCCTTCTCTAGACCGTCTCATGAAGAGGATGGCCAGAAGTTGTCCATAATTTTCTTGATCTTATGAAAAATCCTTTGCATAATGATAATAATCTCCAGAGGTTCCACAGCTGAGCACAATCCGACTTATCTTGACAATCAATGTAACAATCTTCATTGGCATTACAGCAATAAAAATAATTCTCCTCTACTGAGGATTTATGTTTCGTGTTGCATTCTGAGACTTTGGGGTTGGATGATCTTTTGGGCATCACCCTAATCTTAAGCTTCCTCCACCTGTCTGGGCCGTCCATCGTTCTGAATCGTGTTTGGTCAAATTTGGAATAATTTTGGGCTTAACTCTACATGATTTTTATTTTTTGCTTCATTTTCCATGTCATTTTGTTGCAAGTCTAGTTTATTTAAGCACTAAGACGATTTTATATTTCACAAATACATGTAGGAAGGTAAAAATGTGTGCAGAACATCCAGTGTGTTACAAACTAAAAGCAGGTTTTCCGTTGCTCCACGTCATTCGGTCAACGTACGATGTGATCCCACAGTTTTTGTTTTCAGGAATTGAGAAACTTTTTCAACAGTTAACAAGTCACCTTGAAACCCTGCTCCCTAATTTGACATTATGCATACTGTTGACTATAAAATAAGCCTGATTCTTATCCAGCATCATTTGTCAAAACAAGAGCCTCCCCAGTGATTTTGATTACTTTTGGCTTTTCGGCTGTTCAAACCTCCTGCTGTTTACCGTTCAAACATGTCAGGATTAACTCGACTGTAAATTAAATTACAGTTCCTGGAAAACTTTTTGTACTTTTGCCTGGGCCTCCAAAATTGTCTGTTCCCGCCCACACTCACGTGCTCACGCACACACACACACACACTCACCCCCTCACGCGCACACACTCACGCGCACTTATATACACGCACACACACACACCTATATGCATGCACACACACACACACGCACACACACCTATATACACACACACACACACTGTTTTCAAAGTGTCTCCTCTTGACAAGAAGCAGTGTTACCCAAAGGTTTTCCCTCCCACACACTCGTACAAACAAGAGTAAAGAGCTGCATGAGAGCACTTGTGTTTCTGAAGTCATTAGGAGTTTCAATACACTCAACTTTTCAGCATGCCTGTGTTTGCATTCACGAGTGTGTGTGTGTGTGTGTGCGTGCGTGTGTGTGGTGCGTGCGTGTGTGTGTGTGTGTGTGTGTGTGTGTGTGTGTGTGTGTGAGGATGCTGGTTTGTGTGAACCTCCTAATACATGTGACTAGATGCACATCCAACGATGAAGGTTTCTGTTGTGTCTGATGTGTGTTTTTATTCAAAGGTGTGAGTTTCTGGGTATTAAAGGCAGCGTGTGTTTCCTGATGTGTTTGAGTTACTGTACTTAAGTACAATTTTCGTGTATCTGTACTTTACTTAAGTATATTTAATAATGGATACTTTCTACTTTTACTCCACTACATTTTACAGTAAGTATCTGTACTTTCTACTTCACTACATTTCTACAAACTGTCTCGTTACTCGTTACATCCAAGTCGCGTTGCTCTTTTTTTCGTTAAAATGTGAAGTTCAGGGATTTAAGGTGGCGCCGTGAAATCCGAGCAGTAAAATGACTTAGTGTCTGTTGTCACCCATCGGCTCCACCTTTACTCGCACGCGGAGCTCCAGACATGCGCAGTGGTTTCCTCTGAGCGGGAGAAGATGTCTGTCTAATCATCAGTAATATAATAGCTGCATAAATCATAAGATATGGCGACATGTAAAATCAGCAGCGCTTCGCTTTCACAGACGGTGAGACTTCATCCAACTTTTAGCGTCACTTGGAAGGAAAGCTTAAAGAAAGGTAAGATCTGTGGACGTGATGCTAGCTAAGCTAGCTGTACTGAGACACATGATGCATCTGTGATGAAAAAAGTTGTCACTCATGGGCTGAATTATTGTGTGGAGGTTTTGACTGAGGTGTCGCATATATGGAACAACGCTGGTACCAAAGTGCAACATAGTGATATGACATTCAGGAACGATCCGATTCTTCTGGACGGATCTTTACTGATTAAATTTATTTCAGCTCTAAGTATTTAATATCTAGTTTTTTATGGGAATGTGGATCTTTCAGATCAATTTGAGAAGCAGTTTTGATAAGTAAAAGTTAATGTTTTTGTGTCACGTAGCGCGGGGTGCTGGTCTAGACTTGGTCTTGGGTTGGTGGTCTTGACTACAACTCTGCTATTGACTCCTTGGTTGCCTGTCCTCTCCCACCCACCTTCTTTCCATCCCCTTTATGTTGGATTTCTTTCAAAATAAATGCCACTAGTGGCAAAAAAAGTGAAGTTCATGTTATGTTAGGACAGGAGACGAGATGTTTCCATCCCTGAAATTATGATGGATAGAATCACATGTCTAAGTCTAAACTATGTTACAGAGTAAACATAATAAAAACATGCTTTATCTGTGGCATTGTTCATTAAAATGGCACATTTCTAATGTATTAAAATTAAATACGATCGGTTCACTTAATGATTAGGTAATCCATTCAGCAAGTACTTTTACTTTTAATACTTAAGTATTTTTAATAGCCAGTACTTTTTTACTTTTACTTAAGTACAAATGTTAATGTTGTCTGTGTATTTGTACTTTTACTTAAGTAAATTTTTTGAGTACTTTCTCCTCCACTGTGAGTGGTTTGGTGTGACTTCAGTTTAATTGAAGGTTGTGTGAAGTAAGTGCTGGTAGAGTGGTACTATCAGTGGTACTATCAGTGGTACTATCAGTGGTACTATCAGTGGTACTATCAGTGGTACTATCAGTGGTACTATCAGTGGTACTATCAGCTAAATGACTGACTCAAGAAATCTGGAATTCATAACCATCACCCTGTTGGGCCCTTATAAATACGTTGGTCATGGTGATAAAGTGAAACAAAGATAATTCACACTGAGAAGCGAGGAGAGAACCAACTTTATTTAATCTGTCCATAGTTACACCACTGTTAGTCCTTGAAGTTAAAATCATTTTAGAACTTTTTATTGTCTTGCAGAATCCCTCAGGGAGTCATGGGAGTTTGTTTCTCTGCTCATGTTTTTGTATTGATGTGGACATGGCCTATGACTGTGTCCCATCAGGTATTTTGAGAGGTGCTGCTGGAGGGGGGGGTACCTGGGTGCCTCTTAAGGACTAACTAATCCCTGTCTGCCCAAAGAAGGAGCAGTCAGTGTTGAGTCTCTTCCCAGTGTGACATGGACTCTGCCTGGGATGTAACCATTTTCCATTCTCTCACTAGCAGATGTTGGACATAAAAGACAACCTTTTCAATGTGTCAGTCATACGCCCTTAGAGCTAAAGGGTTGGGTTTAATAGAACTGCTATGGAAAATAATAGAAAATTGGATCAAAGAATATGTTTCATGCAAACATTAGAGGGATGATTACACTAATTTATTTTTAATCACCAGAGAAGAACTTCAGAAATAGCAACACACAAATAACATGGATCATAACCTAAATATCCTCTTAGCAAAAACACAGGGTTTATCTTAATTTCCTAGATTATCTCTCTTATCCTATCTTAATCTTTAGCTAAGGAGTTTTAGAGGCTGTTTTCCCCGTCCTTAAGCAAATCAGTATTTGTTGGAAGATATAATTCCATCAGCCTGAAGGTGTAAAAACACACAGACTGTAAAATGTGTCTCTTTGAGTCCATTTCATTTCTTGGACACCATCAGCCTCACCAGAGGCTCAAGCCCTGCTTGAGCTTCAACATTTTGGTTTTATTATTTGGTTTACAACCAACGAAGAGAAAATGATTCCTTTAAACTTGCAGAGCTGAAACAACAATCATGTGCAGTTTTATCTGATTCTTTCACTCCCTGCATGGAAAATGAGGGGAAAAAACTTCTGAGGTTGATTTATTCTATTCCTCAGTCACCGTCAAATCACATCATGCCAAGTTATCAAATAAATAAGAAGATTGCACAATGGCATCCATGTCTGACTTCTGCACAGAAAGACGAAACCGTATAGAGGGACACAGTAGTGAGTGAGTGGATTCACACAGAACCTCAGTGTCCAGTAAAGCAGCACCCTGACCCTTACCAGAGGACTCCTCTGGATTAAACAGATTTTACAGTTTAGTAAATGGTTCCATGCTGAGAACAGTTCTTATTGGTCTCTCAAGGTAAAAGAGTAAATGAGAGAAGACTTGAAACCAAAGAGTATGGATAATCTGACCAAAACGGGAAGAGGCTGTCATGGCTGCTTCTAGCTTCTGGTTCAGATGCAGCAGGTGCAGTGGGGCGACTTCCAGCAGAACCTCAGGAGAACTTTAGTGAAGAATAAATCAAGTGGGAACAAACTGATGACTGGAGATGTGCATGATTCTAAAAGTTAAGATTTCAAAGGTACCAGTGGGAGGAAAAAATGGGTTACAAGTTGTAGTCCAACAAGGTCAAAGGTCATCCTGTAAAAAAGTGAAGGATGAACAGAAAAGTGAAAAGCAACAGGTTTATTGTTGCTGCAGCCAGGACGATCTGAGTGGACAGGGTGGAAATATTAAAAAGACTTCACATGAGGGAGTGGGTGATTTCTGTATTTGTATTTGTTGACAGTACATTTTAAGACAACACAAAAACATTTATAGAGCAGTAAGGTTAAGTAACCATAATTAGAACAAAGTTCAGATCATCAGGTGTTGGTTCTGCTTCTGGATGCTATATTGGGCTCTTTGCTTTGCTCCTCCCAGTCCAGAGACACGACTGGTAGGTTAATGGTTCCTCTAGTTCAGTGGTTTTTTTGAGGTACCGAACCCCCCAGTTGCATATGCGCATTCACCGAACCCTTCTTATTCCAGCCGCCCCTCCCCCAACATACAAAATACTTTGCGGTATTCTGATTTAGCAATGTAATTATATTAGCTGTGTTACCACCCCCACACCACTAGAGGCAGTACCAACCCCGAAAAGATGCGACTAAGGAGCAGATTTAGACTATAGAATGTGGTAAAAACTGTGAGCTTTGCTGAAAGACACAAGTTCAAATCCATGCTGAGCAGTGGTGGGAAGTAAGTACAGTTTTCGTGTATCTGTACTTTACTTAAGTAGATTTAATAATGGATACTTTCTACTTTTACTCCACTACATTTTACAGTAAGTATCTGTACTTTCTACTTCACTACATTTCTACAAACTGTCTCGTTACTCGTTACATCCAAGTCTCGTTGCTCTTTTTTTCGTTAAAATGTGAAGTTCAGGTTCTTAAGATGGCGCCGTGAAATCCGAGCAGTAAAATGACTTAGTGTCTGTTGTCACCCATCGGCTCCACCTTTACTCGCACGCGGAGCTCCAGACATGCGCAGTGGTTTCCTCTGAGCGGGAGAAGATGTCTAATCGATAATAGCTGCATAAATTGATATGGCGACATGTAAAATCAGCAGCGCTTCGCTTTCACAGACGGTGAGACTTCGTCCAACTTTTAGCGTCACTTGGAAGGAAAGCTTAAAGAAAGGTAAGATCTGTGGACGTGATGCTAGCTAAGCTAGCTGTACAGAGACACATGATGCATCTGATGAAAAAAGTTGTCAGTCATGCGCTGAATTATTGTGTGGAGGTTTTGACTGAGGTGTCGCATATATGGGACAACGCTGTGACCAAAGTCTGCAATATAGTGATATGACATTCAGGAACGATCCGATTCTTCTGGACGGATCTTTACTAAGGACTGAAGCCTCACTTAGAGCCGTTCTTTGTTCTTGTGTACACTGCAGTAGATATATATATATATATATATATATATATATATACACACATACACAAATGTATTTAATCGCTGAATAAGTAAAAGTTGAACGTATGAACACAGAGCATGCTCATTGCTCATTGATTGATTTCGTCTCCTGTCATGGTGGCAAACATCGCAGTGGGAGGGAGGATGAAAACAGTCACGGTGCTCATTCTGCTTAGTTACTTGTTGCGCCGTTGGACAGTGTTCATAGTTGAACGTTATTTACCGTTAATTGCGATGTTTCAGTTGTGGTTTCTGACCACCCAGGGCGTTATTTTTCTAGGGATGGCAGGAGACCTCTGCGGATTATAGCACAGCGATGAAAGCAAAACAGAATGAAGTGAGTTTTAATTGATACTGGTTAAATTCATTTCAGCTCTTAAGTATTTAATATCTAGGTGTTTTTATGAGAATGTGGATCTTTCAGATCAATCTGAGAACCAACTTTGATAGGTAAACTTAATGTTATTGTGTCATTTAGCGCGGGGCGCTGGTCTTGGGTTCGGTGGTCTTGACTGCAACTCTGCTACATGGCTCCTTGGTTGCCTCCCCTCACCTTCTTTACATCCCCTTTCAGTTGGATTTCTTTCTATATAAATGTGTCTAATGAAGTTCATGCTATGTTAGGACAGGAGACAAAATGTTTTCATCCCTGAAATTATGATCCATAGAATCACATATCTAAGTCTAAACTGTTACAGAGAATAAACACAATAAGAACATGTTTAATCTGTGGCATTGTTTATTAAAATGGCACATTTCTTCTGTATTAAAATTAAATGCGATCGGCACACTTAATGATATTAGCGATTAGGTAATGCATTCAGCAAGTACTTTTACTTGTAATACTTATGTATTTTTTAAAAGCCAGGACTTTTTTACTTTTACTTAAGTAAAATGTTAATGTGGTACTTTGACTTTTACTTCAGTACATTTTTTGAGTTTTTTCTCCACCAGCTCCTTCAAACAGGGCTCCTCCGCAGCTCTGATTGGCTGAGCAATGTAACCTGATCCTCTGATTGGCTAAGCAATGTAACGTGATCCTCTGATTGGCTGAGCAATGTAACCTGATCCTCTGCAGCAAGTGATGGCAAAGTGGGGCGTCATCATGACTTTACACAAGTGTGTCTTTACCTCCGCGGCAGAGGCTCCGCCGAACCCCAGTGACCGACTCACCGAACCCCTGGGGTTCGATCGAACCCAGGATAAGAACCACTGATCTAAAACCTCCCTCGGTTTGTGTTCATGTAGTTTTTCACACTTCTTCATTTTGGCTCCATCTTTGTTCAGTGAGTGATGACCTGGGAGAATCTTCATCAAATTTTCAGACTGATAGGATTGTTTTGTAATATTCTGTAATATGTGATGAAGGTGGACTGTTTTTGTCCAGTGATTACATTTGCCTCATAACTAATTTTCCTTCAATTTTTCTTATGTCTTCAAAATATTTCATTTCTATAAATATACAACAAATTGTATTTATAAAAATATTTTATTTATTTTTTTGAATGAATGAATACGCATAAATATTCCTGGTTTACCCAGAGAGGCTAATTTTTATCTGTAGCAGGTTGATGAAAGTGTTTTTTTTATATATATAAAATCAACAAGCATTACAACATACATGACCTTTAATCTACAACAGATTTCAATGTAGTGTGATTTTAAAAAAACCCTAAAAACTTCAGTTATTTTAAAAATGATGTGATAGCTGGTTCCTGTTGATGTCATCACCTCTAAACTCAAAGTCAAGCCTGAAACAATCAGCTTTTTACCAAGAAAGGTCTTAGATACATCTGCAAAGTTTACTTTAACAACCATCCTTTATTAAGAAAGAACTGAGAAACTATGGAGTAACTATTATAATTTTAAATGCAGCAATTGCTTAAGGGCATCAGCATTACAGCGGCAAGACTTCGGCCAGAAGCTCCACATCTTCAGGCGTGAAACTCTTCCATCCCCCAGGAGAGGAGGAGGATTCTTAATCACTCATGTGCAATTCAGGACAGCAACCTGTAAGAGGACAGATCCCAGAGGAGGCCACACTGCAAGTCCAGCTGGTGTAGAAAAGGCAGAAGAGAGAAATGGGAAGCGGAAGAAGGCAGAAAGGCAGCAGTTCAACTTCTCACTCCCATGAGCATTTCCAGACTAATGCCAGCTAATCCTTTTTTCTTCCCATGAGGTTAATTATTCACCAGGATCGCTACGTACCTCCTGAATGCGAGAGATATTTGGAATTACGTTTCAACGTAGCTCTTTATGTGTCTTTGCAAGGAAAGAGGCAGCGTTAATGTGGAAGTTAACCGTTTTCCTCTCCACCACATTGAAATTCAAACATGCTTTTGTGCATATTTTGCAGGTGTGAAAGTGACGAATGTTTACCGGTGGAGTAAAAAATAAAAAATAGAGTGCTGACATTTAAAGAAAAATAAAGATTTAATGGCAGCAAGAGAAAAGCAGACCTTTACGCTTCCATCTCAGGAAATGTCACAGAGGTTGGTGGAAATACGATTTTATAAACCTTTACAATGCTGTCACGCTTCCATTAGATGGTTAATTACAGAGGAATCTGTTACAGTTTGTGGCGGGTCGCTGTCATTAACGTGAAACAATCGGATATTTGTTCAGAAGTGGAGTGGCTCTCGAGTCCACACCTCTGGTACAATCAGCATTTTGTGATGTGAAACAGAAATCATTAGGAATCATTTCAAAACTTTTGCTACAAATAATAAAATATATCTTTTACCATTTAGCTAAACAACAAAGTAGCTAATCTAATCAGATGGGCGATAAAACAACAAAAAAAGAATCCATTCTGCAACTTGAATGAACATTTAGTTTTAACTGAATGCTGAAAACGTGGAATGTTTTGGGCCTTTAAAACGTTCAGGCTGAGTCAGTCAGTGTGGATGTAACTGATGTCAGATGTGAAGCACTTTTACCTCCAGGGTGGTTTTACTGCATATAACGAGTTTCAATCCATTGGCTGTTTTAACCTTTTATTGGTTGTACAAGTAATTTGTGATCAATTCATTTTTTTGACAAAACAAATTACAACAAAATTTCAAAATCAAAGTGAAAACTGATTTCTACAAAATATTGACATTTTAACAAGATGAATCACAGAATAAATGATTATACGAATAATCAACACTTCATTGATTATTCAATGAAGTGTTGAATAACTTCATTATTCAACGCTTTTTTGCAAGTTTTTTTGTAACTTGCAAAAAAAAACGTTTTTACATGATTGTGTTAAAACGTTTACAGATAATCTTCCTTTTCCCGATGCTAACTACAGTCATGGCCAAAAGTTTTGAGAATGACACAAATATTATATTTTCACATGATCTGCTGCCCTCTGGTTTTCATGTGTGAATGTCAGATGTTTTCATCACATACTTATTTCTGTAACAAAAGCTTTTATTGACAGTTAGAATGAGTTAATGCAGCAAGTCAGTATTTGCAGTGTTGACCCCTCTTCTTCAGGACCTCTGCGATTCTCCCTGGCCTGCTGTCAATCACCTTCTGGACCAAATCCTGACTGATACCAGTCCATTCTTTGCATAATCATTGCTTGCATTTTGTCAGAAGGTTTTTGTTTGTCCACCCGTCTCTTGATGATTGACCACAAGTTTTCAATGGGATTAAGATCTGGGGAGTTTCCAGGCCATGGACCCAAAATCTCTGTTTTGTTCCCTGAGCCAGTTAGTTATCACCTTTGCTTTATGGCCAGGTGCTCCATCATGCTGGAAAAGGCTTTGTTCATCACCAAACTGCTCTTGGACGGTTGGGAGAAGTTTCTCTCTCTCTGAGGACATTCTGCTACCATTCTTTATTCATGGCTGTGTTTTTAGGCCAGACTGTGAGAGAGCCGACTCCCTGGGCTGAGAAGCAACATGAATGGTTTCAGGATGTTTTACAGTTGGCATGAGACCAGACTGGTGGTAGCGCTCACCTCGTCTTCTCCCAACAAGCTGTTTTCCAGATGTCCCAAACAATCGGAAAGAGGATCCATCAGAGAAAATGACTTTACCCCAGTCCTCAGCAGTTCTTGATGATGCCATAGATTGTTGACTGAGGTGAATCTTTCTAGCTGCTCTTCCCTGTTAGGCCGTTGTTGTGCAGTGCAATGATGATGTTTCTTTAGAGATAACCATGGTTCACAGAGAGAAACAATGATGCCACCACCAGCCTCTTTTTAAAGTGTCCAGTGGTGTCATTCTTACTTAATCATGACAGATTGATGTCCAGCCCTGTCCTCATCAACACCCACAGCTGTGTTAATGGATCAATTACTGAAACAATGTCAGCTGGTCCTTTTAAGGCTGCAATGAAGTTGAAATGTGTTTTGGGGGATAAAGTTTATTTTCTAGGCAAATATTGACTTTGCAATTAATTGCTGTTAAGCTGATCACTCTTTATAACATTCTGGAGTTTATGCAAATTGCCATTATAAAAACTGAAGCAGTAGACTTTGTAAAAATTAACATTTGAATCATTCTCAAAATTTTTGGCCATGACTGTAGAAACAACCAATCGGAGCCAGGAGGCGGGTCTTAGTGGTGTCAGCAAGGCTTGTGTACTCACTGCTCACACCTCCCACTTCCTCTCTGCTGCAATGCAGCTTCTTCCCGACAGTAAAGTCTGACACGAATGCTAAGGATAGCTCACATATCATGCTAAGGGTGGCAGATAAACAGTTTTCCAGGAACGGTAAGAAGTTCCTCACCGTTAGCACAGTAAGAAGCATGTTCATGTGATTGATTGACAGCACTAAGACCCTCCTAGTTCTTGTTTCATGGCCAGAAAGCTCCATCTTGTTCTCATCAGACAGTCAGACTTTCCTCCTCTTAACCATGGAGTCTCCTACCTGAATTCTGACCAGCTCTAGTCGAATCTTAATCTGAATTTTGTTCAGCGGTGGCGTTCTCACTGCCACTCTCCCGTTGTTACAGTGCTGTTGGCACATCTGGGTTTCGTTCTTTAATCAGCGTTTGTGATGTGTGGTTCTATAAAAAATGAATAAATAAAAATTACAATCCACCATGAATGTACATACTCATTTACAAACAAATTACAATTATGTTGCTTGTCTGTTGCATTGCTATTAAAGTTAAACAAAGTAAAAGAAAGCGACCAAACATATTATGTGTTACCATCAGTGGTGGGAAGTAACGAAGTACAAGGACTTTGTTACTGTACTTAAGTACAATTTTCGTGTATCTGTACTTTACTTAAGTAGATTTAATAATGGGTACTTTCTACTTTTACAGTAAGTATCTGTACTTTCTACTTCACTACATTTCTACAAACTGTCGCGTTACTCGTTACATCCAAGTCGCGTTGTGGTTTTTATCCGTTAAAATGTGAAGTTCAGGGATTTAAGGTGGCGCATATCTAAGTCTAAACTATGTTACAGAGTAAACACAATAAAAACATGCTCTATGTGGCATTGTTCATTAAAATGGCTTATTTCTAATGTATTAAAATTAAATACGATTGGTTCACTTAATGATATTAGCAATTAATCCATTCAGCAAGTACTTTTACTTTTAATACTTAAGTATTTTTAAAAGCCAGTACTTTTTTACTTTTACTTAAGTACAAATGTTAATGTGGTAGTTTTACTTTTACTTGAGTACATTTTTGTCTGTGTATTTGTACTTTTAAGTAAATTACTTTCTCCACCACTGGTTACCATACCAGCATATAAATTAACTTAGCATAGCCTTCGCTTAATCGAGGTTAAGTCTAACAGAAAATGTTAAAGCTACTAAAATACACATATCTCAAACATAAATACTCTGCATCCTACCACTCATATGGACGAACATTCGAACAAACACCCGAAGCCGCCAGCAAACACCACATCTGTCCTGTTCGGCTTCTCGAACAATGTTTTTATATGAAAGGAAAAACACCACCCTCAGACGGCCGCGCCACCTGGTGGCGAAGCCAGGGACTACAGGACAGCCTTCAGAACAGCCGTAAAGCTTTGACTGCTGAATCCAGGCAGCAGTTCTTGTTTGCAGAATAAACGGCATCCAGTGGGAACGTTGCAGTATTAAATACTGACATGATTGGACGGTAATTCTTGTACAGAATCATTTGTCGCCACTGGATTTCAAAGCATCGACAACATGTACATATCCAAGATTGGAAAATGTGTTTAACATTTTGCACAATAATTAATATAATTATATCTACTTTTCTATCTTTTTGTGTAGTTAAATTAACAGTGTCAACTTTATGCAAGAGATTACAACTTGTTTTGTTTTTCTTTTCCATTTTTCTTGTTAAATTGTAAAATATTTCAGGCTGAACGGATTTAATAACTGGTTCATATTGCTAGACAAGAACATCTCTTGGAAATAGTTTTAAAGTAATTACAAACAGTAAATACAGAATATCATCAATATTTATTCCCACAGCAATTTAATGTTGCAAATAGCCAACAGCTCAACTCTTTGAACCAGAGTCTTCGCCATAGAAACAGTAAATAGAGAAATGTTTATTTAAAGCTCCCTTTTCAAAACTATTGAAACAGAACAGCTTTCTGTAGCAGCCGAGTACAGAGCTGCTTTGTGTCCCGATGTGGGAACAATCATCTTATCTTCAATGGGGACAAAGGACTAGGTGTAGATTTAAAGGGAAACAACAAGACTAAGAGTTAGTAAAGTATTTTTCCACTGAATTGTATTTGGATGAAGCTGCTGTTAATGACGGTGGGACTGAACTCATGTTTGGGAGAAAATATTAATGAAAGGAGTTAAGGAGACGGGGATGCTGTTAATTAACTGGAATAGTGTTGGAATTGAAGAGAAGTGAATCTTCAGGGTCTGTTCACATCAAAGAGCCATTTAAATGATCCATTGTACATTTTTCTAAGAACAAGCAATGTCATCTGAAATAGTTTTTTTAAATAGTTTTTGTCAGGCCCTGCGACCGACTGGTGACCTGTCCAGGGTGAACCCTGCCTCTCACCCGGAACGTTAGCTGGAGATGGACACCAGCACCTCCTGACCCCACAAAGGACCAGGGTCTACAGAAAATGGATGGTTTTGTCAGTGAAGTTCACATGATTTTTCAAATATAAATGCCAAATACCCAGGTAGGTTCTTTACAAGTGTTGTTTGCATTAACAATTTAGTGCTATTTGTAAAATAAAAACAAGATAAAAGGAAACATAAGAAAACAGTGGAGGCAAAAAGTGAACTTGAGTTGGTTTGGCAGAAACAAAATTCCTTTTCTGCACATTTAAACAACAAGGCAACACATTCTGGTTATAAACATTAACATCCATCCATCCATCCATTTTCTTCCGCTTATCCGGGGTCGGGTCGCGGGGGCAGCAGCTTCAGAAGGGAGGCCCAGACTTCCCTCTCCCCAGCCACTTCTTCCAGCTCAGAGACTCACAGTAGAGCCGCTGCTCCTCCACGTCGAGAGGAGCCAGTTGAGGCTCGGGCATCTGTTAAGGATGCCTCCTGGACGCCTCCCTGGTGAGGTGTTCCGGGCACGTCCCACCGGGAGGAGGCCTCGGGGAAGACCCAGGACACGCTGGAGGGATTACGTCTCTCGGCTGGCCTGGGAACGCCTTGGGATTCCCCCGGAGGAGCTGGAAGAAGTGAAACATTAACATAATAAACATTAACCAAAGAGCAACAAGAAACCAAGAAGAAGCGAGCGCACTGTACCGTCTTCATCCTCTCTGCTGCTGCGTTAGCATAGCAGCTATGTAGCACAGCACTGCCATGACATTATAAAAAAACCCACACATTCAGCCTTTTATTCTATTTTATGTATTTGCCAATTTAATTTTTTTACTTAAACAGAATAATAAGAGTTACTGAAGTATGTGCAGAGCATTATTGTTACGACTGGTTCAAGGTCATAACAAAACAGGAGACCATGCAGGGGTTAAAGTGTAGAAAAATTTATATTTATTAACAAAAACAACAATGAATTGTGGCTATCAGTGGTGTAATGCAAATGCTTGGATGTGTTGTATGAGTGCATATGGAAGTGTTGAAGTGCCAAAACAAAGACAAACTCAAAAGTGCAAAAAGGAGGGGAGCTGAGGCCTGGCAACAAAACACTACAAGCATCAAGGCAGAGTGGACGCTGAAGGCGACCCAGAAGATGGAGACAGCCAGGTGTAAGTACTCTGCACTCCCAATCAACCTGATCAGCAGCACCTGTAAAGGGGAGGAGCACAAGGACAGACAAAAGCAACACCTGCAGCCCAGCCCTCAAGGCCCAGGGCCGTAACAATTATAAACTAGTAAAACTGTTAATTTTGCTAGTTTATAGCAAAACTAGTGAAGTTTTTGCTCGGAACAGCTCTTGCTAACTGAGACTTGAGTTCTGTTGTTCAGGGGAAAGAACCAACCAAAAGAATCGATTGTTCATGAATGTCACATCGCTACTTCAGAGAAAAGCTGAATAATACCTAATAGTCAGCTTTTCTTTCTGAAACACACAGTTCAGCACCTTAAGGCTTCTGCTTTGTCAATCACACTCCACAGTTTTGGAAACTCATATTGTAGTTTAAGTCAAAGATACGCAGCTCGTACATCTTGTGGTAGCATCTGAACAAAATGTACACTCATGCGACATCTTGTAGCTTCAATGATTAAACACAATAGCCACACACACACGGACACACGCAAATCTCATCTACACACCACTCCACAGAGATTGCACTTCAAGGTACTCCTCGGTGCCAGATGTCAGCTATATGAGCGTGTGTCCTTGTGCTTGAGTGGCTGGGGGTGTTGTCAGGGAGACGCGGTGACGTCTCCAGCATGAGGATATGGAGATCTGTGCAGACATCAATTTGTCACTTTGAAACCGAGAGATAGAAGACGGGCAGGGAGGGGGAGCCCGAAAATGACGGGGAGGCAAAGAAGATGCTCTGAGAAAGATGTATGCCTCTCGCATTCAAATAGGAGTGTGTGAACATAACACACTGATTGTAAGCAAACACTCAGGTGGTCAGCCACACTACCTCCAACACACACCTCATACCGAGTGTGTTATTTATGATTCAGTCTAAATGATGTCAATTTATTGCATTTCATGTGTTTGGAAAAGATTAGCGGCAGTTTATCACAGAACAAAAATAAATGGAAGTTTACAATCTTCAAAACTGGAAAAAAAAAATCTGCAATTTTTCCCTTCAGTTCCCCCCAAAAAGCAGCGTAGCTGTAAACAACCAGAGGCCTTTTATTGTCTTGATTTGGAGATCAATAACGGTGTGAGCTTTGAGTGCCGACATCCCACTTCTGAATTACATCACATGCGGCAGAACTCAACAGCAAAAGGAAACGGGGGCCATTTTTGAAGGACTGCAATTTGGAAAAACTAACAGCCAAGTTTCACTTTGAAGTGAAGAAAAAAGAAAAGTCATTTCAAAAGAAAGAAAAAAAGCAAAAATCTATATTCTAGTGTGTGCCATGAAGGTGGGAGCCTCTGCCACTGTCTTCCTACATGGAAGGATGGAAAACTGTTGGAGCCCATCACCATCTGTAGACAAACACTGAGCGATCCCAATGACAGTTAGGAAGGTTTTACATAATCCTCTCTGAACCAAACCTTACAGGATACAGTTGGGCATGAATTGTTCAGCTGACAACTGCCAAACCCAGTCATGTTCATGAGACAGACCAGACAAAGTTATGACTGATGGAGAATACACTTCCATTGCTCCAGATCACAGATGTCTTACTCCAGGCCTTAGCTGTCCTGCAAATTTGCACCTGTATCTCAGCTTCAACAAACTAAATCAAAGCTAATCAAATATGAAGTCCAACTAAGACATATGGTAGGCAGAGTATACATTTGCAGTTGAAAGGGCATAGCTGTGTCCTCTTTACACATTAACCAAAAGAACAAGGCACCTCGACAGACAAAAGCATCTGGACACAGGAAAAATCATCCAGAAGGCAGAAGACTTTTCAGACGTCTGGCGTTACTGCAGGCCAGGTTCCCAAAAGCTAAATCACAAAATGAGGCAGCTTTTAAATCAGTTCTATTCTGGCTGAAGAAGCTGCAAAATCAGCTCAACCCTTCGCCGAGGGAGAGTTTTTCAAAAATTGCTTGCCAAGTGTCCAGAAAAAAAAGGCAAGTATTTTTACATGTGAGCCCGAGCCTAAACCCCATTGCTAACCTTATACACCATCTTGTTGCCCATCTCTGACCACAACTTTTTGGAAAGGGGGAAATATTTCACTGCATACTCCCTTGCTGTGGATGAGAATACTGACACTCCTGATAGTGCCCAGCTGTCAATTTTTATCTGTGGCGTAAACTCAAGCCTGTGCTTAACAGAAGGGTTGTGGTCTTTACAATCAATGGGGAAAGATTTCTAAAAGGTCCAGATGTGTAAATGAAATGGGGCAACCTGGGGGAAAACCTGAGAGACATACAGAAGACGATGCGTCACAAATGTGTGGTCGTAAGAGGAGATGGGTGGGAAGATCCAGAAGAACCAAGACGAAAACATTACAGGTGAGTGCATCCCACACCAAGAATCAGGTAGAGCAGCTTCAAAAATGTTCATGTTATGAGCACAAAACTGCAAGTGAAGCCAAAGATTTAAACCACTGCCAGTTGAAGTCTTTCCTGTAGGAGACAAGTTCACATTATGGTGATTTTCTTCATGACACCAAGGTCAGTGGTCGAGCCGCTGAACGGTGATGAAAAGGCGTTTCAAGCTGCATGAGGAGTTTTGTATGTCCATGAACAAAAGACAAAACAGAGCTTCGATTTATATATATATATATATATATAAATAAAAAACTTCTATGCAACATCATGAGTCATCTCACTGTGCATCAAGGTCTGGAAGAATGATGGGAATTTTAGCTCTTTTTGTCATGGTGGGTTTAATGTTCTTGGCCCACATGCAGAAACACTCAGAGAGAAAAGGTTTAGTCAAAGGTTTATTTTACAGCACAGACTACTAAAGTAAAAATGGTCAAATGAACGTTGGCTCTGGTCCGGGATCCGGGGATGACTGCACCCAGGAGGAGAGAAATGGTGAGTTCAAAGCAGATGGGAGATTCCAGTTCACAGATAATTCTGTGTCCTTACTTGTTGTACTTGGGGGTGAGCGGGGAGAGGCAAACTGATGTTGGCAAGGTTTTTCCCCGAGGGCGTTGGCTGGTCGGTGGGTCACAGCGTTGGAGAGCGGATAGGTTTGATTTCCAGGTGGGGCAGAGAGGGAGTGGAGCGGACCGCCAGATGGAGACTCACAGGAGGTAAATATACAGAGTAGATGACTTGTAGAGCTCGGGCATCCAATGAGTAAAAGCTCACGGCGTCACGAGAGAGTTCCTCCAAAACTTTTAGAGAACTTAGGAATTCCCAGTGGAACTTGAAGGTGTCCTGGAAAAGATTCACAAGAGAAAGGTTAGATCAAGTAGAAATAATGAATCTATTTAAAGATTGCTCAGTAACTCAATGAGAGGCTCTGTGTACCAATACAGGCAAACACTCTGGCGAGGAGGAACTGGCAGCCTGCTGCTCATATACTCCTCTAGGTAATGATGATTCCATGCAGGTGCGTCAGCTGGACACCTGTCGGCCCGCCCTCCGGGAAGACGCAGCCACGAGGCGCCCTCTGGTGGAAAAATCTGGAAACACAACCAACCCCAGTCTGGTCCCCAACACTTTTGACTTGGTTCCAAAGACTAGCCAGCTCTTTGGCTCCCACCAAAAGCGTCATATGTTAGCTTAATTGAGAAAATATGAATTTTTCTGTGTTAATAAATCCCTTTTGCATTTAGAAGAGCCGTATACTTTCCTAATTTTGTCTTTGTTCTGTTACAAAAGCAGGCCTTATTTTACCTAGAGTAATATTTCAATCAAACTTTTTTGATAAAAATGTTAATTTGAACAAAACACTGGTAGCGAATCCGTAACAGAACTAAGCTCAGTAGCCAAACTGTCCTCAGTGCAGATTGGGATTCAAATAAATATATTAAATTAGCTGATTTTGTTCCTCCTCTTAGTTTGGATTTGTCTGTTTTTGTGAAGACAAGCCACCAATCTGCCAATCAAATCAAAGTTCTGAGCAGGGCAGAGCCTCTGAGAGTGAGAGCTGAGCACCAAAAAGGAAAAAAAAAACTGGAAGCTCTCTCTCACTTTATGGGAGTCTGCTCTTTTCATTCATTACATTGAGTTGGCTGCGATGGGCTGGCGACCAGCAATCCAGCTGACCCTGTCTCTCGCCCGTTGACCTCTGGAGATGGAGACCATCACCCCTGGCAATCACACTGTGATTTGCCAATTTTGAAGGCCAGAAAAGCAGTTTTGAACGACTTCCATCTGCAGTTGACATCAAAGCTTCCAATAGAGTTGATTCAGCACCAATGTGGTGAGAGGAAAGTATGAGTCTGGTTAGACGATACAGAGTTTCTATGTCTCAACCCCGACACAACGGTTCATCTGCACACCCAAGCTCTTCAAACACACTCTATGTTTGGCAGCACACACCTGAGTTAGCAACTACAAGAAGATTAACGGTAGCATCACACAGGAGTCGTCTCACTGATGAACACCTTCACTCAATCCTGAGGATTTCCTCAGCTCAGACGCTAACCCCAAGTGTTGATGAACTTGTATCCAGGATGACACTAAGTTTCTGTCTGAGCCTGGGGAACATCACAGAGCAGCAAACTGAGCTGTAATGCATTTTCAGTTTTTAATGGACTTTCATTTTTTTCATTTTCCCCTCTTCCTGATACAGGTTGTTTTGATTTTATTTGAAGGAGAATACATATTCAGCTCGTTTTCCTGCAGAAGAATGTGTTAAATTTTGTACTGAAAAAGTTGCAGATGAATCCAACCGATTACATTTACTTTAAACATGGGACTATTTGAAAGCAGTAATTGATGGTATAATGCAGAGTCTTTGTTACTGTACATCACAAGCTGCGTTCCGCTAAAAATGTGCGCAAAACTTTGTTGATTTTCCAGTTAGGTAAAAATAAACACAATTTTGCAATTGGGATGCTTCCATATTCCATATTCTTCATCGTTTTTGCATCCGCTTGTTGATCACATGACTTGTGATGCAAAAAAAGTGTTTCCATTGCAGTTGTGTAACGTACACCAATTTCAACACAACCGAAAAACCACCTCCTAGTGTAAAAACCTTTTATCAATTCTTTTTTTTTTTTTTCCATTAAGCCAATTTATGTTTGCAATTCCAATCAGCCCAATTTTATGGAGAATGGAAACACGGCTACAGTGAGGAAAGCAGCAAAATGGGCTTCAGTGCCGTTTCACTGTAGAGTTTGTTTCACTTTATGTCTTCCCAACACAAAGGGTTAAGTTTAAATATTATATTTGCAGAGTTTGATACAAATACATTCAGCGGATGAAAGGGACATTGGACAGAAGAGCCAGGGGCCGTTGCACATATCATCTTAAAAAAAACACCAAACAAATTCTCTTCATATCTTAAAAGGTGGCATCAAAAGGAAGGAAGGTGAAGGACAGAGACACTAAGTGTACTGAGGCTTGGATTTTATTACATGGAGTTGAAAGCATCCCTCTTGGCAGCAAAACCATGATGAAATCACTCTAGCTGACATGATGAAATGAGCAGTGTTGTTTAGAAGACTCACAAAATAAAACTGCATGTTTAAAAAAGGCAATTAGGGGGAAACAGAATTCCGTTAGCTTGTTCCCGATGACAAATAAATGGGAATTTTCATATTCCGCTGTGAAAATTATCAGCACACTCTTCGCATGACCTTTTCAAAACTAATTATAACGACACGACTGTTGTTGCAAAGCAAAGATAATTGGAGCTGCGCCTGTCTCTAAACAATGTTATTGACAAAAACAAAACAAAAAAACAGAATACAATATTTTGTTTGGTAGACGGCAGATTTTTTTTCCAGCTATCTTACCATTTACAACAGGGGTCCCCAAACTTTTTCCTGTGGGCCACATAACTTTTCTCTTCTCTGCTGGGGGCCGGAGTCAGTTTGTAACAGAAAAAGTGAGACGATTGTAGGAGAGCCTACATGTAAAAATATATTGTTTTCCAGAAAGCACAATCACATAACCCTCTCTGGGTTCTTCACAGAAAAAATCCAGGAAGGATCATAGTCCGTATTTTCCGAACTATGATCCGCACCGCATTTTTTTTTTTTTTTTTAAACAGTAAACATACATATAAGCCTCAGATATCTCTGCTGGTCCAGGTTTTCCACAGCGATGCAGCAGCAGCAGAGGGGGGCAGAGACCCAAAATCTGAGTCATTACAGGTCAATTGAATATCACATTTATTACGTTGAAACGAAAAAGTTGCCAAGTTTAGATTTAACTGAACTGATTACGGTAGTTTCTGAACTGTAACAGTAAAAGTGCTGATCCTTCGTGTTGCTACTAGCATGTGCTAAATGAAAATGGGCGCCTTCTTCTTCTTCTTCTTTAGATTTCAACAGCAGCTTGCATCCATTATTGTTGCACTACTGCCATCTACTGGATCCTAATATCTATACCTCAAATTCTCATAATGATCCCAGTATTTAAAAAAATTTAAAAAAATCTTTTCCCCCTCAATGCTATTTAACTGATCAACATTCTCAAATTTCAATTCCCTATTAAAACCTAATTCCGTTTTAATGGGAGCTTTCTTCTTTGATTTCCAATTTTGACTTCCAATGATTCACTTCC
Source organism: Poecilia reticulata (assembly GCF_904066995.2). Taxonomy (NCBI): domain Eukaryota; kingdom Metazoa; phylum Chordata; class Actinopteri; order Cyprinodontiformes; family Poeciliidae; genus Poecilia; species Poecilia reticulata. The sequence continues at coordinate 3,885,581 of NC_088844.1, read as the reverse complement.
TGCTAAAGAGCCCCCTGGTGGTTGAAGAAAAATGTACAGAAAAGCCACATGTTCAAAGTAGTAGCATCTTATAGTCCGGGAAATACGGTAGGTGAAATTGGATAATTTCCACGGCACACCTGACGATCACTTACGGTACACTAGTGTGCCGCGGCACAGTGATTGAAAAACACTGGATTAGAACACTAAATGTTTAAAATATACTAATATCCTATGTGCTTTCTGACTGAAGCCCTAATGCAGTCAATTAGGCAAAAATAGCAACAGTTAGCAAAAACTCTGTTGCTATTCCAAAGAATGACAAATATAATCCTCCTGAGAGTCAGATCTATTAGTGCTTTTAGTGCTTCAGCATTAGCGGCTGCTAACTTTAACTGTATCACTATCAGGTTTGCTTTAAAACAGGTGAGCAAACCTCTGCAGGTATCAGCAAAACTGCACAAAATACATTTTTTCTACAGGTTTCTTTGCCTCAAATATAATATCTTTCACATTCTGTTTTAAGATATATAACTGAGAATATTGGATATTCTCTGAGAGTATTGGATATTGATCCGATATGGTGTATCGAGTTTTTGTTCGTTTTAACAGGTTGATAATATGAAATACAATGCAGGTACCCCATATTTATATGTGAAAAATTAAATTGCAAGCCTAATTATGTCACTCACTATGACTGCCTTATGAATATTTTGCTGAAACCATTGCATCTTTTATTCTGCCGCTGCAAAATCTGAAGGATCACTTAACATGCTACTCGCCATCCTCAGCGACAGTGATTATAAATAATAATTTGTGGCATATTTTTCGTCATTTATTAGCTAAGACCAGCAGTTTTCCTCTTGACATTTCCAAAGCACAGCCAGGCTGGTCGAAATTGATGCTTTTATGAGTTTTAATTAGGTAAGTTAATGACCTGTAATGCAACATTTGCATAAAAGGCTGATTCTACAACTCAACCTCTACCACACTCTTACTTTAAACATGGTTAACTTCTGTTTCTTCATGTTAATAAATTATATGTCTACATTGTTTTAATGTTGACAACTGGTGTAACAAGAGTCCAAATTCTGCGGGTTTTATCTTCTGCTTGATAAAGCTTAAGAGCCAACGCATCAGTTTCATCCAACGGTGTGTTCAGTGGACGCATGGCACAGGTTAGTATTAACGCTGTGATCACAGGAATTACCCAAGATCCAGGATGAAGGCAGCTTAACTGACCTGCGTATTAAAAACATTGTTAAATTATTCATTTCACATTTGCCTTTTTCTGCTGCTTTTTTCTGCTCTACACACATCCGTGACCCAGCCAAGGTCATAAAGGTGACTGCAAAGGTGACGATGTGATGTAGGCTGAGAAAGTCTTGGCTGGAAAGAAAGTAAAGTCTATATTTGTTATCAAGACAATAAGACTGCAGTCAGAAACACATTAAAAATACATCTAAAGAAGAGCAGCAAAAACTGAAGAGTCATATCAAAAAAAGAAATGATGAAATGCAAAAGTAAACCAAATAAACATAAACAATATGAAAAATGTGAACTAAGAATGTAATCTTTGATATTTAGCTGCAGTGAGACTGATTATATTCAGTTCTTACGTAGAGCTGTAGTATGTAGCATTTTATTACATATTTGTTAAAACAGTCACAACGTCATGACAGATACTCTGTGAAAACATTGAGCTCCTCTGTTTTCTCCCAGTGCTAACTGCAGACATGCGCAGCTTGGCAAGAAACAACCAATCAGAGCCAGGAGGAGGGTCTTAGCGCGGTCAATCAAAGCACTTGTTGCTAAACTGCTAACTGTGGAGAAACACACATATCCTATGCTAACTAGCCTTATGTGGTAGGATGGTGTTCCACCCTCCCCCACTCTGTGCACCGGGCACCGTTGATTGGTGGGCGGGCCGCTGCAGGGTGCATGTGTCTTTGTTTCTCCCACTGTTGCTACGGTCGGCGGCTACATGTCGGCTTGTGGGTTTGATCGACTTGTCTGAGATCGTAAGTGGCAGTTTTGCTATCCGTGGCTGAGATCATGGTTGGTTTTTGGGTGCTACACCTGTCGTGCGTTTCTGCAGTGTTGCTCTGATGGCGTTGCCGGCTGCAGTTGAGGGTTGCTGTGGCGTGCGGCTTCCGTCTGGTCCTCACCTGCTGACCCGCTTCCTCCCGGGTTGGGCTGTGTTTCCACCCCTGGGTAAGCTACCTGCTATTTAGCTTTTGATTTATTTTATCTGGATCCACCGTTAATGGGTTTTCTGTTTCAGGCACCAGATTGTGTTTGGAGCTGCAGCGCTTTGGACGCTCTGCTGTCTTGTTTTGTCTTGCCGTTGTTTTGGACGCTCTCAACTAAACCTGCTGCTGGTTGGGCCGGCTGTGTGGGCGGGGCGTTACTCCTCTGGCCCCATAGAAGAGCATTTGGAACTTAATGACAACGATTTGTTCCATTGTTTGAATTGTTTTCTCTTATAGTTTTGTTTTGTGATTGAAGTACTAATTGTTTTCTTGTTTTTACTCATTTCTTTTTGCGTTGCATGATTTGTTTTATTTCCTTTGGAATAATTGATCTTGTCTGTCCTTTTTCCTTGTGTGTTCCTTTTGTTCCAGGGACCGAGTACTGGGCCTGAAGCCTCGTTTTTAAAGAGGTGTTTTAAATTGTTGAATAAAATATTGTGCACTGATAAGTCTGTGTTCGGGTGCATCTAGTCACTTTAAAAAAAAGATCTACACCTGCTGGTCACACTTAGCATTCACAACAGACAGGAAAAACTTGTGGTGTTAGCAGAGAGCAAGAGGCTAAAGGGGAGGAGAAATGAGCAGCACCACACAAAATTGTGATTGACAGCACTAAGACCCGCCTCCTGGCTCTGATTGGTTGTTTCTAGATAGCACTGGGAGAAGACACAGATTATCTGTTTCATGCCGTACTGTCGCGACATGGTGACAGTTTTAACAAATATGTAAAAAATGTATTTTTTCAAGTTACACACTGCAGCTTCAAGGAAGACTTAATGGTATAAAAACAATTACACAGCATTAGTCTACTTCCATTATGTTTGTGTTAGAAAAAAAAGACCTGGAAGAAGAGAAACCCTAAATTGAGAACAATTTTTACTCACCATACCCGGAGTAAACTGCTGAAAGAACGTTAAATATAGATTACATTTTTAAATATTTTATATTTTTACTGGACAGCTTTGTGGATTGAATAAAGCAAAAACTGAAGCAGACTCAGTGAGAAGTATTTTATTTTTCATCAGATCAGATTTGTTTATGCTGAACAAAAGAGAGAAACATCAAAACTACCTGACATTTTGCATGGCAAAGCAATTCAGCCTGAGGTTACTGATTCATAAGCATTTCAGCCTCTCGCTGTTTAAAAAGTGCAACAGTCAGTGATACAATCTCTTCTCCCCCACCGCTGGTTTCCTATTGTAAAGCCCCAATGGATGTGCTGAGTGGGATGTTGACTACAAGTCATTATCTTATTGACTCTTTCTGTCAGTAACTAAGTGACAATCAGCTAAGGGCATCTGCTACTGAGAGGAACGGACAATATGATGCTACAAAATAGTCACACAAATCAAAACTGCAACCTCTTTCTCTCTTTCTCTCTCTCTTTCTCTCTCTCTCTTTCTCTTTCTCTCTTTCTCTCTCTCTCTTTCTCTTTCTCTCTTTCTTTCTCTCTCTCTCTCTCTCTCTCTCTTTCTCTCGCTCTCTTTCTTCTACCACCACTTAAATGTTTGAACCAACTTTCCAGGACTTCTTCAGAATTAACTTGTCTGTTTTATGTTCAAGCAGTTTTGCATGAGAAAAGAAGAGGAGAAAAAAAGTCAGATGTTATCTACCCTCCAGTTAGTGGATATTTAAATTCTTTGTTTGGATTATTGTAAATGAAAGGACAGTGTAACGCTTCTCTGCCACCGTCCAAAGTATTTTCACTGAGCAGGTGACATTCTTGGAGACACATAGCGCCACTCAGAAGCTGTGCGGTACGACTGGTGTCCTTTTGCAAGAAGAGTTGAAAATGGGACAGGAATTTTGGAAAACAACAGCTTTCCGGTCCATAGCTGCAGTTTTCTGATGTGTGCGTCCACAATGGGATGAAGCAGTTTTTATTTCAAGGTCGGACTGTGGAACATGAGCAAACTTTATCATGTTTTACTTAAACCAACATATTTGGACTATGTGCAAGTTTAAAGACTACAATATATATGTAATGCACACACACTTACACACACTTGTACTTCTATGCAACCTGAGAATTTGTATTGACTTGTACTCATTTTAGTAACTGCATTAATGCCTAACTCTAAACCTAACCCAAACCATTACCAAACTATGGTAATGGTCTACTGACCCAAACCTTAACCAAAGTCTAATTCACACCATATGTCTAAACCTGACCAGTACAACTGCGAAAAGATGATGTCTTCGAAAAGGTCCTCACTTTCCACAAATGTCCTCCTTTTGTTGGTAAATGTGAAAATGCTCCTCTATATGTAGTATATACAAGTACACACACGCATCATGCACACACACACACACCTGCACGCACTCTCCCCCCCCACAGAAAGAGGCGTTCCTTAGCATTTCTCCAGTTTCCACAGTTTAAATTGGTCATGCATAATGGATGAACTAATATACATGGAAGTGCTCTTTCTATAGCTACTGAAGGACAGGTGGGATGAGTCGTTGCTAACCTGCACCTCTGTACACCTCATCCTCCCACCTCCACCCCTTTCAGATTTGCATATTGTCCCTCCATCTGTGTATTTCTGGAACGTCTCATTTAGGTCTGTGATGTACAGTCACCTTGGCAACCCCAGCTGTCCGTCCTGAGTCATCAGAGAAGATCTGAAACCTGAGCACAGTCCATTCAAATCATTTCATATTTATGTTCTCTTTGCAGGTTGGGATGGTCTTAAGACATCCCACCACTGCAATGAGAGAAACAAAACTTGAGTACACAACTTTAAATTTGTTTTGTGTTGATGGTTGTCTTGATTGACTCCACCTGGTAATTTCTCTGTAGGTGGAAAAACACATTCTTAAAAATCATTTATTGATTTTGTTAATTTTTAAAATGATGGAACATCTTATGCAGGCAGGTTTTAGATTATTACTATTTTGGAAATTATTTTTGGGGCACTTTAAGATATCTCTACACTCCAACATCATCAATTCAAACAACATCTCTGATTAAAGTAAAAACACTGAACACAGCAAATTCAAAAGTGTTAAATGTTTTGGTGTTAGTAGACTTTGTGCAAAAGCAGAGTTAATTTTACTCTAATAGAGTCACATTCAGTTTATGTAACTCTGCTGTGTATATTATTAGTAGTTAAAATCCAGTGTTAAAACAAAGTGTTTCCTATCAAATCTAGAGCTGTTAAAATAGAATCAATAACTCTTCACTTCTGAACTCTGAACTCCACCAGCGGCTCCAACACTGAAGGAGTTAATTCACTGACTCCGCCCAGAATCACAGATTCCCACCGAAGCGACAGAAGCCAAGTCATTTCAGGACTATTTACTTTCCACATGTCTGAGTTATTTACTGCACTTGGTAAGTCATTTTTTTCTGAGATGGTTTATAACTATTATTTTGAGTTGAGCTCAACCTGTATGATAGACGTCACGTTCGCCACACGGCTCGGTGTTAGTTAGCATATTTAGCTTAGCATGCCGAATGTTAGCGGAGTATAAATGTTGGATAAAATCAAGCCGGTGAACATTTGATCAAATTATTGGCTAACTTGAACAGATCCGTAATAATCTGGAGTATGTTTTTTCATGATGTTGAACGTTTACATGCATATTGGTCAGATTTATTAACCTTTCTGATCGATTTTTTTTCCTTTAAAAAACTGTTAAGAGCATTTTTCCCGCTGTTGTGTCTAATATACGTTTTGCAGCATGTTTTAATCCTTTTACTGCCTTTTTGTTTTAGAACCAGTCTGGTTCAGGATGAATCTCCAGTCGTCAGCCTAACCTCTCCCTCCTGATCCCTCCATGGATTCTTGGAAGATTCAAGCTCCAAAAATGATTATAAGTGTTAATATCTCTAAAACTCTACATTTCTGTAGTGGAGGCTTGTTGTTAGAGTTGTAGTAAAATGTATTCCTTCGTTCCATTCCTCATTGTTACGTTTTTTGTTTGTTATGATCCAGAGACCAACACTGACTGTCCGACTCAGAGACTGAAGACTGTCTGATGCAGTAGAGGAGCATGTTGGTGTCTCTGACCAAACGTCATGAACAGAACAACAACCTGAAGACAATCTGTTAGTGAGTGGACATCTCTCTGGTGGAGTCAGAGAGGAACTGGGTCTTATCAACAGAAACAGGATAAGAAATGATGGATCTGAATATCAGGTTGGTCTGTTATGTACTGTAATATCCTGTAATCTACCTGTTAAAAGAAAATGTACTCTATCATATTACATGAACTGCATGCATTGATACAGGCTTTACTTTCTCCACCTTGTACTTTGAACAATTTCATGCATATGGTATTGAAGAAAAATGTATTAAGTATACTGCATTTTGTATTGCACAGCTGATATGTCAGACCTTTTGATAAGCAATATGTGACACATGCACATTATTCCATGTTGTAATATGTTTTGTAATTATGGTGCATGTTTTGACATAAATGTATTTGAGAAAATTATTGCCTCTTTATTAAATGTTTATTTTCCCAAAAAATTTTAAAAGTTCAAAATAATAAAATACCTATTTAATATTAATTACAAATAACTCTTTAAGAAGTTAATATTAAGATCTAACACTGAATTAGTGTTAAATAATTAACTCCAGCAGGTTTGATATTTGACACTATATAAGAGTTAAGGTACTAACTCTCCAAAAAGAGTTAAATTAACACTTTCTGGTGTGGACCCATATAGACACTTTTAAAAGTGTTGAAATCAAATCTGACAGAGTTAATCTGGGCCTCCTGGATTTGCTGTGTAGGTATTTATGATCTAAGCCAAATATCTTATGTCAGAGCGTCTCTAAACCAAATTCTGTTTTAAATTGCACTTATATCCTTGAGACACCTGCCTAACGTCAGGTCACTGAAAATACACCTGATCCGTTTGGGTCGTCCATTAGGAAGGAGCTGCAGTGCATCATGTAGGACGCTGGCTGCCACAATCCAGACCTAACAGATCCATTTATCCCAGCAGGTGTAAGTATTTTAATTGTCCATTTGTTAAAATAAACTTTGACCATCAAAAATATTTCTTATGGTTGCTTTTTTGTAAGACTTAATTTTTTTAAGATCACTAAATAAGAAAACTTAAGCAATTACAAAACGTTTGAAACACAGATGACCTGATGATGGAACATTGGTTCTGGTTTCTAGGAGGTTTCTTGCAAGAAAACTAAAGAAACTAAAGTACACTTTATTAACAAAATTCATGTATGAATGGCTTTAAAAATCTAAATCAAATGCTCTCACACTTTCACAATGTCATGATATGGTATTTGTGTAGAATGTTAAGGAAAGAAATTTGTAGAATTTGATAGGTAAGGCTTTAATTTTGAAAAAAATGTGGAAAAAGAATATTTCTTATACAAACACACATAACATATTGAATAATATGAATTATCTAGTGGATAAGTTAATTATCCACTAGATAATTAACTTCTACCAATCTAACAATCCGTTTGCTTTTCTCACAAGCTCATTTTCATTCACCAACTTGTTTTTTTGATAAAAACGTTTTGGTGAAAGGATGAGGTGGATTTAAAAAAATGTTTTTGCCCATATTGAAGCTGGTTTATTTAGTAAAACTTTAATGGAAACACTTTTTGATGCATCACAAGATGCATGATGAACCGGACACTGCCACTGTCAAAAAACCGTGAAGAAGACGATGACAGGAAGTGGCAGGAGAATGATGGCCCAGCATGTTTTTTAATGACTTATTACATGAACAAACTTGTTCACATGGTTGTAATTGTATTTATTAGTTATTTGAAACACCGTAGTTGCAAAATTGTGATTTGTAGACAGTGGTGGAATATTGACAAAGTTGTGAGCACATTTGTAAAGTAAACGCAGCTAGAGATTTGACACCTGCAACAGTAAAACTGTGTAAATTAAAATTATGAAAAGGTGGTCTTTTGGTCATATAAAAATAGATTTATTTTGCGAAACTGCAATGGAAACACTTTTTTCCGCATTACACGAGTCACATGATCATCAGCTGGATGTTACTCCTGGTGGAAACAACAAAGAAGATGACAGGAAGTGGTAGGAGGATGATGGTTTCTTTTAGTCTGGCTCCACCAGACCTCTCACATCATCACAGTTCAGAAAAAGTTGTGTGTCATTTGAACATGTTGAATCTATAGCTGTCCAGTAAAATCACAAACTACAATTTTGAAACACTCCACATGTGGCCGCTCCCAAGTATAAGAGGCTTGTTGCTCCAACTCCTGAATGAGACACTGATGTCTCCTCTGACGGCTGATAGCTATAGAAATATGAAATCATTTTACACAACTGTTTACATAGCTGTCATGACTTATAACATGGAGAAGCTTATTCACACATGATCTGAATGCTTTTTCTTATTTAATGAAAACACCACGATTGCGAAATAATATTTTTTCGACATTAGCAGAATATAGACAAAGATTTGTGCACATTTGTCGTGGAAATTCAGCACTGAGATTCTGGACTTTTCTTCAGAAGAAAGTTTGGTCAGTTCACCTTCCTGGAAGCCAGAAGAAAAAAAAAGGCTTGAAGGCTGTTTGTGAAGGTGACTGGCACCTTCTGAGTGATATGTAGCGGTCCACATTACCATTCAGAACAGAGGGACATTGTGTCATGTAGCACTGCAGGCGGATCGGATGCGGCGCCCGTTGCCAAGTCGTACAGTGTGAGACTGATGCCTGGCAACTAGACAAAAGAGAATAAGATTGGGATGTCAGAGAGACTTCAGAGTGCTACCTTGTGTGTGTGTGTGTGTGTGTGTGTGTGTGTGTGTGTGTGTGTGTGTGTGTGTGTGTGTGTGTGTGTGTGTGTGCGTGTGTGTGTGTGTGTGCGTGTGTGCGTGTGTGTGTGTGTGTGTGTGTGTGTGTGTGTGTGTGTGTGTGTGTGTGTGTGTGTGTGTGTGTGTGTGTGTGTGTGTGTGTGGGTGAAACCGAATCTGTGTCAGGATGTGAGCTCATGTGGTTGTGTGTGTTTGGTGCCATTTGCATGCAGATCATGATGACCCTTTCCTCCCATCCCGAGATTCTCATTAATTCAAAGACCAGCAAATGTGAACACACACATGCACACACACCAAGCATTACACAGACCATCACATTCTAATCACCGCACCAGGCCCCTTCAATCTCTCCTTTACCTCATCTTTCATTTCTTTTTCTTTGCTCTCCCTCTCAGGTATTTTTCCACGTCACTCTCGCCTTCCCGTCTTTCAGGTATCTAACTGGGGTAAACACTTGGACACCCTGCCATCATGTCCTCATTATCATGAAGTCTTTTCATGGCCCCCTTTGAAAAAAAATCAACAAGCCCCCCTTGTTAAGGCGGTGTAATGTCACGGCGTAATGACGTCTACTCATTAATGCCTTGTTTAAACTCAGGTCATAATGACATGGGTCTCACCTGAATTATTCAGAAATGAACCCTGATTTTGCCTGAGGCCTCAGATTTGATGGTGATGTTAGAGGACAGAGTGATGCTGATGGACAGTTTAACTGTACAAAGATTTTATACCTTTAATATCCGATTATAGGCAGTATTATGTGAAATTGATGTTTTTTTAGCTTTATGTTATGTTATAATGTTATTTCCTCATCAAAAACATACTTTGATTCTTTAATGCATGTTTTTAAAATCCCTCAGTCTCCCATAGTAACCATTCAGGTTTTTAAAACACCTGTGTGGTCCAGCTTCGCCTTTCAGAACGAAACTCCTCCTCTGAGCTGCAGTTTCCAAGTTTCCAAGCTTCCACCTCACAGAGCATCTTTCCCCCATGACTCCTCCACTCAGCTCCTTCAGACTAGCCAGCAGCAAATAGCAGACACCTGATGGAACTGCACATCTGCTGAGCTCATTAAACGAGCTGCTTCTCAGTACACTCAGTACAACGCTGCTAGAAACTTTATTAAAGTGGAAAGTGGAGTTTCAGAAAGAGCAGTTTCTTAAAGAGGCAGAGACATCTTGATACAACCAAAAACTAACTAATCCAAGAGAAAAGCTTCAACGGAAATATTAGTTTTTTTTAATTGGAGTGTTTCCGTTATGCAAATTTATTTTTGTATTTACAATTTGTGAAATTTATGGTCAATAGAAATGCAGCTACAGACAGACAGGTTGCTGACTGACCGCAAGATCAGATCAGACTGAAGAATTTTTCCATAACCTGGTTACTTTTTACACATCTATCCAGATCTAGAAAATAGTAAGATCAAGACTTGTAAAGGAACTTTGATGCCTCTGTCTGTTTTCAGTTAAAGTCAAGTCTTGTAATGTAGCACATTTCAGCAACAGAGCAATTCAAACTGCTTTACATCATAAAAACACAATATAGTGACTAATTATGAAACAACCAGTAAACAATCCTTCTTGTCAAATGACACTATCAAAATCATCAAGCAAATACACATTAAATATATTGATCAGTTTTCCAGTTATGATTCAAAAGTAACTCTAAACAGGAGGGTTTTAATCTAGATTTAAATGAACTCAGTGTTTCAGCTGTTTTACAGTTTTCTGGAAGTTTGTTCCAGATTTGCGGTGCATAGAAGCTGAATGCTGCTTCTCCATGTTTGGTTCTGGTTCTGGATGCAGAGCAGACCAGAACCAGAACCAGAACCAGAACCTGAGGGGTTTGGAAGGTTGATACAACAGCAGATCTTTAATGTATTGTGGTGCTAAACCGTTCAGTGATTTATAGACTAACAAAAGTTTTTTAAAGTGTTTTCTCTGAGCTACTGGGGCCAGTGGGAGGAACTGGATGATCTGCTCTACCTACTGTACTCAAAACTTTTCATGTCCAGTGCTTCAACTGTTCTAAAAGCACACACTGACCAGAATTGACCCGTATGTATTCACAGGCTTATAATGAACTCTAATAGAAAACTCTGTGTGTGAAATGAGGCAGAAGTTTAGAGAATTAACTCCAAACTCACCCAATTCAGATCCATTGTCAGAATGTCTGGTCTCTCTCTCTCTCTCTCTGTCTCTCTCTCTCTCTGTCTCTCTCTCTCTCTCTCTCTCTCTCTCTGTCTCTCTCTCTCTCTGTCTCTCTCTCTGTCTCTCTCTCTCTCTCTCTCTCTCTCTCTGTCTCTCTCTCTCTCTCTCTCTCTCTCTGTCTCTCTCTCTCTTTCTCTCTCTTTCTCTCTCTTTGTCCTCCTTAACTTTCATTCCACCCCCATGCTCCATCTCCTCATGCACTGATGACAAACTCATAAGCTGTTATCTGTTCCTCCCCACCTCATCTTCTGTCCCCTTAATGTCACCACTCCCTAAACCCGCCCATTCGTCTTTGATTAGATATGTCAGATTAATTAATGCGATTACATGACAGCCTATCTGACAACAGACCTTTAAATTTTAGCTAAAGTACATGAGTTATAATTATGGGATGGATGATTGGCTGATTGACACTAGAGATAAAGGGAAATGCGACTGGGTCTCTTTTAGTGTAGCTCCTTTATGAAACTGCTCGGATTGAAGAGGAGCCATGGATACAGTACCATGAATCACATGAATCAAGTGTTACGTGTTGAGTTAGCAGCTCAATGTTTCAGAGTTCAGTCCATTCCAGGGACTGACCTGTTCTGCACAAAGATCTCCACTATTGTTCTAGATAAAAGAAACATTATTACCTGTGATCTTACTTACCTGTAAGTGACAGGTAAGTAAGATTGTAGCTTTATTAGCTACTTCATTAGCATACTGAGCCCAGTATGCTAATGAATTATCATTTGGACACGAGACCATCAAGCGTGAATGATTTCTGTTCCTAAATTTTGTATGTATATTTTTTCAACACTTGTAAAGTTGGTTAAAAGCAAATTAATTCAATTCAGTACAAAAATGTTGTGCTTTTAAAATGAATTTCTTAGGCTTAAGACATTGAGTTTATGACTAAATATTGGTATTTCATCAGCAAGAGAAAAACTTGTTTTGGCTAGTAGAAATATTTGTTTTGTTATAAAGTGGAAAACGTCCCAGTGGCTCCTTACTGGGTTCTGCTTTATGTCTGGATGCTCGCGGCTGGCTGGTGCCCCCAGGGCTTTTCTTTTCACCTTGCATTTGTGTTGTATTCACTGTATTATCCCCCCCAACTGTTATAATTGGAAAATAGAAACTGACATCATTTACATAACTGTGCCTAATAAATCAAGAAGTGAACTGGGGTAAACTGCTAGTTAAATTTTGCACACTCCTGTAATTATTGTGCGTCTTAAACACTGTCTGGAGTCATTCTTTTGGTGGTTGAAGCCGAGGTTTTTACCCATTTTGTTCAGTGTAACAAACAAAATGATGTGTTTTTATGTGAGCCTGTGATGGAAGGGGGGGCACAACAAACGTTTTATTTAACGCAGCACAACTATGATGGATGAAATTGTGCCTGGATGACGGCTAAAAGTGTGGTTTCAGAAAGATGTAGGCATGCACACAGCGTGTGTGTGTGTGTGTGTGTGTGTGTGTGACAGTCTGCAGAGATGTGCTGAATCCTAAAACACAGCTCCGCCTCTTTAGAAGCGTTCAAGTCAGCAGGAGAAATTGCAACTGCATGTATTAGCATAAGTTAAAGGCCTTTCAAAAGTCTGAGGAACATCTGAGGAACTTTTAGACATTTTTGTCATGTTGCAACTACAAACATCAGTGTACATTTTAAAGGAGAGGTGTGTTTTATATTTTTGTTTGTTTTTTTCCCAGGCAGGAAGTAGGGGCTCTCCAATGACCTTCTCAGCTTCTCTCATCATACTTGCATGGCCCTCTTGTCTGCTATTGGAACACCATGCTAAAATGCAGTATAGACACATTGCATGTTGTTTACATTTGGAAATTAACAGCTGCAGGGCTTCAACAGAACAACGCTGTTAAAATGAAACCAGGAGATGAAGGTGAAAAAACTCAGAAAAACCGTTAAAGATGACCACAGCTAACTCAACATCGCTTTCACAGACGGTGGGGACAACGTCTAACTTTTTTCGTCACTTAGAAAAGAAGCTCAAATAAAGGTAAGCTCCGTTGATGTGATGTTAGCAAAGCTAGCTGTATAGAGACACATAAGCATTGTGATGAAGAAAAGTCACTCACTGCACTGAATTATTGTGCGGAGATGTTGACTGACTTGTCACACATAAGAGACAACGCTGTGTCCAAAAGTCTGCAATGTAGTGATGAGACATTCAGGAGCAGTACGATTCTTCTGCACGGGTCTTTACTTATTGGATAGGACTGGAGTGTCACTGAGAGCCTATCAGATTACCATACGCTGTCAGAATAGCGTACATCAGATGTTCCCAAACTGTGGGGCGCGCCCCCTAGAGGGAGCGCCGTGCCATTGCAGGGGGGGCACGGGAAGCCGTCTGGATGAAAAAAAAAAAAACATGAACGCTGCATGCGCTTGGTTTTTACTTTAGAATGGCCAAGTCTCTGTTATTCCTCTGTCAATTTGATACAGTAGGTGTTTCCACACTAACCATATCTGTGTCCTCTGTCACTTTTATCAGCAGTTAAAACTGTTTAATCCGTTGTTAACGTGGTAATCTGTTTTTCCAAGCCGCCTTTAAACGCAACATGAGCTACAACGCTGGGTTTCCACCTGTACAGCAGTGAAGGAGACCTGCTGCTGCTGCTGTGCTGAGCTGCACAGGTGTGTTAGAATCATGGCAGCAAAACGCAAATAACTTTTCACAGTTTCCCCCCAAAACCATCAGACGGTTTAGTAAAGCTGCTTGATGCAGGTAAAGTTAGCTAAAAGATGACTAGCTAGAAATAGTTTGGAAACCAATGGGGGGGTCCAGGAGAAAAAGTTTGGGAACCACTGATGTAAGGGAAATGACATGAAAGAAGCACAAAGTTTCCAACCTAATAATAAAAAAACATTGATCTAAAAACATTTGTACTTTCAGTTCTACTCTGTTGTGAAAATTAACGCAAATATTCTTTAAAAACATAAAAAACTGCTATAAAACTGCATTTTTATTGTATCTTTGTTTAAAAACATTAATAGGTTCTTGATCAATTTAGCCAGCATTATTAAATAATAATGTATGTATTATTAAGGAGTAAGGAGATCAAGGTTTCAAGAGAGATGAAAAAAAAGAAAAGAGAATCCCAAAGCCCTGCGGGAGAAACTGTTTAGTTTGATGAAACCAAATATGACGATCCCCCCCCCTCAAAAACACATCGTTCAACCACACAGCTATTTGTTGGGGGGTGGGAAATGTTTGGAAACCACTGGGGGGGCGCAAGACAAAAAGTTTGGGAACTACTGGCATACAAGTATCTACTTCTTGCTTGTTGCTCCTTGGTCAGTGTTCATAGTTGAGCGTCAGGGTTTTGCCTCAGTTGCTGTTTAATGGTGCAGATGGTTTCTGACATGAGCAACATGGGTAAACACCCAGGGCGTTATCTTTTTAGGGATGGCACAAGACCACCGCAGATCGTAGCACAGAGATGGAAGCAAAGCAGAACAAAGAGTTTGTTAAATTTAATATTGGTTAAATTTGTTAAGTATTTAATATCTATGTGTTCTTATGGGAATATGGATCTTTCAGATCAATTTGAGAAGTAATTTTGATGATATTTTACATTTTATTGTGTCATGTAGCGCGGGGCGCTGGTCTTGGTCTTGTCTCGGTCCCGATACTCTCTGGTCTTGGTCTTGACTCGGTCTCGATACTCTCTGGTCTTGGTCTTGACTCGGTCTCGATACTCTCTGGTCTTGGTCTTGTCTCGGTCCCGATACTCTCTGGTCTTGGTCTTGACTCGGTCCCGATACTCTCTGGTCTTGGTCTTGACTCGGTCCCGATACTCTCTGGTCTTGGTCTTGACTCGGTCCCGATACTCTCTGGTCTTGGTCTTGACTCGGTCCCGATACTCTCTGGTCTTGGTCTTGTCTCGGTCCCGATACTCTCTGGTCTTGGTCTTGACTCGGTCCCGATACTCTCTGGTCTTGGTCTTGACTCGGTCCCGATACTCTCTGGTCTTGGTCTTGTCTCGGTCTCGATACTCTCTGGTCTTGGTCTTGACTCGGTCTCGATACTCTCTGGTCTTGGTCTTGACTCGGTCCCGATACTCTCTGGTCTTGGTCTTGTCTCGGTCCCGATACTCTCTGGTCTTGGTCTTGACTCGGTCCCGATACTCTCTGGTCTTGGTCTTGGTCTTGACTCGGTCTCGATACTCTCTGGTCTTGGTCTTGTCTCGGTCCCAATACTCTCTGGTCTTGGTCTTGACTTGGTCCCGATACTCTCTGGTCTTGGTCTTGACTCGGTCCCGATACTCTCTGGTCTTGGTCTTGACTCGGTCCCGATACTCTCTGGTCTTGGTCTTGTCTCGGTCCCGATACTCTCTGGTCTTGGTCTTGACTCGGTCCCGATACTCTCTGGTCTTGGTCTTGACTCGGTCCCGATACTCTCTGGTCTTGGTCTTGACTCGGTCCCGATACTCTCTGGTCTTGGTCTTGACTCGGTCTCGATACTCTCTGGTCTTGGTCTTGACTCGGTCCCGATACTCTCTGGTCTTGGTCTTGTCTCGGTCTCGATACTCTCTGGTCTTGGTCTTGACTCGGTCTCGATACTCTCTGGTCTTGGTCTTGTCTCGGTCCCGATACTCTCTGGTCTTGGTCTTGTCTCTGTCCCGATACTCTCTGGTCTTGGTCTTGACTCGGTCCCGATACTCTCTGGTCTTGGTCTTGACTCGGTCTCGATACTCTCTGGTCTTGGTCTTGTCTCGGTCCCAATACTCTCTGGTCTTGGTCTTGACTCGGTCCCGATACTCTCTGGTCTTGGTCTTGACTCGGTCCCGATACTCTCTGGTCTTGGTCTTGACTCGGTCCCGATACTCTCTGGTCTTGGTCTTGTCTCGGTCCCGATACTCTCTGGTCTTGGTCTTGACTCGGTCCCGATACTCTCTGGTCTTGGTCTTGACTCGGTCCCGATACTCTCTGGTCTTGGTCTTGACTCGGTCCCGATACTCTCTGGTCTTGGTCTTGACTCGGTCTCGATACTCTCTGGTCTTGGTCTTGACTCGGTCCCGATACTCTCTGGTCTTGGTCTTGTCTCGGTCCCGATACTCTCTGGTCTTGGTCTTGACTCGGTCCCGATACTCTCTGGTCTTGGTCTTGTCTCGGTCCCGATACTCTCTGGTCTTGGTCTTGACTCTGTCCCGATAGTCTCTGGTCTTGGTCTTGACTCGGTCTCGATACTCTCTGGTCTTGGTCTTGTCTCGGTCCCAATACTCTCTGGTCTTGGTCTTGACTCGGTCCCGATACTCTCTGGTCTTGGTCTTGTCTCGGTCCCGATACTCTCTGGTCTTGGTCTTGACTCGGTCTCGATACTCTCTGGTCTTGGTCTTGACTCGGTCTCGATACTCTCTGGTCTTGGTCTTGACTCGGTCCCGATACTCTCTGGTCTTGGTCTTGTCTCGGTCTCGGGTTAGGTGGTCTTGAACACAACACTGGACTATGCTACACACAGACTAGGATGTGACAACAACGCCACAACAGCATCAGCATCCAACCCCAAAAATTACACCAGCATTTCCCACACAAAGAACAAAACATTGAGCCTGTTACAGGTTTATGTTTTCACATCTTTATTTTGTTATAATTAATTAGTGATTAGTGATGGTTGATTGTTTTTTAACTGAACGGAAACACATTGAATTCCGCAGCACATCTACATGTTACGGTTGTAAGAGTCAAGCTAGCTACTGGCATATGTGCATGAGATATTTTGCACATGCAGGCCAGTGACGCATCAGAAGAAAGTTGAAGAAAAGTTCAACCTTAGTTGCTGTCTGCTGCCATTCGTTGCTTCCTGTGTGTCAAACTCATAACGCGCTACTAGGAAACCCCACAGAGGTTTTTATGTCAAAATAGGTAGTTTGATTAATCTGCATCATGTAATGTTAACTTGTTAAACCTTTCAGATTAGTCACATGCATTAACATTGACAGTCCTAATATGGTGGATTATCCAGCACTGATTATGTTCACTATGAGTATTTTGAACCATGAGTCAAACAAAAAAGAAAAGTTGGTTTCCTTATAAAGGTCATTTTACAGTCTTACAGTATTGAAAAGTTTGTTTTTTGAGTAGATATTCAGGTAAATAAATAAATCAATTTTACAATACGCCTCGATAATCTGACAGAAATCGTCTAGTGTTTACCTATCCTGTTATACTAAACAATTTTTTATCACAAATGAAATAAGGCAAGAAGATTCTGTATACTTTTAATTTAGGATTTATTAAGCAATATTTGAAACAATTTCAATTTGATTAATGAATGTAAGAAAAACCCTGGGAACGTGTAATTAATGTAATAAAGAATGTTTTTTTTATTAATTACTTTAAAGTCCATTCAATTAAGTAAAATAAATAAAAAAACTAACAAGTATTAAGAACATGGTTTACATGCTAATGCTAAACTACTCTACAATATTTGTAAAAAAAAAAAATAAAAAGAAGAAGCTAACAAGGAAAGTTAATGAGAATATCTTTAATGAGAAGATATTTTCAGAAATTATACATTTATTGTTGGGTTGTTGTTTTTTTCAGAAATTAGTATGCAGACAAACCAGACCATGAGCTGCAGAGGATGTTGTTGATTCTGCATTTAAGTTTGTTTGATGTAGATTATGTCTTACTAGATAATATTTTATCTATTTTTAAATTGATGTAAATGTCATGTGTTCACTCACAGAGCAACATTTTCCTATTAGTACAATAACATATCTACTGCATTCTGTTCTTTCTGGACGTGACAGAGATACCTGTCAAGTTTTGAACTTGAGAATATGGGAAATATTTATCAGGCCACTGCTGCTCCATTAGCTTAAAAAAAGGTTTTCAGTCAATTCAGAATTGATTTTCTGCATCAGATGGATTTCAGCCAATAATGAGCCTCAGATATTGGTATCAGAAGCGACAAAAGTGGATTGGTGCATCACTGATCTAAAGCAACACGCGTGTTTCAAAGACATGGCTTCACCTCGTTTTCCAGACTCCACTGATTTCCTCATGTCTAGACCAGGTAACGTATCTATTGATACGTCAGCATAGATGCCAAAACACAAGACAGTAGCTGTGAAAAATGTAGATATTTTGCTAACGTTGAAAAAAAAATATATTTTTTTGGAACTGCAGTGTTTCCATTAAATAAGAAACACAATTATAATCACATTTGTTTGTTCAGGTGATAAGTCGTCTAAAAACATGCCCCACCATCATCCTACAAATATTTCCTGTTGTCTTCTTTCTTTAAGCTGCATGTGTTGATCATGTGAGGGGTTTGCATTGCAGTTTTGCAAAATAAACTAATTTTGATATGGCCAAAAAACCACCTCATCGTAGCGCTAAATGGTTTTAGCGAAAAGCAAGGTTTTTTTTTTTTTCCATAAAAAAAACATTAAAACCCGCACCTCTTTACAACTTCAGCTAAACGGGACTCTAACCCTCTGGGACTTTAGTCAAAAACGCCGTTTGACAAGGACTCCATCCTCTGGGACTCTAAACCCCGTAGGATTTCAGTTAAACGTCGTTTAACTGGGACTCTAACCCACGTTTTACTCAAGGGACTTTAACCCTAATTTAGCCATAAGCAACTCTAAACAGGTGGGTTTTAAGTTGAGATTTAAAGGAACCCAGTGTTTCAGCTGTTTTACAGTTTTCTGGAAATTTGTTCCAAATTTGTGGTGCATAGAAACTGAATGCTGCTTCTCCTCGTTTGGTTAAATTCACTTTGGTTAAGTGAATTTATATCCGAAATGTCAAGTTGCGCAATTATATGATCAATGGAAATGCAGTTGGCGTGCAAGAACATGGGTGTGGTTCCGTCATAAGATAATGATTTTGCAATAGAAATGAACATATGTTGTGTAGAATGAAACATGTCTTCAAATTGTAGCAAAGGGAACTTTTCTTTCAACAATTAGCTTTGGCGGCGGAGTTGAGTCACATAGAAGAGATAACAGAACGTCAAAGTCTGAAACACAAACCAGCACAGTTCACACGGTTCACCACCGACAAGAATCCATTTCAGTGAAGCCGCAGAACCTCTGACACCAGAATTACTGCTTTTTTTCCGCTGGGAAGCCGCACACATCTCTGCTCTGCCGTTGCCTTTTTACCAAAGTCTACAAAGACCCTGAAAGCCTTTTAACAAGTGAAAAAATAGAGTCTAAAGTTGTCGTGTTTTTTTTGTTTTTTTTTAAGTTGAATGTAGGAGCAAACTCAGTTGGTTGGCGTCGTGTTCAGACGGAGCAAAGGAGCGTGGGTGACACCACTCTGTCACACTGTTTCACTCTTACTCACTCTGTGTCAATATCCCTCCTCCCCACAACCACCACCCACTTTCCTCCATCTATTTCTCAGTCTCTGACTAAACCAGCGAGTGATGACTTGGTTGACAGCCCCACAAAAAAAGGCCCGTTTTGAAGTTGAAATGCAGAGTGCTTGTCAGGGGTGGCAGAGAAGGGGGCGAGAGGGGAGGGGGGTCTTTGTGAGCATTTGTTCATGTACGCGCTTGTCAAGGCATGATGCGTGCTAAAAGTGACATGTGGTGGGCCGAGGGGAGGGGAAGTGGAAGAGATTTTAAAACACTGTGACTGACGGCTTGATTGTCATTCTGCTTTAAACCACAGGCGCCATGAAAAGCATCTATAATCGAAACTTTCCGTTCTGGAGAACTGAAGTCCACATCCAAGTTTTTTTATTTTTTTTTACGTTAAGAAAATATCAAATATTAAATCCATAACCAAGTACAGGTATAAACAGATATGGTGAAATTAAGAATAGGGATGATTTCGTTCCCCCTATTGTTCAATACCAGCGTTTAGTGATAACTAAACACTGTGCTTCTATCGACCATACAATTGCACAATTTGAGATATCAAAAATATATTTGCTTAATGGAAACACAGTAATTATGAAAAAAATCGTCTTTTTTGATTGAATATTTTGGAGCTCGTTTGAGGTGGTTTTTGGGCCTTTCAAAATAGATGTTCCAAAAGTTGAAAATGTGTAACTATTCAGATAATTCCTTGTTTTTTCTAGATATTTTTGGCATACATTTGCTCCCCCTTTTTTTCTATCTACAGTTGCCCTATTATGCCGTCATGAGTAAGTAATACATTGTTACGCATCTCATCAATACTACTTATTTCTCATATAACATGTAAAAGCAGTCAGCAAAGTGAATAATGTGCTGCTGCAGCTCAAGTCACAAAGTGGGAAAGAACAGTGCTCAGGGGGATTAAAAGCCTTGAAAAGGGGACTCATCCATCCAACCAGCAATCCATCCTTCCATGCAGCATGCCAGCCAAAGGGTCCTTGAAGCCGCTTGCCAGCTCGTCATCCCTCCATCCGTTCTGGCCCAAGCTCCAAAAAGTAATTGGACTGTTCATGTAAGTGTCCCGATCACAGAAGCAGACAAACACGGCCCGTCCCTCTGCCTTTTGCTCTCCGTCTTTGTCTTTTTTGTCTTTTATCACTGCTTTGCATTTCCCTCTCTCTCTCTGCCACCCTGGCAGGGCCAGCAGTCGGGGTCTGTGGTGCAGTCTTGGACGGAAACATTAACCCTTGTTCCAATGGAAAAATGTCTTAGTGTCCTTCCCAACAGCATTTGTGTGTGTGTGTGTCTTTTTGAGATTTGAATGCGTTGAAGAAACAGATGTAATATCACAGAAAACATTTATCTCAACGGATAAACGTGGAGCTGTACACTTGGATGGATTTAATGTCTACTTGAGCCTGACTCTGAGTGAGGCCTGATGTGTGTGTGAAAGACTTTCATCAGCTTTTATTGCTCCATAAACACGCCTCTGGATGGTGGATGAAGGACTGTGGTAATATCATTCATTTGCGGTGATATGATCCATGAAAGTGTAGGACTACTGTAATGCAGATAAAAATTTATGGTTGACAATGTTCGTACATCAGCATTCAATTATTCTCTGAGTACAATGTAATCGTAGAAGAGCACAGCGACCCAAGAGCAAGAAGCTTCCAATTAGTTTGTTGTTCATCTTGAAAAGCACAAAAGAAAGAAATGGGACATTTTTAACGCGTGTCGTGAAACCTGGTTGGGACTGATTGAGATCTTTCCAGGACACACAGAAAACACATCACAAAACCCCAGAGGCAACAAGTAATCTTGAATTATGATTTAATGATGATTGGAACTTTGGAACTAAATATAATCTTTATTGTAATAGAAATCCAGAAGAAACAAATAATTCAGTATTATGATTTGAGGTGATCAAAACTGGTATAATCCTTATTTTAATAATGTACCACTGATCAACGTGATGAATTATGCGAACCCGATTTAAGAAGTAAATATAAGAAATCATAAATGAATAGTCTTATTCAAGTTAGATGGGATGTCTTAATACTGTGTCGCAAACCCAGAGGCTGCGTGAGAGTAAGAACTGTGAGCACGGAAGAAACAGGAAGTGGGATTGTGAAACATATAGAACAAGTGTTGAGTATAAGATAAGAACTCCAGCAAGAGTAAAAGAGGAAGTTCAAGAGCCGAGTAGGGAGAGAGTCAACGTTTAACCAAGGCGTTTGACGTCAAGAAAAATGGAGCAACAGAGAGTTGGGCAAGCAGCTGGTGCATGCGCAACCAAAATGCAGAAGTATAGAGAATTGTGTAAGCTGCAGATGTGCATTCAACTGAAATGGTTAGAGTATAAATAGGTATGCGATGGAAGAACAGGTGTTCTTCGTTCCAGCAACGTTCGAGTCAAGACCACATGAAGATGCAGGATTAGATGGGGGCTATATGTTGAAACCACGGGAAGGTGAAGACTTCGCACTGCTCAAGAAAGGAACAAGATCCGTTTATCCACAACCCGGGGTTCTGATTCAACACCTGCCCTACTCTCAACCCAAGAAACATCTCAACAATGCTGCAGTAGACATGGGGATAGACAAAGGTCACCTATGGATAAAGAACTGAGCTCATGAAGAACATTCACCAGTTCAACTTTGGATTTATTCTAAAAAAGGACTCTGCTATGGCAAGATGGGTCCCTGACCATGGAATTTAAGGTTTTCTGCTGCCAAGATCAACTCAGCATCTGGGAAAGAGTGGAACTGCATCCCAAAGCCTCTCTTAAGGTTCAGTGACACAGTATAGGGACTAGAGGGAAGTGTGTTTTCTAAAATTCTTTATATTTTAATCTTTTGATTTTTGATTGAAGTAGCTATATGTCATTTTCCCCTGCTAAAGCTTGCTAATAAAATATTAAAGTCTGTTTGATGCTGTGGACAGTTAAATTAACCAAGTCATAGGAATAGTAATTATTTTGGTTAACATAAAATCAATGTTCATGATCCTAGTGAATTGGGGGCTTCAGACGTTTCTTTAGTTATGATAAATAATGACCTTGGGACTCGTGCCGAGTCTCTAAAGTTATCTAGACTGTAACAAGTGCACGTTATTAATAGAGAAAGAGTTACCGTTAACTGGAGTGGTTTCTGAAGTCAGGCTACCACGGGCTATTTGGATGTCTGACCCATTAACTGTAAAAGGTCATAATCTCAGGATCTGAAGGTAGTTGGAGTCTAGACGCATCTTTCTCGCTTCCAGCTTAAACAGAATACTCTCTATAAACTCATCTGTGGTAATACTCAGGAGGTAGAGGCTTCACGGACTCGTTAGACGGAGAGCTGGTCAGTAGTCAGTCAGTAGGAGTCTGAGAGGAGGTAGGGGTGTGGCTGACTATTGCGTAATAACCCCCGAAGCAGTTGTACTAAATAAATAATAATAATCACTGCTAAAAATCCAGCTTATGAGATAAAACCATAGTATGATATAAACACATTGCATGTTTACTGTCTACATCCGGAAATTTCACACATACGCCCAATGCTGTAGGACAAAAAGATGATTCTTTTACTTGCCGTCCACAGCCATGTTGCCGCGGTTCAATTCTGTCAACAGAATGAAAGCTGGTGAGATAAGAGTAGTTAATGTGGTGCTATGTGCCACAGCAGAGGGACAAATAATGCAGAAAAACAGCTGAATAACAAGTCAAAACTACTCATACTCTTCTTTTTTCTCACTCTGTCGGCTACACTACACACACACACACACACACACCTGTTGCCATAGCAACTCGCTGACAACAGTTCCGCTGGTGTATCAGGATTCAACACCGAAAAACACGCAAACATTTCCAGCACAAAGAATGGAAAATTAAGTCCGTTAAAGCTTTATGATGTCAGACTTGATGTATTTTTCGATTATTAATCAGTGACTGTCTGAACACAGCAAAGTTAGATAAGCCAATTTAAACACCTGCTCTACTGATGACCTGTCAGAGTTGGTGTGAGGGTCGTCTTTTTTTTTATTTTACTGAACAAAAAACAGGATTCCACAGCACTTCTACAATCAAGTTAGCAAAGCTGACCTAGTGTCCTGTCTGCCGCTTTTTCTTTTACAATAAAGCTTTTTCCTGATGTGTTAAATATGCTCGTGCTACAGTTGTCATAGTGCTGACAATTAGTAGCAAAGCATTGCATCTCTTTTTCTTTTTTATATTGAGCGTGCACTTAAGATTTAGAACGTCATGTTGATAAATTAACAAATTTAACCATTGGTCAATCAGTTACCCTTTTGTGTGTTCACTTGTTGTTTTGCAGGCAGGGGCCCTGCCAGGAATCTTGGGGCCCCTGTCTACCCGCGCAGCTGCTGTTACAATTTCTTGAGTCTATCTGACCCATCAAAAGCATCACAATCTCAAAGGCTTGCAACTGCCTTGCTTTCTTTGGTCCAACACCGATAACTAGTACAATATTTACCGCTCATGAACTTTACATGCAAGAGTAAAATTCAGTCTGCATACAGTCCACATCCAGTAGGCAAGTAGGTTGCTTAAATGTTTTCTATTAGTTTTAAATACTGAAATGTCTCCCCATGAGCAACAGTTATAGGCAACACGCAAAATACACATAAAGCAATCCAGACTTCTAAAAATGCTATGTAGTTGCATTTTATTCAAGCTGCAGTACATAACTTTAATAAAAATTATATTTTCTCCATATTTGTTAAAGCTGTCGTAGCAGTTTGTTATGAGACAGATAATCTGTGAAAAGATCAATCTCCTCCATCTCCTTCCTGAATTACTGTGTGATGGCTGCAGTGACAGCCACACAAATGTGGTAACATTCACTTTCACCACACGCAACAGGTTCACATTCACTCTCACTACAAATGGGTTCACCTCACTTATATTTGGGTTTCTTTAAGTCTAGGATTCAATTTACAGAATAACTGGTTTTTGTTTAGAAGGCAACACATGGCATTGTATTCTGGAATAAGTGCGCACATTTTAGTCTACATTGTTGTGTTATGCTTGATTTAACCTTTGTTTGGTTTTTGAGTTTCCTCAGGGCTGGCTGCTCCAATCCTTTAGGAGAGCAGAGAGGTGGAGATGGGGTGGAGCAAGCCAGCTGAGACTGCAAATTGGTTCATACCACTACTCATCATCCAGAGGGGGGGAATGGGATTTTTCTGTTAGTTTCAGTTAGGTTTTGTGTATTTTCCCCTTAGTGTGTTGTATGTGGCCTGATCAGCCAGTATTTAAGTTTCCCCTTTTGTCTGTGTTAGTTAGGTCTGTTTGTTTGAGTTATTATGAGTTGATGTCTGTTACTTTGACCTCTTTTATGGGCCCAATTTTTGTCATTTTTTCTATTATTTACCCAAGTGTTGTTTGGGTTAAATAAAAAACAATTATTTTGACTTAAAACTGGTGCCTGGCTGTTCCTTTACTGCTCGGTCCATCACAGTGGTGTCAGGAGTGGGATCTTGCAGTTAAAGGCACCAGTTATTTTTTTTTTTTTGTAGCCCTCTCCCCTTACCAAGCCATGCAAAGAGCAGGAAGGAGTGCCAAAGGACAAAAAGGAGAACCTCAAAACCAGCCTGTCGGAATGGAGGAGCAAGTTGGAGAGGAAAATGGAGCCTCTGGAGGGGTGGATAGTAATGAGGGTAAGGAACCCACAATATCAGAAGTGATTTCCATTCTTCGTTCTCATATGGGCCAGCAGGAAGCCCAGGAAGCAAGACGAAGGGAGGAGTTTAATCGGCAGGAACAGTGCTTCAGAGCATTGCGACACCAATTTCAGCTGCTACAGGTGGAAGTGCAAGCGCGTACCAACCCTGCTCGTGAGCTTCAATTGGATGAGTCTCAACAATCTGATGTAGAATCAAATGAAGGTGATGAGCCCACCTGCTGTAATGATGAGCAAAGGCATGCTCCCTCAGGTCAGTTTTACACTCATGAACCGAGACTTGAAAAACTGACGGATGAGGATGACATTGAACATTTTCTAACAACATTTGAACGCATGGCTCTAGTTTGCCGGTGGAAAAAAGCAGATTGGGTTTTTTATCTGATTCCATTACTCACTGGCAGAGCAAGAGGTGCGTATGTTCACATGGATATGGATGACTCTTTGGAGTATGATAAAGTTAAAGAAGCTGTGCTTCAAAAGTACGACATTAATCCTGAAACATACAGATTGAGATTTCGATCATTGGAAGTAAAACCTGAGGAGAATCCAAAAGAATTGTATGCAAGATTGAAGGAGTTATATGGAAAGTGGGTGATGCCAAGACAAAAAACTGTGCATGAGGTCGGTGAAATAATCATTTTGGAACAATACTTAAGAATGCTGTCTCCTGAGTTGCAGATATGGATTAAAGAACATAACCCAAAGTCGGCTGCAGAGGCTGCACAGCTGGCTGACGTGTTTGTGGCAGCACGAAAAAAAGGACAACCCTGGAGTCAAAAAGCATGGAAAATGAGGGAGGTTGCAAGACCTGTTCCCTATTACCAAAAGACAGGGGTGAGTAAACCTCTAAAGGTCCAGTCATTGAATGAACCATTAAGAGTCCCAGCCAAGACGGTGATTTGTTATCTGTGTGGGATGGAAGGACACACAAAACCAATGTGCCCGAAGAACTCCACAAAGATAACACAAATGTGTTTTGTGCCCAGACAAAGTGTGGACTCTAAAGTGGCGTTTGGTTTAAGGACGACCTCAATTGAAGTTGAGGGTAAACAATTAAAGGCACTCATTGACTCAGGAAGTACCCAAACCCTGGTGCACAGAGACTTTGTTCCAGCAAATAAAGTTAATGTGGAAACAATTCCTGTCCGCTGCATTCATGGGGATGAGTTGTCATATCAAACAGCAGACTTGTATATTAAAGTACAAGACCAACTTTATCTTCTAAATATTGGTGTGGCTGAGAATCTGCCATTTCCTGCAGTACTGGGTCAAGATCTGCCTGTGTTATGTGATTTATTGAATTCCAGCAATATGTGCAATGTTGCATTAACCAGATTTCAAGCTAAAAGGAGAGAGGAGTTTATACAACCACTCTGCGCCTTGCCTTTTTATGATGCGGACC
This sequence comes from Poecilia reticulata, assembly GCF_904066995.2. Taxonomy (NCBI): domain Eukaryota; kingdom Metazoa; phylum Chordata; class Actinopteri; order Cyprinodontiformes; family Poeciliidae; genus Poecilia; species Poecilia reticulata. The sequence goes on along the minus strand of NC_088844.1, from coordinate 3,858,946 downwards.
TGGAGACCACACCCGGGAAGTCTCGCAAGTCCCGCAGACAGCGACGGCAAGAGAAATTTCAACACACTGTTGTTAAATCACCTTTTAGCTCTGAGCCTGAGTTACCTTTGGGGTTTAAAATCCCCACGGACATCAGAGAAATGCAGCACAGGGATCCAGCTCTGACATCTTTATTTCAGAAAGCAGAGGGAAATACACGTCCTGAACGAGGTTTGAACGGCCTGGGGGAATTTTTTCTGAACGATGGCATCCTATATCGTCAGCAGGGGTCAGCAGTGCAGTTGGTGGTTCCTGAACCAGTCCAGAAGGTAGTGCTGTCTTTAGGACATTCCATTCCATGGGCTGGTCATCTAGGACAGCACAAGACAATGGCCCGCATCAGAAAATATTTTGATTGGCCTGGAATACGATCTGATGTGGCTCTGTTCTGCAAAAGCTGCCCTCAGTGCCAAAAGTCTTCCCTAAGAATTCCCCCCAGAGCTCCTCTCCAGTCTTTACCAATCATCAACACCCCGTTTGAACGGCTGGGAATGGACATCGTTGGTCCCCTAGAAAGAAGTAAATCAGGTAATCGTTACATGTTGGTGATCCTGGATTATGCTACAAAGTATCCAGAGGTTTTTCCTTTGAAATCAATAAAAGCTAAAGCAGTTGCCTTCTGTCTCATACAGCTCTTCTCACGAGTTGGGTTTCCAACTGAAATTCTCACTGACTGTGGAACTAATTTTCTGTCCACTTTGTTGAAGCAGGTGTACCAACTCCTTGGAATTAAGAGCTTGAAGACTACTCCATACCATCCTCAGACAGATGGCCTGACGGAGCGCTTCAATCAGACCTTGAAGCAAATGTTGCGCAAGTTTGTCAATGAAACCGGTACAGACTGGGACCAGTGGCTACCTTACCTTCTCTTTGCATATAGAGAAGTGCCGCAGGCCTCTACTGGTTTTTCACCCTTTGAATTGCTTTATGGCTATGAGGTCCGGGGTCCCCTATCTCTGTTAAGGGAGACGTGGGAGGGTGACAAAGAAAGATCTCAAGCTGTAAATGTTGTCTCTTATGTTGTTCAGATGCGGGAACGACTGGAAAAGATGATGGCGTTGGCCCAAGCTCATAAGGAAGAAGCACAGAAACATCAGAAAAACTGGTATGACCAGTCGGCGCGCCAGAGGTCTTTCAGTCCTGGCCAGAAAGTGCTGGTGCTCCTTCCCAGTGCTGACAGTAAACTGTTGGCGAAATGGCAAGGTCCGTATGAAATCCAGAGCAAACTGGGGCAAACAACCTACAAGATTGCCATTCCAGATCAGCCCCGTTCCACCAGAGTGCTCCATGTCAACCTGCTTAAAGAATGGGTGGAGAGGCCAAAGGCAGATGTTTTCTTATTCAAGATGTGACAGAGGAGGAGGAAGAGGATAACCAGTACCTGCCAAAGCCCTCACCTCAATTACTGGTTCTGGACCACCTCTCGGAAGAAAGGCAGGCTCAGGTGAGAAATCTGTGCAACTCAAATATGTTTCAGGGAAATCCTGGTAAAACAGACCTTGTCCAGCATGACATAGTATTAAAAGATGGAGCGTCTGTGAGAAGGTTGAGTTACAGAATACCTGAGCGTCTGTTGGTTTCACTGAAAGAGGAAGTCGATCTGATGCTGTCACTCGGAATCATTGAACCATCAAGAAGCGAGTGGTGCCATCCAGTGGTTTTGGTGCCAAAGAAGGATGGCAGCATACGTTTCTGCATTGATTTCAGGTATTTGAATGGAATAACACAGTTTGATTCATATCCAGCTCCCCGCATTGATGACATGGTGGAGCGGATTGGGAAGGCCAGATATTTAACAACCATAGATCTCTGCAAGGGTTATTGGCAGGTACCTCTGACGGCACGGTCAAAAGAGCTTACTGCTTTCCGGACACCGTGGGGCCTGTTCCAGTTTAAAGTCATGCCCTTTGGACTACATGGTGCCCCGGCAACATTCCAGAGACTGATGGATCAGGTACTGTCTGACATGTCTGATTTTGCTGCAGCCTACCTTGATGACATAGTCATTTTCAGTTCTACCTGGGAAGATCACCTGAAATGTCTGGAGAAGGTGTTGGAGCGCCTCCAGTCTGCAGGGTTGACTATTAATCCAGCCAAGTGTGTGATTGCCAAAACTGAAACTGAGTACCTGGGGTTTGTTATAGGAAATGGAGTGATAAAGCCTCAAATAAATAAAATTACCGCTATAGAGGCCTGCCCTCTGCCTGAGACCAGAAAACAGTTAAGATCCTTTCTGGGTATGGCAGGGTTCTATCATCGTTTTATCCCTCATTTCTCGGCCAGGGCCGCGCTATTAACGGACCTCACTGGTTCCCGAAGCCCCATCAAGATCATCTGGACAGAGGAGGCCAAAACCGCTTTTCAAGACCTACGGCAATCTCTTAGTAAGAGTCCAGTCCTGCACAGCCCTGATTTTGAGAGATCTTTTATTCTACAGACTGATGCCTCTGAGAGAGGTTTGGGAGCTGTTCTGTTGCAGGGACCCCCTGGAGAGCGCCATCCAGTGGCTTTTATTAGCCGCAAGCTGTTTCCCAGGGAAGTACGATACTCAACCATTGAGAAAGAGGCACTGGCCATTAAATGGGCCCTGGATTCCTTCAAGTACTACCTTCTTGGCAGAGAGTTTACCTTAGAAACCGACCATAAAGCTCTCCAATGGATAGAGAAGATGAAAGATACTAATGGAAGGATTACGCGATGGTACCTTGCCATCCAACCATTTCGATTCACCATCCACCATATCCCGGGCAAGGACAACTGCATCGCAGACTGCCTCTCTCGCTGTCCCAGCGAGAGATCTGAAGAGGGGAGTGTGTGATGGCTGCAGTGACAGCCACACAAATGTGGTAACATTCACTTTCACCACACGCAACAGGTTCACATTCACTCTCACTACAAATGGGTTCACCTCACTTATATTTGGGTTTCTTTAAGTCTAGGATTCAATTTACAGAATAACTGGTTTTTGTTTAGAAGGCAACACATGGCATTGTATTCTGGAATAAGTGCGCACATTTTAGTCTACATTGTTGTGTTATGCTTGATTTAACCTTTGTTTGGTTTTTGAGTTTCCTCAGGGCTGGCTGCTCCAATCCTTTAGGAGAGCAGAGAGGTGGAGATGGGGTGGAGCAAGCCAGCTGAGACTGCAAATTGGTTCATACCACTACTCATCATCCAGAGGGGGGGAATGGGATTTTTCTGTTAGTTTCAGTTAGGTTTTTGTGTATTTTCCCCTTAGTGTGTTGTATGTGGCCTGATCAGCCAGTATTTAAGTTTCCCCTTTTGTCTGTGTTAGTTAGGTCTGTTTGTTTGAGTTATTATGAGTTGATGTCTGTTACTTTGACCTCTTTTATGGGCCCAATTTTGTCATTTTTTCTATTTACCCAAGTGTTGTTTGGGTTAAATAAAAAACAATTATTTTTGACTTAAAACTGGTGCCTGGCTGTTCCTTTACTGCTCGGTCCATCACATACTGGTTAAAGTGATGCACCGTTCTGACCAAAACAACCAATCAGAACCAGTAGAACGCTCTTAGCGCTGTCAATCATCCTCATTCACTCACTGCTAAATGAGCTAATGGTGGTGAAACAACTTATTGTTACAAGAAACTTTATCTGCCGTCATTGGTAGCTATGCTAACTAAACTGAGCATTCACAGTTTGAATCTGCACAGCTCTGTGCTATGCTAACTGCAGCATGGCACAAACTGAGGGGGAGGAAGAATGAGCAGCACCACATGAGATTGTGATTGACAGCACTAAAACTCTCCTGCCACTGACTGGTTGTTTCTATCACTGGGAGAAAGCAGAGGAAATAGATTTTTCACAGATAACCTCTCATACCATAATGTCACAACATTATGACAGTTTTAAAAAATGTGAAACAAATATTGATAAAAAAGTGACATACGGCAGCTTTAATTTCACTCAGAAGGCAACAGGTCAGGAGGGACGTGGGTTAGAGCTGCTGCTGACTCACTCACCTGTTAAGTGGTAAAAGGTACAAGGGACAAATTAAATATATGAATATGTTGGTAATTTGTTTCCTTAATTCATTAAATGCTAATGAAATGGAGGCAAACAGTAGTTTATAGCTAAGCTAATTATGCTAAATGGTTGATAATCTCACACAGTCTACTCACCTCTCTTGGAGAAAAACTGGGTTATAAATTAACACTCTGGCCTTTTTCTCTCTCTCTCCCTCTCTATTTTTTTGAAAACCTGATTTTATCACTTTTCTTAGCAGCATAGTAACAGCCACAATCATTCGTGTTTTCCACTGTCTGCTGCTAACAGCGTCACTCTGAAGCTCCAAGCAGGAACGAACCATTTAACGCAGATAGGGGGGTTCAGGGTAAATATGGATGTGTGTTTTTTGGTCTGGGAGTGGGAACATTAAATTTTTACTGCTAAAAACGATCTTTGAAAATACAATATGATTAATTTTGCATTTGACAAGGCCCCAATTTTTTATTTTTTTACTTCTATGAACAATAAATAAATAAATTGTGGAGGGCCCCCTGCTGGTCAGGGCCCCTAGAATTGTCATCACTTTCCCCCCTGCACCGTGCCCCTGTTTGCAGGTTCATCTTTTTTGTGCTGCCCTACATATTAAGTCATTTTCAAGAGTAAATTTACAGTATTTGTGTCTGAAAAGTTACTTGCAAGTTAGATTGATCTGATATTGTTAAGGTAAGAAAATGAAGGATTTGAACGCAACAGACTCCACTGTCATTGACTTAAAACACGCTCCCAGGTCTTGATGAAAAATTACTTTTAAGTTAGTTTTGTTTTATTTCAAGTATGACTAAAATTACTTGGTAAGATTTTGTGTTTTTGCAGTTTACTGACTTGGTTATTCATCTTTTGTTTGCTAGTTATAGTTTTACTAAGGTGAATGATGTTAATTAAAAGTAGAGATGTTTTTGAGGCACACCAAATATTGGCTGAGAAATCAGAAAATTTAAACCCTCAAAAGCTGGGAATTTTGAAAAGCAAGATATATCAGAACGATGTATAGAATATGAAAAAACGAGCTCAGTGATGAGCAGATGATATGAACAATCATGTACTTTTCTAGCTGAATCAGACAATCACATCACACATCCTGCAAGACTCAAGAAAAATGTGCAAGCTAATTACTACATGTATCCAGCTCTCTTTGTATAATATGCAATGAAACCTGTTTCCTTTCATGTTTTTTCTTCTTTTGCAGGAATCCATTAAAAGCCACATGTGTCAAGGAAATATATAGCATTAACTGCCAAGGCAGAGCAGGAGTGAAGGTAGTTAAATAAAATAATGATGGAACAGGACACTGCGGTTCTAGCTATTCAGGATCTTGCTTTAATGCTTTTAAATGTGTGAAAGTCTAAGCCTCCTGGTAGATGGTCCTTCAGAGTACATCATGTGAAAACACTGAGTACATTTTGCACTTTTACAGCTGTGAGCTGCAATCTATCAACATAAAGCATTATCTCCCCACACGGCTGCTGCTGACGCCTAGCTTACTGTACCGACCAAACGGACGGGAGTCTTTGAGGTTTTTGTTGTTTTTTTACACAAGGAGGACACAAATAACCAACGGTCCCCTTGCTTAATGTGTGCCAGTTTACCCACGAGACACACTTGACATTCATTTTTCAGCATGTATGAAGTCCTATCTGTGCGATGTTTTTGACCTAAGTGAAGTTCAAATCACACAAAATTGGTGTCAAACGTTGGTGCTGCGTTCAAAAACCTTCATTTTAGCTGCCATCATTTTAAAGAGGCTGATAAAAAGGTTTCCAGAGGACATCAGAGCTCAACCAGCCCCTCAAAAACCAAATAGCTTTCAGTAATATCTTCAAAAGAAGAGCAGCACAAGCATAGCGAGGTTGATTAACCCCAAATTTGTTTCATTTTGTCAATTAAACAATTTACTACATTACATTTGTAAATTGTTCAATTTACAAATTAAGCAATTCATAAATTAAACATAATATTTAATTTAAATTGTCATCAGAGTTTGACCTCTGATGATCTATGGTGCAAACGTAGCAGAGTTGATGATCGGGGTGAGGTGGGTCTGGTTGACCATTTCATATTTAAACTGTCAATATCTTCAAAACAAACGGAGCACAAACAAAAAAGTTATGAGCACAAACATAGCATTGTAGTCTCCTACTAAAAGAAAGTGTGATGTGCAGGCAGACATCTGCACCATACAATATGGTCCAGCATTGTACATAAACCAGTTAGTTATTTGAAACATTTGGCAGCATATAACAGCAATTTCACTCAGTGCGTAGTCTGCACCAAAATAGAGCTGCAAAGAAAATGTTTTTAACGTTGAAAAAAATCTATTATTTCTAGTAGCACTGCTAGGAAAGAGAATAAAGATAAAAACATAAAATAGCAGAGACTAAAGGCTCTCCCATAATTATTTTTATTGATGAAGTCGAGTGACGAAAAATGTGTCGTCTCTTTCGCAGGGAGGCTTTCTCCTCCCATCCTGACACCAGGCCTGGGTCCAACTAGTTGTCACTATTTGTATTTTAAATGTATATCTACCCATATTAGTACATGTTGCTATTAATTATAGCAGTTACTTTTTTCCCAGTAGAGGATGTTCATGTTCTTTGGTAAGTTAGTTGTGCTTAGTCAGCAATATAAAAGTTTACAAGCTTCAATACCAAACGCTATGTAAAGTTGCCGACATAAGACAACTGGGACCACTGAAAAAAAACCAAGAATTCTGACGTTTTTCTGTCAACTCTGCCAAATGGCTAAAAACCCCAGACGGAACTGGAAAAGTCATTGTCTGGGAAGGAAGTTGTGTGCAGAAAGGTTTGCTCTGTTCATTTGATGGATGCAGGCAAAGAGGGGGGCTGGAGGTGATGTGTGCTGGAGGTGGAGGACTCCCGTGTGTTTAAGGTGAGTGAAAATACGAACGTCCCACAGCCACATTGACATTGTCAACCACATTTACTGTTGCCATAAATCTCCACTTTCAGAAACAGAAAAATATCAATAGCAATTGTACTTCAAATCAATAAGTTTGGTGATTAAACCCTGAAACTGAGCTTAGGGAATCAATGACATCAGTTTAAGGGTTTGTTGCAGCATATTTCAGTTGTGAGATGTGTTTATGCATGTAATGGAACCTGTGGAGGAAGTCATGATTCAGAGCAGATATGATGGTAGCTACCATTCAAGGAAAGCAGATGTAGAAGATACTGAGGGAGCTTTAGAATAGAACATTGTACAATCACATCTGGGTACAATTCTCCAGAAAAAAACAAAGTCTCACTTAATGAAAGACTAAATAATTACTTATATTTCACCTATTCCTTGATAAAAAAAACAACTGAAAAATAGACATAAAAATAGACAAGGTCCCATAAATAGCTAACGTGTCGATCTGCTTACAAAGAACAGGGTTTAATGATGAATTACAGATGTGCTCTATGTCTGTCTCACAGCTGACTCATACTGGAAGGCAGATGAAATCGCTCTGCTGTAAATGATATCACCGCTGTCCAATACAGAGAGGAAAACAGCTTTTTTTCACTCTTTGACCCTAAAATAGTCAGTGAGTCAACTGTGTGAAATGTCAACAAGTTTAGGCAGTATTATTGCATCTCATGGAAAAAAAATAGCAAAGCTACACACAAAAAAAAACTGTTTTGTTGCAAAAACAAAACCATTTTTTGATGTATTTTGTTGATAGTAATTTTCACCAATCTAGTCCTCAGCTGCTGTAACAGGACAGGAGTGGTGGTTTTCTCAACCTTGTAAGAGAATGCTATGAAATCTGATGAAACCCAACATTGGGGGCACAGTTCTGAAACTTTTGTCCAACACCGTACACACAAACAAAAAATACGAAGGTGGGAGAATCGTACTTCGACCTTTGACCTTGTCAAGGTGGTTAAAATAATGACCCATCAAGGTTTCTACTAGAAAGTTGAAGATGAGAGGACTTTCATTTGTTCAACACTCCTGTCAAAATAAATAAAACAATGCCTGGACAGAAAGAAAATTCAAGTTGTGAAATGGCAAAGTCCAGGTTTATAAGGAAGCTGTGGTGTAACCTGAAGTAAAAAAGAAGTCAAGGTGTCCAAAAGTCTCCTATCAAAGGACCCTGAAGGATAAAATTGTCACAATCCCTGATGTTTCAGTTTGGCTTTTCATCTGCTTTTATACAGTAAACATATCATTGTTTATTCATATCAGCTTAGATCTTGTCTGATGACTTCACCCCTTTGTATTTTGTTTCTTAGTGGGTTTTCACACCTGCTTGTCCAGTAAACCGTTCAGGTAGGGATCAAAGTTGCTAAATTTGTTACATTTTTTAGCGGCTATGGTTTGCCTTCACACTGCACTGTCAACAAATAAAGGTAATTGAAAAAAACTGTTCTCCTCCTCGACTGAAGGGAACAACAGAAAAACCTCTGAAGAAGACACCGAGCACAACTTCCTTCTTTAAAAAATGTAAACAAAAATGGAATGACGTTAGATTTTAGCAGTTGTAGGATTCCTTTTTTGTCTTTGGTAAAAGACCAGGGGCCATTTCTCACATTAGTGATGGACTGGCACATTTGTTTTTTTTTATTTATCCAGAATGCCCTGTGCCACAGTCCATTTCCTGCTTTTGGGGAAGGTTTAAGTCTGGTGCAGCGGCGCCGGATTCAGTTTTGAGGTGGGAGGGCAATGAGGTGTTCCGTCACCTCGGTTACGCACTTTGAATGTCAGGAGCACGTACTTGTTCAATAGGGTATATGCCACGGACTTCCGTTTTAGCACTTCCGCATTTTTATGCCACATAGAATGGTTCCGGTTCACAGGCAACAGGATGTTAACAATGGCTCCTCAGTAGCTGCAGGACTATTAATGATTCTTATATAATTATTCAGACGCTCCAACAACAACAAAGGATTTAAGCTGGATGTGTCAAAACTTCACAATAACTTCGAAGTTAAGTTAATAAATCGTTTGTATTCATCATAATGCCTCATATGTCTGACGTAGCTAACAGGGACAAGCTTACAAAGGTGCTATGTAAACATTAAGTGTTTTTATTATCTGTGCAATCTACATATCTATGATTTATAAAGATATCTATATAAACATATATAGATCTGTCTATATTGTGCCCAAGCTATCAGTCGAAGCTGAAGTTAGCTTCCGAATGTAGCATCTAATTCGTAAAATAGCTAAAAGGCGATTACACTTAATTTTTCACTATCTTGAGCTTTTTTAATGTGTTGTACTTTAAAAACAACACCTAGACATTTCAAACCTAACTAGATTATTCTGTACTAACAGCAGAATAAATAAAACATTTGTGAAACCTTCTAATTGATTTGTGAAATTTGTAAAATGTCAATAATAGATTCCAGAACACATTAGATCTGAATTATTAAATTGGCATTATTTGTTATTTTAACTTTCAGTTTTCTTTCTTTTTTAAATCTGCGGAACGACGTTCTGCTGGGTCCATGATGTAGTTGCGTTCCTCACCGGTCTTGGTCGGATCCTACTGTCATAGTGGGTGTGGTTGGTGATGGTGAGAGAACGCAGGAGACCCAGGATGTAGATGAAAATGGTGATATTTAATGAAGGATGTCGTGGTACAGCACAACGGGGAGCACAAAGAACACAGGGAAGCAGACTGGTACACACAACGACTGACGACGAGGATCCGACAAAGAACACAGACAACAGGTGGGACTAAATACACATGGGGTAACCAAGGGAACGAGACACACCTGGGAGACAATCAACGGGGAGGACGCAGAGACAGGATAACACAGAAAAACTCAAAAATAAACACAGAAACACGGATCATGACATTTAGATTCTCTGTACTATGTATCTTTGCAAATACTTTCACTAATACCTCAGCTTTATTTTCATTATCTATTATAATATTTCCATTATCTTTTATTATTGGGAAAAAATACTCTTTTGAATTCCCAGACATTTTTTAATAGTATTCCAAACTGTCTGTGTTTTTCCCCAAAGACTCACAATATTTCCTCCAATAGTCCTTTTTAGTATTTCTTATAGTTTTTCTGACTTCTGCCCGTTTCCTTTTATAATTTATTAGATTTTGGAAACTAATTATTTTCTTAAGTGTCTTAAAAGCCTTATTTCTCTGTTTAATTACTATTGAACATTCTGATGTCCACCAAGGAACTATCTTCTTTTTTTAATACCACTTCTAGGAATAGATGTTTTGGCTGAGTTAATAATACATTTGCTAATTTCTGAATTTAATTCATTTATTGGTTAATTTCGATTTTGTCATTGTTTCATCGGATTTGCGGCCGTATGTCTTGGACACTCGAGTGAAGAGAGGTGCGGAGCTGTCCACTGACCACTACCTGGTGACGAGTTGGCTCCGGTGGTGGGGGAGGAAGCCGGTCAGACCTGGCAGGCCCAAACGTGTAGTGAGGGTCTGCTGGGAACGTCTGGTGGAGTCCCCTGTGAGACGGAGCTTCAACTCTCATCTCCGGCAGAACTTCGAACACGTTCCGGGGGAGGTGGGGGACATTGAGTCTGAGTGGACCATGTTCCGTACCTCCATTGCCGAGGCGGCTTATCGGAGCTGCAGCCACAAGGTTGTTGGTGCCTGTCGCAGCAGCAACCCTCGAACCCGTTGGTGGACACCTTCGGTGATGGATACTATCAAGCTGAAGAAGGAGTCCTATCGGGCCTTTTTGGCCTGTGGGACTCCAGAATCAGCTGATGGGTACCGGTGGGTGAAGCGGCATGCAGCTCAGGTGGTCGCTGAGGCAAAAACTCGGGCGTGGGAGGAGTTTGGAGAGGCCATGGAGAAAGACTTCCGTACGGCTTCGAGGTGATTCTGGTCCACCATCCGGCGTCTCAGGAGGGGGAAGCAGTGCAGCACCAACACTGTTTATAGTGGGGATGGTGCGCTGCTGACCTCAACTCGGGACGTTGTGGGCCGGTGGGCGGAATACTTCGAAGACCTCCTCAATCCCACCAACATGCCTTCTGTTGAGGAAGCTGAGCCTGGGGACTCTGGGCTGGGCTCTCCAATCTCTGGGGACGAGGTCGCCGAGGTGGTCAAAAAGCTCCTCGGTGGCAGGGCCCCGGGGGTGGATGAGATCCGCCCGGAGTTCGTTAAGGCTCTGGATGTTGCGGGGTTGTGTTGGCTCACACGACTCTGCAATATCGCATGGACATCGGGGGCAGTTCCCCTGGACTGGCAGACTGGGGTGGTGGTCCCCCTGTTTAAAAAGGGGGACCGGAGGGTGTGCTCCAATTACAGGGGGATAACACTCTTAAGCCTCCCTGGTAAGGTCTATTCAGGGGTCCTGGAGAGGAGGGTCCATCGGACAGTCAAACCTCGGATTCAGGAAGAGCAGTGTGGTTTTCGTCCTGGTCGTGGAACACTGGACCAGCTCTACACCCTCAGCGGGGTCCTGGAGGGTGCATGGGAGTTCGCCCAACCAGTCTACATGTGTTTTGTGGACTTGGAGAAGGCTTTCGACCGTGTCCCTCTGGGGGCCCTGTGGGGGGTACTCCGGGAGTATGGGGTACCGGGCCCTTTGATATGGTCTGTTAGGTCCCTGTATGACCGGTGTCAGAGTCTGGTCCGCATTGCCGGCAGTAAGTCGGGTTCGTTTCCGGTGAGGAGGCCTCGGGGAAGACCCAGGACACGCTGGAGGGATTATGTCTCTCGGCTGGCCTGGGAACGCCTTGGGATTCCTCCGGAGGAGCTGGAAGAAGTGGCTGGGGAGGGAAGTCTGGGCCTCCCTTCTGAAGCTGCTGCCCGCGCGACCCGACCCCGGATAAGTGGCAAAAAATGGATGGATGGATAGATTTTCCAAGCTAACCTCACTCATAATTTCAAATTTACCCCATCATTGCTTTCTTCCTTATTTCAGCTCTTTCTTCTTCATCTTCAAAAGATCTTTTTCCAGCATTTATTCCCTTTTTAGCCTTATCTCTCCCTCCTCCCCCTCTTCTATTTTCTACCATAGACCAGCCTGTATCCATATTCTCATCCTCCGAAAGCCCCCCACTACTACTTGCCATCTTGATCCACTCACAACCCGGATTATGCCAAAACCACCTTTAGATTCAATTTAGTAAACGGCAGTTAACGTTTAAACAAAATCCACGTCCTTTCTCCAGCGAAGACGTCACGCACCGACCCTAATACTCGATAGTGATTAGCTATTAAGTAGTCTTGCGAGAATTAGTGACGTTGCATTGGAACTTTAGCGAGATTTAATAAATAAAGGAGGATAGAGTGAAAAAAAAGAGAATAAGGAAAGGGAAATTAAAATTGACACCTGGGTTACAATATAAACAGAGATGTCAGTCACAGATTGTTAGTGTTGTGTGCAGCCTGTGTAAATGTCTGGCGGGACCAGAGGCAGGGCTATAAACTGAGTTCTGATGGGAAAGTCCAGTTGATTTCCAAACACACTGGACTTTCTAGGCAAATGAATTGGAGTTCAATTAAAGCAAACAGGTCTGATGTGATTGCACCCAGTTTGTTCTTTCATTTTGTTTCTTTTTTTGCATTTCTATTAAGCTTCCTAAGGTTACTTAGTCTTCTCTTAAGTTTCTCTCATATTAGTAGTCTGCTTCCCACTTCTAAACTCTAAACTACATAAACTCTGGTTATGTCAAAGACAGAACTTTACCCATTTTTGATGTTTTACATTTTTCTGTTTGTATATATCATGTTGTGCTATTTTAAATGATTATCACTTCAATTTTTAGTTATTTTTTAAAAGCCCATCTAGAGACAAGTGCTGCGAATTAGCTGTTGCTATTGCACCATGATGCAAACATGGGATGATGTTTTATTCAGTTTGTCTATGTCGATGTGTGTCTGTCCCTATCAAATAAGCTTTATAATAATAATAATAAAAATTTTTATTCATGCTCAACAGTAATCTTCACTCATGCCTTTCGCCTCATCATCCTCATCATAATGACGGATTGTGTGTTTCACCTGATCCGTCACTCAAATAAGATCTGGATTTTTCACTGTTCAGCGCCAGATTCTCTGTTTTCATACCATGATCTGTTTTTCTCTTCCAGATTTTTGTTTTGCTGTGAAATCTTCAATTATACCTCAGCTGAGCAGCTGTCTGTGCATTGGCTCAGTCTCTTCACCACAAAACATGACCAATATTGAATTAAAAGCTGATTGAACAATAGTATGAACACCTATGCCACTAGATTGTTGTAGTTTTTCTCATTTCTTTCAGTTGAACTGTGTCCTACATATCTCACATTAAAAGGAGAAAACAGATTTGAGCAGGTTAATCTTAATTAAATAAATGTTTCTTTAATGTCATAAAAACTTGTGAAGTCTCCAGCACTGTTCCATGTTTGCTCTTTCTGTGGTTTCCAAAACCTTAGAAATTTCTTCATAACTGATTTTTTTAAGCGTTGCTTTTAAAGAGGTTTTAGTCTGCTTCAAATAGTCGGACGTCTTTTATTTAAGGCATTTCATGATGTAACAAGTCGTAAAACAAGCAGTCATGACTTGGGTCTCTCTCATAGCATAACGGAAATAATTTATAAGGAGGCATTGTACAAAGACATAATCTAAGGCAGTATAAAAAGGCAGGCAGCTTAAAGTGTAGAAAGACATTCAGAAACACACATTGTTCTTTCTGTCTATCTTCCTGCTCTCTAGTGGGGATAATCAAGCAGACTTGAACACTGGCGTGTACATGTGTGAGAACATCTTTGTAAAACTGGAGAGGCCACAGTGAGATAAGCAGGTCTATGATTGCAAGTTAGACTCAAGAGAAAATTCGTAAATTTCGAGAAGCCAGGACAGAGGAAGAGATAAGAAAAGAAAAGTATAAGGTGATGGTGGAGGAGAGGACACAGGAAGGGTATCCAAAGGAAGAAAGTGATGAAGAATTGAGAAGACAAGAAAGAAGATGAGTGAATGTGCCAGGATGGGATGAAACCGAGAAAATGGGGAGGCATATCAGACAGGGGAAGAGCGGAGAACCTTGTTTTTCTCTGATAAGCACGTATCAAAGCTGTCTTGGCTGTCAGATCAAAGACTTGGCATCACCGCAGAGTCAACCTCTCTGAGCATCATATGTCCAGTGGAGCCTTTGGGATTGGCAATCAGTGATGGGGACAAGCTAAACTGGCTTGGCTGGAAGGAAATGAAGTGTAACGGAGAGTTCATCTAGACGCTCTGGGATTCCCATTATACAGGAGATACAAATATATACAAAGCAATGTTGATTTAGCATAACATGGTTTTAAGTAAATGAAACCTCACAGTACTGTCTCATGTGAAAACCCCCACTTTGCCCTCGCACATACTTAGCTTAAACCACAGAATTTTTTATTTTCTTTCATGGAAACTGCATATCAAGTATAATTTCTATTCATTTTGTTTTATATGCTTGTGTAAGGATTCATTTTTTGTGTATTTTTCTAATTCATTTAATTCTGCCAGCTGTCTGTTTCCTGATTACCCTTGTGTATTTAATCCCACCTGTGTCTGTGCTCCCTGTCGGATCCTAGTCGTTGGTCGAAAGTCGTGGTTTTGTCGTGTTGCAGTCTTGTGTTGCCAGAGCTACCAGTGTCTGAGTACCTTGCCTCATTGCTCACCTGTGCTGCCTGGACTTCTGTTCTTTTCATGATTCATCATTAAAACCATCATTTCACTACAACTTGGGTCCACCAAGTCCATCCTCACCACAACCACCCTCAATTCATGACAGAAGGGCCTGACCACAAAGTAACGGTAAGGTTTGTGGAAGGACAAAAGAAAAGAAAATATATTCAAAATGGACCTAGCAGACTTTGAAGGTCTTCAAAAGACCGTAAGGGAGTTTATTGACATTGTGGCTCAACCTTGCTCTGCCCAGAGACACTTTGAGGTAGCCACAAATGGTCTCATTGCCCTGTAGAACTGGTCCCCCTGACCCCCCTGGATGGACTTGACGGAGCTGATGGAGGAGGCTGATTGGCACAGCTGGACAGTTCTGGCAGTGACTATCGGGGACCCACAGCCACCCAAGCCAGATATCCCGGTCTTCCGCTCCTCCTCCACAGCTCCAGTCACCCCTCCGTCCTCAGCACCAGCCACAGCTTAAGCCCAGTAAGTGGGCCAAGAAATTCCCCGGCATATCCCAGTGCTCCGTCCAAGCTTCTTAGTGCTCCGCCGGCAGCTAGCCTCCAAGAGCCCGAGCATGTACCTGTGCAGCCTGCCGGTGCTCCCGGTCCTCCTGTTGGTGCTCCGGAGCTCGTGGTTCCAGCTGGTCTCCCACCGCCCTCTGCCGCCTCTTTGTGGGTTTGTGTGGCTTCCCGGTCGTCCACTGATCACTCTTTGTGTGTCCTTCGTATGTTTTGGGTCTACAACAGCAAAATGACTTTGGGTGGTTCATCTCATTTCCCTTTGTTCATTATAGACTGCTGCTCAGAGCAGTATACAGTTAGTCTATGTTTGAATATGGGTTACATTCTGAATCATATTTTTGTAGAGTTTAAAGCCAAGACCTTAAAAAAGATTATGTTACTTCGATACTGCTGAGTACTAGCTGTTCATTTGAAAAGGTTAAATTTCATGTACAGGGTGAAATGCGACTTCATTTCATACTTTCATTTCTCTTACAGAAGACAATTAGTACCAAAATATGTAAATAACACAGCCTCCCTGTAATCCCCTGAAGTAATGAAAAAAAGGGCTAAATGTCAGAAATTGGAGCAATAACTTTAATTATCTTTTCTTCTCTTAAAGTAACTTTTATGAGTGAATTTTATCATTTTTGCCAACATTCACATTCCCCCGTGTGTGATATTGCCATTAACACACATATGTTCTGTTGATACTGAAAGACAACTTAGTTTTTAATGTAAACACGACAATGTACTTAAGAAACTAGCATTTATTTTCTTATTTTGCCAGTAGAATTATTATTTTTCAATAGTTGCCTCATGTATAACTGGGATTCCTTTTTGTTCTGTCCATCAATCAGTAAAAGAACTACTCAGCCTCCAAATGTCTGCCTGCAACATTCACATTTTCCCAATAACTGCATGAAACTTGGTGTAGTAGTAAAAGTGACATTAGCATCTGACTGATGGGCTGAGGGCTGCTGTTGGTGTGTAGCAGAAAAGACAAATGATGTGAGAAGAATCAAAATAAAACCAAAATGGAGATTGCCGTGTTGTCCTAAAATTGTTGTGTGACCTTTAGCAAATTATTAAGAAAAATGAATACAAATGACCATATTCTATTTCCACTGAAGCTTATATGCATAAGACTGAAAGTTCAACAAGCTGAGCAAGTTCAACGAGCCTTGTTCAGCTTTAATCTGCTGCTTTTTGCATGACTCTCAAATGTGACACTTTCAAATTAAAGTAAAATTATAATTATGAAAATGATAGAGAGCAGAACAAGAAACTGCAGTGAAGCATGAGGAGAAACACTGTAGTTCTTTGATTTAGGCAGAATCAGAATAGCAGTCACCTCAGTGATGATGATGCTTCTCATCATTCTAAGTATGATTAAGAATGTAAATGCTTTTTTCTTTCTAGAAATGTAAACCTAGAAACAACTTCAAATTGTTCGACGTTCCGATACAACCAGACATGATTTGCATCAAAGCTACAAGTTCACCACACACACTTTCTGACCAGCAGGGAAGAATAATCACAAAGGACCATGAATGTGTGTAGATTACAACAGATGCTAAACTAAATACATTTTGGCTTCATGGCTGTGGGCGAAGGCAGATTAGGAGTCCTTGAGAAACTGTCAAAAATGGTAATATAATGTATAACTTGTGACATTTATATTTTACACAACAGATTGCTGTGTGGAAAACTCCCATAACATTATGTAGGTACTTTTGCCCCTGTTGGTTTTGATTTTTCTCCCTTACAAGAAAATGCATAGTTACTGATATTGAAGTAGAGGTAATACTTGCATGTTACTGAATCTAACAAATATCTGACCTCCCCTTCACAACATGACCAAGTACTTGGTGATGAATCCTTTGTTGGAACACACAGCTATAAGACGTTTGTTGTTTTTGGTCACCAGGGTTTGGATTCAACTCAGGAGGGTTTCCAGACTGCAGTCTGGCTGTTACTCTAAGACCTCAGTGATTCTTCAACAGCCACTCCTTCGTTGGCTTTCAAGTATGTTTTGGGTCATTGTAATTCTGGAATGTCTGTGAGCCATTTTCAGTGTTCTGCTTGAGAGAAGTAGTTTCCTGTCTAAGATGATTTTCTATGGCCTCGTCCATTGACCCCTTCATGTCTAGTAAATGTATTACATAATGAGAAAAACAGACCCAGAGCAAAATATTTGTTATGTTCCAAAGGCTTTTTTGCAACGTAGTTTTACCGCAATACTTTTATGAGGTAAAACTAAAATTATGTCTTTTTTTTTCATTAGGATTTCTGCAATTCATCATGCAACATATAAACATATTGACCAAATTGTGACTACTACTGACACATATTTCATCCAAAGCCCTGTTCACACAAATATCACCTGGAAAATCCTGATGATGCTGAAAAATGTTCCTGAATGGAGTGTTTTTAGCAGCAGTTTCCTAACATAAAAGCCCCTTTATATGTAATGTAATGACTACACCTTTTTTTGGGAGATAATGTTGGATATGCTGCCAAGTTTGCAAAATATGAGCATTAAAGCCATACAGAAGATTGGGCCATCATTTCTCCACAGTGATGTGAGTCACCACAGTGGCTCCCTAACATTCGTGAGTTTGGAAAACAGCCACTCATAAATAGCTAGAATCTGTTACTTGAGACTCCCTCTAAAAATGGGGTTTACAGCCTATTTAATCATTTAAACACCAAATATAACTTAATATGCATTAATACACATGTGAAAATCCTTCTTAGAACTACATCAGAAGCTAATATCTGTCATTTTCCTTGTCTCCGCTCTACAGCTTTCTGGACTGTCCACTTTTCCAATATCCAGGGTGTCCACAGATTTATAAAATGCCTTAAATGTATTTTCATTTCTCACATTTTGTCATGGCTGGACTATTTAATCTCATGCATACTGTGTAGTTTTTTTTTGTGTTTTTTTTTCTCACCGGCGTTTTTTGTCAGGCAAAAGTTTGAATCATCTTCATTTTGTACTGTGACAGGATGCAGTTGAGGCCAGTGCTAACTAACTGCTAGCATACCCTTGCTAGCTTATTTAGGTCTGTCAATGGTACAAACAAATGTATCACCAGTTGTCTGGATGATGTTCGTCTTTGCCATTGGCTCATTTCTGTTGCCGACCTATACAACGCCACATACTTTCTGTACAAAAAGGCTGGACGCTGTGGGGATTAAGGCTGGACGCTGTGGGGATTAAGGCTGGACGCTCAGTGAGAAGCACGTCGCTGGTGCCAGGGGAAACAAGCAAACCTTAGAATTTGTTTATGTTCTAATCTTGTCTCAAACTTAATTTTAACAGGTATCCATAAACTTTCGTCCATCAGTATTGACAAGACCTCACATTAGAGTCAAAACAAACAAACTAAAAAGGTCTTTCCTACTAACAAAAGTACAATGGAGTATTATGGAGGGCCAAACAAAAAAAGATGAAAAAACTAAATTGCAAGAATCAAGTCATAATACAGAATTAGGTGAATGAACTTGCTCGAGAATAGTCAGAAAATTATAAGAGTGGCCCCAATACATCGTCATACACAAACAAACTGAAAGCTTTGAAAAGGTGACAAAAATGAACTTATTTGAATCTTTAAGGAATATTCTCCAGGTGTTTAGTCCACTGCTGCTGCACATTTCCAAGTAAAAAGTCTTTTCTTCTCCTGTTGGATGAACCTCCATTTGACTTGTTATTATTCTGTATTCCTCATGGTGTAAAAAGCTGTTTCAGACACTCCAGATTGTGTGTACCATAATAAAGAGCATGATGTTATGATTCTGCAAAAATCTTGTGCTTCAGGGTGTGAATACATTTGTTTAGGTTAACATTTGTTTACCCTCCCGAGGGCTACGTAGAGACAGAAATAAAATAGGGACGACAGAATGTGGGGGGAAAAACAGCAAACTGTCAGTCACATGTGAGTGTGGCCTAGAAAACAAATAGGATAATAAGTTAACAATGAAAACAGAAAAAAATGAAGCTGTAGAAAAGGCAGTACCTTTGAAAACAGAACATGACTGTGTAGGACTGAGTGATAAAGTATAACAGCATCAGAAATGAAACGCTGATTGCCTCTGGACCTCTTCGAATATTAATCCAAATGCACAATGAAAAGATCTCATCACAATTACACTTTGGCCGGTGAATCATTATGAAACAAAATGGATTTTTGCATTTAGATTGAGGTTTGGGTTTATTTCTCTACTGAGGTTTATGCTGGTATTGGTTCTGCTGAGCTGGTGAAGGTGATTTCAGCTGTACAGAACATCTACATCAGTCTGTTGTTACTTAGTAGCACTGAAGTCTCGTCTCCCTGTGGTATATAGTTTGCCTTGCAAAAGTCTCTACACCCCATAAATTGCTTCCCATTTTGTATTCTAGGATCTTTATACATCAAGATTTCTTTTCAAAATAGCTTAAAGGTAACTCTAATAGCTTAAAGTTACCTTTAAGCTATTAGTTAGCTTAAAGGTAACCAATAGTATTTATGTAGTGTCCTTGTAAACATTTGATCTGATACTGCCAAGAGTTTTTTTTGTGTGTATTCGCCCTTTAACGAGATGCCCTGGGTGTATTCATGCTTTTGCAGCGAACACTTCTGAGACGATTAACGTTCATATACTTTTTAGGTAAGTATGATTTGAAAAGTGCAATCAAATATTTCATTATGGAGAAGGTCCATGTCTAACCATGGAAAAGATGTCATGTGCTTTACGTTTTTAAGTTTGTTCGAGCGTAAGAGGAAACACTGTTAATGACATAGTGGTATAAATCATGAAATTAGTTCATACAAAGTCAGCAATTTGATCAGCACATCAGTAGGGAGGCTGGACGGGTCAGTTTATAAGCTAGCCAATTACAAATTGTGTGCATTCCCCTGTCAATGAGCCCAGGCCAGGTGTGTTATGTTGACAGACAATAGCTTGACTTGAACAAGAATAAATCACACCTGAACTGGGAAAAGTAACTTAGGAAAACAATCAGAATCAGAATTCCTTTTAATGTCATTGTGAACAAATAAAGAACCACAAAACTGAAAAAACAGCAACTCTTAAAGAAATACAGCAGAACTGGGATGTTAAGAATAAATAAATAAAGATCAGGTTTTAGATGGATTTGTTGTGTTCAGGTCAACAGCAGGTCTTGAGTAGAAACAGTTTTTTAGTCTGTTTGTCTTGACTTTCTTGCCCTCCCTGAGGGCAGGAGTTTGAAGAGGTGGTAGCCGGAGTTTCAGGGGTCTGTGATGATTCTGCAGACTCTCCAAAGACAGACAGCCGGTGCTGGTATCCAGTGCTGAGGTCAGGTGGGATCCTGCTCTGACCCGCTGGGAGCGGTCTGTCAGGAAGTCCATGATCCATGATTCAGCAGACACTTCAGTCGCTCTGTTCAACACTCCTGTCCCTCACTTCCAATGTCCATCATGAGGCCTCCAGCGATTAAGTGACGTAGTTGCAAAGGGTGAATTGGTGAAAAACTTCATATTTGATCTGATCTGACCAGTGGACCTTCTTCTACATATTTGCTGTGTCACCTATGTACATGGTATGTGGCTAACTGCAAATTGAACTTTTTATCGCTTTCTTTCAACAATGGCTTTCCTCCTGCCACTTTTTCATGAAGGTCAAAATTTGTCAAGTGGACAACAAAACGGCTCATCTGTCCACAGATTCTCCCACTTGAGTTGTGAACCTCTGAAGCTCCTATAGTTGCCATAAGCCTCCATGTCCCTGTGGCCCTCTGTGACCTTATCTATCCGTTAAAGGGCGTGAGCGCGTGCGTGTGTGTGTGCGTGTGTGTGTGGTGTCTTGGTAATTTCACATAGTGAACTAAACAGTGTTTTGTGGGACGTTCAAAGCTCAGAATAATGTTTTGTGACGTAGACTTGCTTTGAAATTCTCCACAACGTTCTTCTTGGGAGTTCGGCTCTGTTCTTCAGTCTTCATATTGCTGTTTTTTATGTTAATTGGAAAACCTCTTTGCAAAACAGTTGGATTTATCTTGAAATTAAATTCTACGCTAGTGGATTCTTCTGAAGGCATTAAATTTATTTCAGCTCTAAGTATTTAATATCTAGGTGTTTTTATGGGAAAGTGGATCTTTCAGATCAATTTGAGAAGCAGTTTTGATAGGTGCACTTAATGTTATTGTCATGTAGCACGGGGTGCTGGTTTTGATTTGGTCTTGGGTTCAGTGGTCTAGACTAAAACTCTGCTACGTGGCTCCTTGGTTCCATGTCCTCCTCTGCCAGTTGGATTTATTTCAAAATAAATGTGTGGCAAAAAAAGTGAAGTTCATGTTATGTTAGGACAGGAGACCAGATGTTTCCATCCCTAAAATTATGATGCATAGAATCACATATTTAAGTCTAAACTATGTTACAGAGTAAACTCAATAAAAACATGCTTTATCTGTGGCAGATGATCATATGACCGGGACACTTAATGATATTAGTGATTAGGTAATCCATTCAGCAAGTACTTTTACTTTTAATACTTAAGTATTTTTAAAAACCAGTACTTTTTTACTTTTACTTAAGTAAAATGTTAATGTGGTACTTTGACTTTTACTTGAGTACATTTTTTGAGTACTTTCTCCACCACTGTTGTAATGTGATGGAATATTTAAAGTTCTAAGTCTCTAAATACCTTTGCAAGGGTCTCCAACCTAAAAGCTACATTGTTGTGCATCTTTCAGTCTTGCTGCAAGAGATCTCAATCTTTATAAAATAACATTCATGCTTCTTACGTAGCCATGCCAAGAAAATGGGAACACGAGCCAGAGGGCAACAGTAAGTGTGTCTGTTTCTGTGTGTGTGTCCAGGAATGATGGTGTGTCTAAAAAAAGGGGCAAAGGGCCAGATTTTATGTGTATGAGTAAGCCAAGTGGTTTAAAGAGAGGGCACGCTGGGGCCACGTCCATAAATGAGTGAAATGGAAAGGCATAAGAAATGAACACAAGACAATGCGGCTCTGTCTAAACGTGTGTGAGTCTGTTTAAGAGCGATATGTGAAAACCTGAGTGTAAACGGTGAAAATAGGCGAACATAAACAACGCAACGCCGTGTCTGTGGGTAGTGAAAGTCTCTTTGTTCATTCTGTGACCCACATATGCTCCCCAGAAAGGCCTCATCAAAAGCCTTATTGTCCTCCTCCTCTCCTTCTCTTCACCTCCATTTTCCGGTCCCTCTGTCTTCCCACCCTCTTTCCCTTTTCCTCCTTCACTCATTCACTCTCCCCGTCTCTCTTGGGGTCTTTTTATAAGCCAGTCTTGACAGTCTCAGACAACCCCCTCCCACCTCCTCCTTTTGCTTTCTCGGCTTCCTGAACTCTGCAGTAAAGTGAAACCCTCAGTTGAAGGCTAGCACAAGTAGCGCGCGCACACACACACACACACGCACACACACACACGCACACACACACATACACACACACACACGCACACACACATACACACACACACACATGTGCAGTGACAGAATAGTGAGAAGTTGACGGCTGCGGTCACTCAGCGTAGAGACTCTACTCCATCTTCCCAGCTAGCAGCCAAGAGGTTCCCGTAAGCAGTCTGGATGTGAAGGAGTCTGATTTCAGCAGTTCAGAAATCCAAATTAGGATTTCCTGTCTGCTTTTGCAACAATAAAATGATAACTGGTGACATTTTAAAATAAATTGTGGTACAGTTTTTTTAATGTAACCCTTGTCTGTAGAAATGGGCTCCAGCAGACCACACACACGTAAAACTTGTATCATTTGCCATAGTCCTCTATGTTTGCCTCAGTCTTCACACACACAAAGGTTAAGACATCAACATGCCAAGAAGCAAAGCTACATTTTTATCCCAGTAGGGTAGAATATATTACATTTGCTGTAACCTTTGCTTCTGTGTAAATGCAAATAATAGTGTGAATAACAGAACAGCTAAACTATTAAGCACTTGAAGAACTAATGTAGAACAAAAATAATTTTTTCATTAAAGAGAACATCCAGATGTTTGAAAAGATGAACCTTTGATCACTAAAACATCATATACTTTAACAATAGATACAGATTTATGTTAAAATGTAAGTCAGACCAAAACTACTAATATAAAGTAATGGACACAATGTCGACATATTTGACTGGAAGTGCTAAACAAGGAAGGGTGAGACCTTTTATATTCTACTGCCAGGACATAGTGACAGTTTGGACAAATATGTGAAATATCCATTTTTATAAAAGTTATGTACTGCAGTTTAAAATGCAGGAATTAAAATCGCAAATGACACATTTTATCCCTTTCAAAAAACTGAACCTATCGGTTTGGATAAACTGAACTTTTACATTTCAATAGATTTTAAAAGATCCCTTCAACAAACAGAAAGCACAAAAGTTCATATTCTGGCTGTGAGCACATTTGTTACCAAGCAACACTTCCAGTGACAAACATTCAAAGTTACAGATGTCAGTAACGGAGTGAGCTCCTTCATCACGTTTTCTGTTATATCATCAGAAACAACTCTTTAATGCCAATTTTACTATAAACGAGTTGTTAAAAAAAACCTTGTTTGAATATCCCAGATGAATATCAGTTCTTCAAAACATACCTTTTTAAACCAATAAATATGTTTGCTTGAAGATTTTGAAATTCAATCTGAAAGACATTTGTGTTCCTGGGTTGAGTCGGTGTATAAAATGCCATCTGACTGTATGGGATTGTCCAGTTTTCTCTAATGGAAGTCAGCTGTGGTGTTTTTCCTGCAAGGAGCGCCGTCAGAACCCCCCCGTTCCTCCCCCACTGGGATTCAGGCCAGTGCAAACAAAATGACAGAATGAGTTGAGCAGAGGTGGAAAAAGAAAGGAAGTGGAAGAAATTACATCAAGGATCAATTCCAACGAAAACACAGCAGACCTGAGCTGGAGGGGGGACGGGGTCACTCTGGGGACTTTTACCTTTCTTCATACAGATGGCATTTTTAGCTTTTCCTATAATGTTTGCCAACTTATACAACAATCTGAAGTTGACGCATTCAGATTTCTGGATATAAAATATTTTTGTGTCGCATTTTGGATTTTAATGTAAAATACTAGAAATTGAAACTAAAAAACAGCCTCTAAAAGTGGTGATTTAGATTATTCTAATTTATTGTTGTTAAATGATCTTGATGCTAATAAAATGCTACGATACATTTCATCTGAGTGAATCTCTCTCACAAAGTCTTGTTGAATTGCCCTTCTCAGTTTTTGAGTCTTTTTAAAACGAGACATTTTCTAAAAGTCTTTAATTCAACTTTTCTTTCAACACAAAAGTTGCTAAAGTTGATGTGAGGGATTTACCACCTCCCTAACAGTTGTTTTTATACTTCTATATTCTAAT
The DNA here is from genome assembly GCF_904066995.2 of Poecilia reticulata. Lineage (NCBI taxonomy): Eukaryota > Metazoa > Chordata > Actinopteri > Cyprinodontiformes > Poeciliidae > Poecilia > Poecilia reticulata. Next base: position 3,834,400 of record NC_088844.1, on the reverse strand, counting down.
TTATTTGGTAAATGTATTGTTTGACAGAAGTAACTTGCTTTATTTAATATTTAGTTGTAGTCACTCTCTTGTCTTTGAGGTCACCTGGTCATGTGTTGTCATGGAAGTGCATCCATGAGCAGCGCTGACAGGAACCTGGTGTTTTCAATCAGCCTCACTGGAGAGGCTGAAACTTACGGAGATTTTTTTGGGATTTTGTTGGGCCCAGATTGTTTTTAATTTAGTTTTGAATTTGTTAGAGTTGTAATTGTGTAAATATTTTTTCTAGGAATATAGTTTAATACAAATGTTTCTTTTTTTTTTCTTTCTGGAAATGTAAAGGTCTCCACCCCTTTAATTAGTCCTGGTGGGAGCCAGGAGGTTCAGATCAGAGGGAGTCTCTCCCTCCTGTTGATTGAATGCATGTCATGCTGTAAAATGGATGGAAATGTTTGAAGATCTGCAGAAAGAAAGAACTCGAAGCTCTAAAACGGCTGGTTCTGGTCTGATCTTTGGTCGCAAACTAACAGTTGAATTTAAGGCTTTTAATAATGGTGTCAAACAGATGAGATGCCCTTTTTATTTAAATGTGAAGTTGACTAATAAACGTATAAAACGTGTTGCTTCTGTATGGAGTGAAAATAGTCTCAAAATATCTGTGCATGTGTAAAAATATCTGCGTGTGTAATAATGGATTTGTAACTCGTGAAAGCATCTTTGAAAGTTTGGATAGTTGTATCTGTGAAACATGATTTGTAAGCTGTAAAAATAAAATAAACCTTTTCCTACGCCTACAAATGTTGAAAAAGTACGCACGAGTCGCCAAATACACACACACAACTGCAGTTACGTACAGATCCAGTTACGATTGCACAACTATTTTTGAGACTCATTTCATACTTCTGAAGCTCCCAGATTTGTGTGTAGATGGTGCGTTTACATGCTAGTAGAAAGCTGGGTCATCTGAGTTTTGCTCTGAGTCTAGTGTTTTTATCCTCTGAACGTTTCTCACTGTGCTTGTGCTGAAGTGGAAAATACGTTAGTTCAGTGGAAAACAGAATATCTCAGCACTTCCTTATGATATTCCAAAATTGTTTATAGACATATTGTGCATTTTGAGCGGTACAGGAGACTGGGTGGTCTGAAAAACGACCAGTGGGTGGAGGAATGGTTTTGCTAGCCGAAAAAATAGGCAGGCAAGAAGCAAGACGGAGCATCCCGGTGATCTGTCCTCTGAAGCAGGGCCGTGCAGAGACCAGTAAAGGGGCAGGTGCTCAACAACAAAAAAGGGCCCATCTAACCACATTCTAGGACAGAATATTAAAGCCTCTCAGCTTTCAGAGTTTAATAAACAATGATAAATTACAAAATTGTGACATATACAATCAAAGCTAACGAACATCTCCATATAGAGCATAACACTATGCCTATGTAAGATGTTTTATTAGTAATTTCTTTCTGCAGGTCTTTTTTGTTATAAGAAAGTTTTGCCATATTCAAACCAGCAATTTAGCAAGATATGTAAATCAGAGCTGGACCACCAGACATATTTTGTCTTTACAGAATTACACTATTAAAATATAAACAAGGGCACAATGCAACCTTTTAGTGACTGTAATCTATAAAAGAGCCTCCTTTTTGCTGCAGTGGAGATGAAGACGGTCCATTCAGGAAAGCAGAGCTGCAGCAAACTTTAATGTGGAACTGCAGAAAAAAGAAAAAAACTAAAGCAAAAATTGAATTGTTAATGAATGTCACCATGAGAAAAACCTACTGAGTTTTGATTAAAAAAACCTTTTTTAAACATTTAAATCACACATTTGACTCATGAAGTTAACTTTTTTTTTGCAAAACAAACTTATTTGCGCTTGTCAGAAACCTTTTCTTGATATTCCAAGTTTTTGCTTGTGACTCAAAGTTTTGCTTGTGATTCTCACATGACGTCTTGAGCAGGGCCTAAAATCACAATAAAAGATTTATGATGTGTGCAAATAAGTTTATGTTTGGTAAAAATTAGTTATTTAATTAAAAAAAGTCTTTAAAACAAAACTTTTTTTTTTAAAGAAATCATTACAATTCCAAAAGTTTTGATTACAATTTTATTTTACTTAACTGAGGTTAGTTTTTTTTTCATTGAATAATTGGGAAACAAATTTAACTTCATACTCTGTGAACCAGACCATAAACTTAAACTCTGGGTTGAGTTTTTTCCCCTTCATTAATGTCACTTTTATTACATACATTATATCTATCATGGTAATTCAGGGTGAGTTATTTTTCATTCTAAATGAATATCCTTGTTGGACTTTTATTTAAGTGTTATTCTCCTTCAAGATACATTTACCTAACGCTAGAATAAATGAAATGTACATTATGCAGCAAAGGAAATTAGAAGATCGGACATATATCCATTATGGAGATGATCGGTTTTGGACGGGCGATGTGCCCTTATTGCATAATAAATACTGAAGAATGACTGATATCATTAACGATACAGGGGAGAAGCTTTTAGTTATCTAGCTTTGCTAGCAAAGTCGTTAGCTAGCAGCTAGCTAATAGCACAACAACAACAGCCTAATGTCTGTAGGTTAGAAATACTGAATCGATAGATAAGAACAGTTTCTCCTCACCTGCCTGTCTCCTCCCCTCAGTAGTTCTTCAGAGAAAGGCAGACGCAGAGGCCTGTCAGTGTCTGTTGTATTTCATTACCTCTCTGCTTAAACCGCGACTCCGAGCTGAAGCAGAAACGATACTTCAACGTTTTCCATCATCTGACAAGCAGCAAGTCTACTCCACTTTATTCACCAAAAACGGTTTTTTTTATTCACCAAAAACTGATCTGTAATCTGGAACGTTCGCTACGTTGAGCTCCAGTTAGCCGCCTTATCTCACTGCACGAGAGGCAACTGCGTCATGCGTCACGGGCAAAAGGTCAAAGGTAACAAGGTGACCGGCTTATTACAAAAAAAATAATAATAATTTTAGTACATGTTATTATGTGTCAGAAGAGGGCTTAGAAAATAATACCAAAAAAATAAAATAAAATAAAATTGACCAAAAGGGCACTTGGGGGCAAGGAGCAAAGGGGGCAGGTGCTCAAGCACCCCTAGCTCCCCCTTCTGCACGTGCCTGCTCTGAAGTAAGTAGAAGTTACCCCTGCACGCTTTCCTCTCAGACTATAATAAGACATCAAGTAATTATTAATAATTTCAGATTACATTATGTCTGCCCTCCTCACATGTTTCTGTTAGCAAGAGCTAATGTTTATGTGAGCTATGCTACATTAGCTGTTGGGAGCTGAGTTTGTGTATTTTTAGTATCACTCTCAGCACAGTTTGAGTCTTTAATCCATAAAAATGATCTCTGGGTGGTTCTTACAGGATCTGTTTTGCCCAAAAGGTTCCAATCAGACTATTAAGTCATGTTGCCGACTCATATTTGTATTTATAGTTTGTGAGATATTCTGATTTGCCTTTTATTCACTAAGTGAAATAAATTGCCTTTCGATTCTTATTTATTAAATTTATGTGTATAAATAACATTTTATATTTGTCTCTACACAGGACAAAAAGGCTGGCTGATGGATCAGGTCTGGTGTTATTTCACTTTCTGGAGGATCAGGACCTTTCAGATCTCATCAACACACTGATCCTCTAACAGGATCCTCAGATCCAGGCGTCAATGTCTGGTGTCCTGCAACATTTAGATACGTCCTGAATCAAATGGCTGTCAATGGACTGGGACTGGACCGGACATGCTTGATCTGGGAAACATGGAAGGTAGGATGAATGCGTAGGGAGGTGGGTAAACGGAGACGGACAGCGGTGGGACTGATGACGTTAAGTATCTCAAACGGGCCGATAAACCTGGGAGAGAGTTTCCTCAACAGAGACTTCAGTGGTACGTCCCTAGTGGACAGCCATACTTTCTGGCCCGTATAAAAAGGAGCAGGGGTTCTTCTGCGGTCGGCCAGACGTTTATTTTGTGCGGCTGTATTGTTTAATGCAGAGATTGTGTCTTTCCAGATTTTATTGCAACGGCGAATGTGATGTTGAACAGAGGTTACCGAGATCTTGTCTTCGTCAGCGGAAAGCAATGGTGGCTGATAACCCAGGGAAACCTCAAAAAGGGATAAACCGGTAGCTGCGGACACATGACTGTTATGGGCGTACTCCACCCAAGGGAGATACTGGGCCCAATCTTCGAGGTTGGATGAGGAGATACAGCAAAGAGTGGCCTCCATCCCCTGGTTCATCCTCTCCGTTTGTCCGTTTGTCTGTGGATGATAACCAGAAGAGAGAACAGGTTTTGCACCAAAGGCAGAACAGAACTGTTTCCAAACCTGAGAGATGAACTGAGGGCCACGGTCTGAAAGGATCTCCTGGGGCATGCCGTGCAGCTTGAACACATGTTTGAAGAGCAGGAGGGCAGTTTGAGCAGAGGTGGGCAACTTGGGGAGAGGGATGAGATGGCAGGCTTTAGAAAAACGGTCTATGATGGTGAAAATGGTGGTCATACCTTTCGAGGGTGGAAGCCCAGTAACAAAGTCGATGGCAATGTGTGACCATGGTCGTTTAGGAACAGGTAGGGGTTGAAGTAAGCCGGAGGGGTGGCTGATGAGAAGATTTATTTCTTGAACAGGTGGGGCAGGCTAGAACGAACTCCTTGACATCTTTATGAACAGATCCCCACCAAAATCTTCGGTTGACCAACTCAATAGTGCGGCTTACCCCTGGGTGCCCCGAGAATCTGGATGAGTGGATCCATTGTAGAAAGCGGGCTCGGACCGAGGTGGGAACATAGATCCTTCCAAGCGGACAGGACTCCGGAGGTGGCTCTTGATGCTGGGCTTGACTAATAATATCCTCAATTTCCCAAGTGGCAACCCCGACCGTGCAACTTGGGGGTAGCAGAGGTGCCGGTCCCTCCTCTGAGTCGTCAGGAGTATAAAGTCTGGAGAGGGCGTCTGGTTTAACATTTTTGGATCCTGGGTGGTAGGAGATGGAGAGGTTAAACCGGGAAAAGAATACTGACCAGCGGGACTGTCGTGGGCTGTTTTGTTTGGCTGACTGAAGATAAGTGAGGTTTTTGTGGTCGGTCCAAACCACAACGGGGTGTTCCGCTCCCTCCAGCCAGTGACGCCATTCCTCCAGGGCTAGCTTTATAGCCAAAAGCTCTCGATCTCCTATGTCGTAGTTCCTCTCTGCAGGCGACAGTCTGCGAGAGAAGAAGGCACATGGGTGAGACTTATTGTTGGGAGAGACTTGGCCCCTACTCCGGAATCAGAAGCGTCAACCTCAAGAACAAACTGTCTGGTGGGATCGGGCTGGATGAGGATTGGTGCGTTGGCAAACAGTGACTTTAACTGAGTAAAAGCTTCTTCAGCTTCGGGCGTCCAAGAGAACGTTGTCTTGGAGGAAGTGAGTGCTGTTAGTGAGGAGGCCGTCTGACTGTAGTTACGTATAAAACGGCTGTAAAAGTTGGCAAATCCTAGGAACCGTTGTAACTGCTTACGAGTCTCAGGTCTGGGCCACTCCAACACAGCTCTTATTTTGTCCTCCGACGGTCTTACCTGTCCGCCCTCGAGGACATATCCGAGGAAGGTGACTGAAGGCTGATGGAACTCACACTTTTCGGCCTTGACGTAGAGTCGGTTCTCCAGAAGACGCTGGAGAACTTGTCGGACATGTAACTTATGTTCCCTCAGGGAGCTGGAATAAATCAGAATGTCATCCAAGTAGACAGAAACGAAATAATTTATAAAGTCTCTTAAAACATCGTTCACAAGGGCTTGAAAAAAGGCAGGTGCGTTCGAAAGGCCAAAGGGCGTGACTAAATATTCAAAATGCCCCATAGGCGTCTTGAAGGCGGTCTTCCATTCATCTCCTTCTCGGATGCGAAGGAGATAGTAAGCATTTCTTAAGATCCAGTTGCACCCTGATCCGGTTCTTAAGATCCGGTTGCACCCTGAACCGGATCGAAAGCTGACGAGAGGAGTGGAAGAGAATTTTTATTCTTTATGGTGATTTGATTTAAACCCCTGAAATCTATGCAAGGTCGTAATGAACCGTCTTTTTTCCCTACAAAGAAAAATCCTGCGCCAAGAGCTGCAGCTAATGAATCGTTAATGTATTTTTCCATAGTTTGGCGTTCAGGACGTGAGATGTTATATAGACGGCTGTTAGGCAGAGGGGTGCTGGGCAGAAGATCAATGGCGCAGTCATACGGACGGTGAGGTGGAAGTGACAAGACCTTATCCTTACTGAATACAGGAGCAAGATCATGGTACTCAACGGGAACTGCGGAGAGATCGGGGGGTTTACTTTCGGAGTTCTCTTCAGACGTGGCACTCGAGGGAAATGCTCAACAAAGACAAGAAGCATGACAGTTGGGGGACCAAGATTCAACATGTGCTTTATCCCAGTTTATGTGCGGGTTGTGGGCAATTAACCAGTTGTAGCCCAGAACAATGGGTGAACTGGTTGCACAAAAGACAAAGAATGAAATGTTCTCAGAGTGGTTACCAGAGATGATGAGACGGACAGGCTTGGTCTTGTGTGTGGTTTGTGGTAAGGTTTCTCCATTGAGAGTGGCGACTTGGAGGGGAACCAGAAGAGGATCGATCTGAATGTCCATCTGTTTAACTAGGGAAGCGTCGATTAAGTTTTGCTCACAACTGGAGTCAATAAGAGCTGACAGGGGAAGGGACAGGTGGTTATTTATCAGGGTAACTGGAAGAAGGAGACGAGATTGGGTTGTGGATGTTGGGTCCAGCAGTCTCCTCGTCCTTACTGTCGGACCTGGGGGTTTAAACGGATTGGACAGTTTGCAATGAAGTGTCCCGACTCACCACAGTAGAGACACAGGTGAGAGTTCAACCTCTTACGTCTCTCCTCCGGGGTCAGGCGAGTGTGTCCCAGCTGCAGGGGTTCCGGTTTGGGGGCAGCTGCTAAAACTGGTGGTACAGATGAGACAGTTGGTGGACTTAGTGAATGATAACTGCGGCGAGTTCGTTACTTGATGCGTGATCTTATGCGATTGTCTAATTTGATGGTTAGACTTATGAAGTCCTCTAAAGACTCAGGTTCGTCTAGGGTGGCCAATTCATCTTTTACTTGTTCATTTATTGCATGGACAAATGCACTCTTTAGCGCGGCTGCATCCCAGCCGGATGCTGCAGCCTTTATTCTGAAATCTATAGCAAATTCTGATACTGTCTTTTGACCCTGCTTAACGTTCCACAAATCACGGGAAACTGAGGTCTTGTCAGTATCTCTACAGAAAACCTGCTTGAAATCTTTCAGAAATTTAGAGAATGTACACCCGAAGTTTGTGGGAGAGGAAAACTTAGCTTCAGCCCATTCCAGGGCTCGTCCGGTTAACAGGGACAACATGTACGCTATCTTTGCGTCATCATGGCGGAAACTTTGAGGTGAGTGATTAAATATTATTCCACATTGTAAAATGAATCCTTTACATTTCTTTACCTCTCCGGAAAATTTATCGGGTGCTGGGGGGCGTACCTCAGAAAATATGGCGGCGGTGGATGAGCTCAGAACCTCCGAAGATGGGGGCAGCATACTCAGACCCTGTTGAGCCGGACCTTGAAGAAAGTTTGACAGATCAGTTAAGCGGCGATTCGTTTTGACTTGTTGGGATCCCAGCTCACGCAGAGCAGCATGATGCGATTGTATGAGTTCTTGTGGTTCAGACAACGTTCTCCTAATAGCGTCTACTGGGGTTAACTGTTGGCCTGAGTGTTCTGTCATGTTTGGTTCCAGTCTTTGAACCCACATGCAAGAACACAATCAGGAGAACCGTATTTCAAAACAACAATGTAGTTTGTTGTAAAGGGGAAAGGGAGTGAGTGTGGAGCAGGAATCAGGATTGGAACCACCAGATCAGCCACTGTTGATGAGAGGTAGAGGTAAGGCTCTGATAAACAAGGAGTCGCAGATTATATGGCGGAGACTTACTTTAGAGCAGAGTGAGTTACTTGTAGGAGCAGACAGCAATCCGGAGGCGGTGAAGAGAACCAAGGGGCAGTGGGAGGACGGACAGGTAAGATGGCTCTGTGGAGGGCGAGCTGACGGCCGACAAAGGTCCGGAGAAAGTCACGCCGTGAGGCTTTGGGCACGACCCGGTACGTACTGCTGCGTCACGGAGGAATCCACGGAGAACAACGGACCAGGAAGGCACCGCGTGGTAATACCAAGGGCGTCGTGGAGAAGCAGACGGGGAGGCTCACAGGAGTTAGCATAAACTCCCTTCCAGAGAACCGCTGGAAAACCTCAGGCAAAACCAGGTAAAACAAACACTCAGGCAACGATGTGTCAGCTCGCCGCTTCTTAAATATCCACAGTATCAGTCCTCTTAATACGCCACACATGTGTCTCCAGGTCCTCCCACTCTCTGCTCCAGGGGCTCTGCTCACAGGCGGCATCTGGTGGGGGAACGTGGGAGCAGCAGGCTTCCCAAAACAAAGAAGAAAAACCAAAACGAAAACAAAACAGAATCCAACCTGACAGTCAAGTCCTCCAGAGTCATGCTAATGACCTCTGACCTCATGATTTGACTCGGGTGTTTTAAAGAAGAGACATCTAAAGGTTTTAGGACACCGACCCTTATGAACTGGACTTAAAGCCCTGCTGTACAATTTTCACTCAATCGTAATCACATTTACTTGCATACAGTGGAAACTTTACCTGTGTTGAGGTAGATGAGGAGTTTACAGTGTCTTTACTTTAAACCTGGTTCTGTCAAACCTGGGTCTGTTAAACCTGAATCTGTTAAACCTGGGTTTGTTAAACCTGGGTCTGTTAAACCTGGGTCTGTTAAACCTGGGTTTGGGTCTGTTAAACCTGTGTCTGTTAAACCTGGGTTTGTTAAACCTGGGTCTGTCAAACCTGGGTCTGTTAAACCTGGGTTTGTTAAACCTGGGTCTGTTAAACCTGTGTCTGTTAAACCTGGTTCTGTCAAACCTGGGTCTGTTAAACCTGAATCTGTTAAACCTGGGTTTGTTAAACCTGGGTTTGTCAAACCTGGGTCTGGGTCTGTTAAACCTGTGTCTGTTAAACCTGGGTTTGTTAAACCTGGGTCTGTCAAACCTGGGTCTGTTAAACCTGGGTCTGTTAAACCTGGGTTTGTTAAACCTGGGTCTGTTAAACCTGGGTCTGTTAAACCTGGGTCTGTTAAACCTGGGTCTGTTAAACCTGGGTCTGTTAAACCTGGGTCTGTTAAACCTGGGTCTGTTAAACCTGGGTCTGTCAAACCTGGGTCTGTCAAACCTGGGTCTGTTAAACCTGGGTCTGTTAAACCTGGGTCTGTTAAACCTGGGTCTGTTAAACCTGGGTCTGTTAAACCTGGGTTTGTTAAACCTGGGTCTGTTAAACCTGGGTCTGTTAAACCTGGATCTGTTAAACCTGGGTCTGTTAAACCTGGGTCTGTTAAACCTGGTTCTGTCAAACCTGTGTCTGTCAAACCTGGTTCTGTTAAACCTGAGTCTGTTAAACCTGGATCTGTTAAACCTGGGTCCATTACATGCATCTGACCTAATAGGCTATGAGCTCAGTTATAAAATACCAGGTCTTGCCAGTAGGTGGCCCTTTACAAATGAAACTGAATTATAAACACCAAATAATGTGGAAAACGTTGCACAAATCAGGACATGAACTAAAGGTAAACAAGTATTTCTATGGATGTTTTGATGGGGCCTGGAGCCGTTTTTTCTGTGTCGTCTGGATTTCATTCCACAGATATGTTGCATTTTATGAATGAAATGTACACGTTGATCAAGGTTTTTATTGTTTGGCAAGAGTGCTTTTGGTTATTTCTTCTTTTTGAAATAGTCCCCAAACAGAGAGAACCCTTGTAACATGTTAAACAACTTATGTAGAAATTTCAATACACAAATTGACTTTAAAAGTTACAAATATAAGTTTTAGGCAATTTATGAAATAGATACTCACCATTTATCTGAGTCTCATGAAGGCCAATAAGTTGTCTTCAAACATTTATGTAAGTTATAATTCCTGCAAGCTAGCAGAAACAAAGCTGGAAATTTGTACACTTCATACAGGCAAACAAATAGTTTTAAGACAATTTATTCTGCTAGTTTTTCTCAGTCACTTTTTGTGCATTTCTCAAGTCATTGTTGGCATTTTCAAAACAATTTGTCGAAACAGCAACAATAGCATTTGTTTGCTTGCAAAATCCTTAGTTCAGCTCTCAAAATTCTGTCAGTTCACATATCAGTGACTCAAAATAATAAGTTATAGTTTCTCTATGTACAGATAAGACAGTCAAATTGATTAGTCATGGGAAGAGACTACAAAATTCACATTTACACTTTTGCTGTAATTCATTGATGGACCATGCCATGGTGATTCAGAAAGAAAAAGACAAAAATGCAGAGAACAAAAAAAAGTAGAAAAGGAACCACAGGACAATCTCCTCATGGAAAACTGTACAGTGCTGTAGAAATTACATTACATTTTAATTTCCATCGTCACGCTGACAAAGGTTCCTCAGTGGGTTAAGGAATGAACAGTAGGGTGGGAGAACCTCCATCAGCATCATGTTGTGGGTTGCAGTCATATCCTGATGTTGGACTGATGGAAACTGGCAGATGTCCTCAGCCTCTTCTGACTCTTCTGCTTCCCTCCCAACTGTTTCCTCCTCAGCCTCACTCCTCTTCTTCTCTCTGGCTGTTCACTCTGTCCAGATATTTGTTCATCAGTTCTCAGAAATGTAACATTGTGTTGTGTTCTGGCTATATAGACCATATTGTTGCCAACTGATGGTTCACAGATGCACCTTCAATCTGTTTCAGAAAACTGGTTGATCGTTGGATGAGCTAATGGTTCATAAATTGACCTGTTAGAGAAACTCAGGACTCACTTGGGAGCAATTTACCAATTCAGGACAGATTTAGAAAAAAAATGTATAGAAATTAATTAAAATATGATTGACATTATGACAACTTCAAGACTTACTCATGTTAAGACTTACACAATGAACTTATGCTGTTTTGGAAGTTGAGAATTCAACAGACACGTTTAACATATTCTGATCAACACGATTAAACCAAATTAAAATGGGGGGAAAAACAGAGAAGTGCACATAATCAGTTACATGATGTGAAAGCAAAACTTGCAAAATGAATGAGAAACTCATTGTTTGATGTGCAGAAGTGACAGTAATTTGAAGATTGAACAGGTAGCTTTAAGAATTTCAATTCTGTTCTGAGAAATGCACCAAAACTGAGAAAAACTGTAAAATATTAATATTTAAATTTCCTTATCTTAAAACCCTTCAACTGTCATGGACTCAGTGACTTTAGTGCAAGTATTTTGTGGGTGAGAGTCAAGAGGTCAAAAGAAAATAATATTAGCTCTGATGCCAAGCTTTATACTTCCAAGTATTACCAAAGTATTGAAACAAAAGCTAACGTGATCTTCACAGATTTAACTTGCATGCATGAACATTTCACACTCAAAGTAATTCAAATTAATTACTGAACCAAACTTGAAAAAGTTGCTTCTACCATTAACAATAACTTTAAGCACATGCAGCCTAAAGTAGACCAGAAATATAAATATTTCTATGCAGTCGTTCCTACAGAAACATTCATGGAAGTGATGCGTCTGGGAAAATTAAATGTTCCATATAGCAGAAATATCTAGCTGCAGTGCATGTACATGAACAGCATGGCTCAGAAATGACACATTTATCAGTTGGTTAAAGTTAGCTAACTTCAGTTAAAACCGTGAAAGGAGCTCACCTGTGATGCAGAAATGTGTTTCCTTCTCCTTCTCCTCCTCCTGAACGCGCAAACATAGCAGAAGCTTGATTTCAAAGACAGTAGCTGCATCCTGACAAGGACCAGGCCTACTGGGCTCTCAGCAGCCTGAGCTAGCACATGCTAGTTAGCAGCCTTAGCTAGCACATGCTAGTTAGCAGCCTGAGCTAGCACATGCTAGTTAGCAGCCTTAGCTAGCACATGCTAGTTAGCAGCCTTAGCTAGCGCACTGTGACTTTACTGTGTTGAGTTCAGGACACCACAGTTTCCTGAGCCACACTCAACTACAGGAACAGAGTTAAAAGAAACTTGCTGCTGATGCTGAAGGATCAAGCAGCAATACAAACTAGATAATTTTTGTTTACATGACAAATAACAGTCAGTCTCCATTTACTGTAAACCCTGCTATTTATCACAATAACAAAATGGAAAACTCTCTAGATTATTTTCTACTAATAGCACAATATTTAAAACCAAGTGTGGGATTTGTGAAACTTCAATAAAGGGCGACTTCACAATTTTTATGCTTTTGGATAACACTAGAATTGTTCTTTATTGAATTTTCACAAATCAGATAAAGGTTTCACAAATCCCACACTTGGTTTTAAATATTCTGATATGAGTTGAGAATAATCTAGTCCAGATTTGAAGTTGTTGTAGTTTTTTAGCTAGAGTAAATTAAAGATGCTGGTTGTAGTGAAAAATTAGGTGGAATTGCCCTTTAGCCATTTCCCAAATTGGAAGCTGCAATGGAAACCAACTTAAGCTTCATCCAAGCAAGAGGGGCTAACATACAGTATGACATCATTTAATCAAATACTCTCATAAATGATGGTGGCGTTGGCTGTAGGAGTTTGCTTTACAGTCGGTGGGTCACCAGATCGATGCCTGGTCCACTGCTGAGATTTCAGTTTGATGTATTAAAGGCATTATTAAAAAAGAAACCAAAACATCACACCAGCATTCTGTTCTTTGTAAAAATTACTTTCTCAGTCTTGTTTACGGTTTTACATTGTAGATATAAATATCAGCAAAATTTGTAATTTTGGCTGATTAGTACTGTTAAGTTTAGGGTAATTAACTGCTGGCAATATGACAATATTTTTCTATGAACTTTACAATTACTTATATTTTTACAATATATTTCTGTATTTTCTACATTCATGACTGTCAAAATTACTTATGATACATGTTTATTGAGTTATAATTCCATCTATTTTCTACGGTAATATAATGCTTTGGATATTACAGTCAGTAATTGTTGGTATTTCACAATTTTCTACTGTAAATTCACAGATTTTTTTTTGCATTGTTGACTTACAGTAATTCCATGTATTTTCTACGGTAACAAAATGTTTTGGATATTATGGTCAGTAACTGTTGGTATTTTACCATTTTTTACCGTAAATTTACTGACTTTTTTTGCAGTTTCGACTTACGGTAGTTCCATGTAATTTCTACGGTAATGAAATGTTTTTGGATATGACGGTCAAAAACTGTTGGTATTTTACCGTTTTGTACCGTAATTTACAGATTTTTTTTTTTTACAGTGTATCCACAGGACCAAAGTACGTTCCTAAGGCGTTTGGGTTCCTTAACCTTCACTTCCATTCTTGTGGGACCTTTTTGGCTCGATGCTGCAGGTTCCAGATGACTGACAGCTTATGTTCCAGTGCATGGTGAGAGTCAAACAGTGGGTACTGGTCTGTGTGTGTTTTGTTTTCTCTGGATTTCAGTTTTGAGGCTTCCACTTCTCTCAAGGTACACTAGACTGTCTAAAACAGGAAGCTTCTTCTCTTTGGATTCCTCCTTCCTGAACCTGACTATTGATCATTTTGTAAAGTTTCTATGTCCTCCACATCTCTAAGACCTCTTTGTCTTTTACACACAGCTCATCCAATGAGCTGTGTGTAAAATAACCCTCTTAAAAGAAACAAAGATACTGTGAGCAGGTAACCATTAGCTGCTAACGACATATTTTTGCTTGATTCCAATTGGTAGAATTTCTAACAGGCCAGTCAGCGAACAGAATCAATCAAGTTTATTTGTATAGCACATTCCAGCAACTACGAAGGAGAAGTTTTGAACAAATATGTTAATTTCCTGAATTCAACCGGCGCGTTTATGTCACGGGCAAACGTTTGCGATTGGGTAAAACTTAAAACTTCAACAGAATCTGAGGCAGGAAGCAATCGTTTCTCAATAGTTAAGAGCCCAGAACGTCTGAGCGAAACAAATAGCAGGACAAGGTTATTGCCAGGCTGGCTTATGTCTATTTATGCAATAATTCAGCAGCAAAAAATTTTTTTTGAATTGAAAATGTTCTTGATTAAAATGTGATTAATTTATTACAAATCATATCATTAACTTTATTATTACTGTAAATTACTTTTTTAAAATTCCCAGCACTCATGAAAACACCCAACGAAAGTTGGCTTCAGTTGCTTTATTTACAAAAAAGAAGAAAAAGTGAGTTTCTTTGAGGAACAGCACAATAATTCCAACAACTAAAAACTTAACCCTTGTATGTAGAAATGGGGTCCAACCGACTCCACACACATAAAACCTGTTTCACACATTCCTCTACGTTTGCCTCAGTCCTCGCATGCACAAGGGTTAAAATGTAGTTCCAGCTAATTTAACAAGCAGCCCTACACCATGTAAGAGTTAAGTTGACTGAAGGACGAGCCCGTTTAGCAGGTTGCTCAAAGGGGATGTAAACCCTGGAGAAGATCGTTTTCTGAGTGCTGTGCAGTTTGTTTACCGTCTTCCTTGCAGCCATCCTACGTCTCCAATCCTTCCAGATGACATTTTTTTTTCCGGTCTACACCCACCTGATGAATCCTCGACACTCCAGGAACAGATGGCGCGCTGGCCGGGACGTTTGCCAGCTCAGGCGTTCCGTGTTGTTAAACAGGCAGCTTCAGAGTCGCCTCGTCTTCAGCAGAGCCTCGTAGAGCCAGAGTGCTGCACCCATGTGGGGCATCATGGCACCGACTCAATAACTGATTTCTAACTACTCCCTGCTTCACTGCCAAGAGAAGCTGAAACATGACTGGCACAAAAATAGATCTATTTACCTGAAAGCTCATCTTTCTTTTTGTTCTGAATACCAAGGACTACATTGATAGCTGAGTTATCTGCATGGTTCTTATGGCATTTACCAATATCAATTTAATACAGAGATGAAATGGGGCCAAATATTTGAATAGCATTTTTACTTGATGTGACTAGAACCACTTAGAGACATCAGAAGAAGAGTTATGTTTCATTTCATATTTCAGCTCACATAATTAAAGGCAACTCAGTAAAAATCTCATCAAGAGAAGTTTTCAGTAGGTCGCTTAATTTGACATATTCCGTAATAATCTTTGGTTATGTTGGAACATGAAGAATGAAGCACAGATATTCACTGGTTTCCTGTTAGCAAGCAGATGGAGCTACAGGAATAAGAAGAAAATACATTTTAGTGCAGAGTAAATATAGTTTGGGGAGTTAAAAAAAATCAGATAAAAGTTAAATATGAGAAAAACCAAAAACATTTGGAAAAACTTTTTAAGTTTTTGTTTTTCTTTTTGGGTGTCTTTTTTATGACGGAGTATTAGGGCCATAATAAGAAACACTAACATCCTCTATGAAAATCAGCATGCATGTTTCAGACTGCATTAGCAAAAACAAAATCTAAGTGACAAGAACAAACAAACTCCAGAAGGAAGTTAAGAAAAACTTGTTCCAATTGAAAAACATAAAAATAAAATGTGTTGCATCAGTGAATATCTTTACTTCTTGTGAAAAGTCAAAGTAAAGTAACTTATATTACAGAAAGAGCAGAGGGAGACGACAGGAAGTGAACGGATGAGACAACAAATCACAGCAGACAGAGGAACCTTTTTTATAAAAGTAGTTGAGAAAGGAAGACCAAGATAAGACAAACCTGAGAACTGCTGATGGAAATGGAGAAAGGGGAGAAAAAATAAAGAGAATGGTTTTCCAACATGGATCCTGTCCAAGGAAAATGGTTCAGAATGATGAAGGGAGAAAAAGAGACAGAAGATGGACCACAGAAAGTCCAAAGAAAACTCAGTGAGAACTGGGACATTCTGAGCAAACGTTTCAAAAATATGAAACTTAAGAGTTGAACAAGATAAAGATAGAAATGATTGGTAAAGTTTGAAAAAAAAATTCCTGAACAAACTCATAATGAAAATATGTTATTTAAAATACAGTTTCAAGATAAGATTCTGCCAAAATGGTGATACTTAAACATCTCTGTCTTTAATAGATACTTTATTAATCCTCCAGGGAAATTCTCAATATCACAAAGCCAGCACAAGTCAATAAGAACGAGATGGGAATCAAAACGTTTAAAACAAGAATAAGAAAACTTTCCCAGACATACAAAGAGTTCAATCATAATGAGGCATTTAAGGTAAAAAGGTTTGAGAACAACTGGGCTGTTGCCCATATCTGGCGGTTTTATGCTTATCCAATTCTAAACATTGTGTTTTCACCAACAGAATAAAAGGACTATCGCTCATTAATTATTGTTTTCATTGAATGTTCTACTCTCACTCTGTATCCTGCCTGCTGACCCACCACCACATACCTCATGACAGCAGGATGTTCAGGAAATCATCTTACAAAAGGAAAAATAGTTGCATAAAATTTCATATAAACTCTCCTCAGATGTTTGAGCCCAGAACTGAGCTGTTTGATTATTTAGCTTATATAGCTTAGATTGTTATTAGCATTATTTAGTCTACCTGTATGACACCTGTGTTTTTGGGTGCTGATATTGAATTACTTTTGATGACACACTGCATACTCAGTGAAAACAGAGAAAAGTTTCACTGTGGACAAAAATCGATTATGACAGTTTCACAATTTGTTCTGACACTGTGTGGGTACATTAAATAGCTACTGACTGTCATGGAAGTGATGGAGGCTGAGCAGTAATGGTGCAGAGGAAGAAGCCAAACAAACAGAAACTCACTGCAGAGCTCTGTCCTAAATAATGTAGCAGAGAGTAGGTGAAGCAACTAAGCACTGAGGTGCTATTAAAGCCCAGAGACAAAGTATTTTAGGCTTAGTGCAAAAAACAAAAACAGTAGCATTCAAACCAGAACCACCAGAGGGGAGGATTTTACCCATAAGTCATCAGAGCCCAAAGCGCTCTAATGTTTAACAGTTTTATAAATTTAAGACCAGAATAACATTTGGCAAGAAATAGCAAGAAAAACAAAAATATCTGTGGACATTTATTTTATATCATTTGTTTTCAGGTTGAAGCAAAAATACTCTAACACTCAACATTCAGACAGACATGACACTCAAAACAGCAGAACAGTAAATGGTCTTGATTTGAATGTTGATAGTATTTAAGGGGATTTATTCCAGTAATGACGGATGATTCATGACATCTGTATTGATTTCTAACTGAAAGACTAAAAATCTTTGAAACGTTTTCATGCTGAATGAAACATGGATGCACAACGAACACTCAGTGGTGTTTCTACAAACAGAAACTACTGTACTAATGCAGGGTGACACACTTCATTCACTCTGCATGTCAAGTAATCTATCAATTATTCTGACAATTAATCAAGTAAATGAATAAAAGAACTTGATAAAATATAGCTAAATTCTGCCATATCATGACGTATTGACATCGGCGCAAATTTTCATTACTTTACTGTACCTCAGAAAACATACCTGTAATAATACCTCACTTAAGTCAACCTGGACAAAAATTATGCAAACATTTAAAATATATTCAGTTTAATTTTAAAAAATAATAAAGCAACAGGCTGACAGAGACACTTTTTTTTTTTACATTTTATAAAATGTCTATCACTATGCTGGTTAAAAACGATGAAAACTCGTTTAGGAAACAGGACGTTTGCTCCCCCTTTCTTCTGCTGACAGCCGTTTCATGAAGCTCCAGAAGACAATGTCACAAATCAGCATCAGCCGGTTTTACCTCTGTATGTGCGGTACAATGGTTGCTGGAAAAAACAACTATTTTGTTGTTGATTTACCATTCAGAAACCACTTGCTGCATTCTTGTTGGTTGTGCAGGAGACTCTAGTGGTGCTTTTCAACATGTGGTTGTATAATTGCGCTTCTGTTAGCAGCCATTTTCAAGTGAGTGTAAACGTTGAATTTGGGGGCGTGGCCAGCAGCTTATTTAGATTTAAATAGGGTATATGCCACAGACTTCCGTTTTAGCACTTCCGCATTTTTATGCCACATAGAATGGTTCCGGTTCACAGGCAACAGGATGTTAACAATGGCTCCTCAGTCCTGCAGGACTATTAATGATGCTTATATAATTATTCAGACGCTCCAACAACAACAAAGGATTTAAGCTGGATGTGTCAAAACTTCACAATAACTTCGAAGGTAAGTTAATAAATCGTTTGTATTCATCATAATGCCTCATATGTCTGACGTAGCTAACAGGGACAAGCTTACAAAGGTGCTATGTAAATGTTAAGTGTTTTTATTATCTGTGCAATCTACATATCTATGATTTTTTTTTTTTTTTTTAATTTTGTATGTTTCAACCTTTTTATTGAGGGATCAAACATGGTCTCACAGTGTCAGCAAAATACAAATTTGTCCTCATTTTCCTTATGTGAACATAAAACATAAAAAAGACAATACAAAAACAAAACAGAGGTTACATAAATAAACAAGAACATTCCCATAACCCGCCCATCCCCCTTTCCGTAGGACTTATATCTTATCACACCGAGGTTCAAATTAAATCCATATCAAATAGAGTTATCAATGTATTGCTGAAGGGTTTGCCAAGTGTTATTGAAACGCTTTAATTTATTTGCTAAAGAAAACCGAATTCTTTCCAAGTGAGAGAGTCTTACCAGTTCTTCCAGCCACAATTTAACAGATGGAACCTCTGTCTTCTTCCAAAACATCAGCACTAGTTTTTTTGCTATGATAAAGGCATAAGATAATAATTGCTGTTGGCATTTATTAAATTGAGAAAACTGAACAGAAACTCCAAGTACAATTAGAAATGGGTCCAGCCTCAGCTCTGTATGGAACATATCTGACAAAGTTTTGAATACGCCAGACCAAAATGGGGTTAATTTTGTGCACAAGAAATAAGAATGGAGTAGTGTGGCTTCTTCAACCTGGCATTTGTCACAGAGTGGGGATGTGTCAGGGAAAATTTTATGTAACTTCACCTTACAATAATGAAGCCTGTGTATGACTTTGAATTGAATAATACAGTGTCTAGAGTTAGCAGAGCATTTGTGTATATTCTCTAAAGCGGCCTTCCAGAGTTCAGTACTTATCTCCGTTCCCAGTTCCTGCTCCCAGCCTGTTTTAAGACCCTGTGTGAACGGCGAGGATCTGGATAACAACACATTGTAAATCTGGGAGATTAAATGTCCTTCCTCACCACCCAACTGGAAGAGTTTGTCAAATTCATTAGGTATTATATTCTCTAAAGTGTGCATATGTTTTTTGACATATGCCCTGACCTGTAGGTATCTAAAATGATCGTGTTTGTGGAGTCCAAATTTGGCCTGAAGTTGAGCGAAAGAGGCAAAGTTACCATCCACCAACAGATCTCCAACCGTCCTGACCCCCAAATCTTTCCATTTTATATAACCTGCATCTAAAGTGGAAGGGACAAATGAGGGATTTTTTGCTATTGGTAATAAGGTAGACATATACTCAATGCCGAATTGGGATTTTATCTGTTTCCAAATGCGTATAGTACTGTGGATGATGCGATTATTGTTGTATGCCGCGGTATCTGTACTTGTTGGTGACAAGATAAGAGCACCAATTTCATGAGGGCTGCAGTCCTCCTTTTCCATTGCGACCCACTTGGGCTGTGCATAATTATGATCTAGCCATATTGTCATAATGCGGAGAGCACAAGAGTAATAATAAAATAAAAAATTTGGGAGGGCCAGACCGCCCTCCAATTTTGCCTTGCAGAGGTGAGCTTTGTTAATTCGGTGTGTTTTATAGTCCCAAAGGAATGGGATGATTATAGAATCAAGTTTTTTAAAGAATTTCTTAGGTAGAAAAATGGGAATATTTTGAAACAGGTAAAGGATCTGGGGGAGAAAAACCATTTTTATTGCATTAGTTCTTCCCACCAGGGATATGGGGAGAGATCTCCAAAACTGAATGTTATTTTGTAGTTTTATCATAAGGGGGGAGAAATTCGCTTCATAAAGTGAACTAAAATCCTTAGTAATCTCTATGCCAAGGTAGGTGAACCTATCATTAGCAATTTTAAAGGGCATATAATCCAAGATAGATGAATCTTTGAGCTTAATTGGCATCAGTTCACTCTTAGACCAATTGATCCTATAACCTGAGAACCTGCCAAACTGAGAGATTGTATCTAGGACAGCTGGAATAGTACCTTGAAGATTGGTTACAAACAATAGGATATCATCCGCGTATAATGAAATTTTATTTATAGTCCCTCTAGTGATATATCCCTGTATAAGGGGGTTGGAACGAATTGATTGTGCCAGTGGTTCTATGGCTAACGCAAAAAGTAAAGGTGATAACGAGCAGCCTTGTCTGGTGCCCCTATGTAATTGGAATGCAGGAGATAGTATCTTATTCGTGACAATTCTAGCACAAGGTTTATGATAAAGGATTTTTAACCATTTTTCGAAATGTTCACCAAGATTGTATCTTCTCAAGGTCGCAAAAAGGTAAGGCCATTCTATTTGGTCAAAGGCCTTTTCGGCGTCGAGTGAAAGGACAGCCAGATCAGAAGATTCCTCCCTCTGAGAATAGATCACATTATAGAGGCGTCGTAAATTAAAGAAGGAATGTCTCTTTGGTATAAATCCGGTCTGATCGGGATTAATTAATTTATCAATTACTAAACTCAGCCTATTAGCAAGGATTTTGGCTAGTATCTTTTGATCATAGGTCAACAATGATATTGGTCTGTAATTACCCACTTCCACAGGATCCTTATCTTTTTTTGGTATTAGTATTATAGTGGCCTCTCTCATCGTAGGCGGTAAGATGTTATCTGCGTTTGCTTGGGTGTACATTTTTAACAAATACGGTGACAGAATGTCACCAAATTCTTTATAGAATTCCCCGGGGTATCCGTCGGGACCAGCCGTTTTACCACTTTTTAGTGCTTTAATAGCAGCCTGGATATCTATGCATGAGAGAGCTCACGTCTTCTTGAGCTAACATTGGGAGATTACAATTATCCAAAAATTTTTGTATACTTAAGTAATCTTTTACAGCCTTGGATGAGTACAATGATTCATAAAATTGTTTAAATCTATGATTAATGTCTTTGTGAGAGGTTAAAATTTCCCCATTTTCTGATTTAATTTTGTTAATTGTGCGGTCACTTTCAATTTTCCTCAATTGTCTTGCCAGTAGTTTATTAGGTTTTTCCCCAAATTCAAAGTATTTCTGTCGTGTATAAACAAAAGCTCTAGTAATGTGATCTGACAATAATTGGTTATATTTATATCTTAAGGAAAGAATTTTTTTATGCGTTTCTGTAGATGGGAGTGTAGCATTGTCCTTATCCAGACGTCTAATTTGTTGCTCTATATCCGCCAACTCTGTTCGATTCCTTTTCTTCTTTGCTGCTCGAAAAGATATAATACTTCCCCTCAAGTAGGCTTTCATAGTTTCCCACAGTATTGAAGGAGGCGTTCCTGGAAGATCATTCATTTCAAAGAAAAAAACAATCTGCTCTCTGATAAACTTACAGAAGTCTGGTTCTTTCAATAGTTGTGGGTCTAATTTCCATGTTCTTTCAGTTTGGTTTAAATTATCTAAATATAAATCTAGAGAGAGGGGTGCGTGATCTGAAATTGTTATATTATGATATTTTACCTCACCTGTGTAGGGCAATAATTTTGCATCCATCATTAAATAATCAATTCGTGTGTACACATTGTGAGCGTTTGAGTGAAACGAATAGGCTCTCCCCTTTGGGTTAAATATTCTCCAGCTATCGAACAAATTAGAATTCTTTAGATATTCCTTAAGGAAAATACTAGCCTTAGAGGCCGGTGCTCTACGTGTCGACGAGCGGTCCAAGTATGGATCTAGTACAAGATTTAGGTCCCCCCCAATGATTAGATTAGTCTTTGAAACGTCAGGTATTTGGGATAAGACATGTTTGTAAAAAAGAGGAGAGTCTATGTTGGGGCCATATATATTAACCAGAGTTGTCGGAACAGAATACAACTCTCCAACTAATATTAAATATCTGCCTTCCCTGTCAGATATGGTTGATTTATGGGTAAAAGGTGTACCTTTTTTGAATAATGTCGCCACGCCTCTAGCTCTCACTGCACAGGTAGAATGATAAGCTTGCCCTGTCCACCTGCATCTCAGTTTCATGTACTCATTCTTATTAAGGTGGGTTTCCTGAAGGAAGATTATGTCGCTGGACAATGTCTTCAGATGTGCTAGTATCTTACCCCTCTTCACAGGGTTATTCAAACCTTTGACATTCCATGTGACCAAAGTAACTTGTCCCCCCTTCTTTGTTTGTGTTGCATCAGCCTGCATAACTCAGATTAAAATGAAAAAGATTATAGAATCCCTCGCAACTGTGATGAAGATGATTATACATGGTAAGTAAGTCCCATCCTAACCCCTTAAACAAAACCCTTACTGTCTTGCCTATACTAAGAAGAACCTGCAAAGTAAGGCGCGACCCCTCTAAGGAAGTTATAAAGGAAAAAATAGAAATAAACAAAATAAGATTAAACATAACACTCACACAACAAACACACATTAACCTAACAACTTCCCTTACTCTTAACTCCAAATTAGAAGCTGAAAAAAGCTCTGCAAAAATATTAAATTCAAGCACCAAACTGACACATGGGCAGCTGCTGAAAAAAAAACATAACAGGAACTATAAGCTGCCTATTTATGGATATCAAACCCCCGAGATTGTCAACAATATTCAGGCAGTCAATTAGTGTGCAAAATGAGATTTCTAAACATTATATTATATTAACTTAGCCGGTTAAACATTACAGAACAGTCCAGGTATTGAGTACTACCAGAGCCCGGTCGCTCCATGTCTGCGTCAGTTGTCCGCAGCGGGATCGCCTGCGTCGTCTCCTTCGGCGCCAAAGTGGAGCTCTGCGAACTTCTGGGCTTCCTTCGCGTCTGTGAACATTGTTTCTGTTCCTCCAAAAGTCACTCTCAGCTTCGCCGGATACAAAAGTCCATACCGAACTCCCGGTTTGTCCCGAAGAAGTGCTCTGACTCCGTTAAATGCAGCTCTACGTTTCACAACCTCGGGGGTGAAGTCAGGAAAGATGCGGATCTTCTGCCCTCGATAGGTGAGGTCTCTCTGAGTCATGGCCTTTCGGAGGATCATCGCAACGTCGCGGTAATAGTGGAGTCTCACAACCAACGCCCGAGGAGGTCCCGTGTCGTCTGGGCGCCTTCGTAGAGCTCTATGAGCGCGGTCCACCAGCGGTAAATCATCCAGAGTTAGCACGTCTTTCAGAAGCTGCGAGACGAATCCGTTCAATTCTGCACCTTTCTCTTCTCCTTCTCTTAACATAGCAATCCGTACAATTTGTCTTCTGCACCTTCCTTCAAGATCCATGCATTTTTCTGTTAACTGATTCATTTCTGTGCGTAGACGTTTTACCTCTGACTGGAGAATAGTTACCGCGTCTGCTGACTGTGTAGCCGCTCGCTCTAGTTCAACAATGGATGCGCCATGTTGGTCATTGGACGTTTTCAGGACGTGAATGGCACTTTGAGTCTCGGTTTTGAGGTTGAGGAGTTCTCCTCTAATAGTGGTGGACACTTCTTCGATGCGAGTGTCTATTGTCTGACAAATTTCAAATTTGGTGACTTGTAATTCTGTGCGAAGAGAGTTTATAGCCTCAAGAATGGTAGCATTAGCCATCGGGTAGCTACCTTCAGGCGAGTCCGGGGCGGCTAGGCCTGGTTCTTTCGTTTTCCTGTCCTTGTTGGAGGTATGCGTCCTCAAATTTGCTTTCATCCTGCCCTGGTGCGGTTAGATAAAGACCAGACTATTTTCTCTGTTGCAAAACTGCCCAAATGTCAAGTTAGTGATAAATATATTTCCAAATTTGCAGGAGCTCGAGGGAAACGCTGCCCTCGAGCTCCTGCAACGGCGCCCCCCACATATCTATGATTTATAAAGATATCTATATAAACATATATAGATCTGTCTATCTTGTGCCCAAGCTATCAGTTGAAGCTGAAGTTAGCTTCCGAATGTAGCATCTAATTCGGAAAATAGCTAAAGGGCGATTACACTTAATTTTTCACTATCTTGATCTTTTTTAATGTGTTGTACTTTAAAAACAACACCTAGACATTTCAAACCTAACTAGATTATTCTGTACCAACAGCAGAATAAATAAAACATTTGTGAAACCTTCTAATTGATTTGTGAAATTTGTAAAATGTCAATAATAGATTCCAGAACACATTAGATCTAAATAATTAAATTGGCATTATTTGTTATTTTAACTTTGTTTTCTTTCTTTTTTTAATCTTTATTATAGTTGGAGTTGGACAGTTCAGTTTGATGGCTTCCTGGAGGCAGAGATTGGCTGAGCTAATGTTGCCAACAACTTTTCTCCTGCTATTAACGTTTTTGCTTTTCTTTATATAGAAAGTATTTCTATTTGTTTATACAGTATTTTTTTATTTTTATCTTAATGCTTACCTGGTCAGTTGAGGTGGAAATGTACATCCTCTTGATTACTGACAAATGTCAGAACCACATGGACTGAGCTGGTTACATCAGATCAATCTGAATCTTTATTTCTCATTAAAACAACTTCTTGTCATTTTAAGACATAATTATAAAATTGCATCTTTATTCTGCTGTAACGATGACTCATTCTTGCAATTATAATTTCTTGTATCCTGACTGTAATGCTCCCTTATACAACTCACAGAACAGATGATTGAAATAAAGGCACTTTTTGAAAGTATTTTCTGGGATTTTATTATAGAAATTGAGAAGGGGAGGAATCGATTAAAATCAAATCTGGTATGAAAAAAATCTTGCATCATCCAGCCTTATTCAGTATATTAAATTATATGACTAACTACATATTACTAAATATTCACATTTCTTTGCTGGTATTACCTAAATGTGTTGCATTTTAACATCTCACTTGAATTCCTGATCTAAATGCAAATACTTGATAAAACGTAAACACTGAGAAAAGGGGAAAACAAGGTTTGTGAAATGTAGAGAATTACAAATGAGATTCAATTTTATTGTAGGTACAAACAGGATAGCAAAATGAACAGTGAATATATATAATATACTTTCTAGCAGCTCATCAGACATCAGACTTGTTTTGTCTTTACTGTTTTTTTTTTTGATCAAATGTTATTTTGTTTTATATCCACAATAACATGTACATTACAGTATAGTCACATTAAGACAGTCACAAAGTCGGCCTTCTATCACCTGAAGAACATCTCTAGGATTAGAGGTCTGATGTCTCAGCACGATCTAGAGAAACTCATCCATGCGTTTATCTTTAGCCGCATTGATTACTGCAACAGCGTCTTCACAGGTCTGACTAATAAATCAATCAAACAGCTGCAGCTGATCCAGAAGCTGCTGCTCGGGTTCTCACTAAAACCAGGAAGATAGAGACATAACACCAGTTTTAAAGTCCCTCCTCTGGCTCCCTGTAGCTCAAAGAATAGACTTTAAAATACTGATGTTAGTTTATAAATCACTGAACGGTTTAGCACCACAATACCTTAAAGATCTGTTATTACTGTACCAACCGTCTAGACCCCTCAGATCTTCTGGTTCTGGTTCTGCTCTGCATCCCCAGAACCAGAACCAAACGAGGAGAAGCAGCATTCAGTTTCTACGCACCACAGATTTGGAACAAACTTCCAGAAAACTGTAAAACTGCTGAAACACTGAGTGCCTTTAAATCTCAACTTAAAACTCACCTGTTTAGAGTTGCTTATGGCTAAATTAGGGTTTTGATGTCTTCAATGTTTTTATGTCTTTAATGTTTTTAATTTCTTCTTCTTTCTTTTCGACATTTTAATGATGTAATTTTTTTGTTTTTATTTTTATTTTGTTTTTTTATTTGTTTTTTTTAAATCTCTCTCTTTCTCACTGATTATTTCTGTTTTTATTTTAATTATGTAAAGCACTTTGAAATGCCTTGCTGCTGAAATGTGCTATACAAATAAAATTTGATTGATTGATTGATTAGATGGGATACAACATAGAAATAAAAAAGGCAGTGTGACCCCTCAGCCCCCTACCCCATGGTGACCCCCTACCCCATGGTGACCCCCTACCCCATGGTGACCCCCTACCCTGTTCCCAAGAATATCAAAATTATAACAAATATGGAAGTGGAGAGTTGCAAAGATTAAATCATCACTTTA
This sequence comes from Poecilia reticulata, assembly GCF_904066995.2. Taxonomy (NCBI): domain Eukaryota; kingdom Metazoa; phylum Chordata; class Actinopteri; order Cyprinodontiformes; family Poeciliidae; genus Poecilia; species Poecilia reticulata. The sequence continues at coordinate 3,808,188 of NC_088844.1, read as the reverse complement.
CAGTTACATATTGAAAAGATTACATAGAATTATGTTGCACTCTTTCTTTGATCAAAGAATAAGCTGCTTCCCAAGCTCTAATCGTTTTTTGACTGGCCGAGTGCATCCTGGCCACTGACCCGTCCATCATAACATTATCTAGGAAGGAGTTGGTCCATTGTTGCCAAGGCAGTAAGTGTGGTGGTTGCCATCGTAGAGCCAACATCTTCTTAGCTGCAGTGAGGCCCATAGCATGCGCTTCTGTTGAGAGGAAAGTTATAAAGTGGAATCGTCATTAAGTAGAAACAAAGATGGTGATAATCGAATGTCAGCTTTAAGCAAATCACTCAAGGTAGTGGAAATTTGCCTCCAGAAAGCAGCCACACTGGGACAATCCCAATACATGTGCATGAAAGAACCTGGAGTCTTAAGTGTACACAGGTCACAAATAGGAGATGTAATAATTTTCATAGCATGACGTTTCCTGAGTGTCAAGTACATCCTATGGATAAATTTAAAATGAATAAGCTGATGGTCAGGGTTTTTGGATGTGTTGTGGAGGTTCTCCCATACTGTATCCCAGCAGATTTCTATATCTCCCATGAAGGAAAGATCCCTCTCCCATATATTTTCAACAAGGAGTCTGGCACGAGGATCTGAAATAAATTTATATAATTTAGAAACAATGCCACGTGTCTGATCCCGTGAGGCAAGAAGTTCTTGTAGGGGATGGATTGGGAGCGGCACACCGCATGGAACCCCATATTCTTTCATGGCCGATCTGAGCTGTAAATGAAAGAAAAAAAGTAGAACCTGGTAAATTATACGCAGATTGTAGGTCACTAAAAGAACTTAGGCCATCATTGTTCATAAGATCTTTGAGGACATTGACACCCTTATCTCTCCACCTAGGGAATGAAAATAGTTTGTTTCCAATGAGAATAGAAAAGTTATTAAATAGGAGAGTGTTTATGCCATTTCAGGTTGGTTTTCGTAAGATTCAGCACTAAATGACAGGTAAGAAGAGAAGAAATTATGGGTCCGAATTGTGATTTAGCCTCATTAGGAGGTATCTTAGAATATATCAAGACCTCCAGCCTGTATGGTTTGGATAGATTTCCTTCAATTGGTTTCCAAGAAACGGAGACCTCAGGACTCAACCATACAAGCAAAGGTCGGAGCATGAAGGACCAAAAATACATCTTAAAATTCGGTAGACCCAAGCCCCCAAGTGCTTTATCTCTTTGAAGTGTTCTCAATTTCAAACGAGGTTTCTTCCCATTCCAAATGAATTTAAATATGATAGAGTGAAGCCTGTCCCAGTAACCCCTTGGTGGTGCAATCACCATTAGAAATCCCACATCCCACAGAAATCTCGGATCCTCTACTGAACCAGCATTGATTTAGCAGATGCTATCTGCTACAGCTAGCTGTAGATAGCTACATCTGGCTAGGCTAGCTTAACTAGCCTAGCCAATTCTTCCTTGTCAACAGAACGAATATTAAGCTGTTCTTGAGTTTGTTTAGCAGAGTGTTTCTTAGAGGATGCAGCCATCGTTACTTACTAGACACAAAAATCGTAGATCTAAGACCAAATATGTGGTAAAAAACTATGTATTTGAGGGAAAAGCTGTGGAGCCGTGATGACAAACTACTGCATCCCTCGCCGCGGTCACGTCTTCTTTGCCTTTACTGGTGATGAAAACTCGTCACTCTGGAGGAGAGGAAGTCCAGCTCAGCCCCGTCCAGGATGACTGCAGTGTCAGGGTAGCCAATTAAGTCTGCAGGTACATTTTTGCATATCTGGTGCTTCGGTTTCAAGATCATAGTTTAACCAAGTACTGTAAATAAAAAGTTAGTCCACGTTGTGATGATCCGGCAGACCGTGGACTGATGGACGCCGTCAGCTGGTCCAGGTGTTTGGATCCAATGGAAAGGTAATCAGCACAGCGATCATGTCTCAGAAACATCACGAGGTGTTACGATGCAAACCTGAAAAATTAAAAACAAAAAAAACTAATAAGTGTCCATATTTAGCTGCACAACATAATCAAAACTAATAAATCCTCAGCTCTTTTTGAGAGTTTCGCTTGAAAATAAATTGACCATATCTCAGGAAATTAAATGTGTAAGTGAAATAGTTCTGGTATCACAAAGAAACTGCAAAAAAAAAAAAAGGTTCAGGGGTGTAACAACACTGAAGTTACTGAGTAAGAGTGAACTGAAATATTTACTACTTAGAAAATGCATGTTAAAATCTGAATACTCTTTTGAAAGTGTGCAGCTGAAATTAATTTAAACTACTAGCAGGCAAAGCACCGTGTTCGCCTAATACCTGCACCAACAGTAATACAAACAATGATGCATATAAGAGGCATTAGTTTATAAAAGTCGAGGCAAACCTAAATTTACCTTTTTAAAAACAAAATGCAGTCATAACCTCATTTTCTATGCAGAATCTCAGAGGGGAAAAAAAGAGAAATTACGTCTCTGTAAAGCAAAAACAGATTATAGCAGCCAAGTGGAAAAATTCACTCTAACGTGGATTATAATTATGAAACAGCAAAAGTAGATGTCATATTTTTGGGATTCGGGAAAGACGTGATTTGTACCATTTGTTCTGTGGGTTTTTTATGTGGGTCGGTGCCACTTAAACGGCTGTAAAGCGAAGGTTTTGGACCTTAATCTGACTGACTACCTGTGTGGTTTGGATCGGGCTGAAGCACCGTGTGTTAGCTGTAGTGGCTAAGTCTTGGCTACAGTCCACTGTCGCCTTGATATCAGCAGGAAAATGAAAAAAACTAAGCACTGGATGCTACTGGCTAATTACTGGACACAATGACACACCACAAAACTCGGTTGTTGTATCAGTAGCTCACAGATATTTTAAGTTTTGCGTCGTTTTCATGGTACAGATCTTGTAGCTTTGGCCAAGAACAACAGGAGCAAGCAGGACCCGGAGTCAATCTATGTGGCATAAATTCAAACGGAAATACGTCACCACCTCTTGTGGCATATACCCTATTGACGGAGACCCTAAAGGCGTTTTCGCACTGCAGGGAACGGAACGGTTCCACCCATACTGCAGCCCTGTTGTGTTTGCATATACACCGAGGACGCCATCGAAGCTGTACCTGCCGTCATTATTTTTGAAACTGAACAATGGTTTCGATGTAGCGGCCGAAGCCTTTTCCTCAGAGATGCGGCGGAAAACTTTCTCTTTCCTTGTTGACCGATTTAGCTCATTCTGTACTCGTTCATCAGCGAGTAAGCGGAGGAAAAAAAACCCTCATCATTAGACCAGGTGATTGCACTATATTGAGACGAATCCATTGGTAATTAAACTAATAATACAAATATTGAAAAGAGCACTCTTTACAAAATAAAATACAGTTTAGTGAGAGCCAGCTGTCAACGGAAAATCAACGTCTGACTCCATAACAACCAGCGGCCAATCAGCTGCTGGTTCTAAGCAGAAACGCTTGGCCGGCCCGATTGGAACCACAGCTCTTGTGGTTCCAAGGGACCGGGTGGAACCGGTCGCAAGTTGTAATGCAAACACGGTCGGAACCGTTCCGTTCTGTACCGTTCCCTGCAGTGCGAAAACGCCTTAAGACAGCTCTTTCTTAAAGAAGTGACACTGAACGAAGTAAAAATGAAACTTCAATGTTAGGTCGAGACCCTGAGAAGTTACATTAAGAAAGCCCAATAAGCAGGAGGTAAAAATGACGTCTCAGGGATTCTAAGTTTCTTGCACAGAAACAAGTAAAGTTGTGCTACAGAAAAAGAATGTATGGACTTTATTAAGTCAAATATTTATGTAAAATGAATGCATTTATTGTTTCTTACTTCCTCTGCAACGGCAGACTGAGGCCCAAACATCCACACAGAGTTAACAATAACGATTTGAACATAAAGTCAGGAGCAGAAAGCGACACCCATACAGAGGTGTAGTTCATGTTCTGTGAGGACTGTCATTATAACTGCAGTAGGGGCTGTAAAAAAGCAATTTATACAGAGATTAAGTTTCACCCATAAAACTGGTTATTCCTTCACAGTAGTAGCTAACGTGTAAAATTTCATGTTCAGCACTGCTTTATTAAAGCATTAAAGTCTGTTACCTGTCGAATAGTAAACTGATTGTCTTCTGTTCAGAATGCATTTACCTTGATGTCCACCAGAAGAAAGTATGTGAATGAGTTTTGCAGTCTTATAACTTATTTAATAAATTTTCTACAACCTGCTTCTTTAGTGCCTGTTTTTTTTTTTTTTTTCATTTTCATGTACACTGTAATCCCAAACAGTTGTACTAGCTCATAACTAATAAGGTCACAACAGTCAAATGTCGTTAAGAAGTTGACCAAACTATAAAATGTTGAGCTCAGTTGAGATTTGTGCCACTTTAATTGAGTAGGGCTCAATATTTTAGAGCTAATTTGTGTGGAACGCTCAAAAGTTTTATTAACCATAGTGTGACGTTATCAACGTCATCACGTTCTGGTGGGTGGATCTTATCTCTCCCTCAGGTAAGATGACTCAGCCGTCTTGAATTTGCCTTGATACGGAGAATTTTTGGCCAGCCTGTGAAGATGTGGACTACGGTTTAATTAGTTTTTATTTGTTTGCAATGCGCATTTCCTCCCCACCCCCGCTTCAAACCACCACCTCAGTTTTTTTCCATTAGTCTTATTGCCCTCGTTTTCGTAAGCCCTGTCTAGCATCAGTCCTGTTTTGGTAAGTAAGACAACGTTCTTTTTTATTATTATTTAAACTGAATTTCGATAACTGGTCTTAAATTATGAGCTGGGAATACATTTGTACAATGAGATTGTGCACAGTGAAAGATATAACTTCAGAAGTCGTTTAATGTGACAAATACGGTATGTTATTTCAACTTCCTACGGTTGTCAGCGGGTTTCCTGGATGAACTACATTTCCCATAATGCATGCATGTTTGCCCGGTAGGTCCGGTTTGAAGTGCAAACTGGCGTCCGCTGTTCGCCGGTAATGGGCGTGCGTACTGTGAGTATGCTTATTTCAACAAGTTACCGCGTTACACAGTCGATAGTTTACTTTGTGGGCATAGACATCAATACTAGACGCCTCACTGAGCGCTGAGTCGTACGTAACAATGTCCGCCATCTTCTATGTGGCAGCAGGGCGATCGGAGCTCCTTAAGTCCTGTGCTGTGTGTTTCAACCGTTTTACAAAACAAACTGGATTCATTGGCATCACATTTCACAGGTAAGAATGAAAGATAAGAATCACTTGACTTTGCAGCCAGAAATTTGCTTCTAAACAACCGAAAAATATTTCCTATGTAGCTAAATTGACCCGAAGAAACCGCAGATTGTTAGCATAGCAGCTAACGTTTTCATACTGCTTTCTAATGAGAGCTGATGAGAAACCGCTGTTAGAGGAGAAGTTCATTAAAGACCAGGGGATTTAGTGAGTAAAAATCAGTCAGGATCAGAGCTGGAGCTGCTGGTCTTCAGCCTGTTTCCAGCTCAGCTTCACCATGTCGGTATTTAGCTATAAAGATGCTACGAGTCAGAGCCCAACATGCTGAAAATGTCTTTATGAATGTGAAGGAAACCTATATGTATTTTCTATTACACTTTTGGATAATTTCTCATTTATCCTTGGCTTTAGCCTGTGAACCAGGACGTCTCAGAAGTCATTGAGTTCTCCCAGTGTGACCAGCAGACTGAAGCCTGTGACCAGTGTTCCCAGTATAATAAATAAATGTTTTATTCCTTCACTTTTTGTGTATTTTTAAATATCTCAATCTGAAGTATTAGGGGGCGTTTACACGACAACGATCCAACAAAAACGGCACTTTTGTTCCGTTTTTGTTGGATCGTTTACACGATAACGTTCTGATTACGATCTGTGTTTACACAGTAACGGTGCACATCGAAAACGTGTAATGCTCTTGCTGCGCCTAGTTGGAGCTAGGTTCTTTGAAACTTTGAAAGTGTGCATGTGTTTAAAAAAAAGTTGTACTTGAAGGCATGTGGATTTCCGTGAGAGAACACGCATTGTATGCGTCTGATTAGGGCGCATGCAGTTGGAAAAAGTGGGATAACTTTGCCGAAAAACCTTGTTTGAGCTTTCACGGTGTCTAGCGGCCCGGACTGGAAGCTGTTTATTGTTTTTACCTTGGAATGGCCAACAGTCTGTTATTCCTATATCAATTTGATAAAATAGGAGTTCCCGCACGTCCCATATCCGTGTCCTCTGTTACCTTTTTCAGCATTTAAAACAGTTTTATCCGTCGCTAACAAGTCGTAACCTGTTTTTCCGAGCCGCCTTCAAACGCAACATGAACGCTGAGACGCTTGCGCTGGGTTTACACCTGTGAGGCAGCGAAGGAGACCTGCTGCTGCTGCGCAGGTGTGTGTGTGTGTGTTAGAATCATGGCAGCAAACCAGCAAAACGTAAATAACTTGGCACAGTTTTTCCCCCGAACTAACCGACTGAGTTGAGTAAAGTTGTTGGATGCAGGTGATGTTAGCTAAAAGATGACTAGCTAATATCAATACAGCACGTTAAGCTTGTTAACAAGTAGCCTGTAGGCTGCTGATGTTGTTGTCTATGTTCAGCTACGTAGACTCATTTTGCCCCCCAAAATAAGTCGGTGCCCCTCCTGTTAAACTCGTCTGGAGCCGGGCTGGTCCTGGTCCGTAGTTCTCTAGATAAGAGCGCTGAACAAGCAGCCTGTATTTTGCCACCTGGGCGGTGCGGAGCGGTGAAGAGACGCTGAGGGAACCGAATCTTATGGGGAAACAGTAACACCAGCATTGTGAGTAGTTTCTTCTTCTGTGGATTGTAGGAAGCAGCTATGTTTTGCGTCATACTATGCATGAGCTGGTCTGGAACCCGTTTTCAATCTGTGCCGTTGTTAGAGAAAACATTCGGTGGTTTCGTGTAAACGCACACTACAAACGCAACAAAACTCTTCCGTTTTCCCCCGAAATCGTTGTCGTGTAAACGGGGCCTTAGTGTATTAATGTAGCTTTTGTAATACAAATAATTTACTCTGTTAGAATTATTTTCACTCTGCTGTCAGTAGCAGAGTTGACAAACTAATAAATATTTATTCTCTGAAAAAAAGAAAAATATGTAGTTTAATGTTTGACAATGACTGATTTATAAATCGTCATTTCTCAATAATGTATAAAAAATAAATAGAAGAAAATTATTTTTCTTGTATTGAAACATTAAATGTACATTAAATTATGGAATTATGTAAATATGTTCTTTAATTAAACACTGTAAAAGTGTCTATTCATCAATGTCAATATAAAAATTATAAGAATCATTTCTATCAAATAAAACATTGTGCTCTTTATTCAGAAATGCCCCAAAACAATTAAATAATCACATTAAAAGTCAGAAAGTTTGTCTTTAGTCATTTCTTTGATTGTCAAATATATTAATGTGCGTGAGAAAATGTGTCAATGGCAGGTATTAACTTAAAATACTTTGTAGAATGGCACTTTCTTAAGTTCGGTCCATTTACATTAGCTTACTGGCACATATTCCACCTTCAATATGGCGGACGCTGTTGCGTATCGCAGCAACGGGCCGACCCGCTCCATGAGACTTCTACGTATTTATGTCTATGGTTGTGGGTATGTGTGTGCTAGCGGGAAACAAGCAATACTGAACAACATAATGTGTCATGATGCTGACCTGGGCTGTGTTTGTATGTCTTCTAAGGTTCAAGTGTGTGGTTGTGTAATCATCTCTATAAACATTTCAGGCAGGATAAATTTAGAAATGGTTCCAGTGAATTTTGTTTTTATGCGTTTCCAGTCATTCTTTTGCTATTTATTTAAATATTTTCAAATGTGTGGTACACAAAAAATACTTTGATCACTTGGACTCTTTATTAATACTCTTTACTTTAACAGCAAAAAACATTAATAACCGAATCGGAAATTCTAAAAACCCACAATTCTGAGCCTTTGCTTGTTAATAAATAACTTGCTAATTTTTAAACATTTCCATTTTTACTATAATTAGTGTAATTTAGCTTATAATTGATATTAGAGATGTGCCGATCAGGTTTTTTTCTGCCGATTCCGATCACCCATGAGGGCCGATCACCGATACCGATCACATAATTTTTTTTTTTTTTTTTTAAACACTACCAGTTACATTATGTGGAAAAAGGAACCATGAATTCACCTTAATTTAGACAAAAACTTGTTTTTAATAACTTTTTCCAAGAAGAAAACTAAACAAAACAGGCATTGTGCAAATAGTATTACTGATAGCAAGACAATCTTTAACAGACTGATAACATATGGAGGCTCTGAAGAGGCTAAATAATGCAAAGAGCCAAAATAAAACCTCAACATTGCCAAAAAAATTCAAGTATAAAACTTAACATTCAAAGGCAAATACAGGATCCATTACAATAAACAATCCAGAGTTACTGAATGAAAACTTCCTGATAGCATGGCGGCTAGCTGATTACTGCTAGTTCTGAGTGGCTGTTTCTGACTGAGCGGAGTAATTATGCAGAGCAGGGAGGAGATCGATTATTTTTTCAGAGATTATCTGTCTCATGTTAGGACAGCGAAAGTTTTAATACGTATGTAAAATGTATTTTTTTAGGTTAGATGCTGCAGCTTTAAGCAGAGGTTCAGTGTGAGAGTCACTACCAGGTGGAGCAGAAGCGGCGCTCCGTCTGTGAAATATTACTACCTGTAGCGTAGCAGCGGTTCAACAGCGAGAACAGAACCAGCGTCTTACATCGCAGCTCGAAGACTTAAATAATTTTGCGGGTTATTTGTTTAGCTTTCTGACCGTCATGCTAATCCGGGTGAGTGTTTGTAGCTGTGCGCTGCTTTACCTGCTATCTGATCCTCCATATGTCTTTTTTACTGCAGTGAGCCTCGATGTAGCCAAACTCCGTCAAGTATGGCATTGTTTTTATGCCATATTAGATTCGTCGTGTTGATGCATTTTTTTGTGCTTCACCCCGAGGTAATTTTCCGCAGCAACACGCAAACGTCCCCAGTCACTCAGTGCGTTATAGTTCCACATCGCTTAGGATTTGTTGCTGTGCGCTTGCCTAGTGTGAAGGAAAGAGGAGACCAGCTGCACAGGCAGGCTGAGAAATGAGATGCAGGGGATCAGTTTGTGTTATCAGCAACAAGAGACCGTGATCGGCGATCACCAATCATACACTTTTTCATGGAAATCGGCCGATTATGATTAGTGGGCGATCGATCGGCACACCTGTAATTGGTACATTTAAATTTTGCTATTTAGCATTATGTATTATTTAAGAAATGTTTTAGAAAATGAATAAATCATCTTTGTGCACATCTTGTGTATAGCTATCGGGGTACAAAGACTACGACAGTCAGCGTTTTACCATCACACAGGTGCCAATAGGTGAGTTTAGAAAATGGTGTACTAACTGGGAATAAAAAATAAAGATTTTTATTGTAAATTATTTGCAATGTTTAGATGTTTTGCAGCAGAACAGACAAATTCAAATTACTGATGCAATGTCTACTGGTTGGCATAATCTTACCAAACCAACTTTATTTATAAAGCACTTTAAAACAACCACAGCTGATACAAAGTGCTGTACATTAAAACACAACATAACAATAAAAAAAACAACTCTTACAATTTAAAAACAAACATACAAACAATTTAAAACTAGATCCCGCTGGAGTTGAAAGCCAAGTAAAATAGATGGGTTTTAAGACGAGCTTTAAAAGTGGACAGTGAAGGGGCCTCTCTGACCTGCAAAGGCAAGTCGTTCCATAACTTAGGACCTATGACAGAGAAGCCCTGTCCCCTCTGAGCTTCCTTCTTGATCTCGGTACCTCCAAAAGCAGCTGATCTGCGGACCTGAGAGACCGTTAGGGTGTAGAAGCTCAAAGAGGTAAGCCAGGGCAAGATTATGCAGTGATTTAAAAACAAACATAAGAATTTTAAAAATTATACAGAGGTCACATGCTCCCTCTTTCGAGTTCCTGTTAAAAGTCGTGCAGCAGCATCTAAACCAGCTGCAGACGTGACGGCAGCGACTGACTGACTCCTAGATAAAGGGAGTTACAGTAATCCAATCGAGTTGAAATAAAAGCGTGGATCACCGTTTCAAAATGCTGCCTGGAAAGAAAAGATTTCACTGAAGCCAATCGCCTTAAATGATAAAAGCTGGACTTAACCACTGCTCTGATTTGGCTGTCCAATTTGAAATCACTGTCCACCTTAAAACAAAGATCTGTAATAACAGGTTTAAAATATACCTCCAAAGGTCCCAGGTCAACAGAGGAGGACTCACAGGAGCCACTGGGTCCAAACACCATCAACTCTGTTTTCCTTTCATTAAAATTGAAAAAGTTCAAGGCCAACCAAGCTTTAATATCACCAAGACATGCCAGGAGATGTGTGATTGAATGTACATCCTTCTGCTTCAGGGTCAAATAAATCTGACAATCGTCAGCATAACAATGAAATGAAATCCCATGTTTCCTAAGGATAGAACCCAGAGGCAGTAAATACAGAAAGAAAAGCAGTGGGCCCAGAATTGAGCCCTGTGGGACACCATAAGGCATTGAAGCAGCAGCAGATGATTCAGAGTCACTAATATTCACTGAAAATGTTCTCTCCTCCAGGTAAGACCGGAACCATTTAAGAACAGTACCATCAATACCTACAAAGTGATGTAATCGCGATATTAAAATGTCGTGGTCTACTGTGTCAAAGGCAGCAGATAAGTCACGTAAAATCAGAACAACATGGTTACCAGAATCACTTGCAAGAAGGATGTCACTCTTATTAAAGCAGATTCTGTGCTATGAAGAGTTTTAAAACCTGACTGAAAAACCTCCAGAATGCCATTGTCATCTAAAAACTGTCAGCTGGCAGTACACAATTCTTTTCTAAAACCTTAGAAAGAAAAGGCAGCTTTGAAATAGGCCAATAATTAGCCAGAATAGTAGGATCAAGGCCAGGTTTTTTAAGCTGTGGCTGCACTACTGCATGTTTAAAACTAGCAGGGACCACACCTGAGGACAGACTGCTATTTATAATTGAACGAAACAGGCTGCTCCATGCTAGATAAAATATCTTTAAAAAATCTTTATCCCTCTCATTCAAAGTTTACAAACATTGTAACTTGTACAAATTCAATTTTTGATTAGTTAAGTGAAAAACAGGGCTTACATAGTTTAGACTTTAATTGTCAATATTTAAATTACGCCCAATGGCGTGGAAGTGCAAGTTGTGTTCATCACTGACATCACTGTTAGTGAAACACTTCTAAATGAGGTTGTCTATACTGTTATGGACAGTAATGTTATTGTCAGTGCCACAGCTAAGGGGAAGCAGTTATCCTCAAACTAAAACAAATGCCCTCAGTTTTGCTATCTGCCAACAGAAAACCTCTAAAAATATATTCACAATTCTGTTGATAATTCCTCTTTGTATATTTCTGTGTAATTGTGTCCATGTACAGGTGTTTGCAGAGTTCCACTGAATTAACAATGTTAACCTACGCAATCAATTCTACAATTGGCTCCAAATGTCTACGCTCTGTGATCTTCGAACCTCAATCCCAGTGTCACTCCTCATTCTCAGCTGTTTCTTGTCCAACTAAGGTTCATCCATCTTCGTCAACACCACTTCAACCCCGCGGCCGTGGAATGCGTTGTGGTTCTAGCTGTCATTCTCGTTCTCCCAGACCTAAACGCAATTCCCAAACATCTCAGTTTCAGAACGCTAACCCGGCTACATCACAGGGGTCCTCTCCAGACATCTCTACTTGCCAGTTTCTGAAGTCCTGGACTGTTGCTCGCCTCCAATGTTCCCTGAAAGAAAAATGAATCCCCTTCAGTCATTCAGATAACAAATTAAGACTTCTCCAATTGCTCTCATCCTCAGGTCCTCAGCAACTGACAGCCTTACCGTCATCCGAGCACCCCGGGCTACCAACTTTCTCTTCAGCATACACTTCCTCCTCCGTCATTTCCAGCGATGTCATTCCGCCAATGGCAGCGAGACCTCCTCACGCAGCGACAGCTCCCCCTCATGGGAGCCAGGTCATATTACCACCACCAACTACACCCTCTCTCACTGATCTTTCTCAGCTCCCATCTACTGCCATTTCATCAATGTCTTCGCAGACTCCTCAAATTCCTCTTGCTCATTCATCTCTCCACTCCCTCATCCCTTCTTCTACTCTAAATCTAAACTTGGCAACTTTTTCTTTTTCAACCGTAATAAATGTGATATTCAATTGAACTGTTATGACTCAAATTTTGGGTGTCCGCCCCCCTCTGCTGCTGCTTCATCATTGTGGAAAACCTGGAGCGGCAGAGATATCTGCGGCTAATATATGTATGTTTACTGTTTTTTTTTTTTTTTTTTTTTTTTTTTTTTAAACTTTGGGGGTGCGGCTTATAGTGTGGAAAATACGGTATTTATTTCATAAATAGTGTTATTTCCTGGATTTTTTTATGTGAAGAACCCAGAGAGGGTTATTTGATTGTGCTTTCTGGAAAACAATACATTTTTACATTTAGGCACTCCTGCAATTGTCACACTTTTTCTGGGTCCATGATAACCTTTCCCTCCACCAGAGAAGGGAAAGGTTTTGTGGCCCTCACAGGAAAAAGTTTGGGGACCCCTGCTCTAGGTCCTCGTGCCAAAGATCTTGCGCCTACCGAATTTGCTCTCACCTTTTCCTTATTCAGAGATACTATTTGTACAGTTTTCCCAGATCACAGATCCGAACTGGACGATTATCTTTCTATAGTCCTCGACATGACTATCCGTTTTGGGGGCACTGGCTTCTACCAATATCACATTCTTTTCGCCAACCAAGTAGCAGGCCGTTTACAACAGTTTAATCAGGGTACTTATTGGGGTACTCTTGATTTTGAAATAAATTGTCACATTTTCGCCGCCCACGCATCTCTTTTCTGTAATCTCTGCGGAACTCCTTCCCATCCAGCCACAGCCTGTACATCTGTTATCCCTCTCCGCTCTTATCCTTCAACTCGCACTTCTTCCATTTCCGATCGACTGTTCACTGCCGCTCCCCCTCCTCCTATCATCCCAAAACCCAGCGGCTCCTCTCTATCAAAACCCTTAACTCATAAGGGAGTCGACAAAAGAGGCAGCCCCATCCTGTACCAAGGAGGCAGGATGATTTGCAACAACTTTAATGATCTCGGCTGCTCAAGTTCCAGCTGCAGGTTGCTGCATGCCTGTTCCTTCTGCGGCAGCCCCCACGCAAGAAACACCTGCCCTCACAATCCCATCTCTATGGCAGATTGACTAGGCCATCATCTCTCCACTCCAGTTCAGGTGAAAGCTCTCTCTGCCGCTCTTAACCCTTGTGTTTACAAATGGAGTCCAACCCACCCCACACCCGTATTAATTGTATCATTTGCCTCATTCCTCGTACGTTTGCCTTAGTCCTCCCACGCACAAGGGTTAAGCATCACCCTGACGGGGAATTTGTCAACTTTCTCATTAACGGTTTCACTCACAGTTTCCACCCGGGCATAGACATTATCCCAGATTCCACTTGTCACAATCTTCAATCCGCTTTTTCAGATCCCGACACAGTTGACTCTCTTCTTGCTAAGAAAATTAAAGAAGGGTTCATGATGGGTCCTTTTTCTAAGCCACCCTATCCCGTTTTTCGCGTCAGCCCCATCGGTATTGCTAAACATAAATATTCAGGCAAGAAAAGGCTAATTATAGATCTGTCAGCTCCTCACTGTTCTCACGTTCTCAGTATAAACAGCATCATTCCATTTCCTGATTTCTCCATGCAATATGCAACCATAGACCATGCCATTAAACTCATCTGTTTAGCAGGGCAAGGCGCCTGGCTCTCTAAAGCAGATATCACCAGCGCATTCAAAGTTCTTCCCATCCGCCCCGATTTCTGACGCTACTTAGGCGTATTTTGGAAAGGAGCTTTTTACTTTGCCGTCCACCTCACATTCGGCTGTTGCAGTAGCCCCAAAATGTTTGATTCCCTATCAGAAGCCATGTGTTGTATCCTTATCAATACTTCCAAGCTCCCCTATGTGATACCCCTTCTGGACTACTTCCTGATTGTAACCCCTTCATCTTCTCCTCCTCGTCTCGGGTTTAAGTGCTCTAACCAAAGTTTTCTCTCAGCTTGGCGTTCCTCTTTCCAAGGAGAAAACCATCGGTCCCTGCACCTCTTTAGAGTTCCTAGGTATCACTCTTGATTCTTCATCCTTCCAAGCATCCTTACCACCTGAAAAAATCTATTGAATCACTTTAATGCTGTCAAACTTCCTACTCGCTGACAGGTGTTCTAAACAACAGCTGCTTTTTCTTCTCGGCCATCTGAACTACGTTATTCGCATAATTCCACAGGGCAAATCCTTCATTTCTCATCTATCAAAAGCAGCCAGCATCTCTTCTCTTCTCTTCATGGTTCACTTTTTATTAATTGTTCCTGCAAGATGGAAATGCATCTGTGGCATTATTTTCTCTCGTCCTGGAACGTCTCTTGCCCCATTTACCTTAATTCCTTCCTCAGCCCGTACGAGACCATTTATAATTATGTCCAATCCCAATTTGCAGTGAACGCTTCTCTTCATGATCCTCTCTATTTTATAATCAGGAAATCTAGCAACTTGTTTTTGGTTCTCCAGTCATCTCCGGCAAGTCTTACTGAAATCGGGCATATCACCCGATCACTACTCTACTCATTCATTTCGCATCGGAGCAGCCTCATCCACATCCAGTTAGGGTATCTCAGATCAAACAATCCAAATTCTGGGTCGCTGGTCATTGCTAGCTTATCGCTCATACATTCGCAATAACCTTAATGATTTATTTCAAGCTCACTTTCTTCTCAGCTCAAATTAAAATCAGACTCTTTTGGGGATCCTAAGCGGGCCGGGAAATAGTCCCCACTCAGAGTCTTCACTTCCCAAGCCATCTAGCATTCTTCACAGCTGATCTCATTCATCCCTTCTCTCCAACCAATCCCTCATCCCTTCCCTTCCTTACCCCTCCTCTCCTCCCCTTCTCCTTATGGAATAAATCTTCAAATCTATATTTTGTGGTGTGGTCCTTGCTAGTGAAATGAAATGCGTTAAACTAAAGCAGCTACAGAATGCTCTGATGGTGGTGTTTAATTACAGATATTTGCCTAATTATCCAGTGTAACCGATGGTGTGTTGGATGTGCTTAAATATGTCTTAATCCCAAAAGAGGGTGACGCCTCGAGATTACCGCAAATAAACCAAACGAACACTAATAACACAAATGCACACATAAAGAAGTAATCTCACCACGTTGTATGTGTGTGACAGATGTAACAAAGGAAAAGAGCATAGAGACAAATGTCCTAGTCTTTTACAACAATTAATCTTTAATTAACCAGGCCGAACAGCACCAGATGTTTAATTAGCTGAGTGTGTGCGTTTTAGTATTTCTCACATTGCAAGGCACATAATTCCAATAGATATTACGTTGTGAGGCCCAAATCTGGAGCCTCATAAAAAGGAGTGCTGCTTTTGGAATTGGGGTTAGGTTTATTACAGAGGTCTCATTCTCGCGGCCCCAGGACGATGTCTCGTGGCCCCCACCGTGATATGACAGTATAATATTATTGTGGCCCACAGGGTGAATGGACCTCTGAAGGAAATCCCGCCCGCTGTTCCTCGTCATGGCTGACATTCAGTGCTAGGCTAAGCTACACTGACTTCATGCACACTACGCTTGTAACATTAGTGTGGCCTGATGATGGGAAAAGTCTGGTACCAGTTTCCCTTCCCTGCAGTCTCCATTGACTTTCTCCCATTAACAAATGCCACAATCAAACGCAGAGAAAGGAGACTGCTACTGGGCTGCTCGTCATCCGCCGCGCTGTTGTGACAAGTAGAAGCGGTTATGACGTCACGCGTCGAGACGTTCTCCATACGTTTCTAGCTGGCTAAAGACTTCTATGAAACGTAGAACCATCCTTACACATGAGTTTCCGTCAAGTAATGTATATATTTTTTTTCATTTCCCCTAAACGTGTTTTTTGTCAAGA
This sequence comes from Poecilia reticulata, assembly GCF_904066995.2. Lineage (NCBI taxonomy): Eukaryota > Metazoa > Chordata > Actinopteri > Cyprinodontiformes > Poeciliidae > Poecilia > Poecilia reticulata. Next base: position 3,792,137 of record NC_088844.1, on the reverse strand, counting down.
AAAATAGATATTTTGCTTTGTCTTTTTTTTGCTTCTTCCTTTTCTGCTTGCTGTATTTCTGCTCGCTGTATTTCCGTTTGCTGTTTTTCTGCTACATTGTTATGTTAATGAGGAGAGCTGCCTTATATGCCCAGCTCCTCGACTATTGCCCAATAGAGCTTTGGAACCAAGGTCACGTCACTGTGTCAGATGTTGTGGGGCGTTTAGGTGCAATCTCTCGGTGCCATCTTTGCAGGCCACAGTCCAATACAAACTTTATTGTGTTACTGACTGCAGTGAAGTGAACCTCCAAGCACCGAGGAGGGAGCTAGAGAACAGCTGGCCGAAATTAGCGTTCATAAATCGGATCAACCTTGAGCTAAACGCCGCTTGCTCGACGGATATTGGAAAATCCAATATCCAACTCGAAACTAACTTCACTGCAGTCGGTAACACAACAAAACCACCGGGATGAAGTTTGTTTTGGTCTGTGGTTTGTAAAAATAGCCGAGCGACGTGCCTTGAACCGAGCGACTGCACCTGAAAAGCCCCACAACGTCTGACGCAGTGACGTGACGTTGGTTCCAAAGATCTATTGGCCAATAGTAGACATAGAAGGCAGCTCTTCTCATTAACATAACAATGCAGCGAGCAGAAATGGGAGAAGCAAAAAAAGACGAAGCAAAATATAAATTTTTCTTGACAAAAACGCATGTTTAGGGGAAATAAAAAAGAAAATATATACTGTATTTTCCAGACTATAAGACGCTACTTTTCTCCTATGCTTCAAAGCTAGACTGAGAAATAATTAAATGTTGATGACATTTGAGGATATTTTTAAAATGCTTTTTGTGGAATCCTTTATGCGGCCCAGCCTCACCCAGACTCTGCCTCCAGCGGTTCCCCCGGGTAAATTGAGTTTGAGACCACTGCCTTAGGACTAAACTGTGTATTGAGTTTAGGTTAAGTTTAGGATTAGCCGTGTAGCAGTAATGGTTAGTATTGCGTAGTGAATGCTTCTGCAGTCATAATGGAGGCTCAGATGTCTTTGCTGAAGATTTCATGTTCAGTTTTTATTGAACAAGCAACGGCGACAGCTGACAATGGCAGCAGGTGTCTGTGTCCCAGCAACAGAAAACAAGGCAGGATGGCGACAAAAGACGAATCCAGATCTCGTTGAACATGGTTCAAATAAAAACACTGCTTCCCCAATAAAATCAGACTCAAATGTAAATTATCATGTAAATTATACCAAATATGCAACTAAATAAGTCACTATTCTCGCAAATGATGATTAACATGAACCTACATAAGGCACTAATTATGTAAATTACACTTAACAACATAAGTGTTAAGTGTAATTTAAATTAAATCATAAATTTATTTAATTTATGATTAAATAAATTTAATCATAAATTTAATTTATGATTAAATTTATGATAATTTAATCATAAATTATTAACATATATCTACAACGAAGTCACTAATTATCTCAAGTATATATAACTGTATTTAATAAAGGTGTGCCGATCGATCGGTCACCGATCATAATCGGCCGATTTCCATGAAAAAGTGCATAATCGGTGATCGCCGATCATTGGCTCTTGTTGCCGATACAGATCACCTGCATCTCATTTCTCAGCCTGCCTGTGCAGCTGGTCTCCTCTTTCCTTCACTGCGCAAACTCGCAGTAACAAATCCTAAGCGATGTGGAACTATAACGCACTGAGTGAATGGGGACGTTTGCGTGTTGCGGCGGAAAATTGAAGCAGGTCAAAATGCATCAACACAATGAAGCTAATACAACATAAAAACAATGCCATACTTGACGGAGTTTGGCTACATCGAGGCTCACTGCAGTAAAAAAGACATATGGAGGATCAGATAGCAGGTAAAGCAGCGCACAGCTACAAACACTCACCCGGATTAGCATGGCGGTCAGAAAGCTAAACAAATAACCCGCAAAATTATTTAAGTCTTCGAGCTGCGATGTAAGACGCTGGTTCTGTTCTCGCTGTTGAACCGCTGCTACGCGCTACAGGTGGAGCGCCGCTTCTGCTCCACCTGGTAGTGACTCTCACACCAAACCTCTGTTTAAAGCTGCAGCATCTAACCTAAAAAAAATACATTTTACATACGTATTAAAACTTTCGCTGTCCTAACATGAGACAGATAATCTCTAAAAAATAATCGATCTCCTCCCTGCTCTGCATAATTACTCCGCTCAGTCAGAAACAGCCACTCAGAACTAGCAGTAATCAGCTAGCCGCCATGCTATCAGGAAGTTTTCATTCAGTAACTCTGGATTGTTTATTGTAATGGATCCTGTATTTGCCTTTGAATGTTAAGTTTTATACTTGAATTTTTTTGGCAATGTTGAGGTTTTATTTTGGCTCTTTGCATTATTTAGCCTCTTCAGAGCCTCCATATGTTATCAGTCTGTTAAAGATAGTATTACTGATAGCAAGACAATTTGCACAATGTTTTGTTTAGTTTTCTTCTTGGAAAAAGTTATTAAAAACAAGTTTTTGTCTAAATTAAGGTGAATTCATGGTTCCTTTTTCCACATAATGTTAACTGGTAGTGTTTAAAAAAAAAAAAAAAAAAATTATGTGATCGGTATCGGTGATCGGCCCTCATGGGTGATCGATATCGGCAGGAAAAAACCTGATCGGCACATCTCTAGTATTTAAATCACAACAATTAGTTTTAGTGATAGGTTGTAGAAATAAATGGATTAGGGTTGGGGAGTCAATGCCAGTACAAGACCAACAATGACACATGACCTTGTAAATTAAAAAAATGCAACACGTGTGTGTGTGCGTGTGTGTGTTAATGTTAGTTTGTGTATTTTATTGTCTAAAAGTTTTGATGCCTTCATGAATATTTGTTTGAATATTTTACCCAGATTATCTTCTTGACATGACCCTCTCCATTTATCTGGGCTTGGGACCAGCACCAGGAGCACTTGGGACTGTGCACCTCTCATGGCTGGATTATCATGTCAGCGTGTGTGTGTGTGTGTGTGTGCGTGCGTGCGTGTGTGTAGGTGTGTGTATGTTAAGGATAAGAGTTGGGAAAAGAAGATGAAAGTGGGGGTTAAAAGTTAAGGTTGGTTAGTTGGGGTCCAGTTAGCATTTCAATCAGTTTGATAGTTTGTTTGGAGATGGTTTTTCAGTAGACATCAGTTTTCTGACTGATGTTTGCTTTGATTTTGCTGTGCTGTGACAGGACAAACAATCATCCACGCACACACTCACACCAAAGGAGAATTTAGAGAGACCAAGGTTGGATGAATGCGACCTGGTTGTTCAGAATCGAGTCACATTTGAAAAGGTCAGATACAGGTCGCCTTAAGGCAAAAAAAAAAAAAAAAAAAATCTGAACTGGGTTACTTCAGGCTGCAGTGTGAATACAGCCGAAGTCACTAATCATGTCAATTATGCTGAACAACTTACAACTATAAATAAGTCCCTAATCATTTAAATTATATTTAACAACATATACTTATATGCTAAGTATCATAGAATGATACTTAGCATCATTCTATGATAGAATGCTAAGCATAGAATACTTGGCATAGAATGCTAGAATACTTAGCATAGCATATAAGTAAGTCACTAATAATGTAAATTACACTTAACATATGATTATAACTTAACAGAGCAACACAGAGAGACAGGACAAACAATCATGCATGCATACAGTCACACCTAAGGATAATTTAGAGACCAGTCAGCCTGAGTCTCATGTTTTTGGGTTGTGGGAGGAAGCCGGAGTACCCGGAGAGAACCCACCATGCACAGGGAGATTGCAATGCAGAAAGATCCCGGGCGGGACTCGAGCCCAGGACCTTTTTGCTGCAAGGCAACAGTGCTATCAACTGTGCCTCTGTGCAGCCCTGACTTTATTTTTGACTTCTTAAAATTACTTGGCTAAGCAGATGTCAGCCTCTTGTGTTCTGGGATTCTCAGCAAACAGTCCAAGGATATTCCTTGCAGTGTCTTCATGGTATTGAATCTTTTTCAGCTGCTCCACCTCATCTCTTTGTTGGTTAGTGATGGGACAGAGTTTTTCCTGCTCCCATTGGCGCCGCTGGTCCTCTAAGGCTCTCTCCATTTTTACCAAAGCAGCCTGTAGGTTGGATTTCTCTGCCTTTTGCCGAGCTAAGCTGTCTTCAGTCTCTTTCAGTCTGTTTTTCTCTTTATTTAGTTTTTCCTTCAGCTGCTCGGCCATTCTGATGGCATCTTGGTGGTCGTTGCTCCTCTTCACCAACTCGTTATACAGAGCAGCAATCTCATCTTCATGAGCAATTATCTGTGACTGCAACTGATACTTCAGCTGTTCCACCTCAGATGTTTCTCGGTTGTTGGTCAGGAGACGTACTTTTTCCAGCTCCCACTGCCGTCTTCCTTCATCCAAATCTCTCTCCGTTTTGTCCAGAGCAGATTGTAGTCTAGATGTTTCTTCCATCTTTTTTGCCAAGCAAATCTCTGTCTCTTTTGTTTTGCTCTTCTCAGCCATCAGATTTGCTTTCAGCTGGTCAGCCCTTCTGATGGCATCTCGACGGTCTTTGTCCGTCTTAATCCGCTGATCATACAGAGCAGCAATCATGTCTTCATGCTCAGTTTGCTGATTTTCCAATAATTCAGTCAACTTCATCACTTCGTCTCTCAAGACCTTTTTCTCCTGGTCTTCCTGATGTTCTTGGACTGGTGCAGCTTGAACTTCTTTAGTTATTTGGCTTAACTTCTCAACTTCCTGAACCTTTTTCCTTTCATTAGCTAGGTCAGATTCTAGCTGCCTAGCTTTCTCTTTGGCCTGTTGCTGCACAGCCTCCATTTTCCGAAGCTCACTGTTGAGACGCTCCATGTTTTCCAATAAAGCTGCGTTTTCTTGTCGCAGAGCAGAGATCATGTCTTCTTTGGCACTCAAGGCGTTATGAAACTCCAACTCTGATATCATAATAATTGCTCTGGTGTTTTTATCACCATGATTTTCTTCAACATTTGTCTCTCTTTGAAGAAGTTTTAAAATTGGATGTTTTTTTGCATCATCGGGCTTTGGAGGAGCCGCTGGCCTCTGATCAAAGGCCGGGTCTGGCTGCAATGGGGCCACCATCGTCTGTGAAGCAGAAACTTCACTCCGAGATGGTATAACTGGTTTTCTCAGAGCTCTTTCCCCCTGGTTATGGGCTTTGGCCAGCTGACCAGAAGCAAATTGAACATTTCTGGTCTTCTTTGCTTTAGACTTGGTTGACATGTTGCCATTTCGGTTCGACTGCCTGTGTCTTGGGGACTCCTCTCTCTTGAGTTCAGGAAATTCCTCTAAGGTAAATAAGGGGACATGGCTGCCCTCACCTGATTGGGAAATGCTGAAGTCAAGCATATCTTGCGCATAGAGCTCCACAGGTAAACATCCTCTATAAGATGGCATAATGGTACTTATTTTTCAACACAAGTGTCTTTGACAAATTACTGGATTGATTTGCTCTAAAAAAGAAAATTGTGGTAAACTACACAGAAGTGATTCACGAGATGCGTTCACGCCAAGCGGTGTTTGAGAAAAGAACTAGAAATCTAAAGAATCTTAATAAGTCTGTTCATGTCAGTTGTGATGTCATAGAGATCACACAACAGCAGATATGATGTCATGGAATGGAAACAAAATCAGCTTAAGCTCCGCCCACAAGCAACTGGATTCTAAAAAAACTAATCAAGCATAAATCAAAATACAGTCATTAGTTTCCATAGTTACCACTTATATTTCCAGCTGATAGAATAAACCAGTGGTCCCCAAACTACGGCCCGCGGGCCAGATTCGGCCCACCTCCACATTTTGTCCGGCCCCCTGAACAATACCAGAGAGCATCTTGATTTTTTTTTATATACCGTATTTTCCGGACTATAAGCCGCTACTTTTTTCCTAAGCTTTGAACCTTACGGCTTATAGCCCAGTGCGTCTTATATGTGGATTTTTCTTCAACCACCAGGGGGCTCATTAACAGGAAATGAATCATTGGAAGTCAAAATTGGAAATCAAAGAAGAAAGCTCCCATTAAAACGGAATTAGGTTTTAATAGTGAATTGAAATTTGAGAATGTTGTTGGTCAATTAAATAGCATTGAGGAGAAAAAGAAGATTTTTAGTTTTTTAAATACTGGGATCATTATGAGAATTTGAGGTATAGATATTAGGATCCAGTAGATAGCAGTAGTGCAACAATAATGGAGGCAAGCTGCCGTTGAAATCTAAAGAAGAAGAAGAAGAAAGCGCCCATTTTCATTTAGCACATGCTAGTAGCAACACGAAGGATCAGCACTTTTACTGTTACAGTTACAGTTCGGAAACTACCGTAATCAATTCAGTTAAAACTAAACTTGGCAACTTTTTCTTTTTCAACCCTAATAAATGTGATATTCAGTTGACCTATTATGACTCAAATTTTGGGTGTCCGCCCCCCTCTGCTGCTGCATCATTGTGGAAAACCTGGAGCGGCAGAGATATCTGCGGTTTATAGCCCGGTGCGGCTTATAGTTCGGAAAATACAGTATTTATTTCATAAATAGTGTTAATTCCTGGATTTTTTCTGTGAAGAACCCAGAGAGGGTTATTTGATTGTGCTTTCTGGAAAACAATAATTTTTTACATTTAGGCACTCCTGCAATCGTCACACTTTTTCTGTTCCAAACTGACTCCGGCCCCCAGCAGAGAAGGGAAAAGTTATGTGGCCCACAGGAAAAAGTTTGGGGACCCCTGGAAATAAACTATAATACAGGTCCTTCTCAAAAAATTAGCATATTGTGATAAAGTTCATTATTTTCTATAATGTAAAGATAAAAATTAAACTGTCTTATATTTTAGATTCATTGCACACCAACTGAAATATTTCAGATCTTTTATTGTTTTAATACTGTGATTGTGGCAAACAGCTCATGAAAACCCAAAATCCCCGTCTCAAAAAATTAGCATATTTCATCCGACCAATAAAATAAAAGTGTTTTAATACCAAAAAAGTCAACCTTCAAATAATTATGTTCGGTTATGGACTCAATACTTGGTCAGCAATCCTTCTGCAGCCTTCAATGCGGCATGGAGGCCATCAGCCTGTGGCTCTGCTGAGGTGTCATGGAGCCCAGGATGCTTCGATAGCCTTAAGCTCATCCAGAGTTTTGGGTCTTGGTCTCTCAACTTTCTCTTCACAATATCCTACAGATTCTCTATGGGGTTCAGGTCAGGAGAGTTGGCAGGCCAACTGAGCACAGTAACACCATGGTCAGTAATACCAGTGGTTTTGGCACTGTGAGCAGGTGGTGCTGAAAAATGTAATCTTCATCTCCATAAAGCTTTTCAGCAGATGGAAGCATGAAGTGCTCCAAAACCTCCTGATAGCTGCTGCATTGACCTGCCCTTGATAAAACCCAGTGGACCAACACCAGCAGCTGACATGGCTCCCAGACCATCACTGACTGTGGGTACTTTACACTGGACTTCTGGCATTTTGGCATTTCCTTCTCCCCAGTCTTCCTCCAGACTCTGGCACCTTGATTTCCAAATGACATGTAAAATTTGCTTTCATCCAAAAAAAGTACTTTGGACCAAACAGTCCAGTGCTGCTTCTCTGTGGCCCAGGTCAGGCACTTCTGCCACCGTTTATGGTTCAAAAGTGGTTTGACCTGGGGAATGAGGGACCTGTAGCCCATGTCCTGCACACGCCTGTGCACGGTGGCTCTGGATGTTTCTACTCCAGACTCAGTCCACTGCTTCCCCCAAGGTCTGGAATCGGCCCTTCTCCACCATCTTCCTCAGGTCCGGTCACCTCTTCTCGTTGTGCAGCGTTTTCTGCCACACTTTTTCCTTCCCACTGAGGTGCCTTGATACAGCACTCTGGGAACAGCCTATTGGTTCAGAAATGTCTTTCTGTGTCTCACCCTCTTGCTTTAGGGCGTCAATGATGGCCTTCTGGACAGCAGTCAGGTCAGCAGTCTGACCCATGATTGTGGTTTTGAGTAATGAACCAGGCTGGGAGTTTTTAAAAGCCTCAGGAATCTTTTGCAGGTGTTTAGAGTTACTTCGTTGATTCAGATGCTGCTCGTTGATATGCTAATTTTTTGAGACAGGGATTTTGGGTTTTCATGAGCTGTATGCCAAAATCATCAGTATTAAAACAATAAAAGACCTGAAATATTTCAATTGGTGTGCAATGAATCTAAAATATGACAGTTTAATTTTTATCATTACATTATGGAAAATAATGAACTTTATCACAATATGCTAATTTTTTGAGAAGGACCTGTATTAGCATAGCGCTTTTCCAATCATTTTGACTCAAAGCGTTTTACACTAGAGTCACTATCACCCATTCGCACTCACACACATTTATACACATATATGCAAATTGCTAGGGGACTTGGAGTTCAGTGCCTTGCCCAGGGGCACATTAACATGTGACAGGAGGAAGCTGAACTCAAACCTACAACCTTCCAATCAACACGACTACCCACAGAGCCACAGTAGCCCACCAAGTAGATTACATGTTGCTAAAAGATTTTAACCACACTTGGAAAATACAACTATGCTGGACTTTCAAGTAAAGCATATCCTACAAAACAAAGCATACAGTGGATCAGTAGTGTCTAAACTGTTTGCCATCAAAGCCTAAATCATCAAGCTCTAGTGGGGGCACAAAAATTATTTATTTCTCTGTGAAATTTAAAAATTTAATTTCTCGTGCCTTTTTCATTTTTCTTTGCTCAGTGATATACTAAACATTCAAACATTCCTTAACACAGACAAAAAGTCTGATTTTTGTGGGGAGCGATCTGTAGTCGATCCAAAACATAACTTAATTTTTCTAAATTGTTTTTTTTTTTCTTTTTTTGTAAGAGAATGGGGCAATAGAATTTTTTTGTCTAGGTTCTAGGTGGGTTAATTTTTCTCCTGGAGCACTTTGAAATTAAGTTGAATGTAAAAACCTAGTTAATAAATGAGGTTTACTATGATTTAGTCAACATGTCATCCTGACAGATAGAATAGGGCCAAATTAGCTTTGTTTTAGAAGCTCGGTTGGGAGCTGCAGAAAATCACTCATAGGGCCCCTCAAATGGCCCCTAGAATGCACTTAGGACATCTGCAGTAGATCATTGCATCATTGAACTTAATGCTTCTAAAACCTTGACTAAGGTTTTTAGTCTTGCCTAAATCAGATGATTCAACATTAGCCACACCTGCATCTATAATATTCAGCTCTTTCTTAGTAGCCCCTGAATATCTTATGAATTGGTTAAATATATACAGTTGTTCAGTTTGTCACTGTTTTCTCAGCCTCACTAATTCTGTCACCATCTTTAACTACGATGTTTGAAGCTGCTGACTATTGTAATTTGCATAATCTGCTTCAACCTCTCAGTAACATCTTGAGTTTGCTAAGTATGGAGAACACTTCTGGATTTTGCATCAGGTTATCATTTGTGTTGCAGCATCAGAGATTGAGTGTTTCTGTGCTTTTCTATGTTTAGAAATGATCCTGGCAGACCTGGTACCAGCAGAGAAGGCAGACTGAAAGCAGACTGAAAGCAGTGACAGCCTCAGCTAATAACACTTATAACTGCACAGATGAGGTTCTGCAGAGAAAATGGGGTTAGGGTTGCACCATGTCCCACTGTCTTTTATGTTTTCAGTTTTAGTTATTGTAAATTATAAAATAAAACACTGTATTTTCCGGACTATAAGCCGCTACTTTTTTCCCATGCTTTGAACTAAGCGACCTATAGCCCGGTGTGGCTTTTCTGTGGATTTTTCTTCAACCACCAGGGGGCTCTTTAGCTGGAAGTGAATCATTGGAAGTCAAAATTGGAAATCAAAGAAGAAAGTGCTGATTTTCATTTAGAACAAGCACATGCTAGCAGCAGGCACGACGGAGAAATTTCTTCAAACTCAAACCCCCTCATCATGGAAACCACACAAAGAAAAAGATGCCGCTTTTAAGTTGAGGGCTATCGATCTGGCAGTACCGGAGGGAAATGGAGCCGCTTCACATAAGCTCGGCGTGAACGAATCCATGGTTCGGCGTTTGATACAGAGGAGCTGCGTCCTTAATAAATCCAGCAGGTTTATTAAGGACACAGCCCTCTGGCCACTGCGTTCTTGTGAAAACTGAGAGCGGTGAAGATACCAGCGGCTTATAGCCCGGTGCGGCTTATCTTTGTATGTTTCCAGTTTTTTTTTTTTTTTTTTTTTCAAAAAATTTGTAGGTGGGCTCTGTTGTCCGGAAAATACAGTATAACATCACGAGTCGCATGAGCAACAACTGAATCTTGCCACTGTTGCAACCTCAAAGAAGAAGACAAAGGAAGTTGATGCGGCATGTTTTTTAATGACTTACCGCATAAACAAACTTATTCACGTTTGATTTTAATTGTGTTTCTTATTTAATGGAAACACCGCAATTGCGAAGTTTTGTTTTTTCGACATTAGTGGCATATTGACAATGACAAAGTCTTGTGGACATTTGAAATGGAAACGAAGGCACTGATAACTATTAATCATGTGTGGCTTTAAGATTTATAAAGGTTATGTGTTTTCATATAAGCTTTTGAATCACAGTTTAATACACAATGGTAATGTAAATCCAAAGACTTAACATCACTTGATGTAAACAAAACATTTTTAAATTCTGCATAGCTGTCTTTGTGATTTTTAAACAGTGTCCGATTCCCATATTCTCACATTAAATGAAATACAGGGAGTATCCAGATGCAGAGTTGCCAAACATAATATGCTTCTAATGTTTTGGAAGCGTTTAGATTTCCAGTGAACTTCCTTAACCCAGAGCTTAAAAAAACATCTCAGTCATACACACGGCAAACACACATAAACACACACCCACACAGTTTCCACTAATTTGTCATGATAGATGTCATGTGGTTCTCATTGAATCTTGTGTAATGAAGTTACCGCAGTAGAGTCATGTTGCATGTATCTTGTGAAAGTGTTGTGGGAAGAGTTGGGTGAGTGGCCGTCGAGCCAATAATACGCAGCGACCCGACAGACGATATCAGAATGGTATCTGCTCCTAAAATAATACCGCTGGAACTTTGCAGTTCCTCCACATTTGGTTTTTATTTTGTGATGATGTTGGGTTAGGTCCAATAATAAAGACAGAACAAAAACAATCTGTTGGTTTTTGGTCAATACACTTTCATACTAGGTGTCTGCATACATGCAGAATAGTACAAGGTTACGCTTCTCTGTTGTTAACAGTGCCTTGCAAATGTCTGCACCTCTTAAACCTTTTTATATTTTCTCACATTGCAGCCGCATTGGTGGGATTTAATTTGACTATGTTTTTAACAAAAAAATCTTAAACAAGTAGAGCACAACTGTATTCAGTCTCTTTTATAAAGTGGAACGACCCAAAACCTATAGACTGGGGAGGTTCACCTACCAACCCAACAGTGACTCAACTTTTTATGATATTTTCTTGGGCCCTTGTTTTATGTCACACTTCGTTCAGAGGGTGTGGACTCACTGCTACTGAGAAACGTGCTTTCTGGAGGTGTAGACCCTGTTGAAGTTTTACATTTTGAACAAATGCTAATGTTTGGCTGTGACGTATGTAATGCAGAAGTTCAACGCTTTGTAGCTTACCAGATATCTCCTGCGCTGTAAACAGCCATCCTCCACTATGAAGAAAGAAGTGCCTGTAAATGTTGATTTGATATTTGGAAGCATGACCAACAAGGACTGAATGATTCCGTTCACTTCCTCTGCTGCCAGTGGTAAAACCTGAGGTACAGCACAGTCAGCATTTGACAGGGTTCTAAAAAGAGTTCAGATGAATATTCTTTAGAAATAATTGTAATTTTGAAAAGCACAAAACTTGTAAGTTTTAATAAAGATGCTGTGTTCTTGAAAAACTAGTTTTCAAAAATGATTGCTTCTGGTCAATAAAAATGGCTGTGGATAAACCTAAAATTGCCTCAGTGTGAATGAGTCCAGCCGTAAAATTGAACTGATGTTCTCTTTATTTGATTGGATTTAGCTGGAGATGTTTAGCAGTGAAGAACAGGCAAACGTTCCACTGCATAAATCTACACAATACAAAGAAACTGCAGTGGAAGAGAGTTGCTGCTGTGATTACAGTAGAAGGTTGTTTCACAAAGTATATAGACTCGGGGGAGATGTATACAAATGTAGTGAACTTTTTGTTCTGAAAGCATAAAAACTAATTGAAACAATGTATGTTTCTTCCACTTCACTGTTAAGTTCCAGTTTATGTTTTTTATTAATCAAAATCTCACTAAGATGGAAGTAACAAAGTCAGAAAAAGTTCAAGAGGTCTAGGTACCATTGTGAGGTTCTGTAAATCTGCGTTGTTGCCAAGAGCTGAAATTGGTGTAACACTTTTCCTTTTGATTTCCAGAGGACTTCAAAAGGTACCAACCACTTAAATGAGCAGTTTGGAATTTCCTGCTTTCATTTCTATTCACTTTAGAAAATCTCTAGAGATCCCGACCTAGCATCTGGGAGGCTTTCAATCTGGGGCAACAATGGCACAGGGAGGAGGAATTGTGCTTTTTAATGTCCCAGCTGGAAAGTGTACATGGTGAAAGACTAACAACCTCATCAGTGCAGTGACGTGTGGTGAGGCAAAGCACTGACAACAGAATGTTGTATATCAATTTTAACCTTAGTTTATTCATGTAGTTGCTTTACAAAATATATATTTATACTTTATTTAATTAAAGCAACAAAAAAACTGAAATAATATTTTATATAATTAAAAAATTTTCTGGACTATCTCGTCTTTGGAGTAAAACTGAAAATTGTGTATAATCTTTATTTGTTTATGAAGTCCATCCAGCTATCCTTGTCCATTAACATGTTGTCACTCTTTTGTTTGCCTTCATTTGAATAAATCCGGCTCCTTTCATGGAGATAATTGCCAACGATGAGAATCATCCAGAACCTTTCCATCCATCTGGATTTTTCTGACTATTTTCAGTCGTTTCAAAGCATAGAAGAAGAGCATCTGTTTTGCTCATAGGACTTATGGAGCAAATCACTGCCCCCTAGCAGTGCCACACAGTACTTTCAATCTCCCCTTATGCATTTATGACCAAACATGTAATTCAATTGGCAATGCATAAATTCAGTGTTTTTGACTTTAAAAACATCAAACAAATATATAATGTCATACAAAAAAGCAAATTAATAGCACAGCCAAGTTTTGCTTTCCCTGACTGCACTTCACTACCTCACTGGGTCTTTTCATGTTACTGGATACAACAAAAAACAAAAGGTAAACTTTGGCGTAGATTCTTCCAAAAGCAGAAATAATCATAGCTGGGAATGATTAGGTTTTCTTTCCAGTGCTATCGCATCAATCCGCAGGATCTTGAATCTAAATGGCTGCAACACAAAGATAGCCCACTTTTGCATTCTCAAGAGCCGTGTCAAATCATTGTTCAATTGCATATCAAACAGTCTGAAACTGCACACATTCATTGTGAAGAGCTAATTCACTTGATCAAAAAAAGCCACCTAACTTCAACTACTGCATGAAAAGCAAACATTTCTGATTTCACTCCATCAGGGGACACTAGAGCAGCTATAATAGCACAGATGTTCTATCATATTCATCCATCTGCCCCAAACGTCCATGTGTTTTCTGTAATCTGCTGGCCCACAAGGTCTTGGACAATTCCCTGTGCCAGAGAAAACCTGCCTTCCAACAGCTTCTTAACTATCTCTGAAGCCCAGCAGCACTGTCCGCTCCCCTCACATTGCTTTTTACCGCTGAAAGCTCTGATCTACTGTCAGCTCCCATCTTGCAGGTCAGGTGGAAGAAAAGAGGAAGAAGACTCTGTTGAACTATGTTTCTCTCTCTTCCAGCAAAACAAAAATACAGGGAAAGGTTGGAGAAGCCTTCTCTAAAATCTGTTCATACACCTATATGTTTTAACTCCTGACGTATCCTGACAAATCAGATGCTGATGCTCTTGTTCTCTTTCAGAGATTAAAATATTTTTAACCTGTGCTGGGAAATCATTCGATGCAGTGATTTTCTATTGTTACATTTCTAACACAAATTTAATTCATTAAAAAAACTGAGTGGTGTAACAAAGGGTGTTTTCTCAATTGATATTCTGGAAGAGGTGGTTTGACTGAGGACCAGAATTGCTACATTTGTTGCATTTTCAGCAGCACTGTGTCATACAAAACCATTTGAAAAATGAGAAATGACAGAAAAACTAATGAAGAAGACACTGAGCGCAACTTCTTTCTTAACTAAATATGAACAAAAACAGAATAGCATCAGATTGTACCAGTTGTAGGATTTCTCTATTTGCCTTTGGTGTATTTGTCACAAAAAACTATTCAACAATGGGGTCAGCATGAGCCAATTCCCCAGCTAGCATCCAGATATGCTTGTTTGTTTTGGTTTTATTAACCCACAATGCCCTGCACTTTATTCTAGTTTCTGTTTCTGGAGTGGTCTCTGGTCAACTTGGCATTCACATATGCCTCCGAACTGCACCAGACTTCAACCAAGCCAAAATCTAGGTTTTTTGACAACAGTTTGCTTTTTTGGTTCGCATCAGAGTTCAATTGCGCATCGACAAGTTCCCAAACGAATTGAGGGGAAGTGTCTGACCAAACTCTAGTTAGAGAATCTAGGCAAGCTAGAGGTAAACTAGCTAGAGTTTGAATAAAGCAGACAAAACAAAACTGGTTTGAATGTATATTTAGAGAAAGTCTTTAGTGTAACCCAAAGGAGAAGTTGCTTTTTCCTTTCACTGTGGAACCAGATGTCTTATGTTCTTAGTTTTCACTTTTCTGCTCTTTTCAATGGCAATAATAATAATAATAATCAATTTAATTTGTACCGCACTTTTTATTAACAAAAATCTCAAAGTGCTACACAGTGCAACTAAAATCAAGGATAAAATCAACATCATAAAAATCATGTAGGGGCAGAATAGGCTTGCTTAAATAGAAAAGTCTTCAAGCATCTTTTGAAGTCAACCAGTGGTTGCAGAGCTCTCAAATAATCCGGGAGAGTGTTCCAGAGACGGGGGGCAGCCACAGCGAATGCCCGATCTCCCATGGTCCTTAATCTGGATCGAGGAAGGTGGAGGAAGTTACAGTCTTGTGATCGTAGAGATTGGTGGATGAATGTGGAATGAGAAGGTCCTTCAGATAATCCGGAGAGGGTCCGTTTAAACATTGAGAGCGATTTTGTACTGAATTCTGTAGGTGACAGGAAGCCAGTGAAGATCATGGAGAATAGGTGTAATATGGTCAGATTTATGGGCTCTCAATAGAATCCTGGCTGCGCTGTTTTGAATGTATTGAAGCTTCTGAAGGGGTTTTCTATGGATTCCAACAAACAACAGAATTGCAGTAGATGAGCCTGGAGGAGACAAAGGCATGGACGAGAGTCTCGGCATCACAGAAAGAAAGAGATGGTCAAATTTTGGAGATATTACGAAGATGAAAGAAACAAGTTTTAAACAGATGCTTAATGTGATTTTTAAATGTAAGATGAGAATCCATTCTTACTCCAAGATTTGCAACAGTGGTGGAAAGGGCGATGTCTTGTCCACAAAAGGAAATAGTCGTCAGAGTTGAAGATTGAACCTGGTGGGGTGTGCCAATCAATATGGCCTCTGTTTTGGAGCAGTTTAACTGAAGAAAATTCTGATTCATCCACGTCCTCATCTCTTTCAGGCAGGTAGTGAAGGCAGTGAGTGAAAATGGTGGTGATGATGATGCTCCAGTTATAGGGATAACTACTTTAAAAATATCCAAACTTTTACATATACTTTAAGATACTGAATGCCGAAACTTGGAAGACGGCAATAAAGGGTCAGCAAAATGAGACATATGTAGCCCAAGTGTTTTACTGTTGGATTTAAAATAAACTAAAAAAAAGATAAAACATGACACCATTCATAAATGGCTATGACTGAACACATCATTTAGGATTCTGGGATTTCACGTGCAGGCAAATTACAATGTGTCCAGTTATATTTGAGCCCCAATAAATTGTATCAGCAAGCCACAAGAATTGCTTCATGTCTCAGTTGCTTATTATAACAGCTAAGAGATCATTGCTAAATTACTGCCTCATTAGCCTTCACTTCTGAACCACACAACCGAACAGATACAATCTTTAAATGTACACACCCCCTCAGATGATTCATTAGGCACCAGTTTCAGGGTCACACAAAGAGTCAGATGCGAGGAAAAGGAGAGTTTGATGAGAAGATTGCTGATGAGAATAATGAGACAGAGAAATCTGAAAGTGTGAAACAAAGAAGAGGGAAGACGGACAGCAAGGACTCTTCAAGAGAAAGAGAAACCACTAAGCCTAATGAAAGTTTTAGAGAAGAGACTTGGGAGGTTTACAAGCAGCTTTAAGTAGACTTCAGGGGGCTGTTAGAGATTTTAAAAGTGTGTTGTTTGATGGTTCAGTGGCGTTTCTCTCGGTGTGAAAGCCACTTTGGAGAATTACAAGCAACACACACTTGCAAAATCCAAGGACAGTAGCTTAATAGAGGACAGGTTCTTCTATATAATTGTTTTCAACACTTTCTGCTTCAGTGATGAACTCACAGCTCCAGGAAATCTTTGTCCATACACTTTAAGTGTTTGTCAGCATTCAAATAGGTTTCATTTTTACTTCCTTCATGATGGTATACCAGAGTAAATGAATAAGGGGACCTTGTCCTGTTTCTGAATTGTGTCAGATCATCAAACATTATCAGACTATTCGAACACATGAATAGTATCTAAAGCAGTTTTTGAACTTTGCCATTGCTAGGTGGAATTTGTAAGTCATTTCATTTCTGGCAAAGATATTGTCAGGGATTATTTAAAGTGCAGGCAACTTCTGATAAACATCATAGCGTAGTTTACTTCATGATTGGCCTGGCACATTAAAAATGTTATGGCCAAGTGTTAGCAACTGGGTAAAATCAGATCAGATAATTTAAAACTTCAATAGAGTCTACACCTCGAGGAATGCTATTGTTTATCGATATCTGAGGGTTCGTACTCTACACAAAGTGAAGTGTAGGACAAGAGGCTGGTTTTTACCAGGCTACATTTTCCTGCACCAGCTGCTATTCTTGCAGTTCAAAGTCATTTGCCTTGTCCTTCAACTTTAGAGCATGTCTCCCAAAAACATAAAAAAAATATAAAACCACTGATCACATAACCATCACACAATGGAAAGCTAGATCAAGAGAAACTCACAGCAGATGTTGACTGTCATACATGCAGGTATTTTTGGGAGTTTTGTGGAACATATTTTAAGATGGGTCAAGCAAATCCAGCTACCAAATATAACTCATCATGAGATAACGGCATAAATGGCCGCCAATACTTGGAGTTTGAAAAAGAAAATAGAGTCTTGACAAAAGTTCAGTGTGGAAGACTCTAGTCGTACCTGCCTCATCAATCAGCGCCTCCCTCTCTGCAACCTGAACCTATCGGCGTCGGTCCAAGCCTCGCTCCAGCCAATCATCGTTTGGGCTCCAGTTCAAAAGGACCTTCACCCATGGCCTCCTCTGCTCCCCAGCTGCGATCAATCCGTTCAGCCGTTCACCACAGCTTCTCAGCCAGCAACCTCAAAAGATCCTTTTCTTCGTGATTCCCCGTTTTTCCACCCGTGATCCTGCCGTCATAAGGGCCGCTTAACCGCATGCTCAGCTCCTTCTTTTCAATTGCAAGAGAATTTATCCTGGCCCCGGTTTCAATCACTTCAAGCAGCTCCTGCCGCTCTCTCGCCTGACTGGGATTCAACGTTTCCTGCTCCTTCGCATGCGCCACTCAGGCTATGTTTCTATTGCTCCAGGGTTTTTTTAACCGAATGAACGACTAAACGGATAAATAGTAGAGTAGCATGCCCCCACCGGCGAGCGCAGGTAGCTCTCCGGGCTCTTTTACAACGTCTCGCACACAGTAGTAAATCTCTGTTATTTACCGTTATCAAGTTCTGTATAGCTTATTTCTTGAGCTCAATTATGCCCTGCACTGGACTTTCTGCTCCTTTTCCCAGTCCCTTTCAAGTATAGCGGCTGCGCTTATTCACGTCTATGTGCGTAGAATGATTATTCACCAACAGCAGTCGTTTGCGCTCTGAGCTACTGAGAGCAGAGCAACCCGATCATCATGATTACCGCATAATCTCTCTGCTTCTATATTCGTTAACTTCACTACCAATCGATGCTAGTGAATGAGATGCGCATTAATGACCCATTCAAATTAAACGCAAGCCAGCAAAAAAAAAAAAAAAAAAGCCGTGCGCCAGCGGAAGAAAGGTTATTCACACAGTCTGCGAGTCATAAATTATATTATTAGCCCAATTGTGATTCTGGCCTCGTTGCAAGGCGACATGTGTAGTTGGTCAATATTCCCTCCATGGCTCATCTCCGTAGGGTCAGTCCAAGTGCTTTCTCTAATCGTTGGAACCCAATTACCCAATTATCGCTCCACATCAAATTTTGTTCCGTATCCTATTCACTACTTACCAAAAGCAACCTTAAATAGTAGGTGGTTCAGCCTCAATATACTGTAATAAGTTCTGGCTTAGATTTAGGAATTCTTCCCCGATACATAACGCATCGTGGCTGATCGCTTTCATGTCGCTTCCCCACTTCCCACATCGTGTCCTCTGTCAATTTTCATGATTGAACTGTCTTATTAGTTGTCTTCCGAGCTGCCTACAATTGCCTCAAACCCTGAGTCGCTAGTGCTGGGTTTTCACCTGTGCAGCAGCACCAGAGTCCTGCTGCTGCTGTACTGAGCTCGCAGGAGCTGCATGAATCATGGCAGCAGAACTTTGCACAGTTTTTCCCCAAACTAACCGTCTGAGTGGAGTAATGTTGGAAGCAGGCACGTTGGCTAGTGTTGACTAGCAAATATCAATTCAGGACCTAAGCTCGTTAACAAGTAGCCTGTCTAAATATGTAGACATATTTAGACATGTTCAGCTTCATAGATTCATTTTGCCTCCCCAATATAAGTTGATGCCCCCCCCCCCCTCTGGTTCGGTAATTTGTTGACAGTCCGTAAGTAAACCTTGGTGCGCTGCGGCCGGGAGTTGTGGAGAACCCCCAGCCGACATTAGCGTTCATAAATTGGATCAACCTTGAGCTAAACGCCCCTACTCCCCGGAGCTCGAATATCAAATATCCCAACTTGAAACTAACTTCACTGCGGTCCAATACTGCCTCGTTTTGAACTAGAGTTAGCCATGTTCGGTATAGCAGACTCTTTCTTCTTCGGCACTAGTTGGCGCCAGTTAATAATTCCTGTAATGCTGGCACCCAGTGGACAGGTTGTACTACAACAATTTTGCTGTTTCTAATCAATCAATCAGATTTATTTATTTCTATAGTACATTTAAGTTACAAGAAAGTTTAAAGTTCTATATATATTTAAAAGCACAAATATACTAAGTAATAGAACATACAGTGAGTCAACAATCGAAGCTTATAGTTTAGGATCAACGCATGCGCAGTTGATCAAAAAATTATGCTCTGCCTCTTCCGTGACAATTCTCACACATTCAAAAAACGAGTCTTGCTCCCACACATACATAAAACGAGTCTTAGCACTGTGTGTGCGCAACTTTAGTCTTGTGTATGTGAGAGAAACATTTGTGTGCGAGTTGTTAGTACAGTGTATGTGTGCGAGAAAGTTTGCATTTGTGTGCGTGTGCGAGAAAGATAGCATTTGTGTGTGTACGTAACATGTTAGTAGTGTGTATGTGTGCGAGAAAGATAGCATTTGTGTGTGTGTGCGACATGTTAGTAGTGTGTATGTGTGCGAGAAAGGTAGCATTTGTGTGCTTGTGCGATTTGTTAGTACAGTATATGTGTGCGAGAAAGATAAAATGTGTGTGCGTGTGAGACATTTTAGTAGTGTGTATACGCAATTTGAGTATTTTTTGAGTGTGTGTGATGTTTTTTTGAGTGTGCGTGAGTTTCTTGTAGTGTGTGAGAGACAAAACATAGATTTTGTCCTAAACGGCCCCTCATAGACGGGGCCTTTCAGTTGGTGGCCTTAAGGCCGTGGAGCAGTTTGCCTTTACAGCTTCGTTTTGCTGACAGTGGAGGCTTTTAAAAGCAACTACAAACGTTTTAATTTTCTCAGGCTTTTATTTCTTTTTGTTTTGTTTTTGTTGTTTCTTCCGTTAGTTTTGTGTATTTTTGTGTAATTCCATTGTACAGCGCTGTGATCATGTCTGGGAAAAGCGCTTTCTAAATAAACTTTACTTACTTATTTTCAGGTTTCATCCAGATTGACCTCATCACACCTACATCCTCTGTCACCCTGTGAGGCTAACTTTAACTCTAGCATCTTGTCTCCAGTAGCAAGAAGTTGTCTCCTTTCTTTCTAACCCATTCCCTCTTTTCATTTTCTCATCATCCTAGTAATGCACAGCTGGCCCTTTCCACCTGCTAAATATTATTTCATAGCATCACCCCAGCTGGCCTTAATCTACCAGCATCCAGTCACTCACGCTTTACGGCGTCCCCAGCTGGCCTTCATCTACCAGCATCTCTCCCCGTAAAAGACCCTCATGCCCCTGCTGGCCTTCATCTACCAGCACCTCACCTTTTATTGCCCCAGTCACCAGCAGCTGGCCTACATCTACCAGCCTCTCGCCATCATACGCTTTGGCGTCCCCGGCTGGCCTTCATCTACCAGCATCCCGCCATTTGACACCCACGTTCCCTCCTGGCTTTCATCCACCAGCTACCTCTCATTCAACGCCTTGCAGCGTCCCTTTTTGGCACCTATCCACTTATCCTTAGCTTAGCTAGGATGAGTGGCATCGTTCCTAGGTAACCTCTTCCTCACATCTCCTGTCACCTTCTCTGTTTCGTCACCACCTCTATTAAAAAATAAATAAATTCTTCCTGCATTCTCCGTACATGTATCTACTTCCCTTCTCCTCTAGCCCATAACTTCTCTCCCTTCTGCTCCAGCGCAGCGCAGTTCAGGCGAATTTTCACCATGGTAAAATGGCACACATCGTGTCACAATTCTCACCCTTCATATCCGAAGCACTCATGCTTCTCATGCCCCCTGCCAGCCTTTGTCTACCTTCACCCCTTTCTGTAAATGGCCTCACGCCCCCTGCTGGCTTCCTCTTCTACCACTTCATCTTTTACTGCCCCAGTCACCAGCAGCTGTCTTTCATTTACCAGCCTCTCGCTATCATACGCTTCGGCATCCCCCGCTGGCCTCCATCTACCAGCACCTCACCTTTAACGCCCCACTGCTCCTCAGTTGGCCTTCATCTACCAGCATCCCCTCTTTCGGTGCCTCGCGGCAACCACTGCTGGCCTACATCTCCCAGCAGACAATCACCATCGCATTGGGGCGTCTCCTTGGCCCCTATTCATCTCACTCCTTATCAAGTCCCTAGTCACCTCCTCTTCTATTTCTTCGGTCACCTCCTCCATATTTTCGCCTCCTGCGGTCCCCAAGTTCCATCTCGAAACCCCGTATTAGTACCTCTCGGGCTTCGGCCCCGGCCTCAGCCCCGCTTTGGGGGTCTACATTCCTATGCTGCATCAGGAATGTTCATCGAGCTTATCGAAGTCCAGCTCGACGTCCCCGGCCGGGGCCTGAACGAATTTTACACAGATTTGTTTTTCAGTGTAGAGGATGGAGCTTGTAAAGTGGCTCAAGAGCAGTGAGATATGTCAACATTAATGTAGTAACATAAAAATCCCACCACAGATTTTTATTGAATCTACATGGGAACACTTACTGAGCCTTCATAACACAATCATGCTTTCATCCAAAACTGCCTTTTGTCGCTTCAATTACATGTTCAGGGTCATTAGCCGTGTTTTCATTAATCATAAAATTTCGCATATTGAAAGTAATGAAATAAATTTGCTTAATGGAAACATTTAATCAAATGTTTTGAGCTAAATTGAGGTGGTTTTTCGGCTGTATCGAAATTAGTGTATTTCTCAAATCTGCAATAGAAACTCTATTTTTGCATCATGAGTCGTGGTCAACGATGTTCCTACTGGCAGAAAACATGACAAGGTGGTCAGAGGATGTCTTTTTATTACCTATCTTGTGAGCAAACTTCCATCCGTCCATCCATTATCTTTACACCCTAGTGCAGTGTTTCTCAACCTTTTTGGGTCAGCGGCCCCCCAGCCTTTATCCAGGTCCCTCACCGCCCCCACCAAAGAATTTGTAGGCTACTTTGCACTGACTATTATTTTATCATTAATATTACTATCACTATTGTAGATGTTTTGATTTTTATGCTTGTTTCTGTATTTATCATCAAAAATAATTTCCCAGAGAACAAAAAAGTCATGAGAATAGAAATTATTTTCACAGGCGTCTATGAAAAATGCAATGAACATTCAAGTTAAAATTGGTAGGCCTAACATCAGCCAGTCAGAGTGGAAAAAATATTCTTGTTCTTTGCCATTTTCTAGTTGTTAAATATTCCACAAAATGAACAGATAAAAGATGTTCAACATGCCAGTTTAAACTTTGAACTATTTGCAAACGACTGAGCTCTGCAACATTAAAACATGGATAGAACTGTAACTACATTAATCATAACTCTTCTTCTCTTCAGTGTTTGTCAGTTTCTGGTGGTGCAGCTCTGTGCTGCCTTCAGGAGAATGGGACATCAGAGTATCATCCATAAAATTTCACCCTCATGGCATTTATTGTTCAAACCAGAGCTTTCAGTGGAACATAAGTTCCAGATCCTTTTAATGCCATACAAATATGAGACAGAAACATGGATTATATCTTTATATAGACCTGTCTATTCATTATAGATTAATAGTTTTACTGGACATAAATTACAAAGAACAAATCTGGTTCTTAATCAAATCCTAATGAGTCAAATTGAAAGTGTCATGGAGTCATCAGCCTCATGACATTAACACTGACATGAAAAATAATATTGAAGAAATAAATATATCAAATCTAATTAAAAACATAAATAAGTGATCAGTTCTTTACTGTTATGGTCTGTAAGATATATTTATTCTCAGTACTAGATGTGGTCTCAACAAACCCATGACACTTCAACAATATTATTTGACCTTTTATCTGGAAATAGTGTCTGTTTATTCTTGCCATACAGTCTCTGTATTAATTATTGCTCTAAAGGTCTTGCCATACCAGTTTATTCCTCTGTATTTACTTTAGTTTCTTAGTTTATTCTTGCATTTTGTTCTTCATTCATTTCCATTTAGTTTCCTTTGATTAGTTTTATCCTCTCTTGGTTTATTGCTATGTCCACTTTAGTTTCTTTCCTGTTGCTAGATTTATTTTATCATTTATTGACCATCAGTAATCTTCACTCATCATCTGCTGCGCCGCCTAATCGTCATGTTTCACATCATGTGTTGATTTTTCACTGTTCAGCATCGGATTCTCTTTTTTTATGTTATAATTCACATCTAGTTCGTCGCTCCGTTTTATGTCCAGCTTCTCCTGTTTCAGAGTTTTGCTCAATGTGTGCCTCGTCTTTTTTTTTTTTAAGCCCCTAAGGTGCAGGGCGGCCGGGAAGAGTATCGATGGGGAAAAGGCAGACTGACATAAACCTTTTAAAACAACGGAAACAATTTCTGCATCCTGATTATTGAAATTTAAAAGTGCTGTGTTGTTCTATCACCCCGTTTCATGCCGGACCACTTACAGCAATAATTTTTGGAGAACTTTCCAGCCTAAGAGCAACAAACTTTGTCAAAGCCACATTTCTTTTCAAATTCTAAGTACTCTTGACTTTGTCCCTCTTATTCTATCGTGTTTTTTTTTTTGTTTTTTTTCTGTTTTTGAAAAGTCAAAGGCCGGACTCTAATACTGCTCAGACTACAAATCATTCGTGGATTTGTAGTAGTTGGTAAAGGAAGGTGCAAGTGGGGAACTGTGTGAGCGACAGATAATTAAGACTATTTCTTCTGGATCACAGGAAGCTATTAGTGTGGTTATCATAAGTGCTTGCGACTAAATCCCATTCTACTCTTCTCTAATTGGGGCAGATAGAGTCACTAAATGAACTGTGGCTGCATTACAAGTTCCCTGGGAGCTGGACAATTAGGCTTCTGTGGGAACATGCACACACACACACACACACACACACACACACACACACACACACACACACACACACACACACACACACACACACACACACACACACACACAAATCACACATGGCAGCAGCTTTTCCCAATTGGTAGAGTGACAGGTTGTGTAGCACATATACTTCATGGAGCTGAAAGGCACACATTGGTATTTAGCTACAGGTGAAAGAAAATTGAAGGTGCTAATAAGTGCATCCTCAGGTATTGTCTTATGCTCATAGGTAAAATGGCTCTAAGAAGAAACCTGAACTGAGTTGAGAGCTGGTTGGATACTGAGTTGCTCTTTCCAATATTTCATGAGGAAAGCTGATAAAGCTAGTTAAAGGTCATTTATCATATTTAAAAAATATATTTTTTCTATTTTTACTTTTTAATGTATTTAAAAAAGTGCAGTGCCTATCAAGTTTGTTTATTTATTAGCACATTTCAGCAACAAGGCTGACCAAAGTGCTTTACATAATAAAAACATAAAAAAATAGAAAAGAACATAAAACAGCTGAAACATCATATGGTAACACTTTATTTGAAGGGGTCTGAATAAGACTGCCATGACACTGTCATAAACATGACATAACACCTGTCATGAACATGCATTTATCTTCATGAATATTTATGACTGTTGTCAAAGCGTCATTCAGTAAATCATGACACTTTTAATGCAAAGTTGACATTATTCAAAATGTCTTTGTTATGACAACTTGACATTAACCAAGAAATCATTACTGTTTAAACTTTACCTTTAATAACATAAAGTTACCTAATTTTTAAAGTGCAATCAGTAATACTTTTATAACAATTTTATAACAGTAATGATTTACTAAGCGTAGATACCAATACCGTAGATATCGTTTATCTGTAAACGATATCTTTTCTACAAGATATCGTTTTTGTTTAAAAGTTACATACAATAACTACTGGGGACCTAACAAAGTGCTAGGTCCTAGCAAAGCTAGTAAAGTCTCCAGCTCCAATGAAGTTAGTATAATGAACACTTTTATGATGATTTCTCCAGTATTGTTCTCTGAGATGTAGTATCTTTGAGAACTAATGACTGGCACAATACCAGAGAGTGTGGGTGTAAATCACCATGATGATGAGTGACAGAACACCTAAATTGAGCAGAATCAAACTCTGACCTTGTTATTTCTGCTACTGCTGTTCTTTTTAGCATTGTTATTCTCATGCACACAGTCAGAAATTGGCACTTCCCATTCTCCCAACAACTTAACACCAGAATCTGCTGCTTCAGATTGCTTATAATGCAGCAGCTGTGAATGGAAGCAGCTGGAAGTCTCAGTTTCTAGTCATAATTAGAGCGTCTATTTCCACATTTCCAAGATGGCGCCGGTGTGTGTGGCTGCTGGTCTGTCTCTTTCTCATTTGATTATGTTTGTACTGTTTCTGACCTGTGTCATCTAGGAACTGAGTCTCTGCTGGTGTATGATCGCAACACACTACTAGACCTCCAACCTTTGGTCCAGGATATGGATTTATTTGATGTTGCTGGCCAACAATCCTTGCCCCCGCTTCTGTCGGAGATTCCGAGTCACCTATTCCGGGTTCCTGCGCTGCTTTCACGGAGGAGACGTCGTCGTCGTCGTCGCGGTAGACGAAGCGGCCGGCTGGTGAAGCTGAAGTTTTACCTGACGCACTGTTCTGCTTTTACCCGATCATCGCATGGATCGTTTCTGGGCTCACGGGTGCCTCGGCGTTTCTTGGATCCCGTCGATGTCTGCTTGATGCCAGTGGTCGGGTTGAAGCCCCTCTACACCGCCGTCCCTGCCCTTCCCGGATCAACATTCACCGACGGTGTCTCCAAAACCTGAGACCGCTGTGCTGGGTTTCCCGACCTGTTGAAGCTCATGATCCAGCTCCTGTCAGGATTGGCCTGGTAAACGCCAGGTTGCTTGCAAATAAAACTTTTATTCTTTGGGACTTTTTTAGTCAACAAAACCTGGATTTTCTGTGTGTGACTGAGACGTGGCTGAGTGTTGGTGAGTCCAGTGCTCTATCTGAGCTTTTACCGGCGGATTGTGCTTATTTTAATTCACCACGGGCTTCAGGGAGAGGGGGAGGCACAGCGACTGTTTAAAACAGGACTACACATGTAAGCTGTGTTTTCTACAGATGTCTTTCTGCAGCTTTGAGTTTATTTGAGATGAGACACGTAAACTCAGTTTTCTGTGCTGTCGTCTACCGGCCCCCCAAATATAATAAGGATTTTATAAGCGACTTCTCTGACTTTTTAGCTGGGATTTTAACTAACTATGAACATGTTCTTATTGTTGGAGACTTCAATATACACGTGTGCTGTCCTGATAAGCCTCTGGTAAAGGACTTTTTAAGCCTTCTGGACTCTTTTAACCTGGTACCGGCCGTATCCGGTCCTACACATGAGCACGGACACAGACTGGACCTGGTTATTTCCTGCGGTCTGCCTGTGACTAACCTGGAAACCTGTGACTCTGTGTTCTCGGATCACCTGCCTGTTTTATTCAGTGTTAGTTTGACACCAACTGCAGTTAAAACTACTGTTCAGCGCTGTCGGATTATTAACCCTTCCACTGCCACTCAGTTCTCTACTGCTTTTCTTCAGCTGTGGAGTGACTCTGATACAGTCACTCCACTGTATCAGAGTGGAGTGACTTCCTCCACTCTGATACAGAAGAGTTCTGGTCCTGGTTCTGTTCTTCCTGTCAAACCATCCTGGACTCGGTTGCTCCACTAAAAACCAGGCAGCCAAGGATTAAACCTGAGCCTTGGTTTAATGACAGAACTCGTGCTGCAAGGAAGGAATGTCGCCGTGCTGAACGAAAGTGGAAAAAGGATAAACTGCAGGTTACCCTTCAGATTTTAAAAGACTGTTGGCATCTCTACCAGAGCACGGTTAAAGAGGCTAAAAGGGAATATTTGGCAAATATCATTTCCTCAAACAGCCATAACTCACGTGTTTTATTTAACACCATTGACTCTGTGCTTAATATTCCACAGAATGCCTGTTTGGAAGCTTCTCCTGACATGTGTGCTAATTTGCTGCGTTTCTTTATTGAAAAGGTTGGTAGTACCAGGGCTCTTATCACAGCTCCTGACTCTGACCCCTCTGTTTCGGTACCTTGCTCTGCTGCTTTCAATCAGTTTGAGTCTGTGACTGTCTCACTTTTAGAGGACGTGGTTGGGAAAGGATCACGGGGGGAACCTGGTGGCTTAATGTGGCCACATTAAGCCACCAGGTTCCCCCCGTGATTCTGTCCCTCCACAATTTTTTTAAAGATATTTTATCTAGCATAGTGCAGCCTGTTCTTGCAATTATAAATAGCAGTCTGTCCTCAGGTGTGGTGCCCTCTAGTTTTAAACATGCAGTAGTGCAACCATTGCTTAAAAAACCTGGCCTTGATCCGACTGCTCTGGCTAATTATCGGCCTATTTCGAAGCTGCCTTTTCTTTCTAAGGTTTTAGAAAAAAATTGTGTACTGCCAGCTGACAGTTTTTAGATGACAATGGCATTCTGGAGGTTTTTCAGTCAGGTTTTAAAACTCTTCATAGCACAGAATCTGCTTTAATAAGAGTGACATCCTTCTTGCAAGTGATTCTGGTAACCATGTTGTTCTGATTTTACGTGACTTATCTGCTGCCTTTGACACAGTAGACCACGACATTTTAATATCGCGATTACATCACTTTGTAGGTATTGATGGTACTGTTCTTAAATGGTTCCGGTCTTACCTGGAGGAGAGAACATTTTCAGTGAATATTAGTGACTCTGAATCATCTGCTGCTGCTTCAATGCCTTATGGTGTCCCACAGGGCTCAATTCTGGGCCCACTGCTTTTCTTTCTGTATTTACTGCCTCTGGGTTCTATCCTTAGGAAACATGGGATTTCATTTCATTGTTATGCTGACGATTGTCAGATTTATTTGACCCTGAAGCAGAAGGATGTACATTCAATCACACATCTCCTGGCATGTCTTGGTGATATTAAAGCTTGGTTGGCCTTGAACTTTTTCAATTTTAATGAAAGGAAAACAGAGTTGATGGTGTTTGGACCCAGTGGCTCCTGTGAGTCCTCCTCTGTTGACCTGGGACCTTTGGAGGTATATTTTAAACCTGTTATTACAGATCTTTGTTTTAAGGTGGACAGTGATTTCAAATTCAAAAGTGGTTTTCGAAAAGGGAGGAGTACAAACGATCCAACGTTATGTTTAGAGCATGAAGTTACTAGAGCTCAAGTAAATAAATAAAGTGTAGTGGCTGTAATTTTGATATAGAAAAGGCATATGACACGATGAGGGATTATTAATTAAATTATACAAGTTGGGTATTAAAGGGAGAATATTTAAATGGATTAAAGACATTTTAACAAATAGAAAAATACAAGTTAGAATAGGAGAAGTTATCTCAGGAAAATATAGTAGAAAATGGGAGGGAGTGTTATAAGTCCATTACTGTTTTCAATGATGATAAATGACGTATTTAAAGATATTGGAAAAGACATGGGTTGTTCACTTTTTGCAGATGATGGAGCTGTTTGAAAAAAAGGGAAAAAGGTTGATTTTATTGTTAAAAAATTACAAGAGGTTATTATTGAAATATAGAAATGGGCGTTGCAGAGGGGATTTAAGTTCTCCGTTGATAAAACGAAAGTAATGATATTTACTCAGAAAAAATAAACAAGGAAATAAAATTGAAATTATATAATCAAGAGTTAGAGCAAGTAAAGTGTATAATATTTGTAGGATTATGGTTTGATGAAAAATTTAAATGGCAAATACATATTCAAAAAAAATTGTTGATAAATGTAAGAAAATGTTGAATATTTTGAGATGTTTGGCTGGCAGATGGACAATCATTAAAACAGATTTACACAGGATAAGATCCAACATAGACTTTGGTTGTTTAGTTTACGGTTCAGCAGCTAAAACACATCTGGCTAAATTAGACATCATCCATCATCAGGCACTAAGATTATGAACTGGAGCATTTAAAACAAACCAACAGCAGCTTTAGAAATAGAAATGGGAGAAATGCCGTTAGATTTAAGAAGAACAAAATTAGAAATGAATTATTGGTTAAATTTGCAAGGAAATAACGGTGATCATCCGACTCCGGAAATTTTAAATCCATGTTGGGGGAAAGTAAAAGAAATTAGGAGATTTGGATGGAAATTTGAAAATAAAATAATAAAATAAAAACATTTAAATGAATAGTTTAGAAATTAGTCAAACACCAATATCAATTATACCTCCATGGATTCTACCAGAAGCAACAGTAGATATGTCAATAATGGAAAAGAAACAAGATAAATCATACATTGTAGATTCAGTGCAATTATATTTAAATAATTATTATCAATATGGTCAAATTTATACTGATGTATCAAAAATAACTGAGAAAATAGGAATAGCGTTTGTAGAACCAGAATTCGATATAAAAATAGGAAAACGAAGGAGAAATGTTGGCAATATTATTATTAGCTTTACAATGTGTAGAAGACATGAAACCATTAAAAACGATAATATGTTCAGATTCAAGCTCTGCATTATTAAGTTTAAAATATAATCAAACAGATAGTAGGATGGACATTTTATTAGAAATATGTCATACACTATTCAGAATACAAAACATGGTTTGATAGTTATATTTGTGTGGGTTCCAGAAACGAGAGGGCAGATAAAATGGCAAACAGGGCCATTAAAAATCCTATTAGTTACAGTTAAAATAAGTAAATCTGAAGGAAAGAGTATTGTTAAAGAGAAACTGATGAAAGTTTGGCAAAAAAGGTGGGATGAAGATAAAACAGGAAGATGGTTTTATAAAATTCAGAAGATTGTAGGAGAAAGAAGGGATGGAAGAAGAAACAGGAGGAAAGAGTGATAACAAGGTTAAGATTTGGACATTCAGGACTTAATTATACACTTTGTAAAATTCAAAAACATAAAACTGGCAAATGTGATAAATATGAAACCATAGAGCATATTATATTAGAATGCCAAATATGAAAAAGAGAGAAGATATGAGGTGAGAGTTTGAAAGTATTAAGGAGAAAGTTAATTTATTAGATATATTGAGGAAGAATTTAGGGAGTAAACATAAGCAAATAATGATTCGATTTCTAAAGAAAACTAAATTATTTCATAGAATTTGATTATAATGGGTGTGTTTGTGAATGAAGGCATGATATAAAAAGTTGTGCACAAGTATGTATGTTTTAAGTGTGAATGTGTGAGTTTATGTTTAGATAGAATTTAAGGTAGAATATATGTATATATAGATGAGGATAAATATTTAAACCATCACGAACCACACTCCATACCAGTAAGTGGCGGTAATTCTACCAGCATGTAACCAGGATAATTTTTCTGTTTTTTTTATTTTTTGTTAGATTTATTTTAGTTATTTAAAAAATGTATTTGACTCCTCCGCTCCTTAATTTATTCACAACAGCCAAGCGAGAACAACATTGTTCTCGTCCCAAATGAACAGGAACGACTTATATAGCTGCTAATCGGACCCCAGAGGAGAGACGCTGTCGGACTTGCAGACGTATTGAATCAACAGAAAGTTGTAGCCTTCACAGTGGTCAAGAGGGACCTGGTGAGTGTTCGGTTAGGAGCTAATATGCTAGCACTAGCTCCTCAGCCTATTAACTTTTGTGAAAAAGGAATTGATTGCATTTATTATGTAATTGAAGTATACATGTACATGTCATTGATCATTTAGGCCTGTTTATACAGGCCAGGTGCCTTTCAGATTCCACCTCCGCTCAAGGAGTGGTTGACCGGATGGGATATATTCAGGATTGTCTGGCTAAACCGGACTGGCGAGTTAACCCTTATCGGATCCAAGGATAACTACCTCTATCTTCTTTTTTTTTTTTTCGAGCTGGATCGAGATGCAGCCCAAGAGTCTTCTCAGAAAGAACTGGATTATTTTATATAAAGACTTATCGACTTCCTTGTTTTGAGGAAATCCTGTTGGACTATAAACTGTGCTTTAAACTTGTATATACTGTACATAGTAATACTCTTCACTGATTGCACACCATCTAACTGTGACTGTGTTTTTACAATCTGCCTCCACCTCCAGTAGAAGAACCTAGAAGTTTTAACAAATCACTTGAATTTACTTTAATTTGGATTATTCAATTAATAGTCCTATAATGTAACCTGGGTTACAAGCAGTTTCTTGCCAACCGCCATAAAACCGACACAAAGAAGAAGAAGAAGAATCTCCTCCTCAGTGCAGGCAGGTTCTCCAGAGTCCTGCTAACGACCTCATTATTTGACTCGGGTGTGTTGACGTAGAGACACATCTAAAAGTTGCAGGAGGCCCTGCAGGCCTGGAGGTCCTCACCTCTGTGTCAGACCAATACAGAAAGTCATCAACTGGCAGACAAAAAGTAAAATTAACAGCAAAACAACATATAACTGGAGAAGGTTTATCCTCACAAACGACATCTACAGTTTTCTAGATGGGTTGGCTGGTGGCTCGACTGGAGCTGTAGCACAAAGTGCATTGTGCCCTTGTCCTTAAGCATACGGTTGTTTTGTCTCTCAAGGCCAAGTATTGGAATTTTATACAATCCTAAGGCAGAATGTGTTTCTAACAGGGACATTATTTTTAGCAGATGAAGAATAATTGTCCTCATTACCTACTTCCTGTCAAAAAGCTTACCTACTTTTCATGCATCAGTGATCTTTGGGGAAAGTAAAAGTGCTAAAATAAATCTGTAATGCCAACAAAATGGTACTCACTCACTGCAAATGTTTCCGTTCCGCATCTTTTTATCTCCATCCATTTACAAAGGACAGCCACAATCTCTAGAGTTTCAGATGATGTCATCTTTTTGTTAAACTTCTGGTTTAAAGGCTGTTTTTCAGTCAGAAAAGTATCCATTAACTTTAAAAACATCTTACAGATAAATTCTGGATGTTTTTTAGAGTCCTGTGAAAAAGACAAATCCTTGCAGAATTTCTGGATGATTTTAAATTTTGTTTCTGCAATCAAAATCTCTGATTTTGTGATCTAGAAAATCTAGATGTCTAGAAATCTTGTGATGTCCTAGGAGAGAAATCAGGAACAAAAACAAGAAGACAGATTGGACACAAAAAGATTTTTGTTCTTTAAATAACTTAAATAGCTTGATTTTTTTATAATCCATCATGTTGATTAAAGACTTTGACTTGACATCAAGTAAAGCTGAGGCAGAAGTGAAGGAAAGGGTGAAATGTTGACACCTGCAGGTGAGAATTAAACCCAATTTTGTGAGTTTGTGGAAAATTTGCAATAAATGGAAAAATGCGGAGATCTGTTGATTTTGCATGAATTTTTGAGGAATCTCAAAAAAGGGACAATAATTATTCCAATTTGTTCTCCTTTTTTTATCATTTTGCCACACTTACATGTTCTATACCATAAAAAAAATTCAATATCAACCTCAGTAAAGGAGTTTTCCAAACACAAACTGGCCCGATGTGAAACCATAATTATCCACTTCACCCAGCTGGTTGTTCCAGCCACGGTGGCAAAGACTCTTCATGTCAGTGAGGAATTATGGCTCACTCGCCTTTGCAGAATACTTTTAAGTCAACCACATAGATGTTTGTTTTATTTTCCACCATAATTAACCTTCTTAAATTAATCCCACTGCATGTCAATCAGTTTTATGTCCACAACCTCTTTTCAACAAACCTTTAAAATTAGAAACAGAGAAGCAAAAATTCTCTTTTAGGATTAAATAAAAATTAGGTTATCCAGGTACTTCAGCAGTAAAGCATCCCAACACAATGGCAATA
This sequence comes from Poecilia reticulata, assembly GCF_904066995.2. NCBI lineage: Eukaryota > Metazoa > Chordata > Actinopteri > Cyprinodontiformes > Poeciliidae > Poecilia > Poecilia reticulata. Next base: position 3,759,202 of record NC_088844.1, on the reverse strand, counting down.
GCCTCATTTGAACAGCTATGAAGAATAAAGTTTATAGTTTATGTTATGAAGCTTATATGATGGGATAATAAGGTCATTTTAGAAAAAAGGAAAAGGAAAATTCTACTAAAAGACTCATAAGGAAGAGAATAATCTCAGAAATTTGACATGCACTTTGACCTGTTTCTGAGGTTGAAAAGTCAATAATTTGCTTGAAAAAACTTTGACATTTTTCAGAAAAACTTTGAAATTGTCTGAGATCATTCTCAAAATTCCTGAGTTTTTTCTAGAACATGTTTGACTTTTGGAACTCTGAACTTTCCTTGTCTTTTCATGGAAATGTACTCTTGCTTTTTTCTACCTACAATAGTTGACGGTCTCAAACTCCAGCTCTCAAGGATAATCCAGTTTTTTGGATAGCACGCAGCTAGAGATTGTTTCAAAATGAACTAAGTTTATTCTAGGTCCGTTTTTGCAGACACATCAGAAAGGACACCAAGTCCCCAGGTTCAACTTATCTTTTGATTCTGCAGACCTGCTCTAAGCAAAGCTAAACCAGATTGAATTTGGTTCTCCAAAATATCTGCATTTCCATTGAAAAAAAAGTACACTAAACATTTTCAATTTCAATTCACTTAACGCTAATGTCTAAAAAACTATTTGCAATTGCTGAGTTTCTATTAAATAAGAAACACAATTAAAATGACATGTAAATAAGTTTGTTCACAAAATAAGTCAGTAAAAACCGTATTGCCTAACCCTGTACTACTCGTCACCTTCTTCATGATTCTTAAACTCAATGGAAACGCTGCTACTATATGGTTAATTAGACTTAATTCATGATTTTCAACCAGCGACTCAAAAAGGTTTCAATGAAATAATTTAACTGTATTCAGTTTGGTTCTAATGGAAACCAACATGTGTTTGATGTGAAACATTTAGGTGCAACAAAAGACTATATTCCTTTTAATATTTTTACTACGACTGGCGTCGTAAAGTTAATTATACAAACATGAGTGTGCAGGTGCCCGTCCCTGATTGGCTCCCCAGAAGACGACGGAGACGTCTAATTGGCTGCTTCCCGGAGGAGACGGATGTAAAAGCTGCAGAGACGAACTTCCTGTGTTCATCCTCCACTCATCTCCACACCGTTTGTCTAACATCTTGTGAAGTTCTTGGAGTCGTAGAAGTGAGCTGCCATTTATGTTTTCTTAGTTTTCTCATGTTTTTCTTAATTAGGGAGGTAATTAAACCAAATGACAAGTTTTTGTGATTTGGTTTATTTACTTTGTTAGGTAAGTTGGTTAATATTCAGATAGTTTCCTTTTGTTGGTTGTTTTCGCCGTTATAGCTCACTCTGAAGTCACATGCTCCATTTGTTGTGACATCTCAATCAAAAATACATCGTTTTAAAATAAATAACATTACAAATTGTTCAACCTCGTGTGTTGATTATTGGGATCAGAAGAGGATGGATCCTTCATGTTGCCATCTGGCCACCCCTCGACTGGTCGTAACAATTTTCTTAATATTATTGTATTCGTCTTTCTGAGAGTAGAAAAAAGCGTTTTGTTTTTTTCTTTAGGGAAATTTGACCAAAACTTTGATAAATTATGGGAAGTCAACTGATTGTAGAAGTAAAATATTCAGTTTGAATGACAATGTGAAAGAGACCAACACTACAAGCATTAGATACTCTGGAAACACAGAACTGACCCAAAGGGAATCAACTTTTATGGAAATGCAGCCAGCAGACTCAGAACAGCAGCTGGTCCTCTGACGGCCCCCAATGCTTCTCTAAGTCACTCAACATGCCCATCACCTCCATTTCTCACTCACTGTCTCTCCATGAAAACATGGTCCACTTCTGAATCAACTGTTTCTTTGAAGTGGAGTCATTGCTTCTCCTCTGTAGAGCTTTGCTCTTTTTTACATTACCTCTGCACTGCTCAGCTCCTCTTTTAGAGCTCTGTCTTTCTTTATCACACTTCTCTTATTTTCACCTTGTTTTCTATTTTCTTCCTAACCAGTTTTGTGTTTTAAGCTTTCTAATTTTCTATTTCACTCACTTTTTCCTTCTCATCTTCTCAGCAGTGCTGGTTGTCTTTTTGAAGTATCTTTGATTTAAGATCAGAGTAAAACTTGACTATGACATTTGGCTTAAGACAATTTTTAAACTTTGGTTAAAGTGTCTCAGAATCTTTCTTTCTAATGTATGACTACCAAAATAGTGTCCCTCTGGGTGGGACGTGCCTGGAACCAGCGAGGTTTCCAGGTTTCATCCTACCCAGAGGCCTGACTGTATGGGAGCTGACCGAGCTGGTGGGAGTCATTAACCTCAGCCAGGACGTGGACGGGTAAGATCCTCTCCATGAGCACCAACCAAGTGTGATGTTTTTTGTAGACTTCCACTTATAGGCTATTTTTATCTTGTTACAGTTGAACCCCTGATTTCAAATTTAAATCCCAAACTAAGAATCAAATGTTGCTGTGATTGTGTTTCTGAAGGCCTCTATTAACACTGAGTTTAAATAAGGAAAGTTTTCTTCAGAAGTTTAAGGAAATATGTTCAAATTACACACAGATATGTTTTCCTTGTCTATCCCATTTCGGTTCTCATCATCAGGATGCAGAGAGTTTTATTGTTCTGCTTTTGCCTTAATGTCTTTAATGCTCTTCTCTCTCTGCAGTATGTATATAAATGGTCACATAGCAGGTTTAAAAAGTTTTTATGTTTATGCACTTTAGAGCTGATGCCTATGCTCACTTTAAATGTAGCCTGGATCTCTTCCAGCTGTAAAAGTGGATTGTTGTTATTCTCTGCACTCATCCTCTGCCTTACAGGTGATGTCTCCCAGGAATTGTTCAACAGCAGGGACAGCTGGTGTGGTCACGGTGATGCATGGGTACACACTAGAAAAAAGAGTCGGCCATGACTTGGAAGAAAGGCATAAGGACAGGTAGAGGGAGGCTTTAAGAAGGGAGCCTGAGAGGTCACACAACACTGAGGATGAGTGGAAGGACAGATGGAAGACCAGGGAGAAAAGTAAAAATATATATATATAAAATTAGAGGGTTTACTAGAGGAGCCATGTTGTAATGATTTCCTGAAGGCAGAGTTTCAGAAAGAGCAGGAGTTTCTTAAAGAGACAGAAGTCCAATTTCAAGGCATTAAATTAGGAAGTAAAATTTCTTGTAAGTCATACGTCATATATACAGCATATTTAAAGCAACTTAAGGTAACATAGTTACTTTATTGTGTTATAAAATGACACCGTGTGCCTGGAAAAATATATAATACCGGCCCTTAAAAGCCTGTTACAACTCTCCGCAACATAAAATGTGATGGATCTGGATTTTAAGTTTGTGTTTGTAGCATGACAAGGTGTGAAAAGGACACATACTGCCTGAATGTGTATTTACTCATTTAGTATCAGTCTGAAATAAAGACAATTTGCAGTTAAACAAACAGCCTCAGTAAACAGTGTCGTATTGTCCCCATCTCACCTACATGACATTTTCTTGCTGTGGCACCTAAACAGAGTTGACACAGTTAGTTTTGCACAGGAGAAGTTTCAGCGCTGTAACATCATCCTGCATGTCACACCCACCAATAAACAGGCAGAAGAAGAATTAGTCATGCAGGGTTAATGGATGGAAATGGAAAAGTCACACTCGTGCTTAAATTCAGATCAGCTGGGGGGAAAAAACAACTTGTACACATGCATACAAGAACTTAAACTCACTCCAACTACTCACTCTAGAGCATTTATCAGAAGCCAGTGCAGCTGAAGACGGTGACAGCTGTGATGGACATTTTCTGATGAAGGAACACAAATCTAATAGCTGCATCGATTCGGGCCATTATGCGATTACTGGCAGGCTTCATTGCAGTAATGTAGCATTCACAGACTGCGTAAGTGGTGAAGGGTGTTATAGAATATGGCCCTTCACCTTCATGTAGTCCTTTATGGAATCAATACCTGGAAACAAAGTCTGAATTTTTATTAAGTCTCAGTTAACATCGGTAATTGCTGAGGAGGATGTAAGCTAAGTGGCAATCAATAATGAACCATTTAATGACAGAAATAAGTGCTGTTGAGGAAACATCGACGGTTATCATGAGGGATTTTCAGCTATTGATACATGATGTCAATAAATAGAGAAAAAAATCACTTGGTTTTGCACTTTGAAAAATACAATAAAATATTTGGGAGTTTTCCCCCAAATTCTAGCCTTAACTTTCTCCTAAAGTTTTGACCCTTACAGTCTTAAAACTTTGTGTAATTTCAGTAATTCAGTAAAAAAAAATCATAAATTAGAGACATTTTTTCCAACTGTCTTTTACTTTGAATGATTGTGCCTTATAGCTGATGTATAGTGCCTACTGAAGTATTCGCCACCTTGAATATTTTACCCTTTTGTTGCTTTTACAAATTAATTGTGATCAACCAAATGATCCTTTTTTCTGACAAAACAAAATTGACTAAATAAATCTTTATTGTCAAAGTGAATACATATCCTTGCATGAAGCGCAGCTGTCTGGATCTAAACATCATCTTTTGGTTCTTTTTGCCGTCTGTCTGCTCTTGTTTACCTTCTCTTTAGCGTTGAAAAGAGAGCCAGTGGTTTCAAATATATCGACTCGACTAAAAATAAGTGCAGGCTCTAACCTTTGTGGATACTGAGGATATAGACAAGCTCTACTTTTTCCTTCTTGTAAACACCGAAGCTCAAAGCAATATTAAAGTCAGTGCATTTTATTTTTCAGTGCTGCTTGTTGCATGTGTCTGTTAGAGACCGAGTCCTCTCTGGAGCCCTTTGGACTTAGAATTTTAGGAAAAAATATGTTGTAATCTGCAGTTGTTTGTAAATTGAAAATATTCCCAGTTCATGTAAATGTAAATGCTGTCTATCGAATCCCGTTTATAATGTCACAATCTGTTTTTGCTAACTGGAAGCTCACAATTATGTCCTGTCCGTACAAATAAGATTTTAATTCAGGTCCGGATTGAAGTCACTTTGGTTGTTTGATGAAGGACTTGACACAATAAACTACTGAGTTATTTCTGAGGCATAAACAACCCTGGTAAAGGACCAATCTGGCTTGATAAGTGAGTTCCTGATGCAATCGTTTCTTGCAACAACAAAAGAAATACTGCTGTCACTGTTCTCCAAAAACACCTTTTACTTTTTAATGGTGGTGTGAAAGCAGCCTGTCAGCTGGTGATGATGCCCTTTGTAAGACTGATGCTCTGCTAATGGTCCCTCGGGAATTGTTTCCAGAATCCCAGTGCATCAGCTTAGCTCCAAGCTAGCATGACTGTTTGTGTTTCTGCAGCAGAGATACCAGAATGACAGACTCTCTGCTGCAAAAGATCATCTTTAAGAGCAAAGGGGCTTTTTATTTACCATTAATGTGGCTGCAGGTCCAATAGATATATCATATTTTTTCAGTTTGACCAGAAAAGGATTGAACCGTTCTTTCATGCTTTTTGCCTTTTACCAGAGAATTTTAACACTAATACAAAAGCCTTTCTGTTACTCATGTTTGATGGTTGGATGGAGTCTTTTATTTAATCAAACAACAAACACTGTGTTGTCTGAATTTCAATCATAATGGGCAATAGAATGACAATAGAAAGTACCTAGATGGCCCTTTTAGATAATGTCAAGCTGTGTTTATTTAAATGTTGAGACCATGTGAAACATTTCATAAACCTTTTAAAAGGCCAGATGCATGGTATCAGGTTCTAGCAAAAAAATGCTCATTTCTACCTAGTTGATATGCTGTATTTTCCGCACTATAAGGCACATAGAATAGACGCTGCAGGAGAGGCTGGAGTTACGTTATGCATCCACTAGATGGAGCTGCACTAAAGAGAATGTCAACTAAACAGTCTGACTCGGGTCGGCGAGGAGAGCCTTCTGCGACTGGGCCGGGGCGTGGCCGGACGATGGTCACCTTTCTCCGTTCGCCCACAGCATGTTGGTGGAGAACGTGGTGCTGAATGACCTGCAGACGACCTGATTATCAGGTCGTAGGTAGATAGGTCAGTCAAACTTTATTAACAAACCAGCGTTCTGACAACTATCCCAGCATGCACCACGCGCTTCTTCTTCTACGGGCGAAAATGAAGTGAGCGGCTGCTTACTGTAGTTGCTAGACCTGTTGTGGCTCCATATTGGTCCATATATAAGGCTCACCGGATTATAAGGTGCACTGTCGGCTTTTGAGGAAATTGAAGGTTTTTAGGTGCCTTATAGTGCGGAAAATACGGTAATCAAGAATGATTTAACAGATTATGAATTAGTGAAAAGTCAGTTTAGTTATTAATTACATACATATCTGATAAGTCCTTATTCAGAGCAAACCAAACTACAAACAGCAGACAAATTGACAGCCATATTTGTGAAAACGTTTTGTAACAAAAACATGTTATAATTCATTTGAAAAACTATCCCCATGATGATTCTTGGGAACAGTTTATGTAAAAGTTTATACAGCCTAATTCTTGATGCTGTTTAATATTGTTTGCAGTATATAGTTGAATGTGAGTCTCTTTATTTTCTTTGATGTTAAAGCTGCTTTCAGTCCATGTTGTCCAAATATTAAAATAACATTAACAGCCATCAATTTCCAATATGCTTGTAAATTATAATCCAGGCCAGAACTAATCTAGTTTCCAAATATTATTAATCAAAGTCAACTCTTAAATAGAACTTGTCAGGTTATAACCTACTTTATAACCATTATAACAAAAGGCAGGCAGCAATGTGAGAAATTAATAACTCCTGCAAATTGTCCTGTGGAGAAAAGGTTTTTGAAATAATGTACACTGGTCCCAATTTTTGTGTCACAAATTCTGGATTTTCAAAAATATTATGTGGTTTGATGTATGGCAGTTATTTTTGTTACCACTGTCAATTTTATATTTCAAAATGGTAAAAATAAAAAATATTCTAACAGTAAAATATCTACATTTTATATGGCCGCTTTGATATGTTGTAATGGACCATTTGTATATTACTATTAATAGTTTTGTTTCTATTTAAATACTTAAAAGAACAAAGAGGGAAACATTCTAACAAGAAAAACTAACAAAGTGTGGAATAACAAAGAAGCAAGTTGAAGTGAGAACAGAGGAACATGGATAAAAACTCCCACTTGGTGTTTTGTTCTTAGACAAACAGTGACGAATGATGGATGAAATTAAAACGGAGGAAGCTGTCGTCCCCTACAGGCACATAAAACATAAAGTCTTTATTGCGTTTTAGCTCCCCATCATCACCCTCAGAGTGTCTTTATCAGTGTGGGGCTGCAGAACGCTGCTAGAAATGACACTGTGGTTTGTTTGAGTTGTGAACTAATAAGTTAATACAAAGAAATCAGAGTAAAACTCTTTTGTTTGTATTGAAGGCCGTTTCAGCCAGACAGACTCAGATGTACGTTTCTCTGCTCATGTCTTCACTCTGTCTGTCTGTGGGGCCTGTTACTTCAGCAGGGCGTTAATTATTCTGCTAATGTTTAAAGTCCGTCTCCCTATGAACATACTCATAGTACTACTTTAATCAACGGCAAGTCCCCACTCATTTACAACTCTCCAAGTGACTAATTAAACAAAATTTGAAGTGAGCAGCTGGGACTTGTCCACTTACGTCTGGCCATGGAGGAATTCATGGGGATTGTGTATGATAACAATATACAGTACATGATGGACAGATCAGACTCATGTCAGGATGTAAACGGGGAGTTAAAAGAGCCTCACAAAAGTATCCAGACCCCTTGTGCTTAATTACTTTATGTTACAACCACAAGCCTCACTTTGTTTCATTGGGATTTCACAAAAACTCCAAATAAAGTGTGAAGTTGACTAAAAAAAACAAATTTTCACTTTGTAAATAACTGGAAAACAAATCTGGAATGTAATTCAAACATTTCTAAGTTTTGTGGAATCACTTGACTAAGCTGGAGATATTTTGCTAAGCAGAATGAGCAACGATATACGTCTATGATAGACATCAGACTGGATGGAGATCCTATGTGGATATTAATTTTTAAGTCATACCATAAAATTATTAATTCATTTAAGTGTTGGACTTTGACTGGACCATTCTAAATCAAAAGAATGTTTTTTTATAGACCGTTTTGCTGCAGCTCTGGTTGTGTGTGTAGGCTCATTGTCATGCAAGAAGCTGAACATCCACCTCAGTTTCAAGCCTTTAAATTGATTCTCTGTAATGATTTCCCTGCATTCAGCAGGATTGAAAGAGAGATTTACATATATTTAAGTACTATGTTAATGTTTTTATGTGTCCGTTTCTCTCTGCTGCCATAGTTCAGCATTTCAACTTGACCCATTTCACATATGATTATATATGTTTTTATAATTGGGCTCGAACACAAAATTGTGTTTGAGCCCAATTTTGTCTGTATGTTAATAATACTTTGTGTGCAAGGACTGAGGCAAACGTAGAGGACTGTGGAAAATGATACAAGTTGTACGTGTGTGGGGTCAGTTGGACCTCATTTCTGGACACAAGGGTTAAGTATGTCACTGTGTCATGATGCGATCCTGTTACGTCCCCCAAGGGCACAACACATTTGAGGACACGAGACAAGAATGAGGGTTCAACAAAATATTTTATTCTTAAACTTTGGTTTATTTTTGGTTCAGCTGCTTCTGATTTTCTGTGAAGAAAAAGAGAGTTAAATGCCCTCAGTTTCCCGCGTCCCAAAAATAAAGAAAAACAAAACCCCAAAAGTATTAACAGAAAGTTGGACCTGGTGAGCCGATCAAACAGAACAAAACGGTACAGCAGGGGGCCGACCCGGACCAGGGCCATCGAAGCCCCTACTAGAACCGGACTAAAGCAAAAAGATCCTAATACAAAAGAAAGATCGAAACCAGGACAACCGGTCCCACCAGGCCAGAACCACAACAAAAAAGCAAACAAACAAAAACTAACAGAAATACGGCATGGCAGGCTGGAGACGTCAGCTGCGGCCCACAGCAGCTGGACGTGTGCGCACCGCGCCAAGACGTGTTGCCGGTGGTGGTGGAGCGAGCGGAAGGGCTAAAACCCGGCCTATTTATAGGCGGACCAACAGCGCCACCAATTAACGTCATTAAATGACCAAAAATAAGAAGTCATCCAAACTCCAAAATATTAACAAAAGGTCATTCAACTAAAGTCTATAAGAAAACAAAGAAAAGAAATAGACAAAAATCATAATTTGCCCGAAGCACAAAACAGATCCGTCCCGAGTTGTTTTTGTTATTCCTGCCACCTGGGCGTATCGTATCGTATCGTATCGTGTCGTATCGTATCGTATCGTATCGTATCGTGTCGTGTGTTCCCCAGTATATTTAAGTTCATCTGTTGCCCCTGAGGATTGGTGGTTTCCTCTGCATCACTAGCTGCATTCTCAGTCAAGCTTGGATTTACTGTTTGCTATCTGGACAGGTATCATCTTGACGTTAAAAGCTTCTGTTTCGATATTTAGAACTCGGCGGGTCTCACCTTCATTCTCCACGATGACAAACCTTGACACTCTGATATACTACCTTTATCTTATACTTCACGTTAAAGCATAAATACATTTTGAGGAAGAAAAAGGTCTGATTTAAAGGGACTACAAATAAAAATATGAGAAGTTTGGTATGCAATTATATTAAATTATATTTAAAGAAATGTAAAAAAAATAAAAAATTAAAAAAGCATGTACCATTTATACCTCCATTTTACCCTGACATGCTACTTGGTGTGTTCATGAATGCACTGAGGCCTTTGGTTGTAATGTGACTAAATGTGAAAAAAGTTCAAGGGTTATGAGTACTGTTGCAAGGTAATGTGAAATTATTAAGCCATTTTCCTCTTTTGTGGATGATTTAAGTCTTCAATGCTGCACTGAAACAGGTATACTAAATCAGCTCATAACAGGCCAGTAAAATGACTCATATAAAACATGGCATAATGGGGAGGCTTTGTCGCTGCCTGGCACACATTTCTTTAGTCAGTCCATTAGTGCATTTTGGCCTAATGCAAGAAATATCACCATTATCAATCTAAGTGGGAAGATTTCAGCTCATTTAGGGCCTAATCAGTCTGACATGAAGTTTCATTGCTAAGATATTTAAATGAAATGTGAGAAAATAGATAAACACCTAAAGGGATGGTTGATTAGATCAGGGGTTTTCAAATCTAGGACAGATGTCCTGCATCCGTATTGTCACCAGAATCAAATGGCTGAACCAACTCTTCATATTCCAGAGTCCTCTGAATGACCTCATGATTTTACTCAGGTGTGATGAAGCAGAGAATCATCTAAATGTTGCAGGACTCTGGACCTGAATTTAAAGAGCCCTGATATAGACCAATAATGGAAGGCCAAGTTATTCCTTTTGTAAGGAAAGAGAACATCTAGAACAGGTCCAGAATGCTGCTTCAGACTGAACACGTTGTTGAACATGTCAAAAACACGTCCAAGTTGGACGCATGTGCACTTTGAAGTCAGACTCTTGATATCGAGAGTCATAATTAATCTAGACGTGTGTTGGGAGGAGCCTCTTGTCTTTTTCTCTGATGCTCTTTCAATGCATCCTTCCTCCCTCAGCCTCTTTGTACCAGACTGGGGGAGGAAGGATGTATTGAAAGAGTGTCTTGGCTCTATTTAGAGAAAGCAAAAGAATGTCGTTGTTGGGTACCTCTGCTCCATGTTTGAATTCACCAGATAATTCTGAAGTTTTGTGAGTTTGGTGAATTTCACAAACAAGCTGCTTGCTGACGAAGGTCACGTTCAGCTCTGTTTCCATCTCCCACAAGCCCAGTCTGACGGCCTGCTGATCCTGATCGGTGCCTGGCAGGACACCAACTTCAGGCCCGTACATCACATAGTGGAGTCTCTGATTGGTTGACACTCTGCATTCAGCAGCAAAAGCTTCAGTGTTGATTCACTCGAAACACTTCATCCACATAGACATTGCATGGAAGCCAGACACATAAGAGCAGAACTTAATGACATTGTGAATTTAGGCAGCTGGTAGAGTGTTTGACAGACAGTCAAAATGAGTGGATGAATATATAGATACATATCTATATATATATGCAATAAGGGAGCCAACGTGTGAATATGCTTCATGTGAACTGTATATCCGTGTAAGTCTAATATGAAATGTAACAATCAAGCTAGAACGATGCATATTTCTTCTGTAGTACAAAACTGGAAGCTGTAGGTGTCACTTTCTTCTTTTATACTTTACGTTGATGCCGATAGATGCAAATTTAATAAACACCAACATTTTTGCCCTTCAAGCAATATGAATAAAGCACAACCTTTATAAAGAAGTAATGGGATCACTCCTAAACTTCCAACAATTCAGCAGAGCCACACCTCAAAGTAGAAAACAACCATTATACATTGTTTCTCAATTAAGCTGATGGCTTCCATGATAATGAACTGTTGTGCAATTTGGACTTTTCCCATTTTGTCCCTCTAAACATCTTAATGACTTTATTAAGTTGAACCTAAGCCTTATAAAGCCTCATAGTTGGTTCAATCAGGATGCTCTGATTGTCATTTTGTGAGTCTGTAATGCTCTGAAAACAATAGCAAGAATAACAACAGCTGTTCAGGGTTCGTGTTGCTGACTGACATAAACACAAACATACAAGGCGTGTCTGAAACTCTCCTCTTGTGAGAAGGGACCAATCAGGAATATCAGCAACAGTTTTCATATTAACAGCATTCTTGTAATCATAGAGAATGTGTATAAAAAAGAAGACAAATCTTTCAGGACTAAAACAGACAATCACAATGCATTTAGTCTGTGGGGAAGATCTGGGATTGAACAGAGTCGGGGCCAGTTTGGCCGGTCTGGGAGTTTGACAAACTGCTAATCTGCTGGGAATTTCACATATAACTTTCTGTGGGGTTTCAAAAGAATGGTGCAAAAAATAAAAAATCAAGTCAGTTGTAGTTATGTAGACAAAATATCTTGTTGCCATCAGCGGAAATGGACTGACTGATTTAAAATGATTCCCATAGAAATCATCCATCCTCATCTTAAGTTATAGACATTTTTTAAGTTTCCACCTTTCAGCAACTTGAGATATTAGCAACCTGTAGACACACATCACCTTTGAATTTAGTCTGTCTTCATCTTCTTTATGGTTCCGGATGCTACAAGGTGTCTTCTTATGAATTCATCTGTCTATGAAATCTATTCATGCAGCCAAAGTAAAAATAAGACATTATTTTGCCAGGGAGCAAATCTCAGGTTTATAAAACTCCAGCAACATTATGCTCTCTGGATTGAAAAGGTTTTGTACTGGTGAAAAAATGATTCAATGATTTGGTTTTGTAGCCTTTGATTGTAGAATTCCTGCCAGCTGTGGGATGGATTCAGTATCACAAATCCCACTGGGGCAAAATTACAGATTTCCTTCCTTATTTGTCATCAAAAGCCTTGAAACAGAGGCTACATGTTTTAAGGCTTGAGAAATCCAGTCTGCAGTCCTTGTTGGTGCACCACTTAACAAGGAGCTCATTGTATTTTCCCCGGAGTAAGATGTCAGAAAAGTGCATCTGCCTTTTCATAGAGTCTGAATTCTGCTTTGTAGCTTGAAGAAACAAATATGTAATTGCAGTATAGCTGTACATGTAAATCAATAAAGCTGACAGAAACATAGAAACCCCAGCTGTGAACTCGCCTGCAGCTCAAATTGGAACTTTTGCAGCGGTTTGAGCAGAGGAGAAAAAAGCTGAGGAAATAAAAAACAAATCATTTTAACTTCTTTACTCATTCTAATGAATGTAATGAGTTCATGCTGCTTGATTTTGTTCATTTCATACAAATGTTGGTATATTTTATCAGCATTTACAGCTCCAGCTGTGTAGAGATATTGACTGGTGTTACTTGGCACTTCAAAGCAATTTTTTATTCTATATTTATAATGTAAATATTAAACATATTGATTTATAGAAGTTAAACTATGATGTCATGGTAATGAGGTTAAACAAATAAAAACAGCTAATAGCAAAAAACATGCAATATGGTTTCTGCATTTTATTATTCTAAACACAGTTTCATCATGTTTCACCAGAAATTCAGTAGTCAGAACGACGAGAGTCTCAGTGAGACGTAGACCAGTGAAATATGACATAAACAGCAGCTACAGCAGCTGTCATTATGTTTTTAAAAGTGTGGCAGCCATTTTGGATTGTCAGCTCTGGGTTGGTGACACAGGTGCAACTTTGCTCTTTGGATTTCAGAGTTCAAAGTTGGAACATTTCCAACTTTGCATGTGTACGTGCAAGAGCAGCAGAGGGCGCGCCAAAAGCAGGAAGCAAACTACAGCAGGGCTTTCTGGGTCATTAGGACCAAAACAAATGAGCAAATGTAGCGCTAGAAACAGCTTGTTGTCTATACCACAGAGAAATCCTACAACTACACAAATATGATGCTACTCCATTTGTGTTTACATTTTGTGAAGAAGAAAGTTGCACTGCTGCCACTTCTCTGCCCTACTTACTCATTTGGGAGAAGATTCAGACCATCAACCTGGAGGTTCAGAAGGTTTCATTGATATCCAGCCTGTAAGTCAACATGAATCTCTGAATCAGGCTCAAACTGTTTGCTGATTAAATAAGTGCATCACTAATGGCCTGTTTGTTCTGTCTTCTCTCTCCATCAGGTTGGGACAAACCTGGTGACGCATCTACAAAATGCGACAACATGGAACCCGTATGTCCTCATGCAGGGAGACGGGCAAAAATGCTAAAGTGACCCAAATGCTCCTTGTTTAATGGTTGAAAGTTTTACTTGTAGTTTGCTTTAAAACAGAGTTTTTACACGAAATGTTTTCTAATGTGTAGTAACAGATACTTCTGGAGTTGTAGCCAAACGCGAGTTGAAGTGATTTTTATTTATATATATATATATATATATATATATATATATATATATATTTTTTTTTTTTTTTTTTTAAAAACAACTTCTGTTTTGTAACTTTTGTGTATGAAATCTGCTGGCTCTATATATCACGTGGAAATAAAAGAAGCTTTAAATTCATATGGTTTTTAATCCTGTTTTTATATAGTGAAATTTAAAATAAATCTTTTTTTTTAATTTTAACCCATCTGTAGTGGTAGAATAACCCTCATGTTGGGTTATGAGTTTCAACCCAATTTTGGGTCCATTTAACCCAACGTTTGGTCAGCTGCCATGACCCAATGTACTGGATCAAACCATCAACCCAACCCAGTTGAGTTAAAACTACCCAGCATTGGGTCGGTCCATATTTGACCCATCGCTGGGTTACGAATTGGGTTATTTTTAACCCAGCAGTTTTTACTGTGTTTGAGATCACCTGTCCCTTGATTAAAATAACAGTAACACTTTATTTAAAGGTGGGTGAATAAGACTGTCATAAACATGAATAAGCCTTCATGAATATTTATGACTTCATGAAGCCTTCATGAATAAATATTCATGAAGACTTATTCATGTTTATGACAGTCTTATTCACCCACCTTTAAATAAAGTTACCAAAATAACTAATTGTAAGTATATTTTATTTGTTTCTGAATCATAATAATTAGACTGATAAGTAGAAAATGGCAACTTGATGTAAAAGTGCTTCTCATAATCCATGAAAATACACTTAAAAATAAAAATTAAAGAGATTATTAAATTAGACTCCCTCCACCCCCAGCAATGTTTTCTTTTTTTTCATTCATCCATTCTGCGCCCCCCTTTGCAATGGCACGGCGCCCCCAAGGGGTAGCCCTCCTAGCTCTATATCGCTACATGGCGATGTAGCGCAACACAAAACACAAACAGCCTCGCTAACGCTAGACGCTGGCATGTAGCCGAGTTCACACAGTTTGCTAGCTGTAACACAGGAAGCCAACCTGGCTGCTATGGTGATGTAGCACTATTTTCATGTGTTGTTTTTATGATAAAATGTAGTTTGCATTATATGAAAAGACACAAAGCTTTTCATATAAACATGTATGGAGGGTCTGACACCCCCATCGTCGCACACCAGGGTTAAATAAATACATTTATGGAACACACAAGGAAGATGATGTTAGTCAGCATGTCAAAAGGAAAAGGAAGTGCTCTGTTAGTCACCCAGTCACATGACGTTTCAGCACCACATATAACATACATGCAATCATCATCCAACCACCAAGCCTGTCTAAAGGGAGTCAGCCCATGTAAAAAAGAAGCCAATGTTTCATGAGACAGTTAAAAAGGTAAGTAAAACGTGCTGTCTGAGTTTACTGCTCTATATTTAAAGAGAAAAGTCTTTCCAGGAAGGTTTTAATATCAAATAATTACTGTTTATCATTATCCACCAGGACATGTAGACAGCTTTGTGTCGAAGCAGCAGTACTTTAAAACCTGTTTACCACTCTGACGTGATACACTGTGTAATTATCAGATGATTTGCCCTGAGAAGAAATTTCTCTGACAAATCAATAACAGATTACACCCGGTGTTATGAACAGCAGATTTAAGTAGCGCTGATTTCAGACATTTTAATTTGTTTTCTTATCAAGAGAATTACAAAGTAGCATTTCCATCAAACTTTCAAAAAACCTTTGGAAGATGGAGCAAATGACCTGGCTGCTGTCAGTCTGATGGTGAAAAGCTGCAGGGAGGAAAACTGCAAAAAGCCATAAAAACTCATTTTGTAACAGGAGATGTAAATAAGACAATGTTGTTTTTTTTAGGGGAAATTGAAAAGTGCATCCTGATCCAATTCAATGCAGACGTTATTCTTGGATTACAAAAATGTTTCATATTTCTTCGTCTGTGTGTTGAAAGAGAAAATAACAGAAAAATAATGTTGAAATAAGGACTTAAGCTTGTCTGTTAGTTATTGAAGTACCAGTATTATGTGTTTTTCAGGTATATGGTGCCATTTAAAAGCACAATGAAGCACTTCAAATTATATACATATATATTAAAAAAAATTCCCTTCTCACCCTCCGCGGGTGGTCTCTCTCTCTCTCTCTCTCTCTCTCTCTCTCTCTCTCTCTCTCTCTCTCTCTCTCTCTCTCTCTCTCTCTCTCTCTCTACCAGAGGCCTGGGAGTTTGAGGTTCTCCTCCAGTATCTTGGCTGTTCCTAGAACTGCACATTTCTGGACTGAGATGTCTGATGTTGTTCCTGTTTTAGCCACTGCTCCAGTTTGGGGGTGACTGCCCCGAGGGCCCCGATGACCACAGGCACCACTGTGGTCTTCACCTTCCAGGTCTTTTCCAGTTCCTCCCTGAGGCCCTGGTATTTCTCCAGTTTCTCCTTTTTCCTGATGTTGTAATCACTTGGTATTGCTACATCCACCACAACGGCTTTCCTCTGTTCTTTATCCACCACCACAATGTCCGGTTGGTTCTCCATCACCATCTTGTCTGTCTGGATCTGGAAGTCCCACAGGATCTTAGCTCGGTCATTCTCCACCACCTTTGGTCCTCACTTTGATCTCAGGGCTTCCAGTCCATATTCTGCACAGATGTTCCTGTACACTATGCCCGCCACTTGGTTCTGTCGTTCCATGTACGCTTTCAGAGAACCGGAGTGAGCTTGTAGTTGACTGCAACTAGCTCCAAAAGGGATTAGGTAAAGAAACCGTGACAAGCATGTACGGCTGTCCAGTTGTCGGGACAAAGTGGCCTGACATCAGCCACTTCAGTTATTTGTCGGTGGTACATCCCATGTAGGGGCTTGTCCTCCCATGATGGTACCTCCAGCACCTCGTCCTCTGTTCCCCATTGCCTGAGACATTCGCTGAGCACATCGTCTGTTGAGGCTTTGTCCCTGATGTATTTATGGATCTTGGATGTTTCATCCTAGACAGTGGCTCTCGCACTCACTAGTCCTCTGCCTCCTTCCTTACGGCTCGTGTACAGTCTCAGGGTGCTGGATTTGGGGTGGAACCCTCCATGCATGGTTAGTAGCTTCCTAGTCTTAACATCCGTGGCCTTCATCTCTTCCATTGGCCAGCTAATTATTCCTGCAGGGTATCTGATTACAGGTAAGGCATAGCTGTTTATTGCATGGATCTTGTTCTTGCCATTGAGCTGGCTTCTCAGGACTTGCCTTATTCGTTGGAGGTATTTGGCTGTGGCTCCTTTCCTTGTGACCTCATCGAGGTTGCCATTTGCTTGTGGTATTCCCAGGTACTTGTAGCTGTGCTCTACGTCTGCTATTGTTCCTTCTGGGAGTTAGACCCCTTCTGTGTGGACGACCTTCCCTCTCTTTGTAACCATACGACCACACTTCTCTAGTCCGAATGACATCCCAATGTCAGTGCTGTAGATCCTGGTGGTGTGGATCAGTGAGTCGATGTCTCGCTCGCTCTTGGCGTACAGCTTGATGTCATCCATGTAGAGGAGGTGACTGATCGTGGCCCCATTCTTGAGTCGGTATCCGTAGCCAGTCTTGTTGATGATTTGGCTGAGAGGGTTCAGGCCTATGCAGAACAGCAGTGGGGACAGAGCATCTCCTTGGTATATGCCACATGTGATGGACACTTGTGCAAGTGGTTTGCAGTTGGCTTCAAGGGTGGTTTTCCACAGCCCCATCGAGTTTGCAATGAAGGCTCTTAGAGTCCTGTTGATGTTGTACATCTCTAAGCATTCAATGATCCAAGTGTGTGGCATTGAGTCATAGGCTTTCTTGTAATCAATCCAAGCGGTACACAGGTTGGTGTGTCGGGTTTTGCAGTCTCGGGTGCCTGTGGAGTTGGTGTATCATATATCATATCATATATATATGAGCTTTCAATCATTTTCTTATTAAATGGGTATACATTGTAGAGTTAAATATGAATATTTTAGTGAAATGCATCCAGAAGCTTCAGCTCCCAGGTGAACCCTTTTTTCTTGTTTTTTGTTGTAGCAGTTTTAAAAAATGGGTAAGAGGTTGATGAAACTTCTGTTTTCACAGCAGAGAGGCTGATACAAAAGGCAAAAAAAAGACACCAAAGTAACTTAGAAGGATATTAGAGATGGTGTTTGTCGTTAACCCAGGCTATTTATCTAACAGAATTCAAATGTAATCTGTGCTTCCCCCCCTCCCCCCACTCACCTTGTCTCTGTTATCAGCATTTGATGCATTTAATGCTGCCGCAGGGCCAGCTCCTCAACATGAGATAATCCAGTGAGTGAACATCCAGGGAAATATAGTGTTACCCCCAACAGACAGACGGAGAGGGGAAGACACGAGATCGAACGATGACGAGCGAGAAGGTGAAGACATGCAGCGGTAATGGCTAAAATCTGGAAAGTGATGGACATGAAGGAAAAGATTTCATGTTTATTTCATGAGTAATGGTGCGTTGTGTTTCTGTATCAGTGTATATTTCTTCATAAATTCTGGATGTATTGCTTAAAAAATATTTTTTTATCTACTTATCTACTTTCAATCATTTTCTAATTAAATGGGTATACATTGTAGAGCTAAAAACAGTTTAAACTGTATAAAACAGCCTAAACTGGTTTATACAGTTTAAACTGTAAAAACTGTATAAACCAGTTTATACGCTTTATTCTGTATGAACTGGTTTATACAGAATAAACAAAGATTTATAGTCCAGGACGAAACTGATTCCCCTCAGAACAGCAACACTTTTGGCTAGTTTAGATTTTACTCGGCAAACATGTGATTTCCAGCTAAATTTATCATCTAATATGACACCAAAGAATTTTATTTCATGGAGTTGTAAATTAATGAGTCCATTAACTATTAACAGTTAAATTAAACTATTAATTTAACTATAAATTAAGAGTTATTTTAATTTGGTTATTTTCTTGTTTTTTACAGTTTCTGAATATCATGAATTTAGTTTTATCTAAATTTACTGATAATTTATTGTTTTTGAACCAATGTTGTATTTTTTTCATTTCTGTATTGACCACATCTGAGAGTTGTTGAATGTTTTCTCCAGTACAAAAGATACTTGTATCATCTGCAAATATAATGTAATTTATCAGGTTTGATACTTTGACTATGTCATTTATATACAAATGGAATAATTTGAGTCCTAACACCAGCGACAGACTGGTGACCTGTCCAGGGTGACCCTGCCTCTCGCCCGGAACGTTAGCTGGAGAGGAACCAGCAACCCTCCTGACCCCACTGAGGGACAAGGGTGTTAGAAAACGGATGGATGGATGGATGGATGGATGGATGGATGGATGGATGGATGGATGGATGGATGGATGGATGGATGGATGGATGGATGGATGGATGGATGGATGGATGGATGGATGGATGATGGATGGATGGATGGATGGATGGATGGATGGATGGATGGATGGATGGATGGATGGATGGATGGATGGATGGATGGATGGATGGATGGATGGATGGATGGATGGATGGATGGATGGATGGATGGATGGATGGATGGATGGATGGATGGATGGATGGATGGATGGATGGATGGATGGATGGATGGATGGATGATGGATGGATGGATGGATGGATGGATGGATGGATGGATGGATGGATGGATGGATGATGGATGGATGGATGGATGGATGGATGGATGGATGGATGGATGGATGGATGGATGGATGGATGGATGGATGGATGGATGGATGGATGATGGATGGATGGATGGATGGATGGATGGATGGATGGATGGATGGATGGATGGATGGATGGATGGATGGATGGATGGATGGATGGATGGATGGATGGATGGATGGATGGATGGATGGATGGATGGATGGATGGATGGATGGATGGATGGATGGATGGATGGATGGATGGATGGATGGATGGATGGATGGATGGATGGATGGATGGATGGATGGATGGATGGATGGATGGATGGATGGATGGATGGATGGATGGATGGATGGATGGATGGAGTCCTAACACTGATCCCTGTGGAACCCCACAAGTTATGTTTAGTAAATCTGATTTCTGATGATCTAATTCTACAAATTGTTTCCTTTGTCCAATGTAGCTTCTAAGCCAGTTTAATGCCACCCCTCTAATTTCATACCTTTCCAGCTTTTTTAATAAGATGATTGATGGTATTGGAGGCTTTTGTGAGATCTAGAAATGCACCAATTGCAAATGTCCTTTTATCCATACTGTATATAATTTCTTCTGTTAACGCCATCAGTGCCAATGAAGTTGATCTGTTTTCTCTAAAGCCAAATTGACAATCTGTCAGAATGTTTTGCTTTTAAATAAAATTATCTAACCTTTAACTAAACAATTTTTCTAGTATTTTAGAAAATTGACACAGTAGGGACACAGGTCTATAAT
This sequence comes from Poecilia reticulata, assembly GCF_904066995.2. NCBI lineage: Eukaryota > Metazoa > Chordata > Actinopteri > Cyprinodontiformes > Poeciliidae > Poecilia > Poecilia reticulata. The sequence goes on along the minus strand of NC_088844.1, from coordinate 3,738,925 downwards.
TATGATTTAAATAGGGGAATTACCTTTGCAATTTTTATTGCATTTGGAAATGTTCCAGTTATGAATGACAAGTTGCAGATGTAAGTCAGTGGGTCTGCAATATCATCAATTTAAGCACATGAATGTAAAATAGTTTCATTGAGAACTAAAATAGTGACTATAGTGACCAACATAATGTAAATAAACTAAACTATATTGCCATAGGTATTGGCAATATAGTCAATGCCAGCACAGCCTGTCCTGCATGCTAAGGCTAGTTAGCATGGCCACCAATGATGCCAGATAAATGGTTTTCCTGTAATGGAAAGTTCTTGTCCACCATTAACACATTTAGCAGCAAGTACACAAAGCTGATTGACAGTCCTAAGACCCTCCCTCTGGCTCTGATTGGTTGTTTTTGAGCAGCATTTCTTCTAATAACTAATAATCATAGCTCATTATAGTAGTAGCTCAGGGAGGAGGTGAAGGAAATCAATCTTTAACAGTTTGTAGATGGGACAACCTTTTTAGATTTCAGAATGTGGTAATGAGAATCTTTGAACGATAGTATTTGTGTGGTCAGACACTGGTGGTGGATGAGATGGCCTGGCCTGCAATACTTTGTGGGGGCAGGTTCAGGTTTCTGTAGGGGTTAGTGAAGTTCCCTCACACCAATCACACCTCACCTCACCAACCCATCCATGATCTGTACCCTGCTTTAGTGTTACTGAAAGAGGAGGGGATCATCCCCCCACAGTACTATGAGCATGGAATTGACCAAAATGTCATGTTGTGCTGAAGCACTAGAGTTCAAGGGGGTCAAGCACAACACTTGAGAAACCACCCAGTACCGCAGCACCTCACCGATCAAACTTCATCAATTCAATTGGTTAATTATCTTTATTTTTCTCCTAGCAACCAGGTAAAGTCAGGTGTGGAAGCAGGTAATCAATTATGGACGTATTGTATTTTATTGTTTACGTTCAGAAATTTCACGCAAGCATCCCAACGCTGTATGGCAAGAAGGCAAATCTTTAACTTGTCATCCATAGCCGCTCTGCCACGGTGGAACAAAATGAAACCTGGAGATGTTGGTATTAATCATTTAGTCCAGTGTGTCACAGAAGACGAAAATTATGAAAAAAAAATGTTTAAGAATAACTCAAAACCACTCATTCTTTTTTCAGGCTCTCTGTGTTGGTTATACCATAGGCAGATCTGTTGCCATGGCAACTGACTGATAACCACTAAAGTATCAGGAGTCAACACCAAAAAACACAAACATTTTCCACACTAAACAGAACAGTCTGTTTTCAGGCTTGATGTTAACTTTCAGTTGTTGATCAGGTGACTTGTTTTGCAAAACACATCTATGAAAAACCATCTCAGCCCAGAACAAAAACGTCGTACCAAAAAACATGTTTGACATGTTTCCATTTAGAAAATTTCTTTCTGTAATTTCATCTGGCATAATTCTTCAGTTTGTGGAAACAGCTGCTGTTCACTCTCCCTCCAGAGCTGTGCTGTCTGCGTGTTCTCACTGCCTTTATACTGGGGGCTGATGAACGTGTTGGTCAGCCGCCTGCAGCCTCTGTACTTTTGTCTTCACTAGTGCCCCTCCCCCTTCCCATCACATCCACATTACAACTTGCCTTTGAATGCTTCCTCGACAAATGTGTTTGTTTAAAAGTGTGTGAGCCACAAGGGTACACTAACCTTTTCATGGCTCCATTATCTCCGAGGGATTTTAATTGTTCCTCATCTTTATAATCTTGACCTTCTGCTCTCTCTTAATGATTAGCTGCTGGTGAAACTGCCGTGCTCATTTAGAAACATCAGCTCAGGAAGGCAGATGCCAAGAGGGGAGAAGAAAAGAATGGAAAAAAACGGAAGAAGTTGCTCAACCCCGGCTCAAACATCCGCTCAATTCAGTCAGAAAGTGGGAAAGAGACGTCAAACCTGTGGCAATGTGGGCAAACATGTTTACAGGACTGTACGCGAGCGGGAATGTGATTACGGGTTTTTCAGTACCTTTAAGCTTTTTCCAAATGGATATTCCTCCCACTCATTGTTTTCTTGACGGGGAGCTTCAGAAGGCAGATTAACCCAGTGAAGTTGTTTCATATGCTTGAATAGGACTTCAGAGTCAAGTATGTGCTCAAGGGCATAATTCAGATATTAAACAGTCTGAATTCTGACAGGGCAAATTCTGATCAAATGTTTCTCTGGTTGACTTTCCATGAGGAAAATATCTGCCCGTTATTAGTTCTGCTCGGTATCAATGTACTGCAAAGCTGTTCTGTCACAGCAGATGATCGTTCTGACAGCTGTGGTCCAGCAGGGCATCAGGATCTGATTTCACCCAGGATGTTGAATGAACAGATGAGTGCAAAAAGATGATTAACTTACGTGCCATCGATAGACGTGCTGCAGTGGTAGAACAATCCTGTCACAATGAAACCTGGACATGTACGTATCGATTCAGTCCAGTGCGCCGTAGCAAAATTTTCTAGACAAAGAACAGAACATTCAGTCTGTTACAGTTTCATGTTTTCAGGCTTTGTATTTATTTAGAGATTAATAAGTGATCATCCAAAAACTAGTGGTGGTTGATCAGCAAATTTAAACACCTGCTCTACTGTTGATCGTCAGAGAGCTGATGTGTGGGTCACTTCTTGTTTTTTTAAACTGAAACACCAAATTCCGAATTAAGGTTGTCAGCCAAGCTAGCATAACTGAGCCACTTCCCCCTCTCTGTCTCTCTCTCTCTCTCTGTCTCTGTCTCTCTCTGTCTCTGTCTCTCTCTCTGTCTCTCTCTCTGTCTCTGTCTCTCTCTCTGTCTCTGTCTCTCTCTGTCTCTCTCTGTCTCTGTCTCTCTCTCTGTCTCTGTCTCTCTCTCTGTCTCTCTCTGTCTCTCTCTGTCTCTGTCTCTCTCTCTGTCTCTGTCTCTCTCTTTCTGTCTCTCTGTCTCTGTCTCTCTCTGTCTCTGTCTCTCTCTCTGTCTCTCTCTGTCTCTCTCTGTCTCTCTCTCTGTCTCTGTCTCTCTCTGTCTCTCTCTGTCTCTGTCTCTCTCTCTGTCTCTGTCTCTCTCTTTCTGTCTCTCTCTTTCTGTCTCTCTCTCTCTCTCGATAATTTTAAATTTTTATTCAATTAAAGGGGTTGGAGTTTGGAAACTTGTTTAGTATTTTTCAACAAATTTCAAAACTACTGAGCAATTAAATTCAGAGCATAATAAACTTTTTAGACATATTACTAGCAAAGACGTGCCCCTACTCTTCATGGAGTCGTTTACAGTGCACTGTGCAATTTTTTGTAAGCTTTGTCGAGCTGGTGCATTACATACGGCATGTGACAATCAAATGTTAGTGATTGGGTAAAAATAGGTTGTAATTTTTGATGGATGACAACACGGAAGTACTGCGTCTATGTTTAATGCCTTCCATAGGCATCAAATGTACACTAGGCTTTAATAATTAGTGTGTTTATTGCACAGTCCATCCTGTGGAGGAATGGAGACGCAAGCAGCATCAATTGGGGATGATTTTTACTGAGTGGTGGTAGAAAGTTTTAGTCACTGACTGGAAACAAAGATGAGCAAAGGAAGTAATCCTAATCTATATTCAGGGACTGTTCATGGGTGATAATCACTCCACTGACTCTGCCACACTTAATATTCATTCTCTCGTAGAAGAAACACTTTATGGACCTATTAAAGCATCAGATGAATATAAAAAAAGGACACTGCTTTGATCCAAGGGCCCTGTTGTACCTTGAAGTTAGATATTTTTTTGTGAATAATCAATATTGAACATCAAACTCTTCTCATCCTGGTGTGGTGGGAGCCGTGTGGTAAGAATTGGTCATTTAAAAGCACCATTTTAATAAAGATAAAATTGGTTGCAATGACTCCATTAAAAAGTCACCTTTAAGGCACACAGACCCGCTACAGAGGAGGCTCAAGACAATCTCACAATTCAACAATTTTATTAATTACACATCGTTTTAGTTTAATCAAAATTACTAGTTTAAAACCACTCGCACATTAAAAGTGACAGTTCTAGCATAGCTCAGAGATAGGAGTGAAATTCGGGGTAGTGTCCTAAAAGAAAAGAAACAGCAAACGAAACAGTAAAAACTAAAGAAAATCGTGCACCAAACCAGAAGCAGTTCCACCACCTGGAAAGTTCACCACCAACACCACGAGCTGACCGTTCCTGTCAAAATAGAAGAAACATTCAAATTACAGACAATACAATTATACAGTTCAGTCCACAACCAATCAAGCAGCAATAGTCCAAATTGAGGGTCCGTCCTGGGAGGAACCGATCCGCTGTAGCAGACACCAGTCAGAGCGGAACTAGAAGGATCGGTCCGAGCTGGTCACCAATCAGCCACACTGGACGAGTGATAGGAGCCGCTTTACGCCGACCAGGACGGCGGGCATGAAGCCAGCAAACAGGACGACAGGTAGGCAGCCGACAGATGATCCAGATGACAGGTGGACAACCAGAACAGCAGGCAAACAGCAGCGGCTACCAAAAATAAATGTTAGAAATGGAATCTGAAAGCATGCAAAGACAAGCACTTCACTTACCGCTGAGCTCTTTATGTAGTGCCTCTAACAGGAAGGAGGAAACGGGGAGTTTGTACAGGATATACAACAAAAGCTGAGCTAGAGCTAAGCTAACAAATGTCAGGTGTGGGAAGATTCTTACCACAAGGCGATGGATCAGCGATCAGAGCGTCGTTAAGCACATTGTTTGAGCGAACATTAATTTGCAGCTGTTATGGTAAATGGACTGAACTTACATAGCGCTTTATCCAATCATTTTTTACCACTCAAAGCGCTTTACAGTAGAGCCACATTCACCCATTCGCACTCACAAATGCTCACATTTATACACCGATACGCAGCTCGGTAGGTAACTTGGGGTTAAGTGCCTTGCCCAGGGGCACATCGACACGTGGCAGGAGGAATTTAACCTGCAACCTTCTGATCGCAAGACGACTACTCTACCCACACAGCCACAGTCGCACAGTATACAGAAAATGGACATAAATCACAAGTAATAAGCTTGATGGAGAGAGATGACGCTTGCCTTACCCAGCGTGCAGCACCAACAAACACCGAGGTCTGAACCGGAAGGAAAACAACGTGATGTCAACCAGGTGAGGGAGGCCCTTTATATACAGGCAGCCAGCGAGCGCCGCAACCAATTAGATTCAGGCACTTGTGTGAAAAGGAGTCGAAGCAACGTGCAGACAAGAGAACAGGATGGTCATTTGAACTATGATTTAATGATCCATCTTGGTGGCCTTAGGATCACATCTCTGCTTTTTGCAGATGATGTGGTCCTGTTGGCTTCATCAGATCGTGATCTGCAGCTCTCGCTGGAACGGTTCGTGGCCGGGATGAGGCTCAGTGCCTCCAAATCCGAGGCCATGGTCTTGAGCCGGAAAAGGGTAGAGTGCCTTCTCCAGGTCAGGGGGGTCGTCCTGCCTCAAGTGGAGGAGTTTAAGTATCTGGGGATCTTGTTCACAAATGAGGGAAAAAGGGAGCGGGAGATCGACAGGCGGTTTGGGGCAGCGTCTACTGTGAAGCGGGCGTTGTACCGGTCCATCATGGTCAAGAGAGAGCTGAGCCAAAAAGCGAAGCTCTCGATTTACCGGTCGATCAACGTTCCCACCCTCATCTATGGTCATGAGCTTTGGGTCATGACCGAAAGAACGAGATCACGGGTACAAGCGGCTGAAATGGGTTTTCTCTGCAGGGTGGCTGGGCTCTCCCTTAGAGATAGGGTGAGAAGCTCGGTCATCCGGGAGGGACTCAGAGTAGAGCCGCTGCTCCTCCACGTCGAGAGGAGCCAGTTGAGGCTCAGGCATCTGGTCAGGATGCCTCCTGGACGCCTCCCTGGTGAGGTGTTCCGGGCACGTCCCACTGGGAGGAGGGGAGACCCAGGACACGCTGGAGGGACTATGTCTCTCAGCTGACCTGGGAACGCCTTGGGATTCCCCCGGAGGAGCTGGAAGAAGTGGCTGGGGAGGGAAGTCTGGGCCTCCCTTCTGAAGCTGCTGCCCCCGCGACCCGACCCCGGATAAGCGGAAGAAAATGGATGGATGGATGGATGGATGGATGGATGGATGGATGGACGGACGGACGGACGGACGGACGGACGGGCGGGCGGGCGGGCGGGCGGGCGGGCGGGCGGGCGGACGGACGGACGGACGGACGGACAATTACAAACCTGGAGACCTGAGGGCAGTTTCGCAAAAGTAGTATCATAAAATCCAGAATAAAAGATGAAGCCTGTCTTGACATTACACCATCAGTTCATCCTGGCTTTATCCATCCCACAAAGACCAAACCAGACTCAGGAGGTGCAGCTGTGTCGAACCAGGCTTCAGTAGTTCAGGTGAGCGCTGACTGAACAGCTAAGGCTAACTAAGCCTGGCTGTTAGCCTGGTCTGGAGCAGGCTAGCTTCACAGAATAAATCACCATGGAAACTTCTGCTACCACTTTCATGAAACCAAATTGAGGCTTAATGATGCCAGGATATCCAGAAAATCCATGATTAATCCACTATTTAAGTTTTGTGAAACAGCCCTTAGGAGGGATATGACACTTAGATTCTGTCTCAGTGCCACCTTGAAATATTTAAGCAACTCATGTGGATGAATACATTTTAAAATAGCAGCCAGAACTGCTAGATAATGAAATGCACAAAAATGAGACATTGAACCATGAATTCAGAGATTAAAATGACCACAAAGCAAGACATAGAGATAAACACACTAAACACCACGGGAACATGAAAAAGGTAATTTGCTGAATGTAATGAAATGCTTTAATCCAAAGAGGCTTTTTACTTTGTTTCCACAATATTCAAATTTTATCAACAGCCAAAATAAAGTTTTTGGTTGACTGATTATTCATCAATGTTTTGATTAACAGTGTAATTCACATCTATGGACTGTTTTTCCTTCATCAGGAAGTAGACGGCTTTGCCAGAAGCGTAGAGCCAGTGATCACCTGTAGGAAGTGATGAGCAGCTGTGTAAAGCTAATCCACAACCCGTCTGCCTAAAAGTCAAGAGAGGCAGATAAAGTCAAATTATTAGCGATCAAAGCTGCAGAAGAGACACAATGAAGAGCTTCTCTCCTCAAACACACTGAGGTTTTGTGCTCACACTGATCTTCAATACCCCCATTACTGAGAATCTAATGGTGCATTTCTCAGCCGACAAGAACGGCTCTCTGGAAGCGACTGCTGGGTTATCACTGTGTGTCTTGGAAGATTTGTGTCGTAAAATTGAGTTTAGAATGGTAAATGGATTGATGGTACGCTCTTCATGCAGAGAAAATCACAGTACTTAAAAACCTTTTACATCTTTCAGGGTCTTTTCTGTGAATACGTTTCTACTCCTACCATGTGGGAACACAGAACATCAAATTCATTGACTTTACCCAGATGACTATTTTCTTGAGCCAACAATAAATCAAGTCACTCTAACAGTTTCATGTCAGTGTAGGACAGTGCTTAAATGTGGTGGCGCATGTCCCCAAAGTGTTGAATCTGCTCTTTGGGTTGCGGAACGTTGTAAAGTGTGTCCTTTGAAGAACGCCGTACTTGGCGTTCGTTACTGTGTGCTGGTGGTACAACGGTCAGTATTTGCTCTGAATTCTAAAGGTAGGCAATGCTGACCGCCAGCTCCTCAATGTAGCCAAATATTACTTTTAATGTTCAAGTAGTTAGTTTTGTATCATTTTGTCTTTTTCTTCTTTTTTGATGTATGCTGTATCTGTAAATCAAAAATAACTGCGTTAATGAAACATGTTGACAGTATTTGCTCTGAATTCTAAAGGCGAAGCCGCTGCGCTGTCGGGTGGTCCGAATAAACGGTCCCAACCACGATTTCAACCGCCGTGTGTGTCAGATTCCTGTCTTGTTTCCTTCCGACAAAAACCCTTAAGACACAACGCAGAGTCCAGGGAACAGCGAGGACTCATCTCACACGGACAGGGTTACATCAGTATTAATGTTTTGAATGCTGAACGAATTCTAAATCAGGTTAGAAATTTCTGATTTTCTTCTAGATAAGAAAACAAACAATTTTCTCCTTTGCAATTTCATGCAACATGAAAGGAGTGGCTGAAAAAAAAAATATATATATATATATATATATATATATATATATTGTTGAGAAAAATTATTATTTTGAGTGTTTAACACAGTTTAAACCTTTTAGAACGAATTTCTTAAGTTTGAACAGGTTTGTGTGAGTGATTTAAAACCCGAAGTATTTAAAGTACAAAGGAGAATAGAGAATCTGCAGGAGAATTTTGGCTCAGACCCCTGGGGTCTTATCATTAAAGACAGGAGGTCATAAATTAACATATGCAGGAAGGTGGAGGACATTATCACTTGAATTACTCTGAGAAAGGGAACTTTGGTCGGTTCACGTAACCAGGATGAGTAGTCTTCCAAAACCAACATCTGACATGGTGCAAAAACTGAATATAACATAATGTTTTAAATCACTAACATTTAATTTGTAAGACATTTTTCTTAGTTATTAATAACATGTTTTGACTAAAAATTCTATTATCTAGTTTTAGAATTAATTTAGTTAATGATGAATGTATTTGAAATTGTATTATTTCTGACTATATTAGAATCACATGAAAATGTTTTGTTTAGTATTAGAAAATACTTAGGTTTATGGTGAATGAAAGTCTTAATTCTTATTTGTTTCTAATTCCTAATTAGAAACAGGAATTGTACTTCATTATTTTCTGTTTATTATCTATTGCTTTTGGTTTGATATCAGGACTAAACTTTGGAGATGCTGAGTGCAGAAGAACAAATTGGGTTTTTGGAGAACTTTTCATTGAATTAAAAGTACAGAATTAAAGGTTTGTTCCTGGCAGAGCAGAAGAGAAACCAGAATTTCACAGCTACCTGTGAGGTTCCTGCATCTGTTTCTCTCGGCCCAGATGGCTGTAGAGTCACAGGAGGCCGGATAGTGTTAAGAAAATAAATTTAAAATAAGTTAGTTTTAGAATTTATCATGACTTGATTGAAATACCATAATTATAGTTTTAAAATTTATAACATATTTCTCCAAGGACGTCCTTGATATTTCTTTGTCTTCTTGTCTCAGGTAACAATGTTTGTATCTGTGTTTCTTCAGTTTCCTGTACTATCTTATATTTTCTTCTGATTGGATTAAATCCTGTAATTCTGTGACGTCAACACGCATTGTTGTGTTTTTGTCCCCGCACGTGGACACGCGAGAAAACCCGGGATCAAAAGGAAGTATCAGAGCCAGAGTTTTGCTAAATTTACCAGTGATATAAAAATTCTTCCTTAACAATATATATATATATATATATATATATATATATATATATATATGAGAACTTGATTACTAGAACAAGATGTTCTAGGAACCATCTGTTCCTTCAGATGGTTGATTAGAAATGGGTTGCAGGTGTGAGGGGAGAGAGAGAAAGTGGCACAGCTGCGAGGGAGAGTACAGAGGAGACTAGGACATGAATCTAACACTACAGAAAGACTCGGCATAAGGAATATAATAAATAAACAGAAGAAACTAGAACCCCTGAGAAAGACTGAACTAAAGTAAAACAGAAACAAGGCAGATCTAGTCGAGGAACGAGACAGAAAAGTGACCCAATTAAGATTTTTTTATGTAATGAGACCTGTGTCTGATCTTTTCATGACAGTCTGAACATCACAGGTCGGATTCTTTTCACATGCGGCCCAGGCCACTTGGGTATCCGAAACGTATCCAATTCAAATGTGACCCAATGTCCAGATCACATTCAACTGAACAGAATGTTACCGATACTGGACAAATCTCAGTATTCTGCGTCCCGATGCGCAAGCGGGAAGAATAACAACAACCATGATGGACCAAAATGAGGATTAAGTTGTTAATATGCTGCTCTGACCGGACAACAATCTCAAATGTGTAAGCTCCTGTTCACCTTGGCAAACATTGAGCATTTCTTCTTTTTACGCCAGTTGGCCAAACACTGATAATGCTGGCATCATTGCGCCCTCTACTGCTTTTGCAAGACACTTTCATGTTGTTTGCCCGTTCACACAGGAGGACACACACAGGTTGCATGTATTTGGACGTGTGAATGGCCACGGCAAAAAAATCTGATTTGACAAAAAATCTGAATTGAGTCACTTGAGGCTGCAGAGTGAATACAGCTGTAGGAAAACAGAATCAATGAATCAAACCCCAAAACTAACCAAGATCCTAACAGAAACCCAGGTTCAACTGCATTTTTTGCTCTTTTGATCCCTGATCAACTGCTCATTTTCTAGCATACATCAAAAATATGCTTACACATCGTAGTTGAAAGTGAAAACAAACACGAGTGTAGATGACAAGCAAGGTCATGAGTCAAGTCCCAACCTATTACTTCTGGAGTGAGTACCTGAGCCGGGTGAGAGGCCTGGCTGCCTGGAGGTAGATAAACAGATTTCTCTGTGTGGGAGTCATCTGGGGTTGGAGTTTTCCTTCCGAGAGACAGGAGAAAACATCACTTCCTCCCACACCGTCTTCCACAACATGCTCAGCTGTCAGCTCTGTGCTCCCTGTCTGCCAAACTGCCTCTGCTCACGTTTTTTCGCATGAACAGGAGATTTGTATTCCAGATCAACACTTTTCTCTACAGAGTACGGTTTCAAGACTGTTGTGATTAAACACACTTTGCAGTTTTCATGACTGCATCAAATTTTGAATTAAGACAGATGCCTGTCTCAGAAATAACATCCATTTGACCTTTACTCTTCAGCCTTCCCCTTAAGGATGCCGTGTTGGTCTTCCACAGCTTTCCCAGCTGTCACTGAAGTGTCTGTCTGTCTGTCTGTCTGTCTGTCTGTCTGTCTGTCTGTCTGTCTGTCTGTCTGTCTGTCTGTCTGTCTGTCTGTCTGTCTGTCTGTCTGTCTGTCTGTCTGTCTGTCTGCTGATGCTGCCTGTCAGTTTCTGGAATAAAAACAAAGTGCTACAGAATTCACTCAGTATAACAATAAATTGTTGGTGAGGAAAATGTCAAGTGGCAGCTCAATGTTCTGTCTCTGATTGGGACTATTGGAGGAAAAACCATTTTATTTATCTTGTTGATGAAATACTCTTTTCATAAACATTTTTGCAAAAGTACTTGTACCTATTATATTTTATCATATTTTGTTAAGTAATATTCACAATGTCCATATAGTATTTTTTTATGTAACTGCATTAACTGTGAAGCAGAAGAAAATAATTTTTTTTTTTAATTTTGGAACAACAAAACATGGTGTGTTCTTGTTTTCAGCCATTCTGATTCAATACTTGTCGGCCACAACTGCTCCTACCAGCTTTGAGACGGAAACTTTTCCCACATTCTTCTTTACAAAATAATTCATGCTAAGTCAGAGTGGTTGGAGAATATTTGTAAATTTAAATTTGCAGGTTTTTTCCACAGCTTCTCAACTGAATTTAGGTCTTGACTTTGACTGGGTCATTTGAACATTTGCTGTGATGCAAACCTCTTGGCTGCATTTCTGTTTTACTGCTGATGGTCCTCGTTCTACTGGAAGATGTACAACGTCCTGATCTGGAAGGTACGTGAAGACACTCCTTAGCTTGACCAGCAAAAACCAAACTGTGCTGTTATGAAACGAAAAGAGAGAAGGAATGAACAACAACCATATGAGGATGTCCAGGAACATTACATCCAACAAAATGGTCTGTCCTGAACCAGCGACCCCACTTGAAGAAATGGACTGAATTTGAAACAAAAATGATCAATCTGGAAGCTCAAGTGAGAAATATCAAACAGTGGCATCATTAATTCATTTCGCAGGAGGAGGAAACCCAGCAGTGGTCACCGTTCCTCCTTCATGTCAGAGTTCAACACTTTCCACCTTCCATCTGTAAGTAGTTTCACAGCTACTACATTTTTTGTTGTTTCTATACTATAAATGCTACTTCAATTTTTTTTTTCATTCAGTGGACTACATAGAGAAATATTGGATCCACCTCAAAAGCTCCTGAGGGAGTTCTAAGACGAAAAGCAGAAATCTAAAATCTGACACAAAATGATATTCCTCATATTTGTGTCACAGAGCTGCACCCTAACTGCAACCTGGTCATTTCTTGAGAAAAGTCCACCACCACCTGCCTGTCTTAACGTATGTGTTGCTATAGAAGTGAACCATGTTCTTCCTGAGCAGATGATCAGCAGAGATCCACCACCAGAGAAACATGTGACCTTAAGAAAGTCTCCCAGTTTATGGGACATTTCAAGGACTTCCTTCAAATGACTGACTTTCCAAAATAAAATGAAAAATGTGGTCTTTGCAGAGACCAAAGTGTTGCTCCCCAGCTGCCTCAGCTAAAGAAAGCATCTGTTAACCAGAGAGCATCTGTTCACCTGCCATATGAGGGATTATGGTTGATGTTGGGGATTTGGTGGGAAAATGTTTCTTTCAGTCATTGGAAACTTCAAACTTGGTTTGGACTTGAGACGTGAACTTGAGCCTCAGTCACTTCAGACTTGACTTGATAAACATGACTTGTAAACATCCTGGTATGTGCTTTAATCAAATTGACAGAAAATACACACATTTATTTTAGAAAATAAATGGTTTTTAAAATCATTTTAAAAAGGCAACAAAACTGAAACCATTGTCATTGACAAGGCACAATGATTGGATTTCAGTAGTACCTGGGTATTTTGTGAATATTTAAATTTCTGCTCTGTTTGAAACGTTCTGCTTGAAAGAACTTTGTGTTACTACTCCTCAATAAAACGGTATAAGTCAATAGAAATGTGACTCAGGAGCGTATGTGTTAGAGTTTGCAAAGTCATTGTCTCAGGATGTTGTATAATGTGGCAAAAGCACCTGAAGACATGAGGCTCAAGTAATTTAATTGTAAAGCTAAACTGACTTTTAAAAATTTTGATTGAAAAAAAAAGTTATCAAACAACATGGAATGCTCTGAAATTGCTACAAATTCACCAGAAGTAGGAAAATATTTGAATAAAGAGATGAAACCTAAAAAATATCAATGATTTGCGAATAATTTACAAAATGTTGAAGGTGCTGCCGTGTACACAGCGCATCCAGACAGACCTTTCCTGAAATCTACAGCGCTGTGATCAAATGTGATGAGTCGACTTACAGTGACAGGATTATGCCAGAAAATATTCTCGGAAGCTAAAAGTGTCACAACGTGAGGTCCGGCTCTCTCTGTTCATCCTCAGTTCCATGTATTTGCTAACTTTTGAGGTTACTGATTTATACCAACTGTCTCATGCCGTTAGAGGCTCATTTGATCAGGATGACATTCTGTTAAAGGTGCTTCTCTTTGTTCTTTTTCCCCTAAAAGACAAACCAGAGTTACTTTTGTGTATAGCTGATGTAAAATATCCCAAACTGTGTTAGAATAAATGGTATGTTTCATAGAGCTTTCACTGGAATTAAACCATATGATATTGTCATACTGTATATAAAGAAATTTGTTCTGTGAAAATAAGTGCAAGTGCAACAATAAATGTAATTTTAATGCATTTATTAATCTTTCTTATTATAACACTAGTCATGTGGGCTTGTCATCCTAATACAGAGACTTATGGTGTTGTAGGTCTGTGTACATTCAGGCAGTTTGTTCTTTTCATTAGAAACAAAAAATCAAAAATACACCAACTTATTTGTTTTTTGCTTATTAAACCAACAAAAGGAAAAGTCTGAATGTACACTGACCCCTGATTGACTTACATCACTGCATGTAAGTCAGTCATTTTGAAGATTTTAAGTTTTCCTTTTATGCTCAATTTCTTTAAATAAAGGTTCAATATACAGTGTAGTTTTTTATTGTAATTAGAAGAAAATTAAGTTTGGGTTCTGTGGAGCCTTTTACCATCTCTTTTCTTCATTTTCCTACCTTCACCTTTTGTTGTTCTCAGAATCAGAATGCTTTATTGTTAATGTACAGAAGCACAACAAGCCCATCCAAAGAAGACGATGGACCGACAGAGCAGACGAGGCGCCCTGGGTTCATCCTTCCCTCATAAACACTGATGCTTAAACAGGGCCGTGCAGAGACCAGTAAAGGGGCAGGTGCTCAACAACAAAAAAGGGCCCATCTAACCTCATTCTAGGACAGAATATTAAAGCCTCTCAGCTTTCAGAGTTTAATAAACAATGATAAATTACAAAATTGTGACATATACAATCAAAGCTAACAAACATCTCCATATAGAGCATAACACTATGCCTATGTAAGATGTTTTATTAGTAATTTCTTTCTGCAGGTCTTTTTTGTTATAAGAAAGTTTTGCAATATTCAAACCAGCAATTTAGCAAGATATGTAAATCAGAGCTGGACCACCAGACATATTTTGTCTTTACAGAATTACACTATTAAAATATAAACAAGGACACAATGCAACCTTTAAGTGACTGTAATCTATAAAAAGAGCCTCCTTTTTGCTGCAGTGGAGATGAAGACGGTCCATTCAGGAAAGCAGAGCTGCAGCAAACTTTAACGTGGAACTGCAGAAAAAGGAAAAAAGAATGTAATTGTTAATGAATGTCACCATGAGAAAAACCTACTGAGTTTTGATTAAAAAAACCTTTTTTAAACATTTAAATCACACATTTGACTCATGAAGTTAACTTTTTTTTTGCAAAACAAACTTATTTGTGCTTGTCACAAATCTTTTCTTGATATTCCAAGTTTTTGCTTGTGACTCAAAGTTTTGCTTGTGATTCTCACATGACGTCTTGAGCAGGGCCTAAAATCACAATAAAAGATTTATGATGTGTGCAAATAAGTTTATGTTTGGTAAAAATTAGTTATTTAATTAAACATTTTTTTAAACAAAACGATTTGTTTTTTAAAAAATAAATCATTATAATTCCTAAAGTTTTGATTACAATTTTATTTTACTTAACTGAGGTTAGTTTTTTTTTCATTGAATAATTGGGAAACAAATTTAACTTCATACTCTGTGAACCAGACCATAAACTTAAACTCTGGGTTGAGTTTTTTCCCCTTCATTAATGTCACTTTTATTACATACATTATATCTATCAGGGTAATTCAGGGTGAGTTATTTTTCATTCTAAATGAATATCCTTGTTGGACTTTTATTTAAGTGTTATTCTCCTTCAAGATACATTTACCTAAGGCTAGAATAAATAAAATATACATTATGCAGCAAAGGACATTAGAAGATCTGACATATATCCATTATGGAGATGATCGGTTTTGGACGGGCGATGTGCCCTTATTGCATAATAAATACTGAAGAATGACCGCTATCATTAACGATACAGGGGAGAAGCTTTTAGTTATCTAGCTTTGCTAGCAAAGTCGTTAGCTGGCAGCTAGCTAATAGCACAACAACAACGGCCTAATGTCTGTAGGTTAGAAATACTGAATCGATAGATAAGAACAGTTTCTCCTCACCTGGCTGTCTCCTCCCCTCAGTAGTTCTTCAGAGAAAGGCAGACGCAGAGGCCTGTCAGTGTCTGTTGTATTTCATTACCTCTCTGCTTAAACTGCGACTCCGAGCTGAAGCAGAAACGATACTTCAACGTTTTCCATCATCTGACAAGCAGCAAGTCTACTCCACTTTATTCACCAAAAACGTTTTTTAATTCACCAAAAACTGATCTGTAATCTGGAACGTTTGCTACGTTGAGCTCCAGTTAGCCGCCTTATCTCACTGCGCGAGAGGCAACTGCGTCATGCGTCACGGGCAAAAGGTCAAAGGTAACAAGGTGACCGGAGGGCTTATTATGTTGTACAAAAAAAATTAAAATAAAATAATAATAATTTTAGTACATGTTATGTGTCACAAGAGGGCTTAGAAAATAATAAAAAAAAAGAAAAAGAAAAAGAAAAAAAAAAGAAACTAAAAATTGACCAAAAGGGCACTTGGGGGCAAGGAGCAAAAAGGGCAGGTAAGCACCCCCTACCTCCCCCTCTGCACGTGCCTGTGCTTAAATGCTGCCCAAAGTCTGCCCGTCTCCATCTCGCAGTGTGAACCCCCCCAAAAAACTTCAGTATTTAGAAAACAAAACAAAACAGTGTTTTAAACTGACACCAAAATCCACAGTGACGATGAGGTTTGACATTTCACCCTCATTTATGTTGCGTGTCTGCAGACATTGGACAGCAGATACATGCCATGCAATATGTCAGCTCTCACACACACTGAGGAGTGACACCAATTATTGTAGCAATATACAATATGCCCAAAGGTATCTGCTCCTAGATGATAAGACAGTCATATTCTCTGACCTTGTGGACACAGCCAGAAAATACACAACCTCTAAAATGGCCAAACAGATGTGCAATGTTAAATGTGCACATTTCCTTGGGATGTGTCATAATGAAATGTGCTACCAGACACACACTTGTGCTCCATAGTAGGTGTGGTGCTTCTTAACTTCTCCCCTGACCTCGGTGATGGACGATATTTCCAAACGTCTTGTGCCCCCAAACCAATCACCATAAAATGTTTGATCTGAAACATTTAGGTGTGATCAGAGGCGCGGTATAGGGGGGAAAAAGTGATGACAATTCTAGGGGCCCTGACCAACAGGGGGCCCTACACAATTTAATTATTTATTTCTTGTTCATAGGGGCCCTGTCAATGACAAAAATTAATCATATTGTATTTTCAAAGATTGTTTTTAGCAGTAAAAATTTAATGTTCCCACTCCCAGACCAAAAAACACACATCCATATTTACCCTGAACCCCCCTATCTGCGTTAAATGGTTCGTTCCTGCTTGGAGCTTCAGAGTGACGCTGTTAGCAGCAGACAGTGGAAAACACGAATGATTGTGGCTGTTACTATGCTGCTAAGAAAAGTGATAAAATCAGGTTTTCAAAAAAATAGAGAGGGAGAGAGAGAGAAAAAGGCCAGAGTGTTAATTTATAACCCAGTTTTTCTCCAAGAGAGGTGAGTAGACTGTGTGAGATTATCAACCATTTAGCATAATTAGCTTAGCTATAAACTACTGTTTGCCTCCATTTCATTAGCATTTAATGAATTAAGGAAACAAATTACCAACATATTCATATATTTAACTTGTTCCTTGTACTTTTTACCACTTAACAGGTGAGTGAGTCAGCAGCAGCTCTAACCCACGTCCCTCCTGACCTGTTGCCTTCTGAGTGAAATTAAAGCTGCCGTATGTCACTTTTTTATCAATATTTGTTTCACATTTTTTAAAACTGTCATTATGTTGTGACATTATGGTATGAGAGGTTATCTGTGAAAAATCTATTTCCTCTGCTTTCTCCCAGTGATAGAAACAACCAGTCAGTGGCAGGAGAGTTTTAGTGCTGTCAATCACAATCTCATGTGGTGCTGCTCATCCTTCCTCCCCCTCAGTTTGTGCCATGCTGCAGCTAGCATAGCACAGAGCTGTGCAGATTCAAACTGTGAATGCTCAGTCTAGTTAGCATAGCTACCAATGACGGCAGATAAAGTTTCTTGTAACAATAAGTTGTTTCTCCACCATTAGCTCATTTAGCAGTGAGTGAATGAGGATGATTGACAGCGCTAAGAGCGTTCTACTGGTTCTGATTGGTTGTTTTGGTCAGAACGGTGCATCACTTTAACCAGTAATTCAGGAAGGAGATGGAGGAGATTGATCTTTTCACAGATTATCTGTCTCATAACAAACTGCTACAATAACTTTAACAAATATGGAGAAAATATATTTTTTATTCAAGTTATGTACTGCAGCTTGAATAAAATGCGACTACATAGCATTTTTAGAAGTCTGGATTGCTTTATGTGTATATTGCACATTACCTTTGACTGTTGCTCATGGGGAGACATTTCAGTATCTAAAACTAATAGAAAACATTTAAGCAACCTACGAGGGGGTACCCAAAAGTTTCCAGAATGCACGCGCAGTTTTCGTAGTACACGATTCTGCCGTTAGGTATTTGTTCCACCACGCCTTCTCAGTCAGTGTGCCAAGCGGCGTTGATGTGGAAGGTTTCTTCTACCCGCAGTGAATTTTCTTGTAAGAGCTGTTTTGTCCAGCCGTCGTTTTTCTTCATGGAGAAGTTCTATTAGCAGTGCGGCTGTAGCTTTGCTTCCTGCTCCAGAAAAAAGCGGTTGATCATCAGTTAACATTTCACCATTTTTAAAGCAGGTGAACCACGAGTAAACTTGAGCTTGACACATAGCGTCATCCTTGTAAGCGGTCTTCAACATTTGAACGGTTTCCGATGCTTTTACCCACTTGGCACACTGATTGAGAAGGCGTGGTGGAACAAAAACCTAGCGGCAGAATCGTGTACTACGAAAACTGCGCGTGCAGCAGCGTCATTCTGGAAACTTTTGGGTACCTCCTCGTACTTGCATACTGGATGTGGACTGTTGACTGCTACCGAAGAAGGATGATCTCCAGGAGATTAAAAACTGTCGACCTGTTTCTCTGTTGTGTACAGACTATAAACTGTTGTCGAAGGTGCTGACAAACAGACTGAAAGAGGTGATGGATCAAGTTATTCATCGAACACAAACTTAATGTGTCCCTGGCAGATCGATGTTTGATAATATTTCTTTAATTGGAGACATTTTGGACGTCTCCAGATCATTGGGTTGTGATGCTGGTTTAGTTTCTTTGGACCAGGAAAAGGCTTTTGACAGAGTTGAGCACCGTTACCTGTGGAAGGTGCTGGAAAGGTTTGATCTCGGCTCTGGATTTATTGCCAAGATTATGGTTCCATATGAAAACATTGAGAATGTACTGAAAATGAATGGTTGTCTGTGCAAACCTTTTAGAGTCAGAAGGGGAGTTTGACAAGGTTGTTCTTTGTCTGGAATGTTATATGCTCTGTCTATTGAACCATTGTTAAAGAAAATTAGGTCACATATTGAGGGACTAGTTTTACCAGGGTGCAATATGTCTTTTCTTTATCAGCTTATGCCGACGATGTCATTGTTATCGTGAAAAATCAAGAAGAAGTGAATAATTTAGGTAGAATTGTTGATCTATTTTCTAATCTATCAGCCGCTCGTGTCAACTGGGCTAAGAGTGAGGCTCTGGCTATAGGAAGATGGTTTTTTGGGCTTCCTCAACTTCCAGGTAGTTTGAAATGGAAAAGAGAGGGTTTGAAATATCTTGGTGTATTTTTGGGGGATGTGAACACAGAAAGAAAGAACTGGGACAGAGTGATGGAGAAAGTAGAGGGAAGGTTAGAGAAGTGGAGATAGCAGATCTCCACTTCTGCCATCTCCCCAAACCTAACCCCAAATATTGATTTCTCAGACTTGGTGGATCCTCTTCTGTTCACTCAAAGAACTTGTAATTTTTGCATGTTGAATGGGAATTTCTTTTATAAATTGGTTGTTAAAGGGTTTTTTTCCTTCTAGAATTTCCATCAAAATATTTTCCATAATTTAATAATTTATGTCAAATATACCAATATTTAGTTAACCCAAAACTGAAATTCTCTGTCTTTTTACTCTGTCTTTTGTGATATATTCACAAAATTAAAAAAAAAAAACATTGGACATTTCCAAATACTTTTGTCTTCCAAACCATTGAAGTCTGTATTCTATACCATATATTAATTATAGTGTAAAATATATTAAAGTTAATGTATTTAATATATTCTTAGCATAATTTTGAAACAAAACTAAATTCTAAGTCTACAGGAAATGTAGTTGTAGAACACGAAACAGTTTGAAAGTAGTTCATGCAAATTGATATAAAAATAAAACCATTCGACAATTTGCTGATTTTATTTAGCAATTTAAGACCATAAATTGACGTCATCTAGTCTTGATAACTAACCTTTGCTATTATATATTAAGAGTTAAACATATTCTTGAGCTTGCTAATGTTTATCTTCTGTACATCACAACTAATTTATTGCATTTTACTATACAAATTTCAATGTATAAATTAAATGTAAAGCAATCTTGACTCTAGTCTTTGTAGTCAAACAGTTTTGTTAATTACTATAAGATGAAAAATACACAAAATTGCTTTGGAACATGAAAATCATAGTTGTAAACAGGACCAACATACTTCAAAATAAATGCTAAAAAATAAATGAAATACAGGTATAAATATTTAGTTAAAAATCAAATGATACATAAACAGCCTAATGCCAACGACAGTGGAAGACACTGGATTCATGAGTGTGTCTCTCATTACCTCTAGTCGCTGTGAACATAAAACAAAACAGTCCATTTTATGTTTATGTTCTGCAAAAAAAGGTTAATCCAACTCTTAGGTCCAGTTACCAAGAGCTTGAAATGTTCTGTGACCAGTTCTTGGTGCACCAGGTTTGATGAGATGATCCATCACGTTTAAACTTCAAAAGGCTCAAATTTTCCATGGATTCCCAGTCATTCAGTTCATTCAGGACTTGAACCATCTGGTTGGGATGCAAAGCTGCTTCTTCACCTTCGTCTGCATCGTGTCAGTCGACCTCATTCAGGGTTTGAGCCCAGAAAATCTCTAAACAAAGAGAATGGATACTCAAGTTTAACACAGAAACACTTCATGTTATAAACGTACTTTTTACAAAACGCTTCTAAATTATATTACAGCAGCACATCACCTGGCTCATCAGCGTCTCACCAATTGCTAATAGCTCTTTCACAAACAACAACATTGAGTAATTTTGATAAAAAATCTACACTATTAGTGCGTCAGTTGCAGATTTCTGGCCAATCTTTAAAAATCTGACTTATCAATTCTGATTTTACTGATTGTCTTGTCTAAATATTGCTAAATTCAGAAAACGTCAGTGGGTTGGCAACAGTGGGGTGACTATCAATAACTGCAAACATGGAGACATGACCTGGTGGGTCGGTCTGTCAGTCAAACGTCTCTAACAGGATTTTTAGATCTTTGCTGAGGTAGAAAAGATCAGTGGATGAAATCACTTTCACAAGTATTGGCGGATTACCAATCATCAAAATTAAGGATTTGGGGAAGATTTATTGGTGCACCCCTAACTTACACAATACACAAATATTTTCTTGAGAAAATAAAACATACACCGATTTTTGCATATTTGTTAAAATAAACTTACCATGTTATGATTTTATGTTATGAGACGTATAATTTGTGAAAATAAAAACTCCTCCATTCCCCCTGAGCTACTATTTCCATTTGAAGAAATCCATCACTCCCAACCAAAACCAACCAATCAGAGACAGGCGGATAGTCTTAGCGCTGTCAATCAACCTCTTCATGCTGTCAATCAACTTAACATTACAGGAAAACCGTTTATCCACTGTCATCGGTGTCCATGCTAACTAACCTTAACATGCATCCTTAACATTCATGACAGGTTCCGCTAGCTGAAGCGTAGCCAAATGCAAGAAATCAGGGAGAAGTGGGATGAGCAGCACCACAAGAGTTTGTGATTGACACGCTAAGACAGGGGTGTCAAACTCCAGTCCTCAAGGGCCGCTGTCCTGCAGTTTTTATATGTGCCACAGGTACAAAACACTGGAATGAAATGGCTTACTTACCTCCTTCTTGTGTAGATACGTTTTCCAGAGTCTTGCTAATGACCTAATTATTCTATTCAGGTGTGGTGCAGCAGAGGCAGATGTAAAAGTTGCAGGGCAGCGGCCCTCCAGGACTGGAGTTTGACACCTGTGCGCTAAGACCTGCCTCATGGCTCCGACTGTTTGAATTCAGTTAGCACTGGCTAACAGAAGAGCTACATTTTTTTCACAGATTATCTCTCATGCAATATCATGACACAGTGACAGCTTCAACAAATATGTAAAAAAAATATATCATATGTTACATAGTGCTGCATTAGACATTATTAGAAAGACACACAACAAAACATTATGCCTATGTTATTGTAGAAAACACCACACACTTCTTAATTTAAACTAAAGGTTTAACAGGTTGAGTAAAACAAAAACACATGTACAAACCTATAATAAAGATGTCTTGTTGCTTTCCAGGAAAAGTTCATGAGTGTCTGGATGCAGCTGTTGAGGAGAGGAAACAAAATGACCATATAAGGAGAAAGAAATTTAAACACCAAAACATGCAAGTCTTTCAATAATTAAATCAATTAGTTTTTTGGGGTTTTTTACAATAAAATGAAATAATTTGTTCTGACAACAAATTTAGAACAGTACTATTTATATAGTTTTTAAGCTAAGCTACAATAACCGATAATGAGTTTGCAAGCAGGCATTTTAGTAAAAACTCCCAATTGGAAGAATTTTTTTTTTTTCAAACGTCACTTTTATTTACTCTCAGTGATGTTTGTTCCTATTTCAGAAATAGGAAAATTAACTATCTGTATGTACAATCCACTGACTTACAATCTATACGAGGCAAGAAGCTTCTGACCCATGGACCTTACCAAGCTCCGCCCAGAAACGCCCCTCGAAAGTCCCACATGACTTCATGTCTCACATTAACAGCTTAGCTCCAATGTCTAAACATGGCATTTTTCGTTCTCTGCAGAATATTTCTGAGTCGATTAGTTTAGCATTTCTGCCAGATTTTCACAAAATATCAGCCACGACAAGGGAACCAACGAGTTCATGTCATCTTTTTTGGACGACATCAAGATGTTTGAGCCACGCGATGCCTCCAACATTGTGTGAGTTGCAGCTAAATGCTACCAGTCGATGAGGAAAACAGCAGATCCTCAGACCCTCAGCATAAATATAGCTGTGGACAAGATCACTGATGCCTGTTGTTCTTGCAAGGCTGGATAAGTCGGGCATTCATGGCTTTGAGGGATTGAATGTGCCTAGGACTTATACACGATACTCGGTGCTAGCGTGGCTAACACGATTACAGTTTAGTAAAAGCTAGCGTGGCTAACACGATTACAGTTTAGTAAAAAGCTAGCGTGGCTAACACGATTACAGTTTAGTAAACGTTAGCATGGCTAACACAATTACAGTTTAGTAAAAAGCTAGCGTGGCTAACACGATTACAGTTTAGTAAAAGCTAGTGTGGCTAACACGATTACAGTTTAGTAAAAAGCCTTTTCAGGTTAAATAAAATCTTTAATGTATGTCAGATACTGTACACATTGCATATTGATCTGTTCAGCTAACGTAAGGCTGTAACTGACAGGCTTCAGGATGTAGAAGTTGTATCGGTACTGCCATTATGCTGTACTTGGCTAAAAGGTTTTCATAATGGATGTGTTTATTATTGACTTTATTTTTTTCATTCACTAAACACAAAGAAAGCAAAGCAATAATACTTACACCAGCAGACACTCGTTTGTTCTTATTGATCCTACGACGGTTGAGCTGCAAATGCTGTCGTGCACAAGGTTTAATCCAAGCAAGGCTTTACGTTTCAGATTTTGGAAATCTGTGAATTTTAGTTCCACAAACACGATCAGGATACCTGACATCACCTGTACAGGTTCCCACTGACGGAAAACCATTTTTTTCCAATGACTCAAAAACTTTCTGTCTGTCTGGTGGTCCACAATGTACATTAGCATGAGTTTGTGAGCCGGTAACCTACGTGATAGCTGCGTTGTGACGTAAAATGGGCATTAGCCAATGAAATGCGGCCCCTGTGGTAAGGTCCATTGTAACAGTTTAAAAAAAAAAGTTAAATGGCCACCTGCTTTTATGATAACAACAAGGACGTCAAATCATGTTTAGCAAATAAGACAACTGCCGCTTGATATTTTTGAAAAGCAGGATTGAGACATAAGTAGCATGACGCCATGAACGGTTAGCTTTCATGCGCCCCGTTCAGTTTGACTTGGAAAAATGGCCGGTACTTTGAATTTGATAAAATACATGAATAGTAATACAGCAATCACCACGTTTTACTTTTATAATACACAAGCAAACACAGTTTTGTAAAAAATAATATATACCTTTTTGTAAAAAAATAAATAAGAAAAAGATTGCAAAATAGTTTGCAATTATAGACTGTGCCAGGAGTCTCACGAAGTCAAACCAAGTCAACTACAAATATTTCAAAACATTATTCACAGAAAAGAATACTTTCAATAAAGTAGCTTTACTAGCTTGACTTTGACAAGCTTAACATGTAGATGTGAAGCAGCAGAATTTGGTGTGTGACCTGCACACAGGGGCGGAACTAGCCTGTTTTTCACACCCTGGGCACACCACCTTTCTGGTGCCCCCACCCCATCCACAAAGTTGTTTAGCAGGTGGGCAGAGGGATGCAGTGATGTTGCATTAGACACTATTGATATTCAGATCCTCCAGTTGTAAGAGGGGGGAGGGTAAAAGGGGATTTGAGGACTGAGGGGTGGGGCAGGGGACTGACACTCATGCTGCCCCCTACAAGATGCCCATGTTGCCCATGTCAGAAACCACCGCTGACCACACAACTTTCTGACAGGTCATCTGTAGATCAGGTGTTTAAATTAGCTAATAAATCACTGCTGTGGTCAGACAATCACTTCAATAAACATCAAGCCTGAAAACATAATAATAAAGTAATATGTTGGACATGCTTGGGTGTTTTTTTGTGTGTGTTGAATTCAGACACACTTGTTGAACTGCTGTCAGTCTGTGTGTAGCGCAGCCGATGCAGACAGCAGGAAACCAGTGGTTCTGAGTTGTTCTCCAATGGGGTGTTTTAGTGTTTTCTTTCCCTTTTGCTGTGGCACACTGCATTAAATTAATAATAATTACATCTCCAGGTTTCATTTTGTTGACTAAATTCCTCAGGATGTAAACAATAACATTCAACATGTGTTTAGAGATGTGCTGAAGAGACGGCAGGTCCCCATGCGATGGCTTCACAGACGGCTGCATGTTCTCACAGGTTAACCAACACAACAACATGTGTCTGCAAACTGCTTCACTCTAATTTGATTTTTAACCCTCGCACACTTTGACCTTAATTGACTTCTATTATGAAACCCATGCTAGCATGCTAACTCTCCCCCAACGATCCTGCAGTCAATCCTATTTCCACGATCAGCATGGAGCCATGTCGCTAATAGAGTTAGCACACTGACAGCCGGCGTTTGCTCCGTGTGTTAATGCCCCTTTCTGTGCAGTTCTACGGAGGCGCTGGGTCTGTCCGTATTGGTTTTCCCTATCAGAGGATAATAGTTTTAGTCTGGATGGTTCAGGCCATTCACATCCTGCTGGGAACATTGATTTCAGTATTTACCACTCAGCGTGCAAATATGTGTGTTGTTCTGCTTTCGGTGCACCTGCTGATGTGCACTGTGAAGCACAACAGTCAGAGTGAGAAAAAAATGAGGCTGTAAAAATAAGCTTCATGGCATTTACTTGGTTTATGAATGCACATTTTAGTATGTCAATGTAAGCATTTTATAGGGAAATAATTCCCAAATAGCCAAACCCATATAGGGTTGGTTCTCATATTCTCATGTAAACAGCGATTATTAAAGGTATGCTTTTTGGAGGGTGTGTGTGTGTGTGTGTGTGTGTGTGTGTGTGTGTGTGTGTGTGTGTGTGTGTGTGTGTGTGTGTGTGTGTGTGTGTGTGTGTGTGTGTGTGTGTGTGCGTGCGTGCGTGCGTGTGTGTGTGTGTGTGTGTGAATAAACACATATAGCTGCTCTCACTGACAAATACAGGCATACAGGTTAATGCAATGTAGAAATAAAGATGCTGTTTGTTATATAACATTGCCAATAGTTCTTGATAGGTCAAATAGCTTAGAACTAGAACTTTCCTTGATAAAAACTTCTTGATTGCCCTTTGTGTTCTGAATAAAAAACATCGAGTCTGCTTAGATGTTTCTTTAGAAACATGAGTGATTTATAAGAGCACTTCTTTAGAGATGTATTTTTCTCTAAGCAGAGGAGCTAAACTGGCGGTATCCAGGTGGTTGCAGTGCCAGACAAAAAACAATCAGAGGATTTTAAAAATGTATTTTGTCATTACGGCAAAGGTTGGAAAAAACATAAACCCACAGAATCCATGTCTCAAACCAGTTAATGAATATCCACAGGAGTGAGATCCATGTGAAAAAGTCATTTTTCCTCAAAACCAATAACTAGTTGTGCCACACTTGGCGGCAGCAGCTGCCATCAAGACTTTGTGAAACTGGCAGTGAGTCAGTTGAACCGCTGTGGAGAAACTGCAGCCAACTTTTGTTTGCAAAATGGGTTTAATTTAACCACTCTGGAAGGACTTCATGCATAAATGGTGAGCTTAAGGTACTGCATGCTGCTTCATGTCCACCAGATTTAAGTCCAGACTTTAAGTCCACAACATTCATCTTTGTATGTATTTTGCTTTTCAGAGTTGGACTGAAAAGCAACTCTGAGTACAGATTTAAAGCTGCAGGTCTGATTCCTGCAGCCAGCAGAATATACGGCTTCATCCAGGTCCTCAAGCAACAGTTCCTGAATTTGACTGCGTGTTGCTTTCTGAAGTCCTTTAGCATATTTCATGCTGTTTGACAGCATGAAATATGCTAACCTGTTTGGATAAGTTATAGCTGAAATCATCATTTGACAAATGGATTTTGTATTTACTCTGGTGTCTTTAGATCACATAATGATCGTACATGTTTTACTATAGCCGTGTTTCCATCAAGCACTGAATTGTGCAAATTGAAATTAGAAAAATGAATTTGCTTATTGAAAAAAAACAAAAAACACATTTTTTATCAAAAAGGTTTTTGCCCTATAGGGTGAGGTAGTTTAACAGCTGTGTCAAAAACAGTATATTTCATAAAAATGCTATAGAAACATTTCTTTCGCATCACAAGAGTCATGTGATCAACACCTGAGATTATTTTAACTGCGTTTCTCATTTAATGGAAAAAAAACAGTTGTGAAATTAGAGGGATATGGACAAAGATTTACACACATTTGTTAACAGAAACAGATACTTACTGCTTCATCTCCCAACTGAAACATTCATCTTTTGGTATTTCTGTTGATTCCGTCTCCATCTTGGCCAGCTGCAACCTGCACTGAGCCAATTTGGAACTCTCACACTTGACTTCATAACATCGAGTTTTATTGCAGGCCCTGAGAGCTCTGACAGAGACCCTGGTAAGAGTCTTTGATAAATGAACCTGCTGGCCTGCAGCCTGGTAACTGCCAGCAGAATGTCTCTGAACATTTCCTCCATCATCAGGGCTTTCTAATCACAAAGCATTCACCTTCATCCCGCTGCCTCCATCAGCGTTTAGCTCTTCTGAGCCATGTGTGTGTGTGTGTGTGTGTGTGTGTGTGTGTGTGTGTGTGTGTGTGCGTGTGCAGGTCTGCCATTACTCTCTGACTATAGTGCTTTTTTTTGGTCTGGCCTTGCCAGCGATCGATCGGCATCTTCTTTGTCTGAAACATTAACAGACTCTGAGGGTGTGAAACCAATATGAAGTGACTCACCTGGCTGTGTATCCATTACCTGCTCAACAGAAGGAGACTTCCAAGGTGAAAGATTCTTTTGCAGAGTGCTGATGTCCGATAACCATCTGGGGAGACGAACAGAACTGATGGGTAAGGAAATTGGAGCAGTGGCAGGAGATACGTATTGTGGCTTGCAAGGTCTACACACTGTAAAACCTAATTAGTTCTCTTTACTTGAAAATATATGAGCAAACTCGTTACTCGTTGCCTTAATTCTTTTATTTTTTATTAAAATAATTGAGAAAATGACTTGATTGAAACAGTTCCTGACTCCTCCCTTTTTTTATTTGCTGCTGCTGGTGCCACAATGCATTGTGGGATACCTTGTTGTCATACACCGTTTCACTCTACTTTAAATGAACCGAGTTATGTTTTAAAAGTTTTTACCTTTTTTTTTTTTGCGCTCAACTTACTTAAATCAAGTGTTTATTATTTCTACATTTAAAAAAAGTTAAATCCACTTAATTTATTCATTTTAACCCAATATTGTAATTCAGTAAACCAAAAATTCGCTGGACTTTAGTTTGAGTTTTACAAAATGTTGACCAGTCAGTCATTCATCTTTAAATATTAAATACAATGTTACTGACAGTATTACTTTGTGAATGTATTCAAATCTCTTGAACTTCAACATTTTGTTCCAAAACAACCAGAAACTTTTACAAGTCTCACTGAGATTTTATATGAATCACAAAAAAGTTGTGCTTAGCAGTGAGGTAATACTTTTCAAGTGAAAATGTGTAAAAGTGGAGCTGCTTTTCTCTGGACTTTGGCTCATTAGTCTTTGTTGAGGCGTTGCATGTTTGGACATTTCTTCCATCGGGTTCATACAGTGGGAAGAATTGTTGCTCTTTTTATTTTTTTGCTTTTAGACAGTTATTATGACATGAAACTGCACCAAATAAGGTTCAGTTTTTCCAAGTGGGAGCAGCTGATGAGCGTCTCAAAAAACACCTGAACTTTGACCCCAAATCCCAGAGGAGTTGAAAATGAGATTTCATTGATGTAAAGCGAGAAAAATATCATAAACTGTTTATCCTTTTCCATCAACAGGGCAGTTCAAACTGCTTTACGTCATAAAATGACAAAAATATAAAGTCATCATCAACATCATCAATACACATCAAATAGTCGGTCAAAGTTCTGTTTACTTTGCTTCCAAAGCAACTAAACTGTTGGGTTTAAGCCTTGATTTAAATGATTTGATTTAAAGTTTCCTGTAAGTTTGTTCGAGGTTTTCTTTCCACTTCACAATTTTGCACAACTTTCTGTTGGATTTTGTCTCATAAATTCCAGATAAATTACAGTTTTGGTTGTAGGATGACAAATCTAAAAAAGTGAAAGTAGTGAAGGTATTTGCAAAAATCAATCAACCTTTTCAAGAATTTTTAAAAAACAAATCTATATATTTTTGACAATAAAATGAGACAATAACTTGGTATCGCAACGACGGACGGACACAGAGCTTCAGCATCAATCTTTGTGATGTATTTTATATCAGAGGGTGAAAACCATTCTGCACGGATCCACAGCACCAGTGAAACCAGGGATCCGTCCGTTTGCCAGATATCACCGTCTCAGCTTTCCCTCCTAGGCTATGTTTGAAGAGGCTCCTGGTGTTAGCACAGCCTGTCCCTTTGACATCC